>NC_079558.1:16997500-17640000 GCF_015846415.1 Triplophysa dalaica | reverse complement strand
GTGTTGTAAAATATTGAGAATATTGTTTTTATACTCAGAACACACAAATACACGGTAAAATTGTAGTTTATTTGTCCCGCAAAAACAATGTACACAGTTCGTCCCATTCCCGACCAACATAAAGTTGCACACACACTACATACAAAACAACAGAAGAATTTACTGTATACAGTGTTGAGAGTATGCATCAATTGTGGGACTCACTTGCACATAGTTATATCGCAATTCTTTGTCTCTTTATGAATTGCATTCAAATGGCACCCTGTAGACCTGCTTCATCCTGAGATGATTTCTGCGCAAGACATGGTCCATATGATTGATGCTACAGTGTACCTGCTCAAATGTGACTGTTCTCTTCGCCCAGCCTCCCTCATTGTTAGACCATGGTTGACCACATGATCAACCAAAGTGGCTCGGATCTCATCAGAGATTACGGTCATTGGCCTTCTTCATCCTCGTACTTGTACTCCCCGTCCTCCTCCTCCTCCTCTTACTCTTACTCCTCAGGCTCTGACTCTGTTTCCAATGTTGGTATCCATTGCTCCAAAACAGAAGAGCGCACATATTGCCCTTTTATGCTAAAGCTCTGATTGCTAATTGTAAATCTGTGTGACGGGTGTTTGCCCTTGTGATAAGTCAGTGTGCATATTTGAATGGCAGTGTGTTCCTTATGAAAACAAGATATTTTCTGCATGAAAATTGTGCCAAAAGCAGAGAATTGTGTGTAGTGTTTTGAAAAAAGTGTGTTTTAGAACTGCAATTTGAGTGTAAAGAAGGAACTGTGCTTGTAGTTTAGCAGAATTGGTTCATGGGGTTGGTGAATTAGTTACATGTTGTGGTCATTGTGTCTCAAGTACCAGAATTTGTGTGTAAACAATTGAGAAAAACTGTAATAGAGCAATACACTTCTTCATGAGCTATTATATTACGGTCATACTTCACATTAGTGATATTTTTAAACAAACCACAGACTGTTTGAAGACTGTACCAAATTCTTTGTTCTGTTGAACACAAAGATATTTGGATGAATGTTACTAACTGAGAATTCTGAGGCATCACTGACTACCATAGTAAAAAACTGTACGTTTTTGTTCTACAAAAGAAGGTATTTTATTGACTACCATTTTTTGACTTCCCCGATGTCAGTTGCTCACATTTCCCCAAATATCGTTTGTTGTGTTCGACAGAACAAAGAAATGTATACAGGTTTGGAACAAATTGAGGGTTGGTAATTCATAACAGAATTTGGGGGTGAGGTATTCCTTTAAGGGCACTACAGAGACAACAGAGAAACATCCAGAATGCTCTTGTTAACACACTATAGTACACTACAACCATCCTGAACACCCCAGCAACTGTATAAACATATTATAAAATGTATTCCTTGACCGATTACGTCATCTAAAAGGTCATGACGTCTCATGAACATTGTTATTCTCTCTTTAGGATGTTAATCGAGTCCTCTTTCATCAAAGCTGCGCAGCTATGATGTCAACTGAAAATCACAAGACAGACTAAAGGATTTATAAAAATATGACAATGATGATCCACAGTATTTTCCCATCCTTATGATGTCTGAAGATGTCTCACATTCTTACCTTCTGCACTCTGTAGAGGTCTTACTCATACAAAGTCCTTCAAAGAGTCCACCATCTATACTTCAGTCTCTCGCTCTTAACCCTGTTTTCTGCCTCTCATTCACTGCACAAGGCTTTTTTTTCATTTCTTATCTTTTTCCACCTCTTTGACGTCAGCAGCAATTACCAAAAAGCTTATTCCCTCTCACTTGTTCCTTCCTAGATCTTTTATTTCTTCCTGCTGGACCGTTTCTGCCCGTGTGTTTGAAACTGATCAGATTTTCTTGATTTCTTTCTGCCTCCTCCTGCATTTACCAAAAAAGTTTGATGCACGATCAACAGTGCATCTTTACATGATCTCCTATCAACGTTTGATTTTTACATCACAGATTAATCACAGATTTACATCATCTTCTTTAGATACTATTCAGCAAAAAGTGGTCAATCTATGGAATCATGACACCTTTTTTGTTATTTACTTCTACATATTGTAAAGAAATGTCAAATTGCTCATTGCTCATTTTGGGACTTTAGCCTGACTTTCACCGACTGGGTCACACATTTGTGTGATGTGATATGACTTTGGACAAATCAATCGGGAAATTCTTAATGTCCGGCAGCTGTGTGTGGAAGCAGATTTTGGACAAACAAAATGCACTGATGACGAAGCGACTCAGCATGACACAGCAAAAGCAAAGACTAATGTCCTGCGGCACTAGAACTGACAGATTTTTGTTTAGCAAATAATATATATAGCCGGTCATTTGAGTGAAATGTGTCTCTTGACCTTCCAAATCTTTTGATCTGAAACTAATAAAAAATCCAAAAAATAAATGTCCAAACATATTATTTTCTTCCGTAAATTGTATCTAATAAAACGTTTCTGAAATGGATGAACTGGACTAAAAAAATCAGTGAATATAACAAGCAATGTGAACAACCATTGTCTCGAGGTGAACTGTTTGATATACATGAGAATACTTCTGCAAATTCTACATGAATACTGACTACGCCAAAGATGATCAAATCATCACCTTGTTATTATGGCCCTGGATGATGTCATTAGGGGCGGAATTCCTTTTATGGGCACTTCTCCTGGAAGAGCACGCCCATCAACATGCTCAAAAAGGATATATGTCATTTTGTTTAATTAACTAGGCCTAGTTCAACTATGGATTTGCAGAACGCTTGAAACTCAAAGATAAAGTGCTAAAGTGTTAAATTTAAAAATCTTTGGATTTTGAGTAGTGAATCCCGTACGTTATTCTTCTGTGTGTATGGAATAAACGAAAGCGCTTGTATCCCTCCAAACTAATGACGGTGTAAAAAGTTTAGCTGATGATCAGATTCAGATGATCAATGAAGCACAAACTTTTATCCCTGCAAAAGGTTTCTCTAAAAAGGCTGACTCGTGTGTTCACAGTTGTCACAGCTCATTATTTCACAGAAGTCTTTTGTGCGTCTTTTGTTTGATAAATTATTAATAAAGTGCTTCTTACCTGAGTCAGAACTGGCAGATGCCACAGGCATTTTCGTTGTTTTGTGTGTCTATCTGAGTATCAGACGAGTATGCGGTCAGCTAGAGAGAAAGAGGGAGAGACAGAGAGAATGAGTTTTTGTGTGTCCGCTCAAACATTTACCACAATTTAATCCTCACTGCCTGAAACACATTACTATACATTTCATTTCAATGTCAGAACATTTTCATGGGTTAATGAACTGTCCCTGAGTCAGTTAAAGGTACTGTTTTACCACCTTTTTACCACCTTTACTGAAGTAGAAACAATGATTAACATGATTTCTCGTTCACGTCTGATTTGAGGACATCAGCGGTGGAGTTGAAGATAACAGATCCCATCATTCCAAACTCCATTGTTGTTGTTTTGAATCTGCGCCGTCTAGCGGTGGATTTTACAACCTGTGGCTTTAAGGCTGGACATTAATTTATTTGGCACTTTCATCATAGGATGTATTGTATACTTGTTTCCGTAGGGATGTAACTATTCACCGTGAGCCGGTTGAAAATCGATTATAATATGTGACGATTCAAGTAGGTTGAGACATTATAAAAATCGCAGAATATGTTCTGAACAGCAGGGGCCGCTGTTTTTCTGCAAACTTGGTATACATGGATATGAGGATATTTCTTCACAAAGTTAAAGTTAGTTTATATTAAAGAGACTTTTGTATTATTCATTTTTTATTTGATTTGGAATTCATTTTAAAACTGCAATATGGTTTATTTAAACTTTTCCTCAACTCATTCTGTAAAAACATCGTGATTAAATCACACCGTGAGATCAGAATCGTGAATCACATCGCATCTTGAGCTAAGGGAATCATTACATCCCTAGTTTTCACGTTTTTATTTATTCTATAGACGGTTTTAATCTATTAATGTTTTATATAATTTATGCAAATTAATACAATAAATAATTGAATTAAATAAATGATTTGTTCAATTTTGTTGTATGTTCATTTTATCAAATAAACTATTTGTTGAATGGGTCCTGTAGCTCGGTCGCATTCAAACAAACTGTACGGTACATTGCCATCTAGCGGTATAGCTTGGTATTGCAGTCTAAATTCAAAATATTGGAGAGACAAGTTTAGCCAAGAAATGGTTCTTCTCGGTTTCTTTTGTTTGTTATCAGAAATAATCTACAGGCACTCTGTTGTTTGTGAATGTGTCCCGGAAGTTTAGACGGAGTCACAAAAGTGTGCATCCGCAGTATCTGAACCCATGAACTTGGTCTGACATGCACATCACTGGACACACAACTGAAAAAAATCCAGCAAACATTTCAAACTATTATTGAGCTAAAACCTAGCTTGTACATGTAATTCATAAATGAAGCAAACAAATAAGGAAATATTATTTCCTGTAGATGAAACATTGATTCAGGACCGTGACAGTTATAGAGACACCCTCAGCTAATCAGACTGCACTCACCATCTAACATTCATTTGGCAAACACACTGATGTAAGCTGTAATGCCGGCTTCACGCTTTATTTTGTAAGTCCTGAACCCAAGAAACCAAGAAAAAGACTTCGTACATGATCTGACACACCGAACACTCAATGTATCTGTAATGCTGTGAACTATTGACTGCCCACATGGAAAAATAACTGTGATGTCTTATAAGCGGCATATAAAGACATTTTGGGCATTTTTGCTCCTTGACACGATTTCGAGGGCACAACTGGAGATAAGAGATTAATAAAGAAATTCAATGTGTTAACAATGTCATGTGATCACACAGTAAAACACGCACACGCAAGCACACTCACACAGGTCTGACTGAAGCAGTTTAACTGTGCATCTCAGCATGGCTTTGCATAACTCAGCTGAATGAGTGTGTGTGTGAAAGAGAGAGAGATCTTCATTAAGCACGTTTGAAAAGTATCTTCTATTGTGTTCTGTGGAAGAGAGAAAGTCAAACAGGTTTGAAATGACAAGAGGATGAGAGAATACTGACAGAATCTTTGATTTTATCCATTAGATCTCCTGAGTTATAAAGGAGGAACCTCTGACCAATAACATATTCCTCTGGGTATACATACTGCACACTAACAGCATGAGAAGTACGGTAGTGTGCTATTTGTAGTCAGGAGCACTAAGCCATCTCTCTGTTTGTGTGTGTCTCTCTTTCTCTAACATGTCTGTTGTGACATCTGTTTCCGTCAGTGGGACAGAACCCAACAATCAGCTCTTCCTGTGAGCTCAGGACCCTCGACAGCTGTACACGTTGTGTGTTTGTGTGTGTGCTTCTGACAGGAGATATGATCCAGCACTGATACAAAACATATCTTTACACCAGAAAAACATATTTTTCTTTTAATAATAAATGACCTTACAAAAAAAACTAAGGACACATCCTACATAGATTCCCAACAAAGCTCAAATGTCTTACTAAACCTTAAAAATGCCACAATCAAATGCTTGACAAAAAAGCTTGAAAACAAGAAATAAAACATTTTGTGGTCCACAGACTAGCAAAAGTTTGAGTTTGTGTATTCTGTCACGACAAATTCAAATGAACTAAGTCATTTGTTGACTTGTGCTTATAAATCAAGTGAAAAATGAACAAAGTTACAGAAGTTACATTTATATAAGGAAAAGGCACATTATCATATGTGACCCTGGATCACAAAAGCAGTCACGGGAACATTTTAAGAAAAAAGATTACTTTGCATGGGTCAAAATTATCCATTTTTCTTTTGTGTCATTAGGATATTAAGTAGAGATCGTGTTCTAAGAACATATTTTGTAAATTTCCTACCATAAATATATAAAAACTTTATTTTTGTGAGTGGATGGCCTGCTACAGTGCCGCAGATTAATAACTTCAAAGGCAATTTTCTCAATATTTTGATTTCTTTTGCACTCTCAATTTCCAGAGTTAACTGTTGTATCTCAGACAAATATTGTCATATTCTAACAACGCATACATCAATAGAAAGCTTATTTATTCAGCTTGCATATTAGGTAAAAATCTAAATTTAAAAAAATGTACCCATAAGACTGCTTTTGTTGTCAAGGGTCACATATAGCAATATCACCGTTCACCCAACTTGCCGAAAGTCAGCTAAAACAACATCAAGTTCAAGACCTTCAGTCGAAAGATGCATTGTCATGCTATGATCTCACTGCAGGCACCTGCAAAGTCATCTGTTATTTGTTCTTCACCTGCAGCGTCAGTACCTTAGGAGGTTTCATAAGAGTGACCTCTTTGAGGACGAACTTCCAACCTGTAAATGAACAGCCATTAGCCTAATAACCATCCCATCAAAGTGATACTTTACCAAATAAGGACAATTCTGTCATCATTTACTCACCTTCGATTTGTTCCAAATCTGTATAAAATACTTTGTCCTGATGAACACAGAGAAAGATATTTGGAAGAATGCTTGTAACCAGGCAGATTTTGCCCCCCATTGACTCCATAGAAGGCAAAAACACAATGCCCCAAAACTGTTTGCTGTCCTACATCCTTCAAAATGTCTTCTTTTGTGTTCAACGGTACAAAACACAGTATTTTTTCTACTGTGGGAGTCAACGTGGGGGAAAGATCTGTTGGTTCCAAGCATACTTCCAAATATCTTTCTCTGTGTCCATCAGAACAAAAACATTGATAAAGATTTGGAACAACTCGAAGGTGAGTAAATAATAACAGAACTTTCATTTTTGGGTGAAGTATCCCTTTAAACTAGAAAGCAGTCAAATATGAGAGATAACTGGCTCTATGCCATCGCTATTTTACACAGGAGCCTTTTTCCATAAACCACACAAAAACATACTTCTACACACGCTTATTAAAAGAGCAAGAGTGAAGCTACACCCCCAAACTCAACATCAAATGGGCAAAAGCAAAGTCTATAAATAGAAATATTGTCATTTACCATTAACACCTTAACAATCAAAAGGGACTAACTTCAAGCACAGCTCGGTCTGTAGTCTGTCCTTAAAGCAACATTTAAAACTGGCAGAAATCCACAGGTCCTCTGGAGTCAGAGCTAGAAATAGCTCTATTCAGTTCCCACAGGTCAGGCTTCTCAATACTTCACATTGGACAATGCTTGTAACCAAGACAACCTAATGCGCCGCTCGCGCACAAATGCGGCTTTTCCTTTTTTTCTGTTCTGCTTGGTGCTGCTTCGCCATAGCAACAACATAGATTGCATTAAAAAATAATTACAGCCGAACACCAAGATGGTGATTGTTGACCAGAGGATGAGGATGATGCTTTAAATTAAACAACAAGGTACAAGAAACAGTGTTATATTGCGAATACAGTCACAGAATACAGTGTCCACACCAGGCGCAACACGACACGACAGAAGACATTAGAAACGCATAAGAACCCATTATAATTTCAAATATCGTCCACACTGGATGCAGCGCGGTGTGACGCGACAAACCCATTAAGAACAAGCAGGTTGATATGTTGCATCACGCCTGGCGCCTCCGGAATAGACATGGTGTCACTTACAATACAGCACAACAATTTAAACTGTTACACACATTTTCATTAAAACTCTTCTGTATTAAATTGATGTGATTTCATTCCTCTGAGATCTAGTAGCTGACATGTGAACTGAAACACATTTACTAAATGGCAGAGACTTTATCCAGAGCATTGTTTTGGACGTTCAGCACAATCTAAAAAAAAACACGTAATAAAAGCTGACCTTCTGATCTTATTAGGGCTGCCCAAAAGAGCGATATTATGGAAATGGTTCCAAACAAAAAGTTGTTTCATTGAGGTTTTAGGTTGATGTAGATAGCAGAGCAACTGCACCAGAGGTATGTTGGTCATATAAGTATCAATTTCAATATAGTTTGACACTAGGGAATAGATCCCATCGGAGATGGCGTGGTTAGAACCCCCCCCATGTCGGCAGGTCCTTTGCTGATCCCACTCCCCTAACCCAACATCTCCGTCTGCTCTCCATTATTCTGTCCCATAAAAGGCTTAATGCCCTGAAATGTTACTTTTAAAAGTAACCGAAAATTTACTTTTTTAAATTTGTGTCATTGTAAGAGGTCTTCTGATTTGCCAGCCAATTATCTCACCAGCGTGACTCAAAACGATTGCCTTTGTTTAGGTAATTCAATGACAACGCACTGATCGGGCGCACCGTTCCGGTCACAAGCATTTACAAGGAGAGATAAATACTGGTAAATTAAGCAAATATGAAACGTTCGCCAAGTCAAGCGTCACTATTAAAATTCAACGTATTGGAGGTTAAAGATTTGAGCAGATACTCGTCCACACATTTATGCAGCAGATGCGAATGACAACTAATGTTGTGTGACTGATTAAGGATAAGTGTAGTATAAACACTGTCATTGAATGAGCGGAGTCATACCAAGAGACCAGAGCATCACTGATATTTGGGGTCGGACGAGGTTCAATGAGCACCCACCCAGAACGCTCCATCAACAACACGGCTCGCTCGACGATTTTCTTCCCAATATTTTAAAACTAGTTTTCTCTCTTTCCATGATTCATGAATGTTAGTACTGTGTTAAACAGCTGCGCTACAGATACACACACACAAGCTCAATTAGCTTAAACAAAAGGAGTCATAACAGTGGGAGGTCGGCACTATCTGTAGTGTAGCGAGAGCACTCCGACTGCGCAGTTGCAGCGACGGTTGCCTGGTAACACAGCAAATCCCAAAGAGCCTCTACTACATGCTTTCTGAATGGACCAGAGGAACAATATTGTTAATAGCATTTTGTGTTAAGTCGTTCAGAAATGCGAATCAACGTTCTTTTCTAATAAATGCCTGTGCATTATTCAAGTAAGCAGACAACATTTAGGTTTGAACAACCCGTGGTCATGTTTCAGAAGTCTTGAGATTATTAAAATAGTTTTTTTCTTCATAGGCTGTCACCTCTGCAATGGCAATATAAAAAGCTCTGCGACACCTGGTGCATGATACAATCTCCACTGAGAGAGCAGATTTCTGATAATATTTAGATAATATTCAATTCATTTGTGATTGAATAGCCAATCATGATTTTAGATATAATTCTATCAATGAAACGTCTTCCACCTTCTGTGATTTTCTTCAGTCGATGGTGTTTCGCTGTCACCTCTCTTTATCAAGTGCACTGACTACATCAATGGTTTTCATGGAAACACTCCCTGGAGCTGCACATGTGGGAAAGCTGTCATACACCGTGTGGAATAAACAGAGAGGTAAAGTCATGTTTATGAATGAGACGGGGGAAAGAGCCGGAAAGATTACACAGGTGCCGATTTTCCCACACAGGCCAGCACATACATGGAAAATAACAGATAAACAGCCAGACATATATGTCACAACAATAATAATAGAATACAATCAAGTCAAATAAAAATGGTAAGTATAGAAATTACATATAAATAATACATAAAAATACGACTATTTTAAAAACAGAAATAACAACAAACGAAGAAAATGAACAAAATAACCAACATAACTGTCTAACTAATTTGAGACTAAATAAAATAGAACTTCACAAGAATAAATAAATAAAACTAATAATAACAGAAAGAATGGGCAGGGATATGCTTATCTCTCACTTTCTCAGATGTATGTAATAATAATAACATTTTATTAACAAAACTTATGACTTGCATTTTGACAACTGAAGTTCACCCAAAAATTCTGTCATCATTTACTCACCCTCTTGTCATTTAAAACCTGTATGACTTTCTTTCTTCCCCAGAACACAAACAAAGATATTTTAAAGAAAGTCGGTAAGCGAACAGCACTGGACCCCATTCACTTCTATTGTATGGACACAAAACAAATGCAAGTGAATGGGGCTACTCAACAACATTCTTCAAAATATCTTCTTTTGTGTCTGGCAGAAGAAAGAAAGGCAAATAGGTTAGAAATGACACGAGGGTGTGTAAATGATGACGATTTTTTTGTGAATGAACTATCACTTTAAGGAATGTAGACAAAAAACATTACTTGACCTGAACTCTGCGCTAATCTAGAGTGTTGGGTGTAACTAGTTACTAAGTAATTAGTAACTGTAATTTAATTACTTTTTCAGAGTAACTTACCCAACACTGATCCTAGTTCAGTTTATCTTAAAGTTATTTTGTTAAATAACTATTTCATAAATAAATCACCCATTTAGGCTACTGGGGTGGAAAAAATTAAGACACAATTTCAAAATCAGTTTTTCTGATTTTAAATGTACTATCGATAGGTGAGATTCATTAAAATGTTAATTTGTTGTTCCTTCTATGAACTACTAAAAAGATTTCTTCCAAATATCAAATAAAAATAAGTTCATATTTGCAATAAAACAATGCTTGATGCTTGAAAATGCCAGAAAAGTATTTCCTAGACCTCAAATACTACAAAGAAAACGAAATCATATTCCCTTTCAAGCAATAAAACAATAATATTTCTACATATTTAAGGAAAAGTTCAAAAATGCTTTTTAAATATGATAACCTGAATTTTTCTCGGTTTTCAAGTATCAGTCTTTCACATTGCTGTTGGATGACTTATGTCACTCCTGATGTTTTATTTGGGTGAATTTCCACAATGTTAATTAAATGAAACTTTGCAATGGTTTTCCACAGCTGTTTGTATACAAGCATATGTTTTAGGAAAATATGAAACCCTTAAAGTGTAAATGCCGATGTATCTCATAAATAGCTTTCCTGTAGCTCAGTGGTAAGAGCATTGCAAGGTTGTGGGTTTGAGCCCAGGGGATTGCAAATACCTATGTTAAATGTACAGGTTAAAACAATGTAAGTCGCTTCGGATAAAAGCGTCTGCCAAATGTCTAAATGTAATATCTGACGTCTTTATGATCTGTGATATGATCTGTGCTGTCTTTCAGGTATCTGAACTTTCAGAGGTAATTCACACAAAATCATTCATCGACTCCAATAGCTTGCTTCTGTCGCTTAACCAATGAAAATGTAATTCATTTTTTGGTCCTGTCTTCATACAAAGCACTATGCAGTGACGGTGTGAAATGGTTATACCAGGGTACTTTGATGCAAGCTACGTCACCAAATTCATCATCATGATACTACGGTGCTTTACAGAACATGATGACATTACAGTAACCGTGACATTAGTGATGAGATGAGTCAGTTCAGGACTCACCTGTGATGCGAGACAGGTGAAATGAAACAACACGTCCTTCAGTTCCCGCACACTGTCATCATCATTATCATCAATGAATTAACGCTTAAAATCCACATGCGACCAGTCAGATATTCACCTGAAACAACAGCAGCCAGCGAGTCCGATACACTGCACTATTATCACGCAGAAACACTTCAAACTAGCTCATATAGTGTTTTAATAACTCTAGAGCGAGATTTTAACGATCTGTGTATGCGCTGTAAATGATGTGTGTGACCGCCGGCGACGCGCTGCTGTTGTATTGAGACGCTATGAGTCTTAAAGAGGCAACGCACTCCACGCCTCTCTGCGGACCCCACCGCATCGCACCAGCTCTGTTACGTGACGTCACCGAGATTTTTGCAGCTTTTAGAGAAATTCGCCATATACTGCAGACAGTCCCCCTTTACATACTGTTACCTTATACACACAGGTATACTGTCATAGCGAAAGGAGACCAAAGGGGGCAATATTAATATTAGCTATTTTCTAAAAACATACATCCTAAGAACTGTTGCATTTCCGCGATAATAGTATCATTTTGCTGATATTTTCCATTTATAAATAGTATTGCTCATAGGACTGAATTATTATGAATATAATAGCTCATAATAATGACATCGCATCTAAAATGCGTGAAAAGAGTATTGTGGAAAAGCCATTTTGTAATATGTAGTATAATATTTTCATTTATTTTATTTTTCGCATGATCTTTGTTTGATTTTAATTTTAAATCAACAATCCAAACCAAATACCGTAGGGCTAAACTGTGATCCCTCATAATAAGCCAACGCTGGTTTGACATAAAAAAAGATTTAAATATGGTTCATTTCCTCCCCCTAGTGGCACATAGATGTATTAGCTCAGAAATGTTGAGATTGAAATTAAAGCATGTCAGTTAGATGGAAAATGAAATACATGATTCATATGTTAAATGTGCAAATAAAGAGAGAAGTCGTGTGTTCAACATTCAATTACTCTTTATAGTTGTCAATTTTGTCAGTGAATAATAATAAATTATTTACAATTGTCTTTCACAAAGCAGAAATTAAACCAAATGACAGAGAAAGAGAAAGTGAGTGACAGATATCATGAGGTGTTTTGGAATCCTCTTTTTAAAGAGTGTTTGGCTCATGCTGGTCTCTGCTGTTCAGTAACTCATTTATGATCATTGAGATGGACAGACGAAGAAACTCAATGCACCAGCTTCAGAAGAGGAGGAGAGATGAGTGACGTCACCATACCAGGCTGTCTTCAACACTGCACAGAAACGAACATGAAAGAAAATAAGGTAATGTCGCTCAAGTCGCAAAGCATGTGCAAGATACACAATCTCAAGGTTTTATATTCACGTGACCCATTCAAATATAAATGGGTAATGCATGCCTATAAAATGCATAAATGTATTGCAGGGTAACCAACATATATTTGGATGTGTTGTCATTGCTCACCGGGGCCTGATGTCCTGTTCGTCATCACCAAACAGCAGTTCAGCCACAACGGCCTCAGGGCTGGATCTCTTCCCATATCTGAAGAAGTAGAAACATCACATATATTTCACATGAGTCTACGAGACGTTCTGAGCAATGCACCTGTCGGGCCGTTTTGACTTTTCGATTGCTAGGTTGCTATCAGTGCTTGCTACTGTTATTTTAGTGGCCTATATTACAAAACAACTCGGTCTGCATATGGCTCAGAGATTCTCTGGGAAATTAGAAACGGTTCTTTTATGGCATCTCGACGGAAGCCTCATTATGGCACATCTGTGGTCTAAGAATATTCACCACACCTGGAACTGAGCAAAAATAACACATGAGCATCACCATTTAATTGTGGCCTTTTGTGGTACCCAGAAAATATCAGGGTACATCTGCGGGGCACGCCACAGAAAAGATAAATCGGCAGACGTGTGAATCCCACTTAATAACAATCTATCTGAACAAGCAGCAGAATAATTAGGGGTTGCGTACAGGTTGAAGGAGATCTGGCAATGCAGCCCACCCTCGCACATATGGTGGAGTACACATAAAAAACACACATTCGAGTTGAGTTTTTTACTTCAATTTTAGTTCATTCGTCTGTAAATATGTAATTTGGAAGTACCTAGGTATTGTTTAAAGTTCTTGCGAAAATATCCTGGCCTTCACAATAATCCTTCAGTATCATGGTACAAGAATATTATCATATGATCATTGTACCATGTTATGTCACAGTGCATTTTGTAAGAGATAGTTATTATTTAGACCAATTTAATTTTATCTCAAATAATAAAGCACAGATTGGAAAATGGATTAAATTGGTGCCACTGAAAAATGGACATCATAATCTCCAGACAGCATCATTCAATGGCGCATTAGATGTTTTTCATTCATTTTCCCCAGTATATAGTTTCTTCATAACATGATCTTTCTCACTCTCACAAATCTTTCATACATGAGCAGAGCAGTGTGTAAAGCTCATTTGTCCACTTTTGCAATAAATTTGGCATTGCATTTAATTTGATAATATAGTGATGGTTTCTTCAACAATTTACACTGAGATTTATTAAATGCGCATTATAAATGAAGCTTGTAAACTCTAACTCTAATTTTTGTTACGATAACTTATAGTAACTTTCAACAACATACATTTATTTGGTACACTAATGTAAACAGATTAACTAAACAAACATTAAAAAAATGTCTTTAAGTCAAATGTAAGGTGATCGAAATTATTCTGATATTATGAAATAAGGTCCAACAGTAATAATAAAGTGTGAACTGAAAGATTCCTCTGTTATATTCAGCAAATCATAACGTGGGTTTGGCTTGTCTCACCTCTGTCGTGTGATGAGGTTGACGTAGTGTCGTAGCGCCGTTTGGTATTTGGCCAACTCATCTCGATCCATGCCTCCCGCCGGAGGTTCAGGTTTGGGTGGGTACGCTTCAGCCAGGCTGCTCAGACACACTATTACACACAGCACAAGAGCCACCAGCACGGTCCAGGATCTCATGCCACAAGCCATCTGATAAACAGAGAGAAAATCAGATTTGAGAAATGGTTGAAACATTTAGAATCAAGTTCACAGAATCACATGAACGTTTTGTGGAGCTTGTCTGTGCTCTTTAATCTGATGCTTTCTTTAAATCTATGAAGTTATCATTGAGTTTATCATCGACTAAAACTGTATCAGGGTTTTTGCTCTGAAGGATCAAAATTCGACTTACTGTTTTATAGATGTTCAGTCCAGGAAGGGTCACGAAGAGCTGATGCTGATTGTTGGAGTTCTGCTCTTCTCTCTGAATCCTGATGCTTATATAGTTGTTGAGACCCCAGTGGGAGGTCCAGACCCCACCCAGGACTTACACACCAGTGTTAATGAGGAACTAATGAGTCATTGGCACATGCTAACCAACACTTTGATTTGAACATATCTGACCCCCTATGAACATCAGTGAGAATTGTGTAATACATATGAAGCTACATATGAAATAAAGTATAACTGGAATAAATTAAGACTGATTTAAAAGACTGATTTTACAATGCCACCTTTCTTACAAAAATGTACCATGGTTTTACTGAAAACAAAACCACTAAACATAGTTAAACCACAGAAACCACAAATGAACTATAGTTTAACCAAAGTAGCCCATAAAACAAATAACAAAACAAACAAATACTACACTACAAAATTCACATAATTTAAGTAGCTCACACTTTTACTATAGTAACCCCGTGGATTATTTTCATAATAGCCTTTGTTTAGTTTTATAAACGACTCCTATATAATCAAAACATTATTGAAACACTTAATTCATAAAAATATTATTTTATTAAGCCAAAAAAGTTGAATCATCCTGAACATATTGTCCCTTCCTGATGAAGAATACGATAGAAATCATTACCGAAATTCTAGTGAATTATTCACATATGGTTATAAATAATGGGCATTCAGATAAGATAACTAAGCGGCTGCTTGGAGCCTCGCCGCCACTAGGGGGCCCCCAAGAGCACATTCGATTAAAGCTTTTTGTGATACATTCACGACATGCATTTTCTCACGTGGGGCCGTATATTAAATTCTTTCTGTGGTTTGTGTCAAAATTTGGGAAGTTTCTGCCTAAACGCAACAATGCAATATCAAAATAAGTGAGGTGCCAATCAAATGAAAAGAGGCGGGAGTTACTGGATAAAGAGGCGAGCAGTGACCAATCGAATCAAAGAAGACGGAGCTACTGTCACGTGTTCAGCTGTAGTTAAAAGACCCCCCAGATTGTGACTTAAAACATTCAATATTTGACAACTGTTTAGTGTTTAACGATATAAATGTTGAATATCCGACTGTATTCACTGATGCAAACGACAAATGCAGATTTAGATGAAAAATATGTAATTTACGTGATTTATGTCATTTATGATTATCTGTCAATTCAGCGTTTTATTTGAGATAGGGTTAAGAATAATTGTGTGTGTATTGTTATGGTTAAGAAGTAAATACACACAAACAAAGATTAAATCATCCTTAAGGGCTAGGATGATTTAATCAAGGATTCTATAGGTTGTGGTTAAACAACAAAAAAAAAATTTTCAACAAAATCTTTGCAAATAGTTAAATGCATTGAACAATAAATTCAAAAACCATTGTATGGTCTGCAATCATAACTGAAAGGAACAGTTCCCCTAAAATAATTAAATTATCAAAAGTTTTGAAAATCACACGTAATGCAAGGTTTGTGTTTTTGTTATTATGCCATTCCTACATCCAACACACAGCTACAACTGATAGAATTGGGTGTGTTAGATTTAAACTGTGCATACAAATAATCAAAAATTGACAATAGTTGATTGTATTGGGGGCACCCCAAAATAAAATTCTACTTAGGGCCCTGTAAAAGCCCCTGCCAGCCCTATGCATTGTATTCGGTAACTGTAATAGTCTATGTGGGTCCCTTCTGGTAATGTGTTGGACTGTTTGTGGAACCAATAGAGCATCATTAAATTCACTTCATACAATAATTTTATAATGGTTTTAGAGAACAGCTGACGGTTCCTTAATATATTTTTTATAGAAACTATAAGCATTTATCCGCATGTTTTTGACATATTAAAGTAGGTTAATAGTTGCCTAATAATTTATTTAACATAAGGCTACATAATAGCTATACGAACAGGTTTTTCGTTAAAAAATGAATCTGTTAATTTATTTAAGAGTGAATCCAGCAGATGGCGCAGCTGAGTCAACCTCGCGCCTGCAGGGGCCAGATGCGTGCAGACACGTAAAGAGATGTAAAACGCCTTCATTTTCATCAGACTTCCACAGTATTAGTAAAAACGGTAATATCAGAACACTATTGTTTTAACTTTCAGAACAATTGTTAAAAGAGTCTTACAAAAGATGTGATAACCTAGATTGTGTGGATAAGTATCTAAAGGGTCTCACACAATGGCAGAAAAGTGATGAAGACATCACGAAAAGACTCGAAATGAAATTCATTGAGAATAAAGGCCCTGCAAGCAAAGAGCCAGAAAGTTAATTACACATCATTGATCAGTAAAGAAGGCAGGAAATGTGAATCAATAGTGTGATCTTGTCTGAATCCCCTGCCAGTAGAATGAATCTTTAAGGGTTTTAAATAAGACCATCTAAACTGTGCATCACAAACACCAACCGATAGCTTAGTTCTCTGGAAAACATTGCAAACCAGACTTGGGAAAAGCAATTGTAAAATGACATTCATGCATTATTCAGTCTTTGTTTTCTACATCCATATTTTACGAATGGAGAATTCCTCACTTGTATGCTATTAAAGGATGGTCTACCCCAAAATTAAAATAAATCAGTCATCATACTGTATATTTATCATTCTAAATCTGTATAAGACTCTTTCTTCTGGGACACAAAAGAATATATAGCGGTTTCTATTCATACAAATGACAGTCATGAGGGCTGTTTAGTTACCAAAATTAGAAACATCTTTTGTTTTTTGGAATGACACAATTTTTTTGTTTTAGAGATATTCAAAATGCTGTTCATCAAGTTGTTAAATCATTTTAGTATACATATGGAAAAAAGCATCTAAAATCGGCATTAAATGTTCTTGTTTTCCAATTATTCTTTGTCAACTACTAACATATCAATATTTAAACATGTCATTTTATGCTTAAGATAATATAAATGCATTTGTAGCAGGCAAAAATAAATTTGTTTGTGTGTATGGCACTAACTCCCTGAGCACACGTATAAGCAGAAGAGATTAAAGTGTAAATCTTTATGTCACGTCTGATCATTAAGGCATATGGAATCTGCATTCATCACTGTGTGGTCTGTACATTGCTGTTGTCACAAGGGATCTTTAAAGCAAATCTTTAAAAAAATGGTTTGATCTTAATAAAGATCTGAGTCAATCATCCATTAATGTGTCACAAGCCATCTGTTGATGCAGATCGCTGCAGCAGACTGTTTTCTTGTGATAACACACAATATTTCCTCCGTGGCTTCTGTTATAAAATTCTCTGTGAGTCGCCTGACCCTAACTATAAAAGTCAATGAAGAGAAACAACAAACAGTAGATATTGATAGCACACTTCAGCTTATCAGCACGAATAAACAACGAGAAAGGCACTTTAGATAAGACTGGCATGACATGATTGGGCCGGTTCTTACGCTATGATGACTCTACTGTAATGTTCATCCAAAGAGCCATTAATGTTCGGATGAGAGCTCGGAGAAGAAATGTGCTTTATAAAGTCAACAGAATGACTCTAATCTGAGCGTTGTGTATTTTGAATGTTGGTATTTTAATGTAGAAATCAATGGTGATATATTTTTACATCAATACTGAGAAAACTTTACTGGTGCAGAGACGGGCTTCATTTTATCGATTTTAGGTTAAAGTGGGTTCATGCCCCACTCAGCATCAAATGTAATTATCTGAAAAATCATAAAAGTATGTTTGAGAAAAGAAAAAAAGGTTTATAGAGTACACATCAAACAGATAAGTTTAAAACAGACAATAAAATGAAGGAGGATTTCTACAGCAGATTAAAAACCACAGATTCTGTTTAACAGCTGCAAACAGAACACTTTTTTGTGGGGGAAATATTTTTTCAGGGGACTCAAATAACAAAACATTCACACTACAATTTAAACAATTATACAAATTTCAAACTGTTACCAAATTTTACCTTTTTTTAGGACTGTCAAAAGATTAATCGTGATTAATCGTATCCAGAATAAAAGTTTGTGTTTACATAATATATATCTGTGTACTGTGCGTAATAATTTTGTATTTATTAACACACACATTCATTCACATATTTAAGAAAAATCTAAAATTAATAAACATTTATATATAATTCAATTATTGGAAAATATAAATAAAACATGTACATTTTTCCTAAATATGTAAACATGTGAATGTGTTTGTATTTAAAAACACAAAATTTATATGCTCAGTACATAGACATATACAGTGTTGGGTGTACTAGTTACTAAGTAATTAGTTACTGTAATTTAATTACTTTTCCCTTGAAAAAGTAAAGTACGGGATTACTCATATGTTTTCTGTAATTTAAATACAGTTACTTTTGATGTAATTAAACTAAATACTTTGTTAAATATATGCGTGTGCAATAGCGTAATTGACTTCAAAATTCAAAGTCTTATTTTAAAATCTGTGCTTTAATGTATAATTCTGACATTTGTAATACTTTGGTCAGTTAATAATATTATTTGAATGAATTAAATAAGCCGTTTCATGTCTATCTTGAATCACTTAACTAAGGTTGATGTATGATAAAGAAAGTAATTAGTAATGAGTAACTAAATACTTTTTGGACAGAGTAATTTGGACAGTAATCTAATTACACTGTTGAATATGTAATGAGTAACTAGTAATTAATTACTTTTTCAGAGTAACTTACCCAACACTGGACATGTATGATGTAAACACAAACTTTTATTCTGGATACGATTAATCGCGATTAATCTTTAAGTGTATTTGACCTCTAATTGAACTCATTTTGATTTTTAAAAGTTCAATTCCTTGTACAAACAGCCACTTTGTTCAGATATTCTTAAATCTTTGCAAAACAAAAAACTATTAAGTCATAATAAACAAGACACAGCTAACAGACGCTGAGCGATGTTCACTGCCACCAATCAGATAGCAAAAGCTTACGTCAAAAACAAAAAAAGCCATTTATGAACCTCCAAGTGTAAAATTATTTTAATTTCGCTACCGAATGGCGCCCTTCCATTTACGCTCACAACATTCTGCAAACTTCCGGCGTTTATGGCCGTCATCCTGTCTCAGAGGTGACGTTACAGGAGTCAGTGGGAAACATGGGATTGTTATCAGACTTATCATGCGTGTTATTGCATCTCTGATGTGAGCAGAGTGCTGCAGTAGTGCTTCAGTGTGTTTACATGAACTCATTCAGCGCCGAGAGACGACGGCGAGAACGATTCAATGATCCATGAGAGCCAAATAAATACTGATGGTAAAAATGTCAGTGTAGAAAAAAGACTTCGGAGAGAAATGTGCCATTTTTAGTTTGAGTGCTTTAAATATTTCAAAGTGTTTTGTAAAGGTCAAATATGTAAACTATAAAGTATATGAGCATTACAGCAATGTAGGCTTTTTAACCCTGGTATTTATAGAAATATTTATTTTTATTTTATTTGACGTACTGACCTTGACTTTAAAGTACCCTGTTAGAGTAAACTTGAAATAGGTTTATTAAAAAATTCATATGCAGAGGATGAAATTGTACTGCTTAGATCAGTGGTTCTCAAACTGGGGGTCCCGGTCCCCCCTGGAGGGCCCCAAGATAGATCCAGGGGGCCACAGAGTTTGTGGCATTTTATGAAAACAAGAATTTTTTAATACATTTTATACATTAAAACATCAGAAAAATTCGCCACCAAAGAATTGGTGTTCCTGAATTGAGTAAATGAATATGTTTTTGGGTTAATTAAACTTCTAAGTTTAAAATATTGGGGAGGTCCGGGCAGCACCTAAAACTAGTCCTAGATTTATTTAAAACTCGCTAAACACACATTGTTTCAGAGCTGTTTCCTTGACATATCTCCGATCTCCCATGGGAATACAACAACAATTTAAAACAAGCAACTGTACTTATTTTATGCATACTAGTATAAATAATACAGTCTCCTCGCTTATATGTAATGTCCAACGGTCAGAATGATTTCCCATGAGAGTCGACCTGAGGTTACAAGAACACGTAATGCTTTTTTTGTTCAATGAGGATTCTTTAATTAACCACCCGATGTGTCATTAAAGATGTATGGCTTAAACGTGTCTTTTGTGTCTGGTCTCGAGTCAATAAACTGTAAAAGAATTATGAGCTGGAAATGTGGTCTACTTCTTAATTCATTTGGCTCCTGTTGCACTGAGTGTGACGTCACTTTGTTTTCAACCAAGTTGATTTTATGTATTTTGGTATTTTCTGTCGCCAAAGCTGCAATCCTTTTCATCTCTAGAGCTGTTGAGGTATTGTAAGGAGAAGTTGTGGAAAGCTGTGAAATCTATTGAAACAATTTGTGTGTAATAGAGAATATGACAACTAATTGTACAGTCTCCCTGACAGTTATCCATAACTGGGTGATTCTCATCAATCAATTATTTCTTACAAACACTCGCATCACCACATTTCCTTATAATTCACACAAGGTGTTTCAAAAACATTTAAAACTTTTGCTGACAGTTTAAAGCAATTTTTTGACAAAAAAGCCCTGAGAAAGTCTCATTACCTTAACTATTTAAAACTGTCAATCCCATAGGGTGCTTTTATTAATAAAAAAGCAAAGCCACAATGCAAAAGTCAGTTTTTATGAATCATGCATAATAAGACCATATGAGCGTATGAAAATGAAAAAAGTCATGTTAATAAGCTTTTAACAAGAACACTATGTATCTGTTAACCTGTTACTGGCAGATGTGTTTCTTCACATAAAATCAAACTTGAATGTAAATAGAATGGAATGGAATGGAATGTAAATATCATTGAGGATGAGAATATCAGTCATGATCACTTCTATTTTCTACTATTTCTTCATTGTTTTTATAGGCCTACATGAATATTCTGTCAATCATTTTTTTTTTGTCAATTGACAACATCTACAGGACATCCACATTTTTTTATGATATTTTAATTTTACTCTGTTTATATAATGCATATAATGTATCAACCTCTGCTTGGCTTTCTTAGCAATGGAGCAAATGTGTTTGTCCTACTTCGGACCATGTGAGAGCGACGGGTCTGTAGTCATCCAGTCCTGTGATTTTGGGTTTCCTTGGAATGGGGATTATGGTGGAGGGTTTGAAACAGGAAGGGAGCGTGCGCAACTCCAGTGATCTGTTGAAGATAAGTGAGAAGATGGAGGTCAGCTGATCAGCACAGGTTTTAGACAGGCTGGGGAGACAGCGTCTGATCCTGGGGCTTACCTTGTCTTCTGTTTTCTAAAGACTCGATACACATCCTCTTCACAGATCTGAAGCGCAGGAGGTGGGGTGACCAGAGGTGATAAGTGTTGTGCAAAGAGAATGTTATAGAATATGATCATTTTTTTGTTACTAAATGATAATTCAAATCTTAAGTGCCATGATGTTTCAGAGCTTTCGTGAGAATGACCCAACCATCGGACACTAATGAATGGACAAATGATGAGAATTGTTTGTTTGATGCATAACTTGTCAAAGTGAAAAATATATCCTTACATTGGAATAATTTACAACAAAACTAACTACAGTATTTGCCCCTCCTGATCATAAAAATCTTTAAATGGACAGGATGCTCCAGTTCTCTCAGACAGAGACGGGAAACTGGTTGATTCCCCAAAATGCCAGAACCCAACCAAATATAATTAAACCAAACCAGACTAGATTTGACAGAGATGATACACCTTTCCAGGAATCTTTTTTAAGAGGTGATTCATATGAAAGCACAAATTGCTTTGACTGGCATTCGCTCAAAAGTAGGAAAAAGAGAACACAATTGATATAAATACTAAGAGACCTATAATATACAGTATATATAGTGGGTAAAATACGTTTTGAACACATGACCATTTTTCTCAATGTGCTGTCGAAATGAAATTTTCACCAGATGTCGGCAACAATCCAAATAAGCAATACATACCAAGAAAACAAAACAAATAAGTTCACAAATTAAGTTATGTATAATAAAATGGAATGAACAAGGCAACGTATTGAAGACATGAAGAACGGGAGGTGCTAAAAGGCTTGGAAAGCCAAGACACCAGCTGAAATCTATCAGTAATGAGAAAGCACTTGTCAATGGAAATGAAGATTTCAGTTTGTTGGGGCCATAATCCGGAAGTGGAAAGAACATCATTTCACCATAAATCAACCACGACCAGATGCTCCACGCAAGATTTCTGACAGAGGAGTAAAAAGAATAAGATTAGATTAGATTCAACTTTATTGTCATTACACATATACAAGTACAGTGTAACGAAATGTAGTATCATGGTCCAAGAGCCAAGGACCACTTTTGGAGAACTTCAGAAAGACCTGGAATTAACAAGTACAATTGTTTCAAAGAAAACAATAAGTGACGCACTCAACCGCAGTAGCCTGTATGCACACTCACCACGCAAGACTCCGTTGCTGAAGCAAAAACATGTTAAAGCTCATTTAAAGTTTGCTGCGCAACATTAAGACAAGCCTGTGAAATACTGGGAGAATATAGTCTGGTCAGATGAGATCAAAACTGAACTCTTTGGATGCCATAATACACAACGTGTTTAGAGGTCAAATGGCACTGCACGTCATACCACCAGTGAAGTTTGGAGGTGTAGGGCTTTTTTTCCAGCATACGGCGCTGGGAAGCTTTATATAATTGAAGGAAGGATAAATGGACAAATGTACAGAGATACTCTTGCTAAAAACCTGCTGTTATCTACCAGAATGGTGAGGATGAAACGAGGGTAGACATAAAGCCATGGAAACGCTCAAATGGTTTCAGAGAAAGAGAATAAAGCTGCTAGAATGGCCCAGCCATCACCTGACTTGAATCCAATAGAAAATCTATGAAAAATCTATGGAAAGAACTGAAGATCAGAGTTCACAGAAGAGGACCACGGAACCGTCAAGATTTAAAGAATGTTTGTGTGGAAGAATTGGCGAAAATCAATGCATACGACTCATTTCTCCATACAGGAGTCATCTTGAAGCTGTCATTAGCAACAAAGGCTTTTGTACAAAGTATTAAATACATTTCAGTAAGCGTGTTCAATACTTTTCCACGGTGTCATTACATTTTATAACACAGAAATTAATTAGTGAACTTGATGTTATGGGATGTGAACGACACCTGGTGAAAATTCCTTGTCAACTGCACCATGAGAAATGTATTTTCTGAGAAAACTAGTGACATGGTCAACATTTATTTTACCCGCTATAATCACTGAGTGACACATCTGCCACATTCTATAATCTCACTTATCATTCTGCAGGTCGGCATCGCTCCCAAAGATTTCAATTACAACTCTGAAATGTCCTCTTAACATTTGAATTATAACTCAAGTCTTACAACGTAATTTCCTCTTGTCTGCATCTATCAATCCAGAGTGCTCGACAGAAGACAGGACGGGTGATGTTCAGTTGTGACTAAAGGAGCGCGCCGCTGTAATGAAGAATTGTACCTCATTGTGGAGGCTAATTACAGTCGTTTATCTAAGCACACGCCTTATAACATTCCCAGTCCACAAGTATTCCACCACAGAAACTGGGGATGGCAAAGAAACATAGAAAATGGAATTATCGGTTTTGGGTGAAAGACAAATACTGTTATGCATATAGACCTAATAATTATAGAACTGCAACATTTAGATGATTGGTAAAAAAAGACAAGGAACATTTATTTTTTTGTATTGTTATAAAATATGTTCTCGATAATTTTTTTGGTTTTAGTGTGTGATATTAATAGAATTCAATAACAATTATTTCAAAGTTTTACAACTAATTTTCAGTATCGGTTTTCGGCCTAGTGCCAATTGAATTTTTGGCCCAGAAGTTTAATTTCGGTGCATCAGACTGATGCATGACACGTAATCCAAAACATGTTCTTTTGGAAATTTTATAGACGCCCTCTGTGAACCTTCAATGCCTTATTGGGTGGAGATTCTCATTTACAACCTTAAAAACTAAATCTTTCAGATATCCCCAAAGTAAAAAACTGCTATAACAAATATAAGAAATGTGATCATTTAAATCAAATGTGATTTCACACGGAAATTATGGTAAAGTCCTTTAAATCCTTTCACCATACATTTTATTATGACTTGCACTTTTAACTCACAAAAATACATTCTAAACCTTATTTTACTCTGTTTAAATTTCAACATAAAAATGCAGTTAGGAAAGATATTAACAGAAATCATTTATTTAACAAGAATTTGTGTAATAAGCATTCAAATTTAGATCCACAAATATCACAAAAGGTCACTAATCACACTGTTATTATATGATTATTTTGTGATAATTGACTAGATGTACTTGATCCCTAATTCCTATATCTTACTCAGCTTCACTTCGTTCAGAGTTTGTGACACTGTTTTCTGTGGAACCCAAAAGAAGATATTTTGAGAAATGTTCTGCGTTCCTACATGGAGGTAAATGTTGTTTGGTTACCAACATTCTTTAATTCTTCTTTTGTGTTCTGCAGAAGATATTTAATTTTTGGCTGAAATAACCTTTTAACACATTCAAATCTCACGTTTTATTTTCAGAATTTCATTTTAATGTGGTACAAGTTTATTGCATTAACATTGTAGAGGAGAAAAAGAAAAAAATATTTTTAACTAACCACACATCTCAGAAAATAAGCATGTAAACACTTTTTCTAAACTCAAAAAAACCCTACTCGTTTTGTTTGTCATACCTACTTGAAAATGTAAATCAACACAGATAATTCAACTACTTTTACTTGAGAAAAAAATCATGACACCTCCATAACACTCTCCGTCTTCCCTAAAAGGGTTTCTGTCATCTTGGGTAGGAAGGACTCTAAAAAATGGAAGAAGTCTTGAAAGAGCGCTGCTTTATCCTGGCTGGGCTTAAACCGCAGGTTAACTTTGGTATTTTCACTACCGCCCACAACTTCTGCATCCACCTTAAATTCCAGCAAACCCTGCACTTCCTGCTCGTTCTCCACGATTCTCTGCGTCACCTTGCTCTCTATGTCAACGCAACCCCCTTCAGGTTTGGAGGTCTCGTCGCTCGTCTTCAAAAGATCCCTCCGGACCTTCCGTCGGCCCGCCCAGACGTGATGTGTATGTTTCCAGCTCCAGTGGACCGGCTCCGGCTGCTCCACATCAGAATCCAGTCTCTGTCTTTTAGCTTGTGTACAGGAGGACGTGGATGGGCCGTCATCTGTTGTAAGAGGTCTCTTCTTAGCTGATTGCCCTGTGGTTTGAGGATCAATATCTTGCATGCTTTGGTTATTATTCACCTCAGTTTCATTTCCATCTTTTTCTTGACTTTGAGCGGAGACAGTTTCTTGACTCGGATCTGAGGGTGAGCATTTCAAAATATCGTTAAAAACCGTGTACACGGCGGAGCAAACCTTTGCAAACCAGAGACCTCTAAAAGCCTCCCCTGCTACTGCCAGTTGGGAACATAAGGGTCTCGGCAAAATGTCTGCCTTGAACGGGATGCTGACCTCCAAGATCTTCTCAGTCCCGGCGTGGGAACGAGGTCCTGCTTCACTCGGAGGTGCAAACAGACGCACGAGACCCCACGATTTCCCTTTGGCCGATTTGCGCTGGTATTGTAAACTGCGGCAATATTTCTCGGCCTCGCTGCATTCTCTCTTAAAGCTCATTTGAGTTCGCTCATTTAGGTTTCCGGCCACGTTGTGACTGAGCTCAAAAGGATCCAAGACGTTCATAGGACCCAGTTTAGGGGCAGAGGAACGCTTCGGTTTGGGACTAGAGGCTTCGGCTGTGGTTACTTCATCCTTGTCTCTGTGGAGGAAGTCAGTGATAGACAGTGCTCGACCGTCTCTCAGAGACACCACTGAAGCAGAGAAATCAAACTTGGAGTAGAAGGTGAAGAAACCGTAAAGCAGTGTGCCTGAGGGAGGAGATATGGAGAAGGTTACAGGGAGAACAATAATAACTTGCCATCAATGGTCCAATCCTAACAGCAATTGAAACAACTTTTTTGTTCAAGGCAAAGAATGTCAAGTTTTGACATGTTGAAGGGACTAAACACCCCAAAATGAAAATGCCGTCCTTAATTATTCATCCTCATGTCAAGGTTGTACATGTCTCAGTGGTTTTATTTAAATAAATGTTGCTTGATTAAAAAGAAACAATCTTAAAAATATCTTCTTATATCATGTCAATGACAGAAGGGTCAGTAAATATCAAAAATGTTCATATTTGGGTAAACACGGAGGAAATTCCTCAAAAAAACTGGACACAAAATACATTTTGTACATAAAAGTTTTAGTGCCAGTTGTGTTGGAAGAACGCCTATGATGCCATCTAGGAAGGCAGCTCACTAGGGTTTTAAACAGGAAACATATCACTTTAAAGGGGTCATATGACACGGCAGAAACAAATATTATGTTTGTTTTAGATGTAATGTAATGTGTATACACGATTTAAGGTTAAAAAATTTATCTCCTCTCTGCCCCGCTCTCTTAAACATGCAGATTTTTTACAAAGCTCATCGCTCTGAAAAGCTTGGTGTGCTATGATTGGCCAGTTAACCATACGTGGTGATTGGTGGAATAGAGCAAGCGTGTGTCAGAAATGTAACGCCTCTTACCATATTTTGAACGTCAGGTTCCTCTTCAATTGTACTGACAGGTACTCCACCTTACTTTCGTATACATTTAAGCGGTCTTAGTCAAATCATACCACCAACTGAAGTAGATTTATGGGGGTGTGGTTACATGAGGCGTTGAGCATTCGCTGTTAAATAGAATTCATCTTTTGTTCCCACACTTTCATTTTTGCAATTTTACGAGTCTAATACATGCATGGGAAAAAAAACACATATCCGCGCCATATGACACCTTTAAGTAGTCTGAAAAGAACAGAGTATGTGTGGTGGTTCTTACACAGGTCTTCAGTGTTTTTGCTGCCTGGAACACTAATAGGTTGACTTGGGAAAGTACAGTCCCATTCCTCAATAACACACGTCTCTTCCTCACCTGCACAAACAAGAACAAGCGTTAATACTTCTAACACAAATTTAATATTTTTGTGACAGATGCCCAGTTTATTGATTCCCTTTAATAAAACATGCTTCTATGTTTAATGTCAGCAATATTACCTTTGTGAAGGAAAGGTGCAGTGGGAAATGTTCAATCGAGTACACTCTAGTCACATCAATGGCCTAGAAATTATGCATTATTCCACATAAGGGGATCAACATAATGGGAATGCCATGTTGACATCACACGATCAGCTGAACGTCGCTTTATTTAAGTGACGTTTCATATTGAAAAATACCCATAGGGACAGAGTTTTTCTACAATGGTGTCTGTTAGTTTAACTTTTTGAGTTTGCATCACACCAGTAAGTGTCAGTAAGTCGAAAACAAGCATCAAGAGAAACATAAAAAGTCCTGGTGCTCTATTAATTTTTCTTAAATAAAAAAATACTGATAAAATAACAGATAAAACAAGTGAAATAAACAGTTGATCTATACGCACAGGCCATGCTCTTGAGTTTATTCACAGATGGCAGAACAGGAGGATCTCGATTCTGGAGGTAGAAGATCACGAGCAGGGTAAGAGCGTAATTGTTCAACAACGGTCCAGGGCCGGAGGAGTTTCCTGTGACATTACCAATAAAAAGAATTGAATTAAAGTAATTATGAAATTTTCAGCTATAGTGAACTACTGTAATTTTAAGAAACTGAACTCATTACCATCGGTTTAGATTAAAAGCTTAGTCATTCATTTTAGCTTTTATTTGATCATATATGCTCAATTGTAATAATTATAAACTGTTCATTACACATGATGTGTTCACAATTAGCAACAATACACAACCTGCTAAGTGTTTCTGTTTGGCCCATAACCGGACGGTGTAGACTAGAGGACGAAGCCTGGAGTCGATGCCAGAGCACAACTGTAGAAATCGAGTGTTTCTCACTGCCAATCTGGAGCAGAAACAGAGAAGTTTAAGATTGCATGGGATTTCAAAACACATCCAAAAGCAACGGGTTTCAACCTGTTGTTGATGGTGATGTCTCCTTGAAGGTTGAGCTCTCGATGACTGAACTTCACAACGGGAAGTCGAGCTGTGGAGAGCGTCTGTACTTTGTGCACACCTGGAACACACTTCCTCAAAATGGTGGCTACAAGGTCCAAAATTTCCACAGGAGTGGCTGAGGAGAGATCTATGTCGGACAGAATGGAGTCCTCGGAGCGGCAGTCCTCAGACGGATTCTCTCCCGGCTGCTTGAATACACCAGGAACAGCGATTAGAACTCGACATGAATACTTTGTTTCATTGAGGTTTGAGATCATAGGTTGACTGCTAACACACCTGATCGGCTGACTTCGCACGAGCTTGAAAGACTTTTGTGTTCTCAAGGTCCAGAAACAGATCGAGGTCACATGAGTGAATTCCAAATGTGTTTACAGAGGAGCCGAATGGTACGATAAGACAATCTGCAAAACATCACAAACAGAAACAAGTTGGTTAATTTTTTTCCTTATATATGTTAATTTAGGGATATAACAATCAAGTTTTTAATCAATCCCTGCAGATATCTGGTTCATCTTGTATTAACGGACAGACCTGGAAAGAATTCTGTTAAGACTTCCTGTAGCAGCTGAACCAGAAGATCTCTCACTTTCTTCTCGTTGTCCTTCAGCTCAACACTCTCCATCACCGCCTGAAACTGCTCATTGACCTGTTGCAAAATGCAAGTATTCATTTAAACCTCTAAACTGCTTTAATGGATACGTATGTTAATGCTGTGTCTCTTACAGATGCAGCCTTGCAGAGTTCGAAGTTGAGTTTGTCCATGCTGATCTGATGTTTGGAGTCGTGTTTCCCTCTGCTGGCCAGTTTGAAATCTTTCTTCTCTCTGGGCTTCACGCGGAGCTTGAGTCCACTGAACTGATGCTGAAGCTGTGCAAGAGCTGTCTGAGCATCATCCGGCTTAGAAAACTCAACGATTGCATACACACCCTACAAAAAACAACATCTCATATTAACACCACCATCGGCTCAAAGTACAACACTGTGACCCATACATAAATCTCAACATAGAGAAGCTTTTTGTTGCTGATAGATTAGAAACAATCTACACATGTATTATAAAAAGGTAATTTATACCAGGGGTTCCCAAAGTAGGAGTTGGGACCCCGGAGGGGTTCGCAAGGCCGTGAAGGTGGGGGTCTCAAGATGATTTCCAGATTTTTTTATTAGTAGTAATAACCTAATTAATCAATAAGTGTATCACAACATACAAATATTAGTTATGTTAAAAATAAAACCATGCAAACAAAAAGCCACCAGCCTTTGGAATTTCCTCCCCCTCGATTGTGATCCCTGAAGTGATTACATCACGTTAGCAACCGCATTAGGTTGGTTTACAGCACCACGTTAAACATTCCCATATGTGCATGCAGATTATTTTTTAAGGCTTTAAATTTAGTACTTTATTTTTGGGGTGGAAATGAATCGTTGTTTCATATCGACCAAAGACAATGCAGGGATAACAGTGGAGGACGGGCGAGAAGCGCTGAAGTCACAAAGTCTTCAAGTAGGCTATGAAAAGAGGACGGTGTTGTATCAAAATCCGACTCCGTGAGATTACGACTCCCCCGTTTTCCACTACGAAGGCTAGGGGTAAGGATTAGGTGTGGGGGGGCTTTAGAGATGGGAGTCAAAATCTCATGGAGAGTCAAAATTCGGTACTACACCGGCGTTTGCATAAAGAGGACATCCATCAGAACTCATATCAGTTTGATAAAATTTGACCTTCTGTAGTAATAGATGGTTTATGTATAACAACAAGTAAAATAATTAGTAAATATATATATATATATATAGTTATTAATATACATGTCATTTTATTTTAGACTGTGTTCTTTTGTGTTGTCATTATGCGTGCTCATTGGATAGATCTAATAGGCGAAATGTTTGTATACGTTAACCACCTATGAGGATAGTGGGGGTCTAGAGTGCCTGGCATTGTTATTTTGGGGGTAGCGGGCTGAAACTTTTAGGAAACCCTGATTTAAACAGCACTTTTAAAAGACCCTTTTAATGAAGTAAATGATGCCCATGAGTGTCATTATTTTTAGTTCTAATATTCCAAAGATGTTTTACAGACATGATAACGTATGTTTAGGGTGACAACGTTTGATCTTCGGGTAATTATAAAATGTAATAGTGACGTTCAGAAACATTACCAACTGATGGCAGTATTTTGTATTTTCCTAAGAAGAGACAAGTAAATGACAACCACTGGGAACAAACATTTCAGTTAGCCAAAGATAGTCTGCACCCGAACCTTCTGCTTGTCCATGATCACATCTGTCACCGGTCCAAACTGTGTGAAATACTCCTTCAGATCAGTGTGAGACGTGTCTGGTTTAAATCCGCTCACAAACACACTGTTTTCCTCCTGAGTTTTCCTCTGAGATCTGAGCCGCACAAGATGCTGGTGCTTCTTCCCTTTGACATGGTCCTCCATACTCGGTTCTAACGAAAAACCGATGGATGAGTGATTTCAGAGCATTTCTTAATGTCATACATCAAGTTACTGTTAGTGTTTGTGCAGTGATGTTTACAGATAGTATACATTACCTTATAGTAATTGTAAAATGACTAAATATTCATGAATAATACAATTTTTCAAAATCCAATTAATATTTTCATAGCATGTTATTTCTATGTTACATGACCTAAAAATCATAGCCTTATAATGGCTAAGCGAAACTCCTTCTATAGAAACGTGTGTACGTCAGCGCTGATGTTTGTAGTTCGTCGTGTTTTTAACTCACTGTTGGGTATGTTTACATCGCAGATGTTACAGTGAAATCCTCTTTGAGTGGTCTTGATGTCTTTATCGGTCTCCATCGTGAAGCTGTGGGCTTTTTTCAAAAGTTCGCTCCAGTTTCTACACACAACAAGTCAAATCTCCCTCCATGATGTTCCTCTGTGTCCGCCCCGTCACTCTTCCGTCGGAAACAATGTGCGCTTCGTAATTGTTCCGCTTCGACGTCCGTCAACCTTCTTCTTCGTCCAGTTTTATGGCCGATCAATCCTTTGGAGTATTACCGCTACCTACTGTATATCTTGAATGATGAATCTGTATTGTTCTGTTGTTGTTGTTTTATTTGGAGACGTGATGCCCCCCTCACCCAGGAGGATCATAGCCCGTGTTTCAGATGGCGCTGTCACTCCAGCTCCTCCATCATCTGTCACTCCAGCTCCTCCATCATCTGTCACTCCAGCTCCTCCATCATCTGTCACTCCAGCTCCTCCATCATCTGTCACTCCAGCTCCTCCATCATCTTCCACACGAGGCCCCTCAACCTCCAGGATGAAAAGAAGCATCCCATTCTCCACGCACTATATCTTATCCTCTTATCCTGTGATTTTTAAAAAGGTTATTCACTTACATAAAATGGCCATACCACTCACCTGTCTTATCTTTAACATTTCTAAGAAGACTTGTCACACTCTTTACCTATTACATCTAAACAATACATGTTCCACTGTTTCTAACACATTACACTCTTCACACATACAATCTTCATGCTTCCCTACTCTTTCATGTGTAGAATTTAAACTTGTTTGTGCTAGTTTAAGAATGGAAACCTACATCTCCCATAACATTGCCTTTTCCTACTTTTTTCCAGAATTATAAAACCATCTTGGTTTACTGCTATTATCCAAACTTTCCTGCCATGTACCTATTAATTCCCTATTAATAACTGTTTTAGCTTCTCTTCTCCCCAAATGTACCTTGATATCTTCAAACTCTTTCTGTAATGCCTTCTTTCCTAACTTATCATTGCCTGCAATCCCTATATGTGCTGGAATCCAACAAAAGTGCAATGTAATACTTTAATCTGTACATTAATGTTTCTTTCACCAATAAATCTTCTTTGTCTGATTTTGTAGACATAATGCCTTGAAGAGCTGATGCAAATTACATTCCTGCTTGGGTTGACCTGTTCTATCCACTGTTACCCCACTATTATAGCGATTAATTCTGAGGAGTTAGACAGTTTATCTCTAATTCTTTAGCTTATTCCTATTTTAAGATCCTGAATACATACACCACCAAGTTTCATCAACCTTTTGGTGAATTTAACCTTAAAGGCCTGGTTTCACAGACACTGTGTAGCTTAAGCCAGGACCTTGACCTAGTTGAATAAAGATATTTATGTCGCTTTTCTGAGAATGATTAGAATAATTCATTACTTGCATGCATCTTGAGACATAAAAATGGCACTGATACATGTCTGGATATAGTGTAATTGAGTTAAGACCAGTCACACATTTATTTGAGTCTAGGACTAGTTTTAAGCGTCCAAGCGTTGTCTGTGAAACTGGGAATAAAATTAGAAAAAGTTCAGTTGTTAGCAACAGCAGTATTGAGCAAAGCTATTGGTTTTTGTTTGTTTTTTAAAGACCATTTTAATTAAAGGGGAAAATTAAAAATGGCTTGTTAAAGTCATTTTTTGGTTTTGAGGCATAAGTACTACAACCTTATATTACTACAACCTAATATTATACTTATATAATTAAATTAAAAAAGGATTATGTGCTACTCACAGTACCTATACATATTTAAACCTACATGTTGTGATAAAAAATATATAAGTCAAATGTGGCAGTTTTGTATACCGATTCGAGTTACACAAAAGTCAGTTTGTTCATAAAATCAATGTAATATCAACAGTTATTTTATTCAGGCTGAGTAAAACCTAACTAGCAAAATATGTAAACCAGTTATGTATGACATGTAACCAAAGACAAGCAAATCAACATATATTTCAAAACAAATTTATTTTTGTAAACAAACGTGTAAATACGGGATAAATACAAAGCATGTTTCTCTACAGCTAAATCTTTCCATTAGTCCAGAATTTGACTTTAGTTCAACAACAGTAAAATATATACAAATCATACGTGTCAGGCTTTAAAAGCTGTTGGCTTTCTTTATGAAGTTTTCCACTAGATCAGTCAGCTGTCCCAGGTCAGCCTCATCCTCTTGGATAACGTCCTTCATCTTTTCGAACCTTTTCATCTGCTCGCTGCAGTGCTTCTACAAGAGAAAAACTTAACTTCTTACAACTGCTTTACAAACATGAAAAGAAATATACAAAAAGTATGTAAAACCCTCTCATACTTCAACAGCACACAGATGGTTTACTGCGGAGGTGAAGACGTCCGTCAGATTTTTGAAGACCATGCGGTTCTCTTCATTGGTCTCCTGCACGACGAGGTGATACCTGATGGAGAGTTCAGAGGTGTATTGAGAAAAATAAAGTGGAAATGAAGCAGAAGGATGACGAGGGATATACTCACTGTTTTTGGGCAGCTTTGAGTTCCTCCTCAGCCTGCTCACATCCCTGCGTTACTTTCACCTCCAGACGCTTCTTGTGATTTTCAGCAGAATCCACCTCGGCTGCCCACTTCTCTTCCTCCTGGGCCATTTCCTACACGCAAGACCACATGTACACTTCTTAAAACCACATACATTTTAAAATCCCGTAGACTCAATCAGAATGTCGCATGCTGCTGAATGTTACCTGCATTTCGTGTTCCAGCTGCAGGTCGACTCTGCGGATCTGTTCCTTGAGCTGCTTGAGGTCATTCTCCTTATCAAAGATGTTGGACTTCACCTGTTAACAGATGGAGAATGTCTCGCTTTCAGGATTGTAGAATGAAGTCTTAGTACATCAACATTGCCATTTTTATTAACTCATGTTTGGAATGTAAGCTCATTTCTGATCGAAAAGATTGTTTACATGTAAAGTCTACAGGGCAAAAGGAGTAGAACAACATACCTGTTCAACAGCCTCTTCCAAACTCAGCCTCACATTAGTGAGTCTGCTGCACTCGTCCTCTACATCTACCAACATGTTCTTCAGAGGATTCTACAGAAAAGATAAATAAATGAATAAAGCCTGTATTTAAGTGATAGTTCACCCAAAAATAATTTTTTGCTCACCCTCTTGTCATTTCAAACCTTTATGACTTTCTTCTGCATAACACAAAAGAAGATATTTTGAAGAATGTTGCTAAATGTACCCCATTCGCTTGCATTGGTTTTGTGTCGGTACAATAGAAGTGAATGGGTTCAAGTGCTGTTCGGTTACCAACATTCTTCAAAATATCTTCTTTTTGTGTTCTGTGGAAGAAAGAGTGACAAGAAGATAAGTAAATGTTGACAGAATTTTCCTTTATTGTTGAACTATCCCTTTTATAGTCTTCATGGTTATGGGGGTTTAAAGTGTCTGTACCTGTATCTGTGTCTTGTACTGTGAGATGGTGGTGGCACTATAGTCCGTTCTGATCTCAAAGTCATGACCGCAGGCGTTCTCTGCTGACTGAGGGATGAGCTTCAGCTTACGACCCAGTTTATTATATTCAGTGACCTTCAATTCTGCCTGAAACAAAATGTCAAACATCGCAAAATGTTTAACTAACAAAGCTAACAAAATTTTATACTAACAATGTATAAAATTTATATGATAAATCGAGTTTCAGGAGGCATATTGCAAGAACTCCGGATTTTACAATGGTATTCAGAAAAGCAGCTATGTGAGATACTGATTTAAAGTCAAATCCAGACCTTCTCTTTGGTTTTGGATAAGTTGACCTCCTCGTTCCACACAAGCTGCTCCGCCTCCTCAAGGCTCTGGTTTAGACCGGTAACGGTCTGCTGCAGTTCATTCCTCTCTCGGTTAATCCGCTCAATATCAGCGGGAGTGAACTTCTGATTCTCCAGGATGTGCTGCAGTCTCGTCCTCTCCTGCTTCAGACCGTCCAACTGCACCTCTGTACAGAGAACAGAAATTTGTATTCCACCTTTTGGACAGTGTCATGCGTGACTATTGTAGAACATGTTTATAATCAATGTGTCCCACCAGCCCCCTCGAGCTCCTCAGCCAGTCCTGTAGCTTTTTTCTCCAGTCCGACTTTGTGAGCCTCTAGAGTGCAGCGGTAATTCTGAAGCTTCTGCAGATCAGCCTGCAATCGAAGCTTCTCGGTCCTCTTTCCTACCAAACGATCCTTTCACAACACACACAGAGCTAGCGTTAGTATGATTATACACATCAGTGAGTCCTAATAATTAGGGATGTAACGATTCACCGTGATCCTGTCGAAAATCGATTATATGTGAGGATTCGAGCCGGTTGAGATGTTATTTGACTCGCAATACATGTTTTGAACAGCAGGGCCCGATGTGTTTACAGCAAACTTGAAAAACGTGGATATTGCTGACATTTTTTTATTAAAAAAGAAATTCAAGAAAAGCGCAGAAAAAGTCTTAGTTTGTTTATTTTAAAGAGTCTTTTGCATTATTATTTTTTTATTTGTTTTGAAAATGCAGTTAAGTTTTGTTATTTGACACAAGTTACTTTTATTTTACAAAGGAATGTGGAGCACTTGAGGAATAATAAAAGGGTTGTTTTTCGTTTCTAAATAGTCTCAACTGATATTGTAAAAATAAATTGTGAATGATTCTTATCGTGAGATGTCACATCGCATCCTGAGCTGAGTGAATCGTTATATAGCTACCAATATTAGACAGACATCAATGTATCCATGCATGTAATTGCATAGTGTTTTGTGCAGTGAATTATAAAAAAAAAATACGTACAAAGTTTTTTGTTCTTTGTTCAAAAAAGACATTTCTGGACATTTGGTAACAAACTCAAAATGTAAGGTTCCGTGTTGATTTGGCACTTCATGGCAAAATAGGGTTGCTCAAGCAAACCTGAGAAAAATATGAAATGATTCACCATCGAATAGAAATGCATGAAGACTCACGGTTTGGCTTTCTCTCTCGAGCCTCTCGACGTGCTCCATCAGCATCGCATGTTTCTCTTGCTGAGAGTGTAATAACGCTTCATCCACATTATACAGTCTCCCTGAGAAGATGACACATAGATGAACATCACTAAACACATTCTCCTCATGAAGGTAAAATTCACGTTCTTGGCAGACATTTGTATTCAAAGTGACTTACTTTGCGTTCAAGCTATATATTTGTTTCAGTATATGTTCTGCTGCTCACACAATGCTCTGCGAATGGAAGTAATAAAGTACACATGTCATCATCAAGTGGGTTGTGACTTACTTAGTTTATTAAGATAGTCGTCTTCTTCATCCTCAAACGTATCTGCTCCATGCATGAACTTGTTGTAGGTGTCTGAGCAGTAGTCAATGAGAAGCTACAGAGGTAACGCACAGGTTACAACTTTAGCAAAAATTGTATGTCTACAGGCTTAATTAATGATTAATAGACATTTCTTCTGCCTACGGTACCTTGTTGTATTCTGCCCCTTCCTCTAAATCACAAAGTTCTTCTGAGAAGTCAGAGAACAGCAGGCCCTGCTCTCTCAAACCACTGAACAGCTGCAAGAACAAAACTGTGTTATATCATACAGTACCACTATTACTGGGTGTATAACCTCTGTCATCATATATTCACCCTCACATCATTCAAGCCTGTGTATGACTCTTTCGTCAGCAAAACACAGAAGATAATTTAGCAATGTATAAGGAATTTTGTGTCTATACAATGGATGTCAACTGAAGCCAATATTGGCAACATTTTTCACAATAATACAGACGCATGTCATACATTCTCAATATGACAAGAGAGTGAATAAACAATGAACGATTTTAATTTTCGTGTATTGAAAGTAGCCATATATGTTAACCTGCAACAGTTCTATTGGTATATGTGTTACCTTGACTGTGTCGATGAGCCAGATAAGAGCCCCGAGAGCCTGAGGCCACGTGTGAGGAGCACCAATGGAGTACATGGAGCTTTTTGACAGTGCGAACGGGTATCTAAAACAAAACCCGCAAACTTTTCGTGATCCAGACAAACATTTGTTGGTTTACAAAATAAGCGCACAGATTATTGGATTCTATTTGAACTCATAAGTACCAATTAAAAAAAAACTTGTCATATTGTTTCCCCTTGCTTTTACCCCAGATCTTTCAGCATCCTCGGGATCTCCTCTTCAACCTTAGCAGTAGGCATCTGAAAAGAGGGCTCCAGAAAATTGTAGATGAACTCGAATATCTTTAAAAACTCTTTTGTGGATGGTGACTGGAGAGCCTTTCCTGTGACGCTGCCAGGGAAGCCCCGCTCGACCAGGAACTAGAAAAAAGAAATCATGTAAAAAATGTACAAAGTGAAAACCTTTTTTGGGACCTACAAATGGACCTTTAAAGATCTATAAGCAGAAGTTATCTGGGGTTTGTAATCTTGTCTAAAGCCAACAAACATACTTTCAAAAATCAGACATACTTCACAAAGCTGCTTAATACACTGCTGGACAAAAGCTTTGTCATGTAAGGGTCTGGGGTCTTTCATTTTCTCCGGGCCCCCATATGCCCCAAACATGCTGGTCCTCTGGCCGCCTGCCCCAATACCTCTGTGGAAAGATCAAGAGGCTAGTAAACACTGTTTTACTACACAACACGGATTAATGTACTTTGTGAGATAAAATTAAAATCATTAAACTGAACTTGACATGCGTTTCCACACTCACTTTCCAAAAAAGCTTGTTCGTCTCTCAGACGTGCTGGACTGAGGTTTAGGAATGTTAAGCTTGCCAAAGACATTGTCCTTGCTGTATTGAAATTCAAGTGAAGATGTTAGACATGGCCACAAAACACAAGTACCATGATTTATTTAAAACAAGTATTGTACTTTTGAGGTGTGGCGTTGATCAGACTCATTCTGCTGTCCGTCACACGCATAGGCATCTCTGAATATCTGTTGGTGGGTCTCCGGCTCATCTTGACCTTTCAAACACACACACCAGAGATCAGAAAAATCATTGGCGTTAACAATGATTGTCCTGTTTAAACCATGATTATTGAGATCAATCAATACGCACAAATTGTAAATAATTTAGTAACCATTTACAATTGGTTAAAAAGATAAAACACATTTTTTCAAGAAGAATTTGACTGATAGCAAAAATGTCCATATGATCCATTACGTTTATTTCGAAAAGTGCTTAAAAAAAGTTGGATAAATACACTTTTCTTTTGTGTATTTTATGAAATGAATGTAAATCAACCAGATAAATAACAGAACGCATACAGTGTTCAGCATACATCTCTGCATGCTTTAAAAGGCATCCCACAATGCACCTGATGAAGCAGGCTGAATGGAGAGTTATGTTTAACTTTGTAGGTGATTTGACGACTTTATTATTATTATTATTATTATTAGTATTAGTATTAGTAAGGAGGAGGTGTGTCCAGACTAGTGACTGGTTGTATTAGTAAAATTAACGTGACTTCTGATAACAAACTATAACACATAAGTTGCATGTAAACGTCAACAAATTGTTTAGATACACTGCCTACACATTTATGCTAAACCACGTGTATGCTTAACTACCTGTAGTATCTGTATGTTAATATATAAGTTCAATATAAATGTGTAACGTTATCTGGTTTCTTTCACGTCAAATACGACGGTAAGGTAAGAAAACAACGACATTATCAATACTCCAACAACGCTCAAAAATGTATAATTTTGTTGATCCATAATACACGAACTTTACACAATTAATCTAACGTTACAGTAAGTTGAAGAGGTCAATAAAGAAATAAAGAATTTACTCGTAACATATAACGTTAACTTACCTCCGATATTAAACTTCAGCTGAAAAACGATCCTCTCGGTTTACATAAAATGTAACGTTACTCGGATGTATTGAACCTTAGCACATAAATGAGGTAAATTTACTTAAACTTTACGATATTATTTTCACTCTTCTGTTGTTCGCCGATGGTTCTGTTAGATTTCAAAAATTTCCGCCAATGCTGTTCAACGGCTCGCTCTGGTGACGTCACCACCACACGTTCGGAGCACTGCTCCCTGCAGGTCGGGCGGAGAACTGCGCTTGTCTCTCTTCTTCTTCTAACCCACGAAAAGGTGCATTACCGCCACCTAATGATCTGGAGTGTGGAGAGTACTAAGATTAAGAAGGAAGAAACACAAAAAAATAATATAATTATATTCTATCTGATGTTCCTGTGTTTTTTAGGTATTTAAATAATATTTCATGTACTCTTGATTGCCTTGACCCGTTTCCTAACAATACTTTTAAAAAGATATTATCCACTCCCAACAAGTCTAATTCTTGTATTAATTGGAATCTCTCTTTCATATGCAGAACACTCTTTAGGATATGCCTCACTGTTTCTCACCGATTCATGCGTACCTATTTTAAAAAGTGTATAGATTAATGCTGTATGTCCAATTCTTAGTGTTGTAATAATGACATCCTTCTTCTATTTCCATATCTTTTTCTCTCATTTCCAACATTCCAGATGTAAATAAATAATTTTACAAATCGACAAGACAGCATACTACTTACATATAGTATAACAGAAGTATTGACCATTTATTATGGCAATTAAAACTACGTTTTAATATTTAAGCCAATTACCTCCTGCAATACCGCTAGGGCCCACCGGGGGGCGCAGCCAACATTTTAAAAGTAAAATGATGTATTGTGAGATTTGCCTAGGCTATAAAAATGTACGATAAGCATAAAATATAAATCCCATTACCATATATTATCATTGTGGCATGTTACTTTCTCCCAGTTTAACCTGGCTCAAAGCAATGGTCCACTCCCATCATTCACCTCCAATATTAGACAGGAGCTTTTATAAGCTCCATGTGCTTTGAACTTAATAAAGTAACTGTTACAAGTGTTACATTTTATACTCTGTAAAGCAATGATTAATAGCATTCCTTTATCATGTAAAACACAGTTTATAAAAAGTCCATCTGTCATCTTATATTCATTCATACAAATAAAAACTAAAACACGAGGTGAACAACGACATTTTAATGAAAGCATTTCAGAGTTATGGCAGCTTAATGTTTTCACACAGCACTTGTTTCATTCTTTTAATACAATTAAAAAAGCAAACAGGGACAAGGAATGAATTCAAGTTTTCGGTTAACAGTACACAAATAGAGAATCTTAACAAATCTGCATAGGCACGATGCTTGAAAATGCAGGTTCTCTGACTTAAAATGCAATGTAACAAAAAGAACGTATACAAAAATACTAGATAAAATGTTCACATTACTCATTTTTTCCCCAAATATAAAATCAGCTAAAATTATAGAAAAATAAACCTGGTACAGATAGGAAATAATCATAATCAAAAGTCCAAAAATATAAAACAAACATTTTTTCCAAGCTTGAAGATAAAGACCACTCTGTAAGATCAGTGCTTCACTTTCTGCGGGTGCGCCTGAGAGGAGCGGCCTCAATAGAGATATCAGCTGCTTCTGCTTTCTTCACACCTCTGGCTTTACGAGTGCCTGTACAAAGGATACATAGGTGTGTTACCAACAATCTAAATGCTATAAACCTATACTTACTCTGACAACCACAAACTAATTCTAACTGCGATAATATTCTGTACTTTATTTGATGAGAGAGTAAAAAAAAAATTATGCGGTGGTCAGAAACTCACCTGAAACAGACTCTTGAGCCGGGACAGGTGCTGGATCAGGTTCCTGAAGTTTCTTGTTCTGTCCTCTTGTCGTTCTTTTACTAGTCTTCTTGGGAGTAGGTTCAGGTTCAAGAGTTTTCTCTTTGCTGGAAACAACTTCAGTGCTGTTGGCTACTCTACCTCTTCTCTTGGGTAAAGGTTCTTTATCTCTCGGGTCCTCAGTTACCTCCAACGGCTCGTTACGTTTCCTCTTCAGTGGAGTTGATGCCTTGATGTCCTTGGGTTCTGCTTTAGGTGCTGCGGAAGCCGCTGCTTTTCCTCTTCTCACTGGCTTGGCCTTCATCTGAGGCTCTTCGGGAAGGTCTTCAACTGAGGCTTCCTCTTCTTTTCTTGCTCCTCTTCCTCTGCGGCCTCTGAGTGGCTGATCAGCCGACTGATCGCTTTCTGTACACATCGTCTTAGCAGATAATTTATCCAACTTCTTGGATCTCTTCAGTGGTGCTTCTTTGACATCTGTAGAAGTTTCAAAGTCTTCAATTTCTTTAGAGGTCCCCAAAGCTGGGCTCCAGTTGACAGTTTTTGAGCTTTTTGTAACGGTGTCTTCCTCAGGTGTCACAGAATCGTTCATCTGGGTTTTAGCGGTGTCCTTGGTCGAACCCTTTTCTTTTTTGCCACGAGTTGCTCTGCCCACTTTGTCCGGTACGGTATTCTCATCAGCAACACTTTCAGAACTAACCTTCTTTGATTCAGGCACTTTTGCTGTTCGTCTAGTCTGTTTAATGGACTTAACTTGCTCTTCAGATGAAGCCACGTCCTCCGTAACCTCCAGCTCTGCCTTGACGGCAGCTTTGCGGCCACGGCCGGACACTACGGCAACAGGAGGTGTGGGATCGAGAGCAGCACGACGGCCTCTTTTTACAGGAACGTCTGCCACGGATTCAACTTCCTTTGCAATCGGCCTTCTACGGGTCGCTTTTACAACAGGGACCTTTGCTTGCTCTGCCACACTAACAACGTTCTCTTCAGCCTCAACCGGAATCTGCTTTGAGATTTGTTTTGCTCGTCTCCCATTTCTGACAGACTTCACCTCTATTTCAGGGTATTCTTCAGTCACAGTCGCATGTGTGCTGGCATCTGCAACAGACTGGATATCAACGTCTTCAGCCATCTGTGGTTTCTGCTGTTTGGCCCGTCGTCCTCTGACAGACTTGACCACCGGGGCTTCAGGTTTATCTTGACTGTCAACCGCAGCCTCAAACTTAGGTTCATCATCCACAGTTTGGTCCTTGATGGTTTCTTTTTTAGATGTTCTACCTCGCCCTGACTTTGCCGGTGGCTTTTCAGCAACTACATCAACCGGTGTGCTTGTCATATCACTTTCCAATGAAGGAGTGGGTTCAGTTTTCACGTTTTCCTTCTTTTGTGGCCTTCCTCTTCGGGCTCTTGTTGCAGTGACGAGAGCTTCAGCAACTTCTGAGGTCTGCAGACTGACACTCCCTGTTGTAACAGCGTTTTCTTCAGAAACTGTCTCAGTTATTTGTTGAGGTTCTTCTGAAGGTTGGCTTTCCATTTTATTCATCCTCCTTCTGCCAGCTTTAGGAACAGTGGCTTGGACCCGTTCTTCTTTACCAGTTGGTGCTGGTACATCAGAACACTGCACAGCCAAAGCACTTGCATCTTCCACAGGCTCAATTTCAGCATCATCTTTTTGAGCTTTTCTTCCATTCTTGGTCTTTGCAATTTCAGGTTGGCTGTCTGATACCTCCGTTTTCATGGAGGCCACAGGTGCCTGGACAGCTTCTGTATTCTTTACCTCTTCGACCTCGAAGCTGGGCTTGGAGACTCTTCCACGGGCTGATTTTCTTAATGGGCTTGCAGCAACGTCTGTGACTTCAATGAGCTGCTTTCCTCTCCTTCCTCTGCCAGGGCTTGGAGGAGGTGGTGCACTTTCCTCAATTATTGACAACACCGCAGGTGCCTTAGATTTCTGAGCTGCTCTTCCTCGACTGCCTTGCTGGGGTTTGCTGGCCAGTGAAGGTTTTATTGCCTCTTCTTCTTCTTGCTCAGCAGTGCGTGAATGTTGGGTAGACTCAGCAGTTACACCACTGTTCTCAGAGGTAGTTTCTTCAGTCTGCTCTTTTGTCTTCTCATCGACCTCAGAAGAACAAACATCAATATCTTGAACTGAAACAGACTCCTCTTTTGTCTGATCACAGTGTTCTTCCTGAGGGACTACAGCTACAGATTCAATCTTCAGTTGTGAATCGAATGCTTCGGTGGTGCACGGCAGATCCACAGATTTGAAAACTTCGGTCTCCATGGGTTCAACTGGGCAAACATTTTCTTTGTCGCATTCCATATCAAAATCTATAAAAGACGGTATTAATAAACAAAACAATTCATCACATATGATATGCTGAATTAATATTAAATTAATGAGAATTTCTGTAGGTAACAAGCTGCTATTACCAAGGACGCAGCCGATATTTTTTTATCTAAACCACTGTGCGGTTTTAAGGAAGCAGGGCTATTTATATCAATAAAATAAAAACAAGGACAGTATCTAATATCATATTCATTATTGATTTTTTAAAAGAGAAATCTCCAGCCATTACACAATCAAACTCACCTTTAGCGGGCATGGAAGCGTCGTCATTCGCCACCACTGGCACAGGCTCTAGTGTCTAAATATTATATACATGTAGATTAGTTTTAGACGAGAAATATATTACTGAAGGATTCTAGACCAGTCTTCAAACAATAAAGATTTACTGCATCAAACATTACAGACAAAATTCATATGGATAAATAAGACTATATTAACACTACACGCTGTGCAAAATGTCGAGAGATAGTGATGTTTACCTCAAAAGACTCCGTAAATTTATTCTGTGTAGAACTGCTCTCTGGCTCCTCAACAATTTCCTTAAGGCCAGTAAATTCCTCCTCAGCTGCCGCTCCATTCTGTCTTGGGGTCTTCTGTAGTTTACTGACTCCAAGCTGATTCCCGACAGGTTCACCTTTGTGCTTGGGAGTCTTCATTAACTGCTTCACACCGGTGAGGTCCTCCAAAGGCTCAACCTTCTCTTTGGGGGTCTGCATCAGTCTCTTTAAACCCAGATGATTTTCAACTGGTTCTCCTTTGTGTTTAGGAGTCTTCATCAGCTGTTTAAGGCCATTCAGGTCCTCTTCTTCCATTACTTTTGGTGTTTTCATGAGTTCTTTCACAGCAGTGATGTCTTCGTTACCATCCGCAAAAAGCACCGGGTTATTCTCTTTAGGTGTCTGCGTCAGTCTTTTTATTTCTCCAACCATGTCTTCTACCACAACTCCTCCGTGTTTGGGAGTCTTCAGGAGTTCCTTCACACCTTCCAGACTTTCTTCCTGTGGATATTTAGGGGCTTTGGGGGTCTTGAGCAGCTTTCCTCGTAGGTCCTCAATTGGTTCAGCCCTCTGTCTGGGGGTCTTCATGAGGCGCTTGACTCCAGTGAGGCACAAGGACGGTACTGCGGCCTGTTTGGGAGTTTTGACCACCACTTTGGGAACACTCTCCGCTTCCTCTGTCTGATCACTCTCAGCCATCTCCACAGATTCTTGTGCGTCATTTGAATTGTCAGCTGGTTGTAAAAGACGGTCCTCATTCAATAAACTATCCTCTTGGTTATCCAGAAGTAGCCGTGTCACTGCTTCATTTTTGTAGTTTTCACGCTTGGCAGTGGACACCATGCTCAATGGTGATACCATCATTTCACCTGCATCAACAAAACAAAATGTTAAATTGCAAGAGATTTCACAAAAGATCAAACACAAAATGTTCACTAAAGACCAACCTGATTCTTCCGGTGTTTTCATGACTGAAAAATCTTCCAGAGGGGTCTCTGGACATGCGCTGTTCATGCGAGCCATATTCTTGGACTTGTTAGCCGGAGTCTTAAATATGTCTGCAATACCTAACAACAGAAATATAACATTTAGAATTTCTACTATGCATAAACAAAGGTTCTACGGGACTGAACAGACCTGTCAGATCCTCATCCATTTTCATGTCCTTCTTGAGCACTGCTATGTTAGGCACAATTTTAGGGGCTGTTCCAACAGACAGGTTCGTCCTTAAATGAGCTCTGCCGACAACAAGGGTGACTGGAGACATGGCATGCCCAGTGCTGATATCTTCCTTTAGCCTCCGTGCAGGGGTCTGTCAGGGGATTATCAGATCAGTCATTTATAAACTAGAAATTTACTTACAACAAAAAGAACCTTTAGTATTTTTACCTTGGGCTTTGGAACTACGGTTCTCTTGACCACGACGCTCTTTGTAGTTTTCTTGGTTGTAACATCCGTTTGAGGTTTGGACTGACCAAACTTTACAATATCAGCCCAAGAGTTTAACACTTAAAACAGAGAAGCACAACCAAAACTAAAAACCTGTTTGTTTCAATATAATCTTCTTCAAAAACATAATGCAAGTAAATTTACCTTTCAGATTAGCGCGTGATGCTCCACTGCGCCTTGAGCGCATAACATTAAGTGCACTCGTCATGGCACTCTTGGGTGTTTTTCGTGCAGATTTCATGCTTTTCCTCCGTAGTGGGATTGCTGGCGTTCCTGAAACCTGAGGCATGTCTTCCCCTTCATCCATCTGATCCTGGACAGGTGAAGGTGTGCTGATGCGGGAAACTGAAAATCGCCCCTGCACCTTCGGAGTCTCAATGGCAGAACCGTTACCCGCTGCCTCAATCGATGATGAGGAAGATCTCCTAGAAGAGGCAGGAGTTTTGGGTGAAGCAGTGGCTGCACCAGAAGGAGACTTCTGAGGTTTTTGTGATGGAGTTTTAGCCCTCGGTGACCTCTTGGCAGGTGATGGAGTCTTAGTGGCTGCACGTTTAGGTGAAGCTTTCTTTGCTGGACTACTTTGAGCCTTTGCACTCTCCCTATCAGTTTCCTCAAGTCGGAGAGCCTAAAAAAACAAGACATGTTTTGATTAACAACATTAAAGCGTTGAACAAGTGTGACCACAAAATATTTTAGGTTAGAAATATTTTTTTACCAAAAGACCAATGGTGGATGCTCTTCGCAGGAGAGATAGGGGCTTCTGAGAAGGTCCAAGACTTCGTCTTGGGGTCGCTCCACGGTGAAGAGGGGAATTAGGGGGCATACATTTGTCAAACAGCTCTGGACTTAACTGACCTCCAAATGATACACGCTTTTTCTTGGACTGTCGAATGGCTACATCAGTGTGTGTGTCCGCTGTAATCTCAGACAGAACATCTTGGACTTGAAACCTTTTGCCAGCATTTGCTCTTGGGGACGTTCTTGGTGACATTTTCACATCGGTGTTCTTCTCCTCTGGTCCTGGTGTCGGAGGCTGGCTGGAAGATATTTGGAGGGCAAGGCTTTGATCCTGAGACGCACCACTTCTCCTCCTCTTTGGGGATCTGGGTGTTTTCTCTTCGGGCTGTGGCTCTGGAAGAATCTGCTGGACCACCTCGCCAGCGCTGAACGTCTCAGGTGTTTTTGAAGGCGTTCCATTTTTCTGAGAGACAGGGGTTCCGCTTTTCTCCAACACTAACGGGGTGCTGGACTCCACTGATGGCATTTCGGCAGGTTCTCCCTCTGGGGTGGCGTTTGTTGAGCTCTGAGGAACATATACTCCAGTCTGGTCTTCAAAGTTGCCTTTTGAGGATCTTCTTCTCTTGGTAGATGGAGCTGTGACAGGTTTAGGATTGTTTTTAACATCTGATGTAGGAACTTGGTCAACCTGAGGTCTTGCGAGAGGTGTCTTGGCTAGCCCAGACTTCCATGGCGATTTAGCAGCCAGGTCCTGTTTGACCATTTGGTAAAGCTCACCGAATGGAGACATGCTGTCCTTCTTAGGTTTCTCATCTGCTGCAGTCTCAACAGTCTGCTCCAATGACTGAGGCAAATTGGACCCATCCTTTAAACAGGTGTCTGTAAATATAGTGGACAAGAACATTTATATGTCATTAAAAAAACACAAACAACCGATTAGCAAACATTTAGAAAAAATTATCTTTAGCACTACAGAGAATGATCGAATCTCAGATCACGTACCAAATGAATGCTCGGACTTCCTTTTCTCCACAGGTACAGGTGTGCTTTTCTCCAGCTTCTCCAAAAAAACAAAATTACCATTAGAAATTGAATATACACAAATCACTAAGACTGTAAACTTGGCAATTATTCAAAAAACCTGGCATTTCAGAAGGGGTAGAGCCAAGATATTTTAACACAAGTGCCTGGCACCTTTGCTACCGCAAAAAGAGCAGATCACATGTGTACTAGGGCTGGGCGGTACGAAGGAATATTCCGTTACTGCGGAATAAAATGTCAACCGTATGAGATTTTTCTATTCTGTGTATTCCCCAGAAAGTAAATAAATTGAGGTTGTCAACTCGGCGCTCTGCAAATTGGGCGATATTCTGAAAGAACACGTTAATTTGTTATGGGTGGATTAATTCACTTATCAAATATTCTTTTGACCTTTTGTCAGTCTGTAGTTTAGTGATGCACTCCAGACTGGATCTTTCACTCTCACCAGAGCATATAAAAAAAGCTTATTCTCAGCACGTATTTCAGAAGTCAGATTGCTTTGTGAAGCTGTTAATAGTTTTAATTAAGTTGAACTTCAGGCGCCCAAGGTGAAACTTGAGTTTAAATGCATGATGATACTTGCCGCGTGAGCCTTTTAATGTGACGCGCCACTAAACAAACCAACAGGCGCAACACACAAAAAAAGCGGATCTAATAGAGAGTAAAGAGCGATAAAGACCTACAGTACAGACCCCTTGAACACCAGTCATATACTGTACTCTCATTGTTTGTGCATTTATTCATACTTCATTGTAATAATTGTTGTCTATCTTCCTTCTGTATACGTAAGATATAGTTACAAGACAAATATAGATAAATAAATCTCATTATCAGAACATAATCTGATATCTTCAGTACGTTTTCATAACTTGCCTGTTTTAACTATGGTGAGCATTTTAAAGAACTATAATAAATAAATAAATAAAGGAAATCAATCAAAGAAAAACGAGGTAGAAGATATAGAATTATAATGGGAGATTGATATCATGAAATAAAAGACTCATTCCGTGAAATAGATTTTTGGCCATTTCGTCCACCTGTAATGTGCACACACAAACTGCACTTCAGGCTCATCAAGGCTGACGTCCCTTATACATACCTGAGGTGTTTTGTCTTGTCCAGTTGTGGACAGCCTCTTTTTCTTCGGCGTCTTTGGAGGTGGGTACTCGAACCTGAACAGTTAAACAAAATATTAAGCTATAAAATATGGACTAACTTAATCCTTTAACATAATTCCGGCTATATTGTTTGACATGTCCAATGTTGTAATTAAAAAAGACTCACCTGAAAGAACGATCAATGATTGTGATGAGATCACCATGCTTCAAACGTTCAATCTCCTGCAGTGCTTCTCCATTGATAAGCGTGGGGTTCACGGAGCTCAAATTTGTCAAAATGAGCTAAAACAAGGTGAAATAATGAGAAATCTTTTGAAGTTTCTGATTATAGTTGATTGTTAATATAATGTGTTTTTGAGAAAGGCAAGGTAAAAAAACACGGCCATGATGTACACATACCTCTTTATTCTCATTCAGCTCAATTCTACAATGCTCTTTGGAGACCTGTGGCAGCTGAATCCGAATATCACAATTAAGTTTCCTAAAAACATGGAATGAGCAAACAGTACAAATGCTATTATCCCTTTCGTTCTCTTTGCGTGATATGAAAATATCTACATATAGGGTTTAAAATATTCGGAGGTGCTTTTTTATTATCTTTAATAAATATTATCTCTTATGTTGTGACCTTATACAATAGTGCAAAACCTAGATTGTAGTAAAGGGAGGACATCTACTGTTTATGTCTCAAACCTTTTGCGTTAAACATACATGTAGATTATCACTTTCTAGAAAAAACTGGCCAAGCAACACCACAAAACATGTTTTATATAATCCTGCTCCTTTTTATTCATAATTGTCTATTGGTCATATGTTTGATCAGATAGAAATCACATATACAATTGTCTTAATTTTTACAAACAAAGCTTTTGTATTTACTTATTACTGCCTTAAAAAAATCTAACACAGACACTGGAGTCTGAAACAAAATAAAAAGTAAAAAGCCAGGCATTCAATAAAGCCCAACCATGCGGCAATACAACGTGTGAAAATCCGTATTTCCTGTAATTTAGCATGCGGTATTCTCATTGGTTGAATGGGTTGACGTTTCCTGAACAGCCCGCCTGGAATCAAGTTTTAAACCGCACGTGTCCCAAACACCTTTTTTGTGACTTTTCATAGCCTTTAAAAATTATTTTTATTATCATTCAAATTTTGATATCATTGCAAAACAATTGTTTTTCCTTTGCATCTTTTTTACTTCTCACTTTAATAAAAAGTAAACCTGTCATCAAATAATATAGAATACAAAATGATGGCAAAGTTTATAAACGTTACTTACCTCCCGAAAAGGCATGAAGCTGTGAGAGGAAATTCAGTGCCGTCTTCTCCATTTCTCTTGATCACCACTATCTTCCCCAGCAAAGGCATTTTAAAACAACTTACCTTTATCAACACAAAAGATTTCCGTCATTCACTATAATAACACGTTTACTTATAACGTCTCGACTCGAATTATGTGCATAACTTAAGTTACTCCATTTTATTTATGCAAGTAAAATAATTAGCCAATCCGTAACGTTAGCACATGGGCAAATAGCATGCGAAAAACATTTCTGGTTGTAAGGCCAAACTGGTATTAAACGTTGGTGGTAGAATAAATTCAGATAAAAGTAGTGATTCGTTTTATTTGTTAAATGCAAGTAACAGTTAATGATAGCAAACATCTTAGCAAAAACAACGTTTGAGAAGTCAATTGTCACATGAAAATTAAACGTTTGAAGTCCCACGATTATTACCTGAGTTTCTGCGTATTAACACAATAAAAAATATTCCATCGACGTCAATCGTGGCTTTATTGATAAAAACACATTAATCCAACATGAGGTTTATCGTCCCGACGGTCGCTGCTGCTCCAGGTTAACGTTACACTAGTCAAGCTCAGCAGCGGCGGCGCACACCAACACGAACTATTGTCAGTCAGATATATCCATCCGCAAAAAGATGAAACATCTACACGTTTATATGCTTAAATGTACGTATAATAACGCATCGTTAATAACACGACGCATCTAGCTTTTGTTAAAATATTAACATCTCATATTATTCATTATAAACACGAGGGCCTATTTTCTTTACTACGAGCGGAGGTACACAAGACTGATAACTCCCACTGTTTGCGAGAAATTCAAAATTCCGCGCGAAGGCCTCTGATTGGCTATAAGAAACCTGTTATAGCCAATGGATTTTTGCGGTGGCGTAAGTGACTGTTAAGGTGGCCAATTGAAGAACGTTGAAAGTGTAACCGCTCTTTTGAAACTAAACATGAGCCCGCCCTAATTCATTTGAGAGGTGACCGACAGCACTGACCATAGCGAAACATGGAAACATACTAAATTATTATTTATAATACTATTATAGTGTGGATTTTAACACAGTTGTTTCGTTATATTTTCTGTACTTTTATATAGCAAAACATTTACTAGCAAACTTTTTAATTGTGTACAAAACGAGTAAAATGGAAATAAATAAAGTTATATATTAAATTAAATCAATGTATTAAAACTGAATTAAAATTAGAAGCATGTATAAAAATAGAATTGCATGCTCTTACATGATGGGATGTATCCATAAAGGATGCTGGCTAGTAGGAATGAGTGATTTATAAAATGCATTGGGATATTATTCTTAAAACATATGGTCCATACATTTACATTTATGCATTTAGCAGACGCTTTTATCCAAAGCGACTTACATTGCTTTATCCTATACATTTTACATAGGTATTTGCAATCCCCTGGGATCGAACCCACAACCACTCTTACCACTGAGCTACAGGAAAGCTTCAATAAATTGTTAAACCATTAACTCAGAGAAGTTTCTTGAAGTAAGTTACTTCAAAATTTGACTTTGAAAATGAAACAGCAAATGTAATCCACATCAGTCTTCATTCTTGAAATGTCTTCATTTCAAAGGATAAGGACCAAACTTTATTATATTTAAGGCCTGTGTTACATTTACAAATAAACTTCACTATATTTTTTATTCCTTGAAGCACAGATTTCATCACTGTGGCTTTAAAAGCGATACATACATCTTTGTTTTACTACACTGAAACAAATCCATTATTCATTGTCTTAAAAACACAGCTGCAAATAATAATCAAGTAAAAAAACAGCTTTAGATACACTTGTTGAGAAGTTGTGTAATCAGTAAACCATAGGCTGATGCCATGAAAAAAAAGGCTTTCATAAATTTGCACGTCATGTCACATGTCAATATTTGGCAATTTATATACTCATGTAAGGTCTCTCTTTATGTTTTAAAGTATGTTTTTCTATAGTCTGAACTGTCACATCCATAACGGACCATATTCCTACTAAATGGACAAATGAGAATTGAAACATAATTTTATGTTAGTTGTTGGCTGTTGTCAGATGTTTGGTTTGTGCATTTTAATGAACAGAAATCCCCTGTCACATCTATAATGCATATACGTTTCCCCTCATAGAAGACATGTGATCTTTTTCCAAGGTGTGCACTCATTCAACAGGGGTTTAGGAAAATATAAACAGAAAAATACATTCTCTAAAAGTTTATGTTTAAAGTTTGACCTGCAAATGTCACATCCATAACACTGAATTGTCCAAATCCATTCCTCTTGCATTACTCCTTTGCAACCCAAGAGTTACTGAGAGTAATAAACATGTATGGTCAGCCATAGACACATGATGACTGCGAAATTATCAATACATTTCAACCGAGGATATGTAATGTATGTGTGCCCAAAGGAAATAAATATCAGTCAAGTCAATAATAATATCAAAGACGCATGTAGAACCAATCTTGAATGTATTCATAATCTGATGAAAATTATGAAAATGAAGAAGCATTTTACATCAGTGATGCTTTGATTTAAATAAGAGATGAGAAACAGATGTAAAAGTAAATAAAGGCAGTGCAGACGGTATGATACACCACAAACACTTCTGAAGAGTTCAGTATATTTCATCTGCCGCTTTGATGAGTTTTCTGTTTCTTCTTTCGGCCTGATGTTTTGATAGGCTGTGTGGCAATATTCTGCAGAGAAAGTGTTTTGTTCTGGACATATGGAGGCTCTTCAGCATCAACACTGCTCTTAAAGATCTCAGAAGAGCTAAAATGGGGAGAAAAGCGAGAAAGAAATAAGGTAAATCTAAATATGCACTTCACTATAAAACATTTGTCCTTTTATAGCACAGCGCTCCCAAAAGTATTTAAGTCACATTAATAAGATTCATTTAATGTAAAATGTAGTATTGATTTGCATCGTATTGGGCTATACTTTGTCTTAATTTGAAATGATTTATTCTTGTATATTTTAAATAACAACTTTACTTCATTGTGCGAATATTTTAATGCAATACACACAGCCCGTCCAAAATAAAAGTCCCCAGCTGGATTTAACCGAGCAAGTAGGTAAGAGCCTCCCATTGGATTAGAGCAGCGGTTCTCAATCCTGGTCCTCGCGACCCACCGCTCTGCATATTTTGTGTATCTCTCTTGTTTAACACACCTGATCTAAATCTCTAGCTCATTAGAAGAGAGCTTAATGAATGAACCGCGTTCCGATTAACGTGTTCCCTGAACTGTGTTCATTGCTCTCTACTCCCTGCACACATGAAATCGGCTGACGTTAATTTAAGAACACGAAGAACAAAACTTACTACGGAACATTGAAGGGTAATTTAACCGTAATTTTGAGATTTGCGCAACATTATCCACATGTCGAACGGGATTTATGGCAGAATATCTAGTGATGTTTACTTCGCAGGGCTCTTATGGGCGTATTAAACAAACCTCCGAAGCGGTAGGAGAAGCATACAAAATATGCAGAGCAGGGGGTCGCGAGGACCAGGATTGGGAACCGCTGGATTAGAGGTCAAGGTCCAGCAACGTTATGTGCCAAAAGAATAAGGTCAACGGACTACCTGAATATACTGAATGACCTGGTTATTCCATTAATGGCTTTTTTCTTCCCTGATGGCACGGGCACATTCTAAGATGACTATGCCAGGATTCATCGGGCTCAAATTGTGAAGTAGTGGTTCAGAGAGCATAAGACATCATTTTCACGCATGGATTGGCCACCACAGTCCACACCTTAACCCTATTGATAATCTTTAGGATGTGCTGGAGAACACATTGCCACGGGGTCTGACTCTCTCATCATCAATACAAGACTTTGGCAAAAAATGTATATAACTCTGGACGGGAAAACAAAATGGACATTCTGGACATAGCAGAAGCTTATCGAAACGATGCCACAGCGAATGCGTGCCAATATCAAAGCTAACGTCGGTCCAATGAAATATTAAAGTGTGTGACTTTATGTTTGGACGGGAGTGTAATAGAGTTTTTGGACAAAATGTTCCTTTAACCAGACAATTAATTTCTTATATAAAATTTGGTTTCCCAAATCCTTTCCGTCTTGTAGACATTTTGTAAATCAAAAATAAAGAAACATTTATGCAAAGGACGTCCTCGTGTCCACAATGGAATGAGACGATGTACCTCATAGATGTGTGTGGGCTGCTGTTCTGTCTGCATATCTGTCGAGGTTTGGGTTCAAAAGAAAATCCTTCCTTTAAACTCTCCAACACAGATGGTGCAACATACGTGAACCCCTAAAAACACATTCACAATCATATCAGAACAAGTACTTCTTATATATTGTGTAACTGTACTCTAATTCAGGCCAAAGACTCAAATGAAGAACATGAAGATCAGCTGGGAATGTATGTCACTGGAAATTCTAGAGAAAAAAAAATTCTCTTTCAAAAGAAATGGTTCGATGCAAACTTGTAATGACACGTCATGGCTTTAACATTTATCAGATAAAATTGATCAGGTCATGACTACATAATCATGGAGTAATTACCAATATGCCAAGTTCTTTTATTATTAAAATATATTTATGTGATGACCGCAAAACAAGCTTTTCTAGTATTGCGTGCCATGTGAGGCAAGTCTTTCAAGAACCCAAATCTACACTCTTTCACACTCTACGGTCCGTGATGTATATGAATAAACTCAACTGCAAACGGGTTAGCGGAGTCATTCATTTTGGTGTCATCAGGACTGTCCACAGGAGTCTGACGGGTGAAGTGACTGTCGAACTGACTCACATCATCATCTGATTGCTGAAGAATAAAGCAATGAGGCTTTTGTAACATGTGACAAAACTAGCAAGCAGAATTCAACTCGCTGAGACACACAATCCACAGGATTCATTTCCAAAACTAAGACAGCTATAATAGTGTTATTGGCAGTACCAGGCTAGGCAGATATGGCGGTTCAATGCGTTTGTTCAGCAAATCATCCCATTTGATGTGTCTGAAAAAATGATGTTTCTGAAACACAAACATTGGAAAATAAATCTCCTCATTAAAGAAAAACAAGAGTTTTATTACGGCCGTCATCACATGTTCAGTAAAACAGTTTTGTTCATATGATATAACTTCTATAGTATTGATTTTTAATATCTCAGTGCAGTGGCCAGAACTAGATTTTACCTTGATGTCTTCACAGTCGGCCTTGCTGGAACCAAGTCTTTGTGCTGGATTTTTCTTTAGCAACTATAGGAAAGAAATAAATGTTCAGTTGTTATAGGAACTCGGAACCTTTTCTTGGAGCGTCTTTACGGAGAGACATTTGACCTTTTTGATCATGTCTTTAGCATCAGCTGTGAGGTAGGGCGGGAGATTGAATTTACACTTCAGAATCTTCTCAGTGGTTTGCTTTCTGTTCCCTGCGGTGAAAGGAGGCTGTATGAAATAAAAAAAGAAAATCTTTTCCTAAACATTTCCACTATTACGGCAAACAAAAAAACCTCCTTAGACGTATATCAATGGTTTAATGTATCAAGTATTTCCTTCATCATCTCTCACCGATCCGGTCATCATGTCAAACATCAGGGCTCCCAGACTCCACCAGTCCACAGCTCTGTTGTGCCCTGAATGGGTCAGGATTTCTGGTGCCCTGTGTAAAAAGTGAGAACCCAACATGAGAAATTCAAAGATGTGGATAATGTTATTATTCTAAGTTGTAGTTACATTTTTAGACAAATTAGCCATTTTTTCTAGCATGTGATTATACCATATCGGTACAAATATGTCTGTGTACTTTATTACATGTAGTTGAGCTGATGACTCACATGTACTCAATGGTACCACAGAAAGTATGTGTGACACTATCATCATGGATGGACTCCTTACACAGGCCAAAGTCAGTCAGTTTAATGTGTCCTTAAGACATAAGAGAACATAAGGGTGTAAACTTGAGACAAATGACACACAGTTAATCGAAAATGAATCGTAATCGCCAATTTTGCCCTTCAACAATTACAGAAACAATATGATCGTGGTAAAATGATTATTGTTCTGCATTCTATTTTGAAAGAATCCTCTCTTTTCTTGTGGTAGAAATCCACAGTGCACCTGTTGAATAGTATTTTCCTGTTGAATTCAGTTTGAAAGACAAGTTTTCTTTAGAATTCTTATATTGTTTCCAAAGTAAGTGAGTAATCGTGTTAAATGATCGTGATCTTAGTATTGACCAAAATAATCTTGATTATGATTTTTGTTATAATTGAGCATCCCTAACTGTGAGCACATTATCATGATCCTGAAGATATATTATTGTCAACATGATGCTAGTATGAAACAGGTTCATGATGCAAGTAAAGTGATGAAAATTTAAAAATGAAAATTATGTTATCATTTACTCACCCTCCTGTCGTTTCAAAGCCCTATGACTCTCTTTCTGTCACGAAACACAAAAGACTATATTTTGAAAAATGTTGCTCACCGGACCCCCTTCACTAGCATTGGTTTTGTGTAAATATAATAGAAGTGAATGGGGTCCAGTGATGTTCAGTCACCAACTATCTTCAAAATATCTTCTTTTGTGTTCTGCCGAAGAAAGTAAGTCTTAAAGGTTAGAAATGACAAGAGGGTGAGTAAATGATGACTGAATGTTTTTTTTGGGGGGGGGTGAACTATCAGTTTAAATAGATTTTAAGTACATTACATTCAATAGGACAATATTTCATGTATTTCAATAGGACAATTCAATTTATTGATAATATCCAGGTGATTCTCACAAAATCTTTGAATTCTTGAATCAAAACTACACCTTAAAAATCTTTTTAGCGTAACAATCTTAAACAATGCTTTGAAATGTTGCAGAGGATGAAAACATGAGGACACATTTCCACTACATCTTCACTTTTATTTCACATAAATATAGTCAATGTTTTTTGTTTTATTTTGTGAGAACATCTAGTAGAACATCCAAATATTTGGTAAGAATATTTATATTTGATTAAACATATCATGCACATAACTAAATGTGTTACGGTAATGAGATTTTCATGGGGAAATGCAATAAAGTACAAAATAATTCAAAAATAAAAATAATTCTTGAGAGAACAGAACTATATAATGAACATTATTGAATTATCTTGAATGTCTAAGATTGAAAAGAATGAATGATGTTTCAATGGTTTCGTGAGAATGATCCATTCAATTTTTTGTTGACTAGATTACATCATCTTTTAAAAGTGACCCCTATCTGACATCTCAGTTACTATATATACACTTGGCAGCCAATTCAAGTTAGATGTACTTGAGGTTGCTAAGGAAGTAAACAGTGCAATATGCAATGGATGAAACCAAAGTTAATATACAAGGTTTTGCTTTCCTCAGCAAAACATGTTGTCACTGAAAAGGGTCAAGAATAGAAAATCTTCATTAAAAGAGTCATGTGATCATCACGTGGTTCACCACCATTGCTTTTTTAATGATAATTAGCTCTTTTGAAGGGAATATCAGATTTGTCCGCTTGTATGGAAGATGCAAATACATGCATCCAATTCATATCACATGTATTTTCACATATGAATGGGTCATATGGGTCGGATGTGTGCCACATGTTTGGAAACATCAGAACTGGGTCACTTGAAGCATGTAGTGTCAATGCGGCCTATGTGGCTGAGAGCTCGAATTGATCTAAATCCACCAATCTCTGTTGAGTCACTGCATGTTAATACCTGGAACATTACTGTTTATTTCCATAATAAGAAAGTGTTCAATGCTATGGTCACAAACCTTGATGATTAAGCATAATATTTTCCGGTTTCAGGTCTCTGTAGATGATTCCATTGGAGTGCAGGTGTCCCAAAGCCAATGTTAACTCACCAAGATAGAAACTGTCAAGAACAGAGGAATAAAGGTGTAGATTTCATTCATTAGAGTCATGAGCAGATAAAATCTTCTCTGGTCTGACCCAGAGAGCTTCTTCAGGAACCATCACTACGGGTTTGCAAATATACATGTTTTTTTTTTTTTAAAGAAACTTACCATGCAGTGTCTTCCAGAAAGATGCCCTCCTTCTCTAGTTGCATGAATAGCTCTCCACCTGCAAGCATTAAATCCCCCCAAAATAATTTCATAAGAAACATGTAGTGAAATTCATTGCATAGAACTAAAAAGTTTTAAAGGAATTTGTTGTCTGGTCTGTCTTTAACTTGGGATTCTTAACTGAAAGCAGTTGTTCATTTCTGGTAAGAGTGTATTACAATGTGTTTTATTAAAGGAACTTCTTAACCTAACTATTCCTTTTCAGATAGAATACTTTTTATTGTTAAGCGTCTTTGCAAGTGGTAGGTGGCTTAAACACATAGTTTTTGCTTAAACAATATTTCAGTTGTTTAATCGTCATTTGAAGAGTTCATATGCAAAACCCTCTAAACATGTCATACGACATTTTAGGGCTTCTCAACCGTTGACCACCATTGTATTCAACAACATCCAAAGGGCCCACTCCCATTTACAAAAACTCATAATTTCTACCCAATAAAGTACTTAAGAGCTTAACATTAAAATCATCTATTCTTTATAAAAAATATTTTTGATCTTTTTCAATTTCTATTATCTCAATTAACAACTAAATAAGGGGAACAAATTTCTTCATTTTTATTCACACAGTAGTTTGTCTCTTCGTTCTGCTTTCATGCTTGATACAGATATTCTATAAAAGTTCTTCGAGGTATATACTGAGGCTTCCCTGAACATCACGAGACACCCAGTGTTTGTTCAGGAAAAGTAGGACATGGTTGGTAAGATGTGGATTTGTGTTAGTTGTGGATTTGTGTTAGTTGCCATGGATTTACACCGTGTCTACATCAGATGCAGCCCGATGCGACAAGAAACAATAGAACGCATTAGAACATATTATAACTGAAAAAAAAATCCACACCATAGGCACGATGTGGCACGACAATCCCAGTAGAAAAAGCCGGGGGTTGTGTCGCATTGCGGTGACATGGTGTAAGCGTTTAATAAATGATTTGTACGCAGAGACACATTTCTGCTTACCGCTCAGACACTCGAGTATAAGGTAGAGTTTGCCACCGGTCTGAAAGGCATACCACAGTTCCACGATGAACGGATGTTGAACCGTCTCCAGGATGTCCCGCTCTGCGCGGGTGTGTGCTGTGTCCTTTGCATTACATTTTATTTTGGCCTTGTGTGTGATCAGGTGGAAATGGAAAAATTGGACAATTTGGTTTAAAGACATTAAAAGCGAAAATTTGTAATCGTGTAAGGTGGACATTTTAATAAAAGAAAAATGAAGAAGAATACCTTTCTCAGGACTTTCATGGCAAATATTTTACCAGTCTGGGCACCTTGCACCTTTCGCACCTGGAAGACCTAAAGAAATAGATATTTAACATAATTTTTTTAAATATAATATGTGGGTCAATGACGAAAAATGGTTTAAGCATGAAAACAGTAAGTGTAATGCTGCTTTAAATTGTTGTTGTAAAAAAATGAAAAAGTTTTCTGTTAAATTTAATTGCATTTTTGTTTTCGGAACAAAGAAATTAATATTGTACATTTTTCCCTGATTAACAGAAGACGCCCACACATGTCATTCAGTGTAATATTCTTGTCAAGCATATTTACAACAAAATCTAATTTGTGACGTATTAAAAGACTAATTACTTGTACCTCAAATGCCAATTAGTTGTAATTTTACATTTTTCAAAAAATTGCCACTGTCCTAGGTTTTGCCCATTTGTCAATGAGAATTTTTTACTCATTTAAATAAAATGTAATATGCTCCCTTATTCTTATTTATATTTTAATATGCACAACTCAGAATAAGCATGTTGTTTATTTAATTCTGAATTTGTACATAAATATCACTTCTGTACATGTCATTTGATGGGGACCTCTTAACATCTTTGACCCATGTATATGTACACATTGATGCAGACCACAATCTAAACTAAAACAGTTGAATGGAGGACATATTTTGTATAGTAGCTGATTCAAGATTTTATTTGTCACGTATAGAACTCAGCTGAGATTGAGATCCACATCAATCCAGGTCACTCTCATTTCAATGTGTTAGCCTACTTAACGTTATATCTGAAACATTGAAACATAAGTTACTGTCATTTTTCATGTTAAATGACTTCTTTGGATGAACCACTTTGTTGGTTTAGGATAGAAGTATCTGCCGAATGAATAAATGTAAATACACATATTGCCAAACACTGACCTTCCCATATGCTCCTTTACCCAAAACACTGAGTAACTCAAAGCAGTCCGGTCCCACTTTCTCACGCCCTCTGTTCACATTGTCACCCGTCAGCTCCACTTCTTTTGCTGGAACACTTAAACCGAAAATGTGACATTGTAATAGCATATTCAGACAATTTACAGTATTTGAGTATATAAATAAATGGACCAAAAGCGTCTACCTGTCTGTTTCTGTTTCTGTTACTGTAAAGTTGCAGTCTTCATCCTAGACAAGGCAAGGGAGAACATGTGAGGCATTCAATGAAGAGAATACTCAAGTGTACAAGCAGGCAGTCAGTACTGAGGTTCACAGAGACCCTGTTTATACCCGGTCTCACCGCCTGTCCTGGGTGATCCCATGCAGGATCAATCATTGTTTGGGTCCTTATCACAAAACCATTGAAACCTCATGGTAGTAATAGTCTCGTGTAGCCATTCTTTCATACTGACCTTCAACTTTGGCGGCTTTCATTGGCCAAAGCTCGCCCAAGAGGCCATTTGACTGACATGTAAAGCAACCAATCACATTTTGCTTTGTGCCGCATCATGTTTAGCGGGGTAGAAACGTCACCCCAGTAACAGACAAAAAAATGGTATGGTATTGAATTGTCTAGTTACGGTAATGAGATTTTTAAGGTAAATTAAATAATAATTCCGTTTTAAAAACAATTGTCTGACCATCTTTTAAATCAAAATCTCATGAGAATCACCCATTTACAGTTATACAAGTTTCTCATATACACCTTTTGATCCTGAAGATTACATTTTCTTAAGGGTTAAGGTCTCTTGATACTTTAATTTTTCTGCCAAAATTCAAACAAAAGTTTGCAAACAACTGCTTTTAAATATTAATAACAAAAATGTGACAGTCAGAGTAATACCGTTAATATTATTTTAGAGAACCACTAGTAATAATTGTGTGCATGTTAATGTATTCATTTCCAAATACTGTTAATGGAAGAGATAGATTATATTAAAATCACATTTAAAGGCCGAGTATAGGTACTTATTAGCAAGATGGTTGATTGACAGGTGAGCAGGTGGTCATTTATTGTTCAGAATGAATCATAACACAGTCATAGTGAAAACCACATGTAATTCTTAGACATTTTTAAGTTAATAATAGCCTTAAAGTCAAATTTGTTGTAAAAAATAAACTGCAATTGCGAAAAATTTCTGATGTATGATCTCACCTCCACATCACTCGAATCCTCCAGGTCAATGGTGAAAACTCCTGCCATTCTATAGACAAACACACACAAACATATTTGATTCGTGATGGTGAATTTGTCATCAGCGCAGTCACTGTTGAGTAATTCGTGCCAGTCTCTTGCACATAATGTATACAACAGCTTGAACGCTAACCTGTCCTGTAACCATAAATTCAATAAATAAATAAATATGCACATTGTCATTTATTTTAATGGATTGTTTGTGAAGAATATGACCCAGGCTTAAGAAATGTCAGTCTGACCAGTTAAAACTAACCAATGATCAAAACCCTGAGTAACCAATTTAATGTTTTATTAACAAAAGACATGTGATGTTTACAATTAAAGCATCATACGTGACACAATCTTTAACTGTGTTTCAGATAACATTGCTATTGCCTATGTTACCGTTTTGTAAGATGAATGTTTCACATTGTTATTAGATTTGTTTTGGGAGTGCATGGTGATCAAGCCTTGACACAAGCCACTACAGTTTTTGTTGTTGTTCAGCTGGTTAACTCGCCTTTGATGATGGTTCAAACATACGTGACTGTATTCAAGAGGTTTCCCTTATTTACCATCTGAGCCAACATATTTTCATGCAATATTTTCCAACTCTGCTCACTTACAACTTTACTGGAATGGTTCTCTCTGAGTATTATCTAGAACATAATCTGCTCTGCCTGTAGCATTTGTTAACGTTGTGATAATACATAGGGAGGGGCTCTCTCTGCCAGCTCTCTCTCCCCAAACCAGATGTTCATGTTTAAATTAATCAAATATCAGTACATCAAATGTAAAAACACTGTTTGGGAGATCCTGGCGTAGGAGATAAAGGCAGTAACCAGCAGATGATTTAGGTATAATTGTGAATATTTCTCACCTGATTGTGTCTTCAGCGGTCACTCAAACTAACACCATGCCCAGAATATCTGTAGGAATGGAATTAATTACCATTGAAAAGTAATTATTATTAAAGGGAAAGTTCACCCAAAAATGAAAATTCTGTCATCTTTTACTCACCCTCAATGTGTTCTAAACCTGTAAAAGTGTCTTTGTTCTGCTGAACACAAATAAATATATTTGGAAGAATATTAGTCATTATCAGTTATGGTACATCATTCACTTCCATAGCAGAAACATATATTGTGTTATTTTTGCTGTTAAACACAAAATTAGATATTTTGAAGAAAAAAAAAACAGTTCTGGGGCACCTTTGAGTAACATTTAATTTTTTCCTACTATGGCAGAGATCGACGTCCCAGAAGTGAAAATTGCTAACATTCTGCCGAAACTCTGTCTCTGTGTTTATCAGAAAAAAGTCATTTATACTGCTATACAATTACATGAGGGTGATAAAATGATGACAGAACTGTCATTTTTGGGTAACCATCCCTTTACTTTAAATTACATGTAATTGCTGAAAACAGGTTGAACAGGAAAACAGATTTACCTTTTCAGAAGAAAATGAACCGTATAGCTTATCCAAAGGCGTCTTTAAAATATATTTGATAAAGGTATATATCGTGTATACTTTATTTATACATATAATGACCAGTTTGGCCTGACTGTGATACCAAATGAAACCAGCAAGGACCAACAAAAATCTAGACTGGTTTATGGTTATGGTAGATGTTTCAGGCTAGTTTCTTTTAAATAGCTATTAGAAGAGTACTCGATCATATTAACTTGTCTGTACCGATACAACAGTAAGTTACATAAACTAAAAAAATTGTACCTTCATACAAACAGCACAACATTAACCATCATACTAACGTCAAATGTCAAACATAGCACCACATGGGTACTTCCGTAAAGGGTTTAAATGGACATTTTATTGCGGTTAATGCAGAATGTAGTTACATAAAAACAACATCTCATCTTTATATAAGTGTTTTACCTTAATTCGCCAGCGCTGTCAAACTCTCTAGTCCAACAAGCGAAGTTTTAAGGACCCGCGAGTACCATCCGGCAGGCTGTATTACCTGATTTTCCACCTTTAGCCAGAATCTAACGCCTGAATTTCTTAAATATTTAATATCTTTATCTAAATATCAAAATGTGTAACATGGTTCAGTTAAAAGTCTAAAGATAAAATATAAACAAAAAACTCAAGCTGTTTTGCTATTGTGAAAGAGGCAGACGTGTCTTCTTTGACTCGTTGGAAGATATTGCGTTTTAGTCGCACAGCGCCACCTAACGTTATAAAGATATAACTACAGTTCTGCATAAATATAGTTCTTCTAAATATCCGCAAGACGGAGCTACATAGTCACTGTGTGTATATCATTACTCACAGAAGTTTCTATGCCTAAATCTTGTCCAACAGCCTTATTAACAGATTATTAATGAGGTCAACAAAATGCAATATCATTATTTTATCATGTACTTAAATTGACCTAAATCAACATGAGTTCAGATGACGTGTTACCTCCAGTCAGAGAGACATTCATGTAAACAGAGGTCGTTATTTAAACAGAGTGTGTAGAGACAGTGTGTGGTTTCATTGCAGTATACTGTAAGAGTACAGAATGGTTTTAGTCTCATGAAGCTCGATGAGGATCCATCAGGACACAATTGAATTTACAAGAGAGAAACAGCAAAGTATTTAAAAGCGTCAGAGATGAGAGATGATTATACTGTATGTGTTTATTGACAAAAAACAACATACATAGGCTACACCATAATATATCAATTCCTGTCAAGTAAAAGCAGAAACATCTCAAGTCATGGGCTAAGCATTTTACAATGAATAAACAAACGTGCAAAATAATTATTTCAGAAATCAAGCAAAGAGATGACATGAATGATGAAGATCCAGTAGATTACACAGTCATCATGGGCGTAAATCTCATTTAACAGTAGGGGGGGACAATACATATAAAATTTCTCAAGAGCAATTTTGGGAGGGGACACAAATAATACAGTCAAAATTGTACTTATACAACACTAAGCGACAATATGCATTAGGTTTATAGGTTCATCATGCAGACTTGCAATCATATTATAACTGAACTGTAAACAATAAAGGTTTTTCGATTTATATATATTTTTTGTCTTTGTTGTGAAGACAGGAACGTGTACCCAAACAAACTTAAATTCTGTGTTGTACTCGTTGATGAATCGCCCGAGATTCAGTAAACTGAATGTTTATCTTATCCGCCGCGCACATACTGAACACAATAGATGCTGAGAAAACGATCATCTCCCACTGAATGAAAGCTGTGCACCTTTTGTGGACGCTTGATATAGTGCCAACAACATCACAAAACTGTAACCGGTATGTTCGCGGCTGTGTGTGACACGGGACCTGAATGGCAGGATCGGTGTCTAAGTGTTGTGGTTAATGTTCACAGCATGACAGGTCGCTTAAAATATAACAATGAATGCGAAACGGCTTTGGCGTGTTAGTTGCAGTGTGTGAAGTCCTATGTAACAAGCTAACGTTAACTAGCTAAGTAACGTATTTATCGCTAACATAGCAGATTCATGGAAAAATACATCGGTAATCAGCATTTTTTTAAACAACTAATTTATTAATGAATCAGCATGAACTACATTAAAGAGAATCACTTCATTTAAAGTGAATAAAATATCCTTCTTACTGGAGTTCAACAACCACTGACGAACTGAGCCGCATACCTGACTGAATGTGTTGCGCAATGCGCAGGTGAGATTAACGTGGATAGCAGGCATTGGGCCAAACCATTGTGAGAGGCAGGGGAGGGGGAACTCAACAGTTTCTAAATTTAAAACGCAATTTTTGCTTTTGTATTTTCTACTAATTACACAATTAGATTAGATAAAAATAAATATATTAATGACAATAGCGAATTTAATTGATCGAGGGGGGACAACCCTCCTATAGAGGGGGACATGTGAAATCTTGAATATTGATGTCAAGACTTACATTTGTAATTCTTAAACATCTCTTAAATACTAAAAGAGTAAAATAAGAGTTCCAGCAAAATATGATTTCCTCTCTTCTTGTGAACATTAGGACAATCTGTCGGTACAGAAATTAATATGAAGCTCCATCTAGCGGATGTATCGAAGAATAGAAAAGATTTTGTAGAGCACTAATAGTTTCGTCCTTTGCGCCGGCAAATGTGCACCGAGGTGTGCTGCTTTGATCTCCTTTACTCACATAACATTACGCAAAATATCCCCTCCTTCAATCTCATTATTGTCTCCAGACTTCAACACACTTGTTGTTATAATATAAAATATGTTATTTTAAATTATTTAACAACAATATAACAAAAGCTATATTAATTGTAACACATTGCTAGGTCTGCTGTTGGAGACTTCCCATTGGCTGTCGTTTGAATAATTAATGACCCAGGCCTGGGAGCTGTTTTGGGGGTGTTTTTATTGTCACTTATTAATATAGTTGTGTTTGAAGTCTTGTTTTGGGTAGTAATGTGTATAACAAATCAATTTCTGATGAATTCAGCTTCTAAAGTGTGAAATCAATATATTCAAAAAATACCATTGATGAAACAGGTGTTACTTTTTGATGGTATAAATAGCTGGCGACAATAGTCGGTTATTAGAGGAGCTGCGAGCTGGTGTTAGTTGTTAGTAGACACTGGATACAGGGACAGTATTGGCTGATACGAGTCTATGAGAATCCGAGAGTGACTCAGGAGAGACTCGGTTCACTCAAGACTCGTATCAAGGTGGGTGGAGGCGGGTGAATATGAGTTAGGGAGGGAAAGAGTGTTGTTGAATACCAGTGTGGAATGGTGTGTTGTTGGCTCGCAGCTCCTCTGTTTTACAAAATATTTTAATTTTTACCGATGTGTTAATATGTCGTAAACCCCATAGATATAAGAAATATTTAGACAATGCGTTGGTTGCTGGATCTTACGTCTAATGTACGGCGCCGCCATATTAGTGGTGGCAACGTTCCCAATACAAACGCACGCAAGTGAATGGCGGAGCTGATGTGATACAATACTTGGAAATATAATATTTGGGAAATTTAAATAGTTATTATTTATAACTTTATGCTATTTCATTATATTTATAATACACGCGTGTGTTATTATTTAAACACTTTGCTGTAGCTCAGTGGTGAGAGCATTGCGTTAATAACACAAGATCGCGGGTTCGAACCCAGTGTACTGTACATACCAATACAAATGAATAAATGTTTAGGGTAATACATTTTAAGCTTATTTAAACTTAAGTTTTAATCATCAATGGCCAACATTTTAAACAGCATGTATTGTTCTATCTATGTTTTTGTCTTCTCCATTTAATTCGTATTTATGAACAAGGCATTAAGGTGATTATTATTGCAGTTAGTGTATGGCTTTGGTTGGATAGGGCATTACACACATAATTGCGCTTTCCTCCATATTTCTTTTTTTTGTTGTCATCCAAAGCACATGTGTAAGCGCTCAATGTCATATTTTGCATACGGGGAGGGGAGCAGAGAAGCTCATTTGCATTAAAGAGACACACAAAATGGCACGTTTTCCATTGCAGCCACAAATGGCCATGTTCCACATATTGTAATGAAAGATATGTGGTGTATTTTGAGCTGAAACTTTACAAAGACATTCTGGGGATACCACTGACAATTTTTACATTGCAGAAAACACCTTGATTTGCGGCCCTTTAACAGGTGTGTGTGTATGTATGTTTTTGTGTGAAGTTTTAAGAATCTGACAGATAGAACTGAATTGGAAGAGGTGTGCTTGCATATGCCAGTTAGGTACAGTGAAATTAATAGATGTTGTTGCTGTTGGTTCATGAAATGCATTTCTGATATTGATATGATGTAAATCATGTATGATGGAGAATGTGTACAGGTGTAGTTTTGTCGTTCAGGTTGTGATCATAGTTAATTTTCCTCTGCTTTATCACAAGGGCCTTTTTAAGTCATCTTGAAAGTGAAAGCAAAAATGTCACAATATAAAAGCTCTGCAGCAGTTGCTTTCTGTTCAGTAAAGCAGCTGCAGCTGAGGAAATCAACCGAGTTTGAAGTGTTGAGATCTGATACATCAGACGATCTTCAGGGCTCATAAATAAAAACAGGTAAACAAGAACAGTTTTTTTTAAATCCGTAAAAATAGGGCACAATATACTGTATTATGAAGACATTTCCCGTATTCAAATTTTACCCCTGTGCGCATGTGTGTGTGAAGGGAGAGAGAGCTGGTAAACCCGACCCAAGAGGTGCTCTAGCGACAGACACTAGAGGCTGCAGTCTTTCATCGTAAGATCGCCGGACTCTAATGCCTCGTTGCAGGAGCGCCTGTAGAAAACTCCATGGAATTCCACAGATTTGAGTGCTTGTTATTGACAAATATACAAACACAACATGATCGAATTATGATGCCGTGTTTGCTGTGAAAGATTTTAGTGAGCCTAAGGACGAATAATGTGATATTTGAGACGTTTTAAACGAATCTATCCACGGAGAAGTTCAGGGAACTAAACGACATGCAAATTCTTTTGTTAAGTTTTATTTTAAGTAATCTGTGTTGTGAATGTGAACATAATAATATAAAATAATAAGAAAATAGTCATTATCACAAACTACAGTCAATATAATGACGTATTAACACAACCCCTTTCTTTTTGCTTTAAGCTCTATAAACAATAAAATATTTACTCCTTAATACAGTAAATATAATATTAAAATGGTATTGACATGATTTTTTCTGAGTACACATTTGGTCATGTATATTCAGAGTTTAAACAGGTTGTCGTTTTAGCTTCAATCAATAACAAAATCTTCCCTGCCACTTTTTAAATGAGCAGAACCAACTCCGCTATCAACTGGATTTAAATATACAGAATAGACATGCAGCATTTTAAGACTATTTGAACACATTAACACAACTATATTTGTGGACAAATGTAAACACAGTTGACAGTATTCCACAGAATTCTGCAGATTTTTCCCAAATTTTAGTGCAGAATTAACATGGAAAGTCTGTAGTTTCTGTATGCCCTTGCCTATGAGGAAAAACAACTTGAAAAAAGATTTATGTGAGCAAAACCTGAGAGGGAAGATGCACATACAACATGATAACTAAAAGTATATCACTTAAAAATGTAAGTTTTGTGGCTTCTGTGTAAAAAATGATTTGCCGCCTGTGTTTTTCCTCTATAGGAGCCAATGGATCCTTATGTTTTTTGAGTCTGAGTCTGTTAGGATCTGTTATTTAACATGGCCTGATTTTCATAGTTCTCCCCTGGCAAACAACATAAGCAGTCCAAATATATAATTCAGTTTGAAGAATTTGAAAAGTGGCTGGAATTGGCACAAGACAAGCATCACTAACTTTTTTCTTATTCGACAAACAGCGCACACTCTTTCATTTTGCATTTCTTCCTTTTTAACAGTTTTTGCTACCATGGATGAAGCAGACGAGTTGTGCGGTTTGCTGTTTTTATGGCTGGAAAAGAGGAAGCAGTGTGAAGAGAAGCTTTTGGATTTGGCAAAGGAGTTGGAGGATGTTCATGAAAAAAGTACAGCTTTTCAATTTGTAGGATCTGCCACGTCCGTGATTGCACTGACTACAGCAGGAGTCTTCACTGTACTGACAGGAGGTCTGGCCGCCCCTCTTCTTGCCACAACAGTGGGGACCATAGCGGGAGCTGCTGTCGACATCGCTTCCACAGCAATAGAGGCAATCATCTCCGGCAGTACTATGAAGGACGCTAAAAATATCATGCAAGAAGATGAGAAGATTGTAAAGAACATTCAGAAGGCAATAGAAAATCTGAAGAAGGAATGTGGAGTTCAACAAAATGGCGCTCATGGATCTTCAGATGTAGATTGTGAGATGGCCACTCAAATTATGTCCGCAGTGGCAAGACGAAATAATGTAGATGTTCCCTTGGAATTTATCAGAACATTCACCAGGTCCTTGTTGTTTCAAAATTCAGGTGGACTGAATGCTACTATTGCTGCCGCCATTCCGGAAATGTTGATTTTATCTGTTGTAGGATTATGTTTTCAATTGGGCATCACGGCAGGTGCTAAAGCTGTCAGATGCTGTGGTGCAAAAGCTTTTGCATTCAATGGTGCAAAAGCTGCCGCATCCTCTGGTGCAAAAGATGCTACTAAAGTAGGTTTTAAGGTATTTCAGTTTTTCAATCCATTTGAGAACTGTTGAGAATTCTGTATTTTATCCAGTATTTCGAATTGACATTAGATTTGACGCTTATTTTGTACATGTGTTTTCATCCTTCTAGGCACTTGGTGCTATTGGTTTCGGCATCTCTCTGTACAGCTTGTATTCGAGTTGTGAAGAAATGATAAACAACAATCAGGGCACAAAGGCCAGCCAGGCTCTGCGAGCTGCAGCCAGGGAAATACAGGAAGCCAGGGGAAACCTGGAAAAACCACTCGATGCAATGAAGTATGATCATTTATTATACTAACTTTATATTCTGACCACAGTAAAACTTGTTAATGGAAAGGTTCATCCAAATAATTTTTTTTTTAAAAATATTATTTTACTCCCCATGTACTCGCAAATGTATACTTTGGGTATGTGCCTAAAGGACAAATACACAAAAATATGTCAAAACTCCCATCTTGATGACTAGCGAGTAATAATTTTAACACAGTCTAGTTATGTTTTCACCACAAAATCAAAATGTTACGTTCATTTTAGATCTTTTAAGTATGTAATTTTTTTAATTTTTCTTCATGTGGACATCAAAAAGTTGACCTGCCTTCCTCTGTGTCTCCGTCCAATAATCAGTCATTTTTAGCCCTCCTATCACACAACTGAAAAAAGCCATTATTGATTAAAGGAATGGTTGACTTAAGAATTAAGATTTTAAGATTGTTAACTCACCCTCAAGTCATCCAAGACGTCAATGTCTTTATTGCTTCTGTAAACTAATGCAAGGTTGTTGAGGAAAACATTTCCGGATCTTCCTAGAATGGATTTAATGGGAAGCCTGATTAAAGGGCCAATTTCAGTTTTTTCGCAGCTTTAAATGGCTATATGTGACACCAGCCGATAAATTTGGGTGTTTTCTAGCTAAACGATTAGTCATTTTCTTATATAAATTCTACTGTTTTATACTTTTAAACCACAAATACACAGCTTGCAACCAACAGTATTGTGTGTTCAGGACTTTCCAAAAAACACTATCACGTTGGAATAGTCACCCATTTTTTACAAAGCGAATGTGAGAAGTGTGAAAACAAGAATCTGTCTCAAAAACATAATATGCTTTGCAAAACAACCAGCAACAATTGGACAATCTTCCTTCTCACCTGCAAATGATGAGCGGTAAACATAGACAAAAGAAACTGCAAACTGATGGAAAACATGCAAAAAGTCTGTGTTACAAATCTGAAGATCATGAACTAAAACTAACAAACATAACTGTGATACTTTACAGCATAGGCTTAAATGTCTTCCTCTTCTCTATGTAACGTTTATATTTGTACTTTGAGTCCTTCCTAAATCATGTTTTTCTCAAACATTTCTCATTACAGAAAAATCACCCAAAAAATAAGGAAACTGAAAAATCGTATCAAGAGCTTGCGGAAATATTCTCTGAGCATGACCGAGACTGGACAGAAAATCATTAATTGGATCATTCAATCATGTACGAATGATGAGGTCGTGTCCTGGCTGAAGACATTACCTCATCAGATTCAGTTTCTAAACCTTCTTACATTTTTCGTGTTATATTTGAAATCCCTTCCAGAACGTTTGATGAATAACGCTGGAGGTCACATAGACATTGTGATTGTGGCTCATGGTGCAATCACGAACGTGCCCCTGCCAGCGAGTCTCTTGACGCCTCCTAACATTAAGGACACTGTTCTCTACTCTCCGTGGAACTGTCTAATTAATTCTCGTGTTGCAAGTGCAATTGCTGAGGGATGGAATAACACGGAGGGCAGACATTTTTACAATCCAAACCAGCCAGTTCTGTTTGAGCCAAACCCCTTACCTGATCACTGGAACCACATGCAAAGATCTTTCCTACCTGTCCCACTGATCGTTTTGACCCCTCTGCAACCAGATGAACCAGCGTGGAAAGAGTTTCAAAGCCTTCAGGGACACATGGACAGAGATGGTCGGGTTATTATTCCATACTTGGTCCCAATAGATTGTGTACAGGCATTAAGAGAGACGCCTTTTTTATGTTCATTTTTGCACTGTCCTACATATTAATGATCTATAAGAAAACAGCCACTGTGCACCTGGCTGCCTGTTTGGTCAGAGGTCAAAGTGCACCATTGCCAGACTTCTGGAGATCACAGTATGCCTTCACATGTGATCAAACCGCTATGACCGCGAGAAATAGGCATTTTATGAGCCCTAGCTTATTCAGAGCATTTTGGGCAATGTTTGACAGGATTAGTAGATAAATCACTGCCAGCTCAAAATAAACATAATTGTATAATTTCTGTCTATTCCCATAGGATATTCACTCCACTGATTGATGGTGATGATTTGGCAAATAACAAAAAGTCCAAAACTGATAATACTGCCCTGCCCACTGTGTGATTATAGTTGTTTGTGGGTTTGGCCTAATGAAAATAATATTTCATTCTCACGATCAGGTGGGCTAAAGAGAAGGCAGAGGGAAATATACTCTTATTTACCACCAGAAACTAATGTTGTTATGAAAACATATTCTTCTTTACCACGAGAAACTAATGTTGTAATAAAAACATATTACACCGAATTTTTTTTGTAATCTGACTATTGATAGTTCACCCAGAATTTTTTATATCTTGAAAAGGGTGTGTTTTTGGCTCCTCTATTTTAAAAAATATTTAAATTTTTACCGAAAATTAATATTTAAATTTTTACCGATGTGTTAATATTTCGTAAACCCCTTAGATATAAGACATATTTAGACAATGCGTTGGTTGCTGGATCTTACGTCTAATGTACGGCGCCGCCATATTAGTGGTGGCAACGTTCCCAATACAAACGCACGCAAGTGAATGGCGGAGCTGATGTGATACAATACTTGGAAATATAATATTAGGGAAATTTAAATGGTGAGTATTTATAACTTTATGCTATTTCATTATATTTATAATACATAAAACATATTTGTATTTTGATACAAAATATGAAGCCATTTTCATCAAAATACTATTTTGTATTTAAGATATACGTATTTTAAATACATGTATCATAAATACTGCACAGCCCTGCGCGTGCACAGACCAGAAGCTGTTGGATTGGTTCCAGTTGAGTCATGTCACATTCACCGTTGAGAAACAGTGGGGATCGGCGCCTCCTCTTCAGGGGAAGCAGTAATGCGAAGCTCACCAAAACATGTAACGCATGTAGCCCGTCATGTCAAAATAAGTGCCTGCAGCAGACGCGTTTAAAGGGTTTATGATAAAAAAGATGCCAGATAGTAGAAAAAATATTTTCCAAACGTCACGATAGGCCTGAATGACAGGAAGGCGTAAGAAATGATTCCCTCCGTCGTTTCAGACGTTAAGGTGCTACAAAGATAAATGTTCTTTAGCTTGGGTTGGCTTTCCTCAAGCGAGTGTTTGGTTTTCTAGTCCACTTTAATGTGTCTGTTCGGGGGCGGCTAATTCTGGGAAACTGGTTTTTGGCCTAAACGGGGCCATGTTTCATGAATTCTGACGAATTAACAATGTTTAATATGCTAGTGGTTTTTCCAATATAGTATTGAGTTTTCTTATATAAAATAATACATTTAGTTAGTTATAGGTTTCATGTATTCTTCAGAATTAATATTGGGCCTCATGTTTAAGTTTGATCTCTTGAACACCTGCATGAACAACAAATATCTTATCTTAACTGCACTTACACCACACATAAGTTTTCATAAAGAAGTTTGGTTTGTCACATAGAGCCGAGGACGCTGGGAATCTCTAAACAATGAGCTCATTTTTAAAACTAATTGTATGACTTTGAACACACTAAGACGTACACCCCACACACTTTTGTAGAGAAGTTTAATTAATCGCATACAAAGAAGGACACTGGGTAGCTCATTATTGCTAAACAATGAGCTCATTTTTTATAAATCAAGGTTAAATCATGTATCGTCTGAAACCCCCGGAAAAGTGTCAAGATAAAGAGGCACCAGTTTTTGAGAGGCTCTCGCTACTATTGTAGGCCGGAACTACAAGGGTAGCGAGCACAGAGGGATGGGCTAATGAAAAGGTGATATCATATGAAAACTGATTGGTAGAAGTTGATGTCAGGTAAAACATGATTGGTTTAAACTGTGATAACAACTTGGGAACAATGTATAAAAGATGGAGTCAGATGTGTATTCGTTGGGCATCTTCAGATGAACTCTTTATGTCCCTCTTTGACTTGTTCGAACAAATTAAAGATTGAAACCTTTGAAACTTGGCTTCTTGGTCTCAACATTTGATGATCGATTTTGCCCCGACATCTTCTTATTCTTGACATGGACAACTTGTCAAAAGCGAGTTGGACATGTTACGTAGTATTTCTGTGCTCGACACACTCCCCCAGCATTCGTACAGGTTTCGTAAAGTTTTTTAAAAAAAATGAAATTCCATTTCGTAACTATTTTTCCTGGAAATTAATGCCACGGCAAGGCGAAAGAAATAGCCTGCCCATGCGTCAACAGACGACCGTTGAAGACCCGCTTTCCATCAAGATTTGTTGCGCTGCGTCAAGATTGGCTGCGCTGTGGGCCTTCGGCTGTAGCTGCAACTCGTTACTCTTGCGATAGAGGTGTGTTTGTTTGTTCACGGCATTTCAGTGATGGATGTCAAATAAACGGTATTGAAACTGATAAATGGAGCGGTCTTCCAATTCCTACAAAAAAGTGGCATTCGTGGCCTAATGGCCTAAAAAAGAGTCGGACTCTTGACCAGAAGGATGCCGTTTTGATCCTCAGGGCCGGCGGGTAACGACTGAGTTGCCCTTGAGCAAGGCACTTTACCCCCACTTGCTCCCCGGGCGCTGCAGTGATAGCTGCCCACTGCTCCGGGTGTACGTGTGTTCACTCTCTGGATGGGTTAAATGCAGAGGTCACATTTCGGATATAGGTCACTTTCACTCATATCTAAATACTATTAAATAACAATAAAAAATATTTTGTCAAACTTTAGCATTTTTTTGTACTGAAAAAAATCTGTTTTTCAAAAATGTTATATTATAATTAGAATCGAACCTGAAAAAGATATTAAAAAGAGAAAAGTTGGAGTCTTATGATTTATTTCAATCATCTGTTTTTCATTTAATTAAAAAAAAAAAATCTGCACTTCAGTTACCAACTAAGAGAACAAAAATGACCAGAAATGAACAGTTTTATTACATATTGAGTACAAATACACATGTCATCTTGTTTATGAGCCAAATTTATTTTTGTGCGTGTACACATTGTTTTCAGTGTCATCAATTTATTTTTGTGGTGGATCTGCATTTTGGATTATTTTATTTGACAAATTATAAGAGATGCGTTTGTTTTAGTCTCACAAATGTATTCCTGTGTGTGTGTTCGTGTTAGGAACAGTGCATATTACACAGTGCAGCCAAATCAACTTTAATATGATTGAATAAAAAAACATTCACTACAAGTGCAGTGAAGGAGGTATTCAGATTAAAGAAATTATTTAAATTTTGAGAGTGGTGATGGTGGATGGAAAGTTGCACCGAATGTATCAGAAAGTTCACTGGTAAGGTTTCCATGAAACTGGACATTCGACTCGATAACTTTTTCTGCCTGCACAAAAGAGAAAAAAACAGTATTAGGCAATTAGAAGCTGATGTTCAATGTGCAGAACACCTTATTATAAGGTATTGTGATAATTTCAGGCCTCTAAAAAGGTTCTAAAAAGAAAGATTTGTTTGTAATCAGAGTTACAGTATATAGAATACGATTTAAATGTACCTGTAGTGATCTGGGAATCCCGTAGCGAATACGTGTGACTAGGTGCTCACAGTTGTTGTCGAGTACTCCGTATTTTCCAGCACCATCACCCATCATCTCTTTAATAGTTGCTTTCATTTCTGAGTCAGATTTTCGTGGTAATTTCGAATCCAATTGATTGTCGACTTTGCCACCAGGCTGGAGCAGACCTTCCTTCACCTTGGCTCCTGCTTTACTGTTTAATCCGCTTTCACCTAATGGAAATGTTTAACTGTCAAAGTCGAACTGTTTTCCCAATACATAGATTGATCCAGTAAAAGCCCAACTGGGTGATTGTATGTAAAAATAACAATTTGATATAACAAACAATTAAGTCGCATGACCATGTCTGGATGATAAACAAAATATAAAAGAGTTCAGCACATCCTGCACAGTATAGTGTATCCTTAAATGCATTTTTAATCAATTAATAGGCAATATACTATTCAGAATATGTACTTGTGAAAATTGGTGCTAGAATCTATAGTTTAATTCTTCATTATGTAGTTAAATACATTGCATTCTTGCCTATGACAATAGGAATGAGGACTGGGGTGATAGAAGTAGTGCTTTGAGACATGAATAAAAGAAAAGAAAACTGATAACTGTTGCTGGTAAAATAACAAGCTGACGTTCGATAATCGACATTAGTTGGATATTCACATTACATTGCGCAAACAGACCATGAATACAATTATGCGTGTGATTCACATATAGAACCATGCTTTTGAAAGGCTGAAATTATGATAAATTACCCTTTTACCCCCAATCCGGGTCTGTCAAATATCGACTATAACTGGTTTTTAATCCTTTACTGCATAAGGCAGTAGCTGAAACGAAGGAGTTAGCAGTTTATCAATGTTCTTGTAAAGTTTTAAAAAAGTATTTAAAAGCACTTTTAGTAAGACAGAGGCTAGTCAGAGATATGAAACCATGATTTGAAGTTTCTACAGAGAATCAATGTACCTGCAAACTCGACAACTGTATCTTGTCCCTTTTCATTCTTCCCGGTGAACACTGCCCAGTGTGTGTACCCAGGACGCCGATATGAAATGAGGTCTCCAAAATTCATGGCTTGGAAAGAAAAAACTTTAGGCAAATATAAAGTACTGAACAGATTCCATCCACTTCCATGTAGGATGAACTATTAATAGCAGGTTTATTCCAAACTGAAAATATAGTCTCACATTACCTTAGTTTTTACGAACTATACTGAAGACCGTAGCAATAGTGATCTGACAGGACACCACAGGAGATTTCCTCTGCTGCGACTTCTACAGTGGCTTTAGAGCTCAACTAGTCCCGCTGCTTTTACACATATTAATATAAATATTCATGAGGGTATGAGGAAGTGCCCTCCCCTTTCTCCAGAATCGAAAAATTGCACATTCAGCCCCACAACTTGTTTACATCACACATAACAGGCTGTGGTTATTCATAGGTCATATTTCCTTGGGTGTGGTTCAGTAGTCAAGTCAAGTCACCTTCATGTGTATAACGCTTTTTACAGTACATATTGTTTCAAAGCAGCTTTACAGTGAAAAAAGGAAAGTCATAGGACAGATATTGTTTTGGCTTTACAGCAACTCTATAAAAAGTTTTTTTTTTTATTAATTTATTTCTGTAGTAAAAATCATAAGTTATTAACTTACTGCTTACACAACATTATAACTGGAAACCATAACCCTTTAATGCATGTTTAATGCGTTTTAGCCACCTTTTTGCATGACAACGGGGTTTTGAGACTTGAAAATGCGAATTTTGAGAGGTTCCAAGAAACATTATTGCCTTATCTACTTCAAAAAGTGAATCTTTGAGACCTGTTACGGTGTACATGCGTTTTACATGTTCAGTCTATAGGCATGCGCTTTTGAATGCACATATGCGCAGACGCGTATTCTATTTCTACAATGCGAAATCGCCAAATCACTTGTCTGGCATTCACTATACAGACATATTAGTATTTTCTGCTGGTCCTTCATCTCATCTGGATACGGCCTGGATCGTGCAGACTACAGTAGACCTCGGGATAAACAGAGAGACTTATATTAGTGTAGACACCATTCTCCTTATGAAGTAACCAGTACATCAGGTGTTATGGGAAGTGTTCCTGGTTCCGGCTGGCCTAATTTATGCAGCCTGCATATCTATTCACATGATTTGAAATATAGAAGTAGATAATGTTTACAATAAAGAGATGTGTTTTTAGTCTAGATTCATGACAGAGTGTGTCTGCTTCCCAGACAGTCTTTGGAAAAGCCGTTCCAGAGTTTGGGGGCTCAATAGGAAAATTATCTACCAGCAGCAGTCGATTTTAGTATTCCAGGTATTATCAACTGGCCAGAATTTTGAGATTGTAACAGACGTAAAAGACTAAAATGCATTAAGAGCTCATTCAAGTACAACGGGGCTAAACCATTTAGTGCTTTATAGGTAAGTAGCAAGATTTGACCAATGCAGTGTTGACAGAACCAGGGTAATATGGTCATGCTTCCTGGTCATACTTCCTGGAGATTATTTATTAAGCGAGCAGGGAAAACCCCCTGTAGATCATTACAATAATCTAGTTTTGAGGTCATGAACTCATGGATTAACTGTTCTGCATTGGTCATTCAGAGTTTATTTTTTAATTTAGATATATTTTTAAGAAGAATGTGGTTTCGCAGATGCTAGAAACGTGGCTTTTAAATGAAAGACTGGAATCAAAGGGCACACCCAAGTTCCTAACTGACAATATAAACTTGACAGAGCAGCCATCAATTGTCAGACAGTATTCTAGGTTTAGTACGTGCAGAGATTTTTGGTCCAATAATTAGGATCTCAGTTTTTTCAGAATTAATAAGTAGGAAATTACTAGTCATCCAGTTTTTTATCATACATATCAATTTCATGAATTGGTAAGTTTCGTCAGGGCGCAAAGAAATATAGAGTTGACCATCCTCAGTTCAACAGTGAAAGCAAACACATGCTTCTTTAAAATATCTCCCAATGGAAGCATGTACAGGAATGGCAACGTTCCTAGGACTGAGCCTTGTGGTACTCCATACTGAACTTGTGATCGGTATGACATCTCTTCATTTACTTCTTCAGACTGATAATGGTCAGATATGTATGATTTGTACAATGCCAATGCCTTCCACTAATGATAACATAATTTTTGAGTCTGTTCAAAAGAATGTTGTGGTCGATAATATTAAATGCAGCTCTAAATTCCCTAACACTAATAGCGCGATACAACCACGGTCGGATGCAAATCATTTGTAAACTCTAATGAGAGCAGTTTCTGTAATATGTCTGTTCTATAAAACGGTCTAAATCCTGACTGAAAATACTCACACATACCACTTACAGGTACTACATGGGGATTACAGGTACATTAATAATATATAATGGCAAGATCTTCATAATTTGAGATATCATAACCACTTCTTTCTAAAAAAGAGCAAAGTTGTGACGATTCTGCCTTTTCTACCTGCCTTTTGACAGAAAAGGTAGATTCCAGATCGGCCTGTAATTGACTAATTCTGTAAGATCAAGTAGAATTTTTTTAACAAGTATTTTAATAATAGCCAGCTTAAAAGTTTTTTGTATGTGTTCTAATGACAGTGATTAATTAATTATGTAAAGAACAGCATCTACGACCTTTTGAAGCATCTCTTTCAGTATATTATCGGTATATGGTCTAACAAACATGTTGTGGATTTAGACATTTCTTCCTCTCCTATAGCAATGAATGAATTTGTGTTTTCCTCAGTGACACTACAGTGCACAGTCTGATGAGATACTGTAATAGATGGTTGCATAGATATAATTTTCTCTCTAATATTTATCAATCTTTCAAATAAAGAAGTTGAAAGTGAAAGTGACCTATTTGTCAGATATGGTGACCCATACCCGAAATGTGACCTCTGCATTTAACCCATCCAGTGATTAGTGAGCACACACACACAGCAAGTGGTGAACACACGTACACCCGGAGCAGTGGGCAGCTATCACTGCAGCGCCCGGGGAGCGTGTAGGGGTTAGGTGCCTTGCTCAAGGGCACCGCAATCGTTACCCGCCGGCCCTGAGGATCGAACCGGCAACCTTCTGGTCACGAGTCCGACTCTCTAACCATTAGGCTACGATTGCCTAATGGTTCATAAAGTTCATAAAGTTCTTACTGTTGTGTTGTTGGGAAATGTCTGCATGGGGTTGAAGCTTTATTTCTTGTTCATTAAGCCACTGTTTAAAATAAATACATATAATTTTGGTCCCAAATTCAATAAACTTTGGACTCTGATTGAACTGCACTTCTGTGTCTGTGTCATTCTTGGTCTCCAGGCCTGCAACTCTGTGTGTTCCATCGACTAGACTCTTCAACCTTCTACCTAGACAAAAAGTAATATTCTTACAGTTGGGGGATCGTCCGTGAAAGGGGGAAGACCTCTTTGAACCAAGAGACCAAAGCATACCTGAGGCAGGCACACTGACGAGGGGTCACAGACCTACATTAAAAGGGGTTAGTGTTTTTAATATTTATTTTTCTGACTTGAAGAAGTATATTGCTTACCCTGTAGGATTTTTGTGAGATTTATTTCGTACAGACGTAATAGGGTTTTTCAACTCATTGTTAGTGTGATTCAAGTCCTATTGTTTTGACAATGCGGCTGGCAACAGTAATTGGTTAAACCAATTATTAACTCACGAGTATGAATTCGATAAACAGTCCTGATCACACTGTATTTTTGGATTGCGGTGTAAGCTTTGCTATTCAGAAAAATGTGCTTTGTTACTCAGAAAAATCTGTTTGATGTTTATTCTGAAACAGTTCATTTATTATTCGAAGGTTGTATTAAAATGGGAAACAAATAATTGATATCACTATTACTGTATGTTGATAAGACGGTGGATTTAATAAATCACCCACGATCACAATACGTTACATGCACTATACTTGAAACTGTTGGTCGATTGAACACGAGAGTTATATAATATATATTGGTACCTAGAACCGAAACTTTTCAAAGTTTCAACTGCTACTATTTATATCTGTATTATTTCTATCATTGCCATCCTTGAAGTGAAAGATGGGGAGTTCTGTTTCAAGACCGTTGCCTGGTGAAACGCCAGTTGCATTTGTGTACAGAAATAATCAAGGTTTTTACGTCAAACCGTATGTTAACAAACTTGCAGGATGGTCAGAGGGAATGAAACCACAAATTGATGTTACTTATACCAGGGACGGCTCATTTTCTGATGAGGGCATGGCATTGGCAGAGGACATGGTGAAAGAAGGTTGGGGCGACCCATTATGGGACTATCAATACATGAATAAAGCTTGTGCCGTATGGAAAGATATGAAAAAGGTTTGGGAACAGGGTCCCGAAAAATCAAAAATTGTTGCTTATGTCGCAAACCTAAAGCGATGGCTGTCAGAATAGCCGCCGGCATACTCTGCTCCTTGCCAAACCAAGAGAGCTGGCAACACTGTAAATGTGAGACCGTTAAGCATGTCTGATATGGAAGCAATCTGTAAAAGCTTGCCTTCCCCACAGGAAGCGGGAAAATACTTGTCGATTTTGCAAACACATACGAAATATGCACATTTTACAGGTAGCGACTTCCGAGCGGTGTTGTAAAGAACACTCGAGAAAGATGTAACGGAAGAAATACTGATTGAAAAGTGTCCTACATTATCAATTGACAATGATAAAATTACCAACAGTGGTACGGCTGCAAACCCGCATGAGTTGTTTTGGAAGACTTCTGCAAATGTTGAAACATGTTTTAAACAGTTGAGAGTTATTCTTGAAGAGGAAGCAAACATCCTTTGCGACAAGCACTAAACAGACAGCCAGAGAATCAGCGGCTCAATTCTTTGTGCGTTTTAAGAAAACGTGGACCGAAGATACTAGATTGGTAGACCTTTCCCGACCCCGTGGGTCAAAGACCGCGCAGGCATTTCTTCTTTAGGTGACTTGGAGGTGATCCAGGAGGACTACGTGACTTCCCTAGTCGAAAAGTTGAACTCTATATGTGCTGATGTTTCTTTGTGTCTTCATCTTCCCTCAGAACAGCCTACTCATAACTTTGTTCCAGGACAAAAAGTCTTTGTGAGGAGTCTCAAGCCGACCAAAGTTGGAGAACCAAAGTACCACGGACCAGCGACTGTGATTGCCGTAACTCGGACAGGAGTTCTGACGGACTACCAGCCACAGTGGATACACGCTTCCAGACTCAAATTGTGTTCTTCAGGATAGCAGGCAAGCTTCAATTTAAAATAGAATCTCAACAGGGGATTCACCTTACTGCACCTCAGGGTGGAGAAAGCACTGACTACGGTGAGGAAAGAACTACCTTTCGTGAGGTGGGGGCTACCCAAAGCAAGAAGATAGACGGCCCATTGAGCCAAAAGTGCTGACTAATTAATCACCCCTGAAGTGCACCGAGGGCCAAATTCTTATAGTGAGTGCACAGAGGGCAAATTTCTTATGGATCTCTTAGATATAAATTCTTATACTGAGTGCACCCTTACAGAAGCCCTTATTGTGTTTGGTCCAGACATTCTTAGGACAGTAGAAGCAACGTTAGACGTTGCCCCTGAACCAACAAGAGTAGTGCCGCAGCGCCCACAGCCAGGTAGAATAATCTTGTGGAATATAACAGGCCATGGCACCCGTTCAGGATGCCAGGTATGTGTGGACTACGCGGAACAACGACTATTCTAGCCCTAATAACTATAATAATCACTGGTATAATCCTTATTCGAGAAGTAGAACTAGATGGAGAGAGAAATGAAACTCTACCAAAAAGGGAAATGGATAATGGTTACCCTGATGATGACCAACTTAAGTTCACTTTGAGGACAGGGAGCAGTGCAAGTTTCCTTTATGACCCAATATCTGTAACTATGGGGATGAATGACAATAGAGAAGTAGTCAGACAATTTCGGAGAAAGACTTTAAATCTGCAAGGGATCTTGTGGCTGGTCAGAGGTAACAGCGTATCATGGCACTTAAGCCATAGGCACCGACCCCAGGTTTGGGATAAGGATTGTAAAGTTGGATTGTAAAGTTCCTCCCCACAACAACGTGGGGAGGAACACGCTGTGTATTTTGTGACAGAAAAAATACCATACCTGTACTTTTGGTAAAACCCACAGTTATGCAGAGTTATGCATGGGTGATGAATGTCACCATAAAAGATGTAAAACTTGAGGATGAAGGAATTTATTATTGTGCATGGGCCCTATTAGGTAAAGACCGATATTAGGAGATACGAATTACGGTAGAACCACCTAAAATAGAACCACCTGAAGTGAAAGGAGTAAAAGACATGATTAAGTAACTAGGTGCAAACATGCCTAGCGGCTGCTCAGATGCATAGGGAGAAGCATCACATGATATTGATTTTTTCATGAGTTCTAATCTTAACCAAGAAACAAAAGAAGTAAGAGTAGCAAAGGCTTAATATGGTGGTAACTATGCATGTATGACCTTATGGAACTTTGACCAGATCTAGGTTAAATGGTTCTTGACTACGCCACCTGGTGCCTATCACACCAGGATATACTCTGCACCTCAACTGCTTAAAACATCATCTGAGGCAAGCGGGTTCATAGAAATGCACCAAAGATGAACCAGACAGAGACGTGCTTTCAATAGAAAAACAATTATACTTTATTATACATAAACATAATTTAAACATAATTTGGCGCCATCACGCAAGAGGCGCAATAGGTACAAAACGACAATGATTAGGCTAAAGAGAGAACTGACCTGGCATTGGCTGTTCAAGGGACAATACAATTAACAAATTAACCAAGAAATACTAACCCACTATCAAGGCAAGTTACCTGTCCGGGATACGTGTGACGTTCACCACCCGTGCTCTGGACTCTAGGGCCCACAACCGCATGCATGCGCGCACACACACACACACACACACAGACAGGCATAACCACTACAAGCTAATAATTCAATCAATATTGTGAAGTGCAGTTTACCACTACAACGCATGGAGCAATGCGTAAGAACCGAACCAGGAACCTCCCTTGTGAGCAGCTACTCTAATACTCGGGAGAGAAAGAGAGAAAGGACAAGAAAGTTTTTATCAATAAGAATATAAAATTATACACTACGTGAACAGCCAATACCACGGTAAATTAACCATAATAAAGAAAAGAAAATGTAGATCTGTAAAAACACTTCATTTAGGCAAGGCAAAGCAGCAGGAGCAATCTGCCTGCAGACAAAATCATTAAAATTAGTGCTTAATATACACATACATAGTCACATAGCGTCCAAACATTTCATAAAAAAACCCTTTTCTTTTACCTCAATGTTGACATATGAAATGACACCGTGGAAAAACAGCCCTTTGCGCCAATCTTCACACCCCTACATAATGGTTACACACAGCATATTCATTAAATACATTTCTATTATGTATTGACAATAAAACACAGCCATGCATTACGTCAGGACAACACAATAAAACTTATTTTACACGTCTTCAAAGCTATTAGTCCTCCCCACTGGAGGACAATAAACAATAAACAACCGACATTTACCTTCTTGACGTTACGTCTGATTTGCGGTACAGCTACCCGGCGGGTGCTTTGCCCAAGACCCTCGGCAATACACAACACGACTACCCGGAGGGCGTCTGGCAATCAGTTAAACACCTTTGTTGCACAGGAGAACCGTATACCACTGCCGTAACAACCAGTGAATCGCACTAAGTCCAAAAGTAAAGACGGTTTTATAGAAACCAGCCTAGCCGCAAATGAGCTGTTTAGCCACTCACAGCAAGCTGGGTGACGTCAGAGGGCTACCATAACTGCCGAGGGACAAACTTCTATCAGACAGTGACTACTCTGCCGGTTACACTCGTGCTCTAGCTTTACTGCAGAGAGGAGTAGTAACGGATGAGGTTAGAGGAGATTGTTGAGTATGTCTACAGCTCCACTCAATGTGGAAAACCCAAGAGCTTACAGCAGACATGCTATAAAATGACAAAGGTGTATGCAAAATGCCAAAACAAATGTCTTTAATAGTAGAAATGACTCTAAATGTGCGAGAAGGAAGACCACCAACATAGACCACCAACATATATAATTCGAGACTATAACTGTTCGTACACAGGGGAACCTTTTCAAGGACCTACGTTTCATGTGCAGGCTCATCCAGCAGAATTATGTGTATGTTCCAGACAGTGTTGGGTAAGTTACTCTGAAAAAGTAATTAATTACTAGTTACTCATTACATATTCAATAGTGTAATTAGATTACTGTCCAAATTACTCTGTCCAAAAAGTATTTAGTTACTCATTACTAATTACTTTCTATATCATACATCAACCTTAGTTAAGTGATTCAAGGATATACATGAAACGGCTTATTGAATTCATTCAAATAATATTATTAACTGACCAAAGTATTACAAATGTGAGAATTATACATTAAAGCACAGATTTTAAAATAAGACTTTGAATTTTGAAGTCAATTACGCTATTGCACACGCATATATTTAACAAAGTATTTAGTTTAATTACATCAAAAGTAACTGTATTTAAATTACAGAAAACATATGAGTAATCCCGTACTTTACTTTTTCAAGGGAAAAGTAATTAAATTACAGTAACTAATTACTTAGTAACTAGTTACACCCAACACTGGTTCCAGAGCAGGCAGACATGTAGTTTGAATGTCTGATTGTAAAAATATGATCACTCTTGCTCAATCAAAAAATGGAAGTTATAATTGCACCATAAACTATCTCAACAAAACTATTGAGAGATTTGAATGTCCATTCTCACACTTAGACAGTGCACCAGGAACAGTGTGGGTTTGTGGTGAAATTGCGTATTACCATTTAGATGCAGGAGACTGGAAAGGTTGTTGTTATCCTGCTATTTCGTCAACAGGAACTACCATAATGAAAAGGGGAGAAAATAGAGATAAGACTACATCATTGACTAGTCAGAGAAGGGAAGTGAAACTCTTGCCTGATTTCTATGAAGGTCACAAGACTAGTGATCCATGGACTACCCCTTTGGAGAATTTAAGATGGTCTGTAGCAGGTTTTCTTACAGGAACAGGTACTACTGTTGCCCTGAACAAGATCAATGGTCTTACATGGCAAGTTCTTTCTTTAGAAAATTATACAGCACAAGCTTTAAATCTAATATCTATTTAATTGAAGACAATGAGAATAGCTGTTGTTCAACATATACTTGCTTTGGATATATTGACAGCAGAGAAGGGAGGAGTGTGCAAAATGCTAGGAGTATCTTGTTGTTTTTCAATTCCAGACTATTCAGACAACATCACTGATATTGTGACACATATGAGAGAATCTATCCGGGAACCAAAGAGAGTTGACGCAACATGGTTTTAATGGTTAAACAACCTATCGGGGGGATGGGGATATTGGATTACTGGTACGGTTATTCCAATTGTTATTACTGGATTAGCGTTATTACTGTTTATGCCTTGTACTTTACAGTGTATGATTGGATGTGTTAAAAGATCTGTTAAATCCTTGACAAGTCAGGGAACTTATCAAATGATTTTGGCTGGGAGAACGACTGAAGTGTATCAGACTAGGATGGATAGACACACACCGGACGGTTATCATCCGGAAGAACAGAATTGATTGTGGGAATCAACATTTGATTATGATACTGACGCTGATGAGGATGATAATGTTCACACGTATGAACTAGAAGCAGAACCAGTACCGGTGGTAGAAGGTCCTAGGAATGTTGATGGAGGAAATGAACATGAAGTGAAAAGAGAGGATCAGATTGAAGTTTCAATAATAGAGATTAATAAGGAAGATGATGAGGAAGTGATGTGATTTTGTTTTATGTTTTTATTAGAATCTGTTTTGAATGTTTCTTTTATCTCATAACAGCTTGCAAACCAGAAAACCAAACAAAAATACGCTAGTGCAACTTTCCTTTTGATATATATCACTTTTGTATTAATACATTTTTATAGATTTTATATTAACACCTTTTTCAAATATGTTTTGTTCTTTTAAGGGACACAGGATTGTTTGTAAGACCGTTGGTCTGAAAGTGGCCATTGTGAGAATTGGGGTTTTGCTTGTGTCCCACATATTATGTGAAATGTATTCATGACTGTTGTTAACCCATATCTAAGCTTTCTAAGCACTACATCATGATTGGGATTAGTAACAATCACAAGTTATGTTTAATCTTACTTACTTTCATCAATTTTATGTGCTGACCAAGATAACAGATGTCCTTGAATGTTCCAGATGATGCTAATCACATGTTGTCTTTTGATAAATGATATAAACGGAGGTCTGGTGCTTGTCCATGACGCATCTGACTTGCTGTTTTATCCATATAAATATTGGTCCCAAATTCAATAAACTTTGGACTCTGATTGAACTGCACTTCTGTGTCTGTGTCATTCTTGGTCTCCAGGCCTGCAACTCTGTGTGTTCCATCGACCAGACTCTTCAACCTTCTACCTAGACAAAAAGTAATATTCTTACACTAGCATTGCATTTGTTGTCTTCTAAGAGAATAAAAATATCAGATCTAACCTTTTTAAAGACCTTTCTATATGCAATTGTGCTCTCTTTTCACGAAATGTGAAAATCCTCTCGATTTGTTTTTTCAAACTGTGCTCCATTTTTCTGGCTGCTCTCTTGAGGGCCCCTTGTATCACAGTGTTGGACTATTTTCTTTTATCTGTTTTAAGCGCAACTGAGCAACTGTGTCTAAAGTGCTGGAAAATATTTTAATTTGCCTCTCAAGTATTCACAGAAGAGATGAATACTTGATGTATTCAAGAGATGATGATTTTTCAGTGAGAAAGTCAGCAAAGTCCTCCGCAGTCAAAGATGAAGTAGATGGGGGAGGAGGGGGGCAAAGAAGAGAGTTAAATGTCTTGTAAAGCTGCACAGTGTTAGGTGCATTACTCACCTTGGTGGTGTAGAACGATTTTTAAGAAAGAAAAATATTTGTCCGAGATGAAAACAAGTGTGCGCTGTTCATTTTATATTATGGAATATTAGACTAGCTCAAGAGTTTGTTACAACTAGTTTAAATGCAACACCATTTTGAAATGAGAAAAGCCAAAACAATATATATTTTTTATTTTGGCCACAATGAAAATAGCTAAACTTTAAAGATGCCTGTTGGGTCATTGAGTAGCTGAGTTTCGGTGTCTTTGAGAATTTCCAGTTTGTGTTGGAAAATTAAGAAAATGTTGCGGTTAAGATGTCAAAGTGGCCAACCGACCTCATGGTGTTCCCATTATTGGCCTTTAAGAAAAGCTTTTGTATCAATGTTCTGCAAACAACTACTTTGTAGTATAAAAAAAATGTGATGCTAGTAATTCATATCAGGAATGGCAAGGAGCAGAACCTAGGCACAGTTGGTGTAGAGGCAAACAAAACACTTTAATATTAACTCATAATAAACTTAACCCACAAGGTTGTTGAAGGGGAACACACTAGGCAGGATGGAACTAACACTAACTGGACTAACAAGAATTGACATAAATTACCAAGACTAAACAAATAGCAAACTTGACGGAGGCGCGCGATGTGGCACTCTCATACACGCCGGCGATTCCAATGATAGCATCCAATGCAGGCATATGCAAGGCATCACTTTCGTACAAACACAGTTTAACGAACTGGCACAAGACAGGAAACACAGGGAGATTGAATAGGGAACCAAATCAAGAGGGGAACAGGTGCAGGGCATAAACCATAACATAATCAATTATGAGGAAACGAGAGGGCGGGGACAAAGACGAGACCAGAGAGAGTCAAAACAAACAATGGCATGTCTCTCTCCACACGAAACACATGGGTACTGACACAAGACTAGAAAACCTGAACAAGAGAGCAGGATTGTAACAATTCAGTAATGCTTAATGTGAAATCTTAAAAAAACAATAAACATTTTCATTTAAAAAAATTGGATTTAGGCACCAGAAAACATTGCCTGCAAAACATTTTAAATATGTACAAACAGGTACTTAGCCACATACTGTAAAATTGTTCACTTGTATTGTGCCTACATGTTACAGGATTATTAATTATATGCTACACAAACATTGTTTACGGTGTGCGTGCACATATTTAAAATTTTGTATACAAACACTCATCCAATATATATAAAGGGAAGCTGGCTCTTTGAGCATATACAGTATATAACAACACAAACAAATACTTTACGGAGATGTTAAGAATTTTCTTTGCAAAGAATAATTTATGAAGGTATCCTAAATTCACCTTTAGGATTTGTTCTTGGTTCACAAATTGTGTGTAATAACAAGGAGGTGATGGGTTCTTCTTTAATGATGTATTATGATCACCTTTCCACCCTGGCTGTTTGTAGTTCCATTTAAAAATTTAGCATTCTTAGTGACTTATGACCAATTCCCAATATACCAACTCTTAATAGTAATTCACATTTACATTACAAATAGACAGACATTTACTTTTTTTATTGTAAATGTCGTGCATGGAAACTGCTCTGTTTTACAGGTTTTGCTGTTGAATCAACTAAATGGTTTTCTGTTTTCATTCTATTTTTTTATTTTAATTACAGCAAAACCTGGAACAAGTGTAACATCCGAATAGTATTTATTTTTTCAAAAAGGAAAGCAAGTTTACCTTTGACAGTTGAATGTTAACCTGGAGGGGAGAGGAGAAGATTAAAATGTCATCCAGGTACATAAATACAAGTTTATTGATCATATCAAGGAGCACCTCATTAAAGAGCGCCTAGAAGACGGCCGGGGCATTAGAAAGTCCAAAAGGCATGACTAGATATTAAAAATGCCCCGTGGGGTATTAAACCCTGTCTGCATGCACCTGATGATAGAGATTGTCAATCTGTTCCACAGCGGGTACGCGCACAGTATAGACTGAATCTGATCTCCTTCAAATTGTGATTTTCTGTGCAGTGTTTTGCTGCTGAGTTTATTAGGTATTTGTTAGTTTGTATGTTTCAATATCCAGCTTAATTCAAATAAACGTGCACTGTTTTCCTATGCAGAACCAGAGGAACCCACAATCCCCACAGTGAATCCTTCAGACACCTGCTGTCTCATTGATGTAGGCCGAGCAGATATTTAAATTAACATTTACATTTAGGCATTTGGCAGACGCTTTGGAAGCAACATACTTTGCTTTATCCTTTACTTTTTACATACAGTTAAAAAAAAAAGTATGTGAACCCTTTGGGCTTACTTGGATTTCTTCATAAATTGGTCATAAAATGTGTTCTGATCTTCATCTAAGTCACAACAATAGAGAAACACAGTCTGCTTAAACTAATACCGCACAAACATTATACGTTTTCATGTTTTTATTGAACACAACATGTAAACATTCATAGTGCAGGGTGGAAAAAGTATGTGAAACCCTAGTCTAATGACTTCTCCTGTTTTCCTGCAAAATGTCTTGATAAACTTTGGAATTCATTTTTCCATCGATGACAGTAATCCGTCCAGGGCCTGAGGCAGCAAAGCAGCCCCAAACCATGATGCCCCCTCCACCATATTTCACAGTTAGGATGAGGTTTTGATGTTGGTGTGCTGTGCCTTTTGTTCTCAACACATAGCGTTGTGTGTTCTTTCCAAACAACTCAATTTTGGTTTCATCTGTCCACAGAATGTTTTGCCAGTAGTGCTGTGGAACATCCAGGTGCTCTTTTGCAAACTTCAAACGTGCTGCAATGTTTTTTTTGGACAGCAGTGGCTTCCTCCATGGTGTCCTCCCATGAAGTCCATTCTTGTTTAATGTTTTCCTTATTGTAGATTTGTCAACAAAAATGTTAGCATGTGCCAGAGATTTCTGTAAGTGTTTAGCTGACACTCTAGGATTCTTCTTCACCTCATTGAGCATTCTGCGCTGTGCTCTTGCAGTCATCTTTACAGGACGACCACGCCTAGGGAGTGTAGCAACAGTGCTGAACTTTCTCCATTTGTAGACAATCTGTCTTACCGTGGACACATGGACATCAAGGCTTTCAGATATACTTTTGTAGCCCTTTCCAGCTTTATGTAAGTCAACAATTCTTGATCGTAGGTCTTCTGAGAGCTCTTTTGTGCGAGGCATGGTTCACATCAGACAACGCTTCTTCAGAACAGCAAACTCAAAACTGGTGTGTGTTTTTTATTGGACAGGCCAGCTTTAATCAACACATCCAATCTCATCACATTGATTGGACCCCAGGTTGGCTGACTCCTGGCTCCAATTAGCTCTTGGAGAAGTCATTAGCCTAGGGTTTCACATACTTTTTCCACCCTGCACTATGAATGTTTACATGTTGTGTTCAATAAAAACATGAAAACGTATAATGTTTGTGCGGTATTAGTTTAAGCAGACTGTGTTTCTCTATTGTTGTGACTTAGATGAAGATCAGAACACATTTTATGACCAATTTATGAAGAAATCCAAGTAAGCCCAAAGGGTTCACATACTTTTTCTTTCAACTGTAGGTATTTGCAATCCCCTGGGGTCGAACCCACAACCTTGTGTTGCTAACAAAATGCTCTTACCACTGAGCTACAGGAAAGCTATGACTGCACAGGACCTGTGGATGATGTACCTCTGGTCAGTTTGTTTGCATTATTTCTGCATATCAGCGCTAGATAAAACCACTGCCTGTTATGTTATACTTTGTTTACTTGTATAGGTGAGGACTTATGAAAGCTGTCGATCCATCACTTATCACAGTCTGATGATGTTTATTACTGATGTTTGCATTGATCACGTGTCATAAATATGTTTTAGTGATATAATTTATCTATTGTTTTTTTTGGGATACATGGGCTACAACAACACTGAGCAGCTAGCACGAAGTATTCAGACGCATCTGTTCAGCAGAGCCTTCATCGTGGATGATGGAAGCAGACGAGTGCTGTTTGTCACCTCTGACTTGGGCATGGTCTGGATAGGGTGACAAAAGATAAAAAATATGTAACTGATATTACAGTGAGAATTATTTCTGACCGTGTCACAATCACTTCTTTTAAATATACAAAATATATATTTTATGGCAGGACAGTTACTTCAGTCATTTCAAAATTAAATCTTAAACCAATTCCCGTTCTTTGCTGCCGTTCTGAAAGTTAATGAAACATTTATGATCTCGGCATATGCGCTGTAGATTTTTATGAACATTGATCTGAAACCAGTGCAGGTTTTGCGTGAGCTGAAAGTGATGTACGGAGATCTCTACAGACAGGACAATGTGGTGATGAGTGGCACACATTCAGGTCTGGCCAGATATTTCCAGTTCACCCTCTTCATGATCACCAGCAGCGGCTACATTAAACCATCTGTACAAGCCATGCTCAATGGAACATTAAAGGTATGTTTCACTTTAAACACAATGGTGTTGTGCTCAAATAAAATCTAACTAATTCAGGAAAATCTAACATTGCCTCAATTCCCTTCATCAGAGCATTGATATTTCTCACAGAAACTTAAGACCCGCACGAATTCTCATCATTTTAGGAGAACTGATAACGGCAATCTGAACAGAAGTCCTCACTCATATCTGAACAATCCTTAGGAGGAGAGAAACGGGTTTGTGTCTTCATCCACATGAATAAAAAACCCTGCTGCATTTTCTGTAAAGAATAAACTCTTTTCATTCAGGGCCAATATTTATAATAACTTTTCTGTGGCTTTATTGCTGGTTCATTTCTGATCTTCTATCTCATAAAGATGAAAACAACACAGACAAGCAGATTTTCACCATGAAGTTCACAGATATGGAGGATGGAGATGCCGAGTGTCTGTTTTCGGGTATATACAGTAATAAACTGTGAGTTTCGCTCTCTCTATGGAATACAATGTTGAGGTGCTTGTAGCCTCCCACAGCGCTCCAATAGAGTTTTCGTCCAGAACACTCATACATCATCCTGTTAACCAGGAAACTTGTACAGTACGTTAACTTTCAACGTTTTTTTAACGTTAAGTTTATACTTTGCTTTCGTTTTAAAATTTTAACATGAGTAAGATTTTGAGGTCAGACACAGGAGCTTCTATGTGTAATGAAACAGTGCGATTGTTCACAATGATACAAATGAATATTAACCTCCATATAGTGGATATACAGAAGAACTATATTTATACAGAACTACACTTAACCTGTTTGTAACACTGAATAAATGTGCTTTTTGTCTCTAACCATTAATCGATAATTGAACATTACTTACCTCTGTACAAACTTAAACAGAGAACTCAATTTTCTGAAAAGGTCGGGATCTGATCCGAGAGACACGACAGACACACTTATGCTTATGAACATTAATCTAGCAAAGCTGTGAAACAAGTCTACAATTTCAACACATTAGATGATTTTTGAGTGTTTCTATTCAGAGCTGGAGAATCATATTGTTTCACAGCACCAGGTCAACAGTGTCATGAGGGCAGAATTTATAGAATCTAAGAGATTACAGATATTCAGAAGTGGTGCTGTGATCAGAAACCGGATTACTAACTTCACATTCTCCACTGGTTAGAAATGTTCAGGTTTGCCTTTGCGGCTCTGCAGGTTGATGTGTCTAAAAATATGTTTATTTTATATAAATTGTCAGTTTATGCCAGAGTCACTCATTAAACCATCTTATTGAACATATTCGGAAAGGATCTGTGATTAAACTGTACACTATATCTTAAAATGTTTGTTTTAACATAACAACATTACAATTGTATCCTTAATAAATCACTTATTTATTTATTATTAATGATTAAACCAAACAAAATCCAATACTATTACTTTATCATGTATTTAAGGTGATCTAAATCAATTCTTTACTTTTCAGAATACACAAACTGTGTGAAGGAAAATCTTTTAGCATTTGCGTTACAGTAAAAGGAAACACAGATTGTGTTTAGAAACCAACATGAGTTCAAGCACAGCAATAGAATATTGATGTCAAGACCTACATTTGTTCACTATTTGTAAATAAAATACAATGTGAATGACATCAGTTTCACTACGGTTAATATCTTTATGTTTGTAAAGCAACAAATCACACACACAAGATCTTCTTGAAAGGTCTTTATTACAAAGAGTCCAACTTTATTGATGCACACAAGCTTTTTAATGCACAGTAAACTGTTTTTGATGCACACAAGATTTTTATGATGCACAGTAAACTTGTTTTGATGCAAACAAGATTTTTTAATCCAAAGCAGTCGGGTAAATCTTAAATCTTAAATACAGAAAAGTCAAAAATTATGTCCAACAAAATATGATTTCCTTTCTTCTTGTGGACTTTAGGACAGTCTGTCGATCTGATGAGGTGTCATGACATGGATAGGCACTGCACCCTGGTCTCTGCAAAGCATTGCCTGTTTTCTTAGGGCGAGGGACAGGCTTGATACCAACACACGATGGTTCCAAAACAGACATGTTGTCAGGCATCCTCCAGATGGTTTTACTTCTTTTGAATGTAGAGTCGTCCACACTGAATGGTTGACTCACAAGACTGGGCAGCCGTGGTCTCTCCGTAAAAGCATTGCCTGTTTTCTTAGGGCGAGGGACAGGCTTGATAGCAACACACGATGGTTCCAAAACAGACATGTTGTCAGGCATCCTCCCGATGGTTTTACTTCTTTTGAATATAGAGTCGTCCACACTGACTGGTTGACTCACAAGACTGGGCAGCCGTGGTCTCTCCGTAAAAGCATTGCCTGTTTTCTGTGGGCGGGTGATAGGCTCAATGGAAACACACAATGGTTTTAAAACAGACATGTTGTCAGGGATCCTAAGCATGCTTTTGCTTCTTTTGAATGTAGAGTTGTCCACCCGGGCTGGTTGACCGGCAAGACTGTGCAGCCGAGATAAAGGTGGAAGGAATGTGTTGGTCCTGCCAGGCTTACATGGAGAGTCCCTCTGATTTCCCTCTGACAGGACAGTCAAATCTGAAGGAGCTCTCAGCCCTCGACGGCCTGCAGGTCTTCCATCTGAAGCCGATTTCTGCACAATCTCAGGCAAGAAGGAAGTTCTAGCTGTCTTCTGTCCAATCTCTGATGAAGAAGCTCCAGAAGGTCTGCCAGAAAGCCTTTTACCTGTGATACATATTTAATAAATACATTAAAAACAAGGCATAACATTAGAAGTTAAAGTTTGAAGTGACTATACATCTGTTAAGTCCACAGTGTAATGAACTTTATATAAAAACTCAATAAACTTTTAACTTTAGTGTTTCTCTGAGGGGGCGGGGCACTCCCGGGACTGTGATTGACAGACGCTTTGATAAAACAAGGCGACCAACTTTGAAAATATTTATGTTGTTTTGTGAAGTGTAAAAACATTTTGGGTTCGTTTAAAACAATAGCGGGACAGATTAGACTGCGCCGCCTGCCGGTCCGCCGAGTAATAAAAGGTAAACATCGCAGCCCTGAGTTCAGCTGGTCAGGGTGGAGTAGCAGCTTAAACCAGATTGAACTTAAAAAAGTGTCCGAAACGAGCCTCCTTCAACAGCTTTTTATCAGCTATAGAACGAGGTTGAGAGACCAGCTAAGACCAGACCACCGGTTTTGGTTTTAACAAGTGTTTTTTGTAGGGTTACCTGTGATAATGAAACACGGCAGTTTCTGCTTCTGGAGAGTCGTCTTGTCCACGTCCCTCATGTTTAAATGACGGAGTGAATTCATGTAAATTCACAAAAAAGTGAAGAACAAAACCAAAATATCTAATGAATAACAAACGAAGTTTTGTTATCGCCACGATCTTCTGCACGTACAACTTCACGCAGTGATTAACGTCTACATGACGTCATGCCGGCATCAAATCACGTAACGTACTGTCCTTTACAAATATTTTGCATCTAAAATAATATATTTTTCATTATACATTTTTATGACAAAAATAATAACAATTCAAAGAATCGTATGAGTATTCGATAGTAATAATAACGCCTAAATTATTTAATTAATTAAATAATCAAGGTAATGACTTTAATGTATAGCCTGTTTATTTATTGTATATAAAAGTCAAATCTCACTCTTTCAGATTATTTGATAAGAAACACAATTCAAGATCAAATTAAAGGTTTACTGGCAAATTATGAATGTAGAGAAACACTCGGTGCGAGTTTCGCGCTTTCAATCGTAAACACTTTTGAGGCGCGTGCAGGCGACGGGAGCGCGCTCCCAATAGAGTTTTAGCCCAGTACACTCATACATGCTCCTGTTTACCACAATACGTGTTTAGTCACTCACAAAACATTATAAACATGCAACAAAAGCAAATATTAAAATGTATTTAGTCAATCAACAAAATTGGACGACTTGAGTAGACTTTGAGTTTTGACCCAGGAGCTTGAACTATTTGTTCACTATTACACACATTAATATGTAGCTCCATCTAGCGGACAAATCGAATAACTATATACTATATTATCCTTAACAACTTGTTTGTTGCACTGAATATGATTTTTTTGTAATCTGACTATTATTAGTTCACCCATAATTTTTAATATCTTAACTCTCATGTACACTGATTTGAAGTTTACAGTAACAACACCCTTCACAGTTTTTGTCTATTGCTTAAACATTTGTGCACTCTGACATCACATTCTCAAATCAATTAACACAAAGGCTGTAACTGAAGCTTATTTATCAAAACGACACATTTTGTTTGTAAAAATCCTTCTTCACTCAATAAACATTAAAAAACATGCAGCAAAAGCAAACAATTCATGCAGTTAATCAACAAAATTGGACAACAAAATACAGCCATCAACATGAAATATATTATAGTTTTCACCAAACATCAAAGGAAACTCGCAGAATATTAATTAATTTATTTAGTTCATATTCTGTTTTATGGATTATGTATTATAGTCGCTAGTACTCTTGGTTTATTTTCGTATGATCAAGTATAGGAGCTAAAACATTTAATTCCAAAGTCTAAATGATAAATCACAAACTCTGAGAAAAAACAATCGCGTGACAAAAACAAAGATTTTGTAGATCACAAATAATTTAGTTTTTTGCGCCAGCAGAAGTGCACGAGGTGTGCACGCGCTTTCCCGCTTAATTGCTGGTGCTGCCATTTTCTTTCAGGGAAGCACAACCGGTTTGTGTGTCACTGAGGATTATGTGTTTGGATTTTATATCATATTCAATACTCGACGTCCTTCAGTGGTAAGAAAATTGTGTTTTACAAAGACTTTTGTGTTTTGTGTGACATCTGTGTTTGTGACGAATCTGGCTTTAATTTGTACGTCAGTGTAACGGACATACTGCAGATATCACATTGAAGCCGCACACGGACACATTACGAGAATCTTAAACTATTACCATAATCCGACATAGATGATACACATATAAAAGATGAAAAAGGTATAAATAGTAACCAGTTTACTGTAATTCACTCGGCTGCTGCTTTGATCTCCTTTACTCACATAACATTACGCAAAATATCCCCTCCTTCAATCTCATTATTGTCTCCAGACTTCAACACACTTGTTGTTATAATATAAAATATGTTATTTTAAATTATTTAACAACAATATAACAAAAGCTATATTAATTGTAACACATTGCTAGGTCTGCTGTTGGAGACTTCCCATTGGCTGTCGTTTGAATAATTAATGACCCAGGCCTGGGAGCTGTTTTGGGGGTGTTTTTATTGTCACTTATTAATATAGTTGTGTTTGAAGTCTTGTTTTGGGTAGTAATGTGTATAACAAATCAATTTCTGATGAATTCAGCTTCTAAAGTGTGAAATCAATATATTCAAAAAATACCATTGATGAAACAGGTGTTACTTTTTGATGGTATAAATAGCTGGCGACAATAGTCGGTTATTAGAGGAGCTGCGAGCTGGTGTTAGTTGTTAGTAGACACTGGATACAGGGACAGTATTGGCTGATACGAGTCTATGAGAATCCGAGAGTGACTCAGGAGAGACTCGGTTCACTCAAGACTCGTATCAAGGTGGGTGGAGGCGGGTGAATATGAGTTAGGGAGGGAAAGAGTGTTGTTGAATACCAGTGTGGAATGGTGTGTTGTTGGCTCGCAGCTCCTCTGTTTTACAAAATATTTTAATTTTTACCGATGTGTTAATATGTCGTAAACCCCATAGATATAAGAAATATTTAGACAATGCGTTGGTTGCTGGATCTTACGTCTAATGTACGGCGCCGCCATATTAGTGGTGGCAACGTTCCCAATACAAACGCACGCAAGTGAATGGCGGAGCTGATGTGATACAATACTTGGAAATATAATATTTGGGAAATTTAAATAGTTATTATTTATAACTTTATGCTATTTCATTATATTTATAATACACGCGTGTGTTATTATTTAAACACTTTGCTGTAGCTCAGTGGTGAGAGCATTGCGTTAATAACACAAGATCGCGGGTTCGAACCCAGTGTACTGTACATACCAATACAAATGAATAAATGTTTAGGGTAATACATTTTAAGCTTATTTAAACTTAAGTTTTAATCATCAATGGCCAACATTTTAAACAGCATGTATTGTTCTATCTATGTTTTTGTCTTCTCCATTTAATTCGTATTTATGAACAAGGCATTAAGGTGATTATTATTGCAGTTAGTGTATGGCTTTGGTTGGATAGGGCATTACACACATAATTGCGCTTTCCTCCATATTTCTTTTTTTTGTTGTCATCCAAAGCACATGTGTAAGCGCTCAATGTCATATTTTGCATACGGGGAGGGGAGCAGAGAAGCTCATTTGCATTAAAGAGACACACAAAATGGCACGTTTTCCATTGCAGCCACAAATGGCCATGTTCCACATATTGTAATGAAAGATATGTGGTGTATTTTGAGCTGAAACTTTACAAAGACATTCTGGGGATACCACTGACAGTTTTTACATTGCAGAAAACACCTTGATTTGCGGCCCTTTAACAGGTGTGTGTGTATGTATGTTTTTGTGTGAAGTTTTATGAATCTGACAGATAGAACTGAATTGGAAGAGGTGTGCTTGCATATGCCAGTTAGGTACAGTGAAATTAATAGATGTTGTTGCTGTTGGTTCATGAAATGCATTTCTGATATTGATATGATGTAAATCATGTATGATGGAGAATGTGTACAGGTGTAGTTTTGTCGTTCAGGTTGTGATCATAGTTAATTTTCCTCTGCTTTATCACAAGGGCCTTTTTAAGTCATCTTGAAAGTGAAAGCAAAAATGTCACAATATAAAAGCTCTGCAGCAGTTGCTTTCTGTTCAGTAAAGCAGCTGCAGCTGAGGAAATCAACCGAGTTTGAAGTGTTGAGATCTGATACATCAGACGATCTTCAGGGCTCATAAATAAAAACAGGTAAACAAGAACAGTTTTTTTTTAAATCCGTAAAAATAGGGCACAATATACTGTATTATGAAGACATTTCCCGTATTCAAATTTTACCCCTGTGCGCATGTGTGTGTGAAGGGAGAGAGAGCTGGTAAACCCGACCCAAGAGGTGCTCTAGCGACAGACACTAGAGGCTGCAGTCTTTCATCGTAAGATCGCCGGACTCTAATGCCTCGTTGCAGGAGCGCCTGTAGAAAACTCCATGGAATTCCACAGATTTGAGTGCTTGTTATTGACAAATATACAAACACAACATGATCGAATTATGATGCCGTGTTTGCTGTGAAAGATTTTAGTGAGCCTAAGGACGAATAATGTGATATTTGAGACGTTTTAAACGAATCTATCCACGGAGAAGTTCAGGGAACTAAACGACATGCAAATTCTTTTGTTAAGTTTTATTTTAAGTAATCTGTGTTGTGAATGTGAACATAATAATATAAAATAATAAGAAAATAGTCATTATCACAAACTACAGTCAATATAATGACGTATTAACACAACCCCTTTCTTTTTGCTTTAAGCTCTATAAACAATAAAATATTTACTCCTTAATACAGTAAATATAATATTAAAATGGTATTGACATGATTTTTTCTGAGTACACATTTGGTCATGTATATTCAGAGTTTAAACAGGTTGTCGTTTTAGCTTCAATCAATAACAAAATCTTCCCTGCCACTTTTTAAATGAGCAGAACCAACTCCGCTATCAACTGGATTTAAATATACAGAATAGACATGCAGCATTTTAAGACTATTTGAACACATTAACACAACTATATTTGTGGACAAATGTAAACACAGTTGACAGTATTCCACAGAATTCTGCAGATTTTTCCCAAATTTTAGTGCAGAATTAACATGGAAAGTCTGTAGTTTCTGTATGCCCTTGCCTATGAGGAAAAACAACTTGAAAAAAGATTTATGTGAGCAAAACCTGAGAGGGAAGATGCACATACAACATGATAACTAAAAGTATATCACTTAAAAATGTAAGTTTTGTGGCTTCTGTGTAAAAAATGATTTGCCGCCTGTGTTTTTCCTCTATAGGAGCCAATGGATCCTTATGTTTTTTGAGTCTGAGTCTGTTAGGATCTGTTATTTAACATGGCCTGATTTTCATAGTTCTCCCCTGGCAAACAACATAAGCAGTCCAAATATATAATTCAGTTTGAAGAATTTGAAAAGTGGCTGGAATTGGCACAAGACAAGCATCACTAACTTTTTTCTTATTCGACAAACAGCGCACACTCTTTCATTTTGCATTTCTTCCTTTTTAACAGTTTTTGCTACCATGGATGAAGCAGACGAGTTGTGCGGTTTGCTGTTTTTATGGCTGGAAAAGAGGAAGCAGTGTGAAGAGAAGCTTTTGGATTTGGCAAAGGAGTTGGAGGATGTTCATGAAAAAAGTACAGCTTTTCAATTTGTAGGATCTGCCACGTCCGTGATTGCACTGACTACAGCAGGAGTCTTCACTGTACTGACAGGAGGTCTGGCCGCCCCTCTTCTTGCCACAACAGTGGGGACCATAGCGGGAGCTGCTGTCGACATCGCTTCCACAGCAATAGAGGCAATCATCTCCGGCAGTACTATGAAGGACGCTAAAAATATCATGCAAGAAGATGAGAAGATTGTAAAGAACATTCAGAAGGCAATAGAAAATCTGAAGAAGGAATGTGGAGTTCAACAAAATGGCGCTCATGGATCTTCAGATGTAGATTGTGAGATGGCCACTCAAATTATGTCCGCAGTGGCAAGACGAAATAATGTAGATGTTCCCTTGGAATTTATCAGAACATTCACCAGGTCCTTGTTGTTTCAAAATTCAGGTGGACTGAATGCTACTATTGCTGCCGCCATTCCGGAAATGTTGATTTTATCTGTTGTAGGATTATGTTTTCAATTGGGCATCACGGCAGGTGCTAAAGCTGTCAGATGCTGTGGTGCAAAAGCTTTTGCATTCAATGGTGCAAAAGCTGCCGCATCCTCTGGTGCAAAAGATGCTACTAAAGTAGGTTTTAAGGTATTTCAGTTTTTCAATCCATTTGAGAACTGTTGAGAATTCTGTATTTTATCCAGTATTTCGAATTGACATTAGATTTGACGCTTATTTTGTACATGTGTTTTCATCCTTCTAGGCACTTGGTGCTATTGGTTTCGGCATCTCTCTGTACAGCTTGTATTCGAGTTGTGAAGAAATGATAAACAACAATCAGGGCACAAAGGCCAGCCAGGCTCTGCGAGCTGCAGCCAGGGAAATACAGGAAGCCAGGGGAAACCTGGAAAAACCACTCGATGCAATGAAGTATGATCATTTATTATACTAACTTTATATTCTGACCACAGTAAAACTTGTTAATGGAAAGGTTCATCCAAATAATTTTTTTTTTAAAAATATTATTTTACTCCCCATGTACTCGCAAATGTATACTTTGGGTATGTGCCTAAAGGACAAATACACAAAAATATGTCAAAACTCCCATCTTGATGACTAGCGAGTAATAATTTTAACACAGTCTAGTTATGTTTTCACCACAAAATCAAAATGTTACGTTCATTTTAGATCTTTTAAGTATGTAATTTTTTTAATTTTTCTTCATGTGGACATCAAAAAGTTGACCTGCCTTCCTCTGTGTCTCCGTCCAATAATCAGTCATTTTTAGCCCTCCTATCACACAACTGAAAAAAGCCATTATTGATTAAAGGAATGGTTGACTTAAGAATTAAGATTTTAAGATTGTTAACTCACCCTCAAGTCATCCAAGACGTCAATGTCTTTATTGCTTCTGTAAACTAATGCAAGGTTGTTGAGGAAAACATTTCCGGATCTTCCTAGAATGGATTTAATGGGAAGCCTGATTAAAGGGCCAATTTCAGTTTTTTCGCAGCTTTAAATGGCTATATGTGACACCAGCCGATAAATTTGGGTGTTTTCTAGCTAAACGATTAGTCATTTTCTTATATAAATTCTACTGTTTTATACTTTTAAACCACAAATACACAGCTTGCAACCAACAGTATTGTGTGTTCAGGACTTTCCAAAAAACACTATCACGTTGGAATAGTCACCCATTTTTTACAAAGCGAATGTGAGAAGTGTGAAAACAAGAATCTGTCTCAAAAACATAATATGCTTTGCAAAACAACCAGCAACAATTGGACAATCTTCCTTCTCACCTGCAAATGATGAGCGGTAAACATAGACAAAAGAAACTGCAAACTGATGGAAAACATGCAAAAAGTCTGTGTTACAAATCTGAAGATCATGAACTAAAACTAACAAACATAACTGTGATACTTTACAGCATAGGCTTAAATGTCTTCCTCTTCTCTATGTAACGTTTATATTTGTACTTTGAGTCCTTCCTAAATCATGTTTTTCTCAAACATTTCTCATTACAGAAAAATCACCCAAAAAATAAGGAAACTGAAAAATCGTATCAAGAGCTTGCGGAAATATTCTCTGAGCATGACCGAGACTGGACAGAAAATCATTAATTGGATCATTCAATCATGTACGAATGATGAGGTCGTGTCCTGGCTGAAGACATTACCTCATCAGATTCAGTTTCTAAACCTTCTTACATTTTTCGTGTTATATTTGAAATCCCTTCCAGAACGTTTGATGAATAACGCTGGAGGTCACATAGACATTGTGATTGTGGCTCATGGTGCAATCACGAACGTGCCCCTGCCAGCGAGTCTCTTGACGCCTCCTAACATTAAGGACACTGTTCTCTACTCTCCGTGGAACTGTCTAATTAATTCTCGTGTTGCAAGTGCAATTGCTGAGGGATGGAATAACACGGAGGGCAGACATTTTTACAATCCAAACCAGCCAGTTCTGTTTGAGCCAAACCCCTTACCTGATCACTGGAACCACATGCAAAGATCTTTCCTACCTGTCCCACTGATCGTTTTGACCCCTCTGCAACCAGATGAACCAGCGTGGAAAGAGTTTCAAAGCCTTCAGGGACACATGGACAGAGATGGTCGGGTTATTATTCCATACTTGGTCCCAATAGATTGTGTACAGGCATTAAGAGAGACGCCTTTTTTATGTTCATTTTTGCACTGTCCTACATATTAATGATCTATAAGAAAACAGCCACTGTGCACCTGGCTGCCTGTTTGGTCAGAGGTCAAAGTGCACCATTGCCAGACTACTGGAGATCACAGTATGCCTTCACATGTGATCAAACCGCTATGACCGCGAGAAATAGGCATTTTATGAGCCCTAGCTTATTCAGAGCATTTTGGGCAATGTTTGACAGGATTAGTAGATAAATCACTGCCAGCTCAAAATAAACATAATTGTATAATTTCTGTCTATTCCCATAGGATATTCACTCCACTGATTGATGGTGATGATTTGGCAAATAACAAAAAGTCCAAAACTGATAATACTGCCCTGCCCACTGTGTGATTATAGTTGTTTGTGGGTTTGGCCTAATGAAAATAATATTTCATTCTCACGATCAGGTGGGCTAAAGAGAAGGCAGAGGGAAATATACTCTTATTTACCACCAGAAACTAATGTTGTTATGAAAACATATTCTTCTTTACCACGAGAAACTAATGTTGTAATAAAAACATATTACACCGAATTTTTTTTGTAATCTGACTATTGATAGTTCACCCAGAATTTTTTATATCTTGAAAAGGGTGTGTTTTTGGCTCCTCTATTTTAAAAAATATTTAAATTTTTACCGAAAATTAATATTTAAATTTTTACCGATGTGTTAATATTTCGTAAACCCCTTAGATATAAGACATATTTAGACAATGCGTTGGTTGCTGGATCTTACGTCTAATGTACGGCGCCGCCATATTAGTGGTGGCAACGTTCCCAATACAAACGCACGCAAGTGAATGGCGGAGCTGATGTGATACAATACTTGGAAATATAATATTAGGGAAATTTAAATGGTGAGTATTTATAACTTTATGCTATTTCATTATATTTATAATACATAAAACATATTTGTATTTTGATACAAAATATGAAGCCATTTTCATCAAAATACTATTTTGTATTTAAGATATACGTATTTTAAATACATGTATCATAAATACTGCACAGCCCTGCGCGTGCACAGACCAGAAGCTGTTGGATTGGTTCCAGTTGAGTCATGTCACATTCACCGTTGAGAAACAGTGGGGATCGGCGCCTCCTCTTCAGGGGAAGCAGTAATGCGAAGCTCACCAAAACATGTAACGCATGTAGCCCGTCATGTCAAAATAAGTGCCTGCAGCAGACGCGTTTAAAGGGTTTATGATAAAAAAGATGCCAGATAGTAGAAAAAATATTTTCCAAACGTCACGATAGGCCTGAATGACAGGAAGGCGTAAGAAATGATTCCCTCCGTCGTTTCAGACGTTAAGGTGCTACAAAGATAAATGTTCTTTAGCTTGGGTTGGCTTTCCTCAAGCGAGTGTTTGGTTTTCTAGTCCACTTTAATGTGTCTGTTCGGGGGCGGCTAATTCTGGGAAACTGGTTTTTGGCCTAAAAAGGGCCATGTTTCATGAATTCTGACGAATTAACAATGTTTAATATGCTAGTGGTTTTTCCAATATAGTATTGAGTTTTCTTATATAAAATAATACATTTAGTTAGTTATAGGTTTCATGTATTCTTCAGAATTAATATTGGGCCTCATGTTTAAGTTTGATCTCTTGAACACCTGCATGAACAACAAATATCTTATCTTAACTGCACTTACACCACACATAAGTTTTCATAAAGAAGTTTGGTTTGTCGCATAGAGCCGAGGACGCTGGGAATCTCTAAACAATGAGCTCATTTTTAAAACTAATTGTATGACTTTGAACACACTAAGACGTACACCCCACACACTTTTGTAGAGAAGTTTAATTAATCGCATACAAAGAAGGACACTGGGTAGCTCATTATTGCTAAACAATGAGCTCATTTTTTATAAATCAAGGTTAAATCATGTATCGTCTGAAACCCCCGGAAAAGTGTCAAGATAAAGAGGCACCAGTTTTTGAGAGGCTCTCGCTACTATTGTAGGCCGGAACTACAAGGGTAGCGAGCACAGAGGGATGGGCTAATGAAAAGGTGATATCATATGAAAACTGATTGGTAGAAGTTGATGTCAGGTAAAACATGATTGGTTTAAACTGTGATAACAACTTGGGAACAATGTATAAAAGATGGAGTCAGATGTGTATTCGTTGGGCATCTTCAGATGAACTCTTTATGTCCCTCTTTGACTTGTTCGAACAAATTAAAGATTGAAACCTTTGAAACTTGGCTTCTTGGTCTCAACATTTGATGATCGATTTTGCCCCGACATCTTCTTATTCTTGACATGGACAACTTGTCAAAAGCGAGTTGGACATGTTACGTAGTATTTCTGTGCTCGACACACTCCCCCAGCATTCGTACAGGTTTCGTAAAGTTTTTTAAAAAAAATGAAATTCCATTTCGTAACTATTTTTCCTGGAAATTAATGCCACGGCAAGGCGAAAGAAATAGCCTGCCCATGCGTCAACAGACGACCGTTGAAGACCCGCTTTCCATCAAGATTTGTTGCGCTGCGTCAAGATTGGCTGCGCTGTGGGCCTTCGGCTGTAGCTGCAACTCGTTACTCTTGCGATAGAGGTGTGTTTGTTTGTTCACGGCATTTCAGTGATGGATGTCAAATAAACGGTATTGAAACTGATAAATGGAGCGGTCTTCCAATTCCTACAAAAAAGTGGCATTCGTGGCCTAATGGCCTAAAAAAGAGTCGGACTCTTGACCAGAAGGATGCCGTTTTGATCCTCAGGGCCGGCGGGTAACGACTGAGTTGCCCTTGAGCAAGGCACTTTACCCCCACTTGCTCCCCGGGCGCTGCAGTGATAGCTGCCCACTGCTCCGGGTGTACGTGTGTTCACTCTCTGGATGGGTTAAATGCAGAGGTCACATTTCGGATATAGGTCACTTTCACTCATATCTAAATACTATTAAATAACAATAAAAAATATTTTGTCAAACTTTAGCATTTTTTTGTACTGAAAAAAATCTGTTTTTCAAAAATGTTATATTATAATTAGAATCGAACCTGAAAAAGATATTAAAAAGAGAAAAGTTGGAGTCTTATGATTTATTTCAATCATCTGTTTTTCATTTAATTAAAAAAAAAAAATCTGCACTTCAGTTACCAACTAAGAGAACAAAAATGACCAGAAATGAACAGTTTTATTACATATTGAGTACAAATACACATGTCATCTTGTTTATGAGCCAAATTTATTTTTGTGCGTGTACACATTGTTTTCAGTGTCATCAATTTATTTTTGTGGTGGATCTGCATTTTGGATTATTTTATTTGACAAATTATAAGAGATGCGTTTGTTTTAGTCTCACAAATGTATTCCTGTGTGTGTGTTCGTGTTAGGAACAGTGCATATTACACAGTGCAGCCAAATCAACTTTAATATGATTGAATAAAAAAACATTCACTACAAGTGCAGTGAAGGAGGTATTCAGATTAAAGAAATTATTTAAATTTTGAGAGTGGTGATGGTGGATGGAAAGTTGCACCGAATGTATCAGAAAGTTCACTGGTAAGGTTTCCATGAAACTGGACATTCGACTCGATAACTTTTTCTGCCTGCACAAAAGAGAAAAAAACAGTATTAGGCAATTAGAAGCTGATGTTCAATGTGCAGAACACCTTATTATAAGGTATTGTGATAATTTCAGGCCTCTAAAAAGGTTCTAAAAAGAAAGATTTGTTTGTAATCAGAGTTACAGTATATAGAATACGATTTAAATGTACCTGTAGTGATCTGGGAATCCCGTAGCGAATACGTGTGACTAGGTGCTCACAGTTGTTGTCGAGTACTCCGTATTTTCCAGCACCATCACCCATCATCTCTTTAATAGTTGCTTTCATTTCTGAGTCAGATTTTCGTGGTAATTTCGAATCCAATTGATTGTCGACTTTGCCACCAGGCTGGAGCAGACCTTCCTTCACCTTGGCTCCTGCTTTACTGTTTAATCCGCTTTCACCTAATGGAAATGTTTAACTGTCAAAGTCGAACTGTTTTCCCAATACATAGATTGATCCAGTAAAAGCCCAACTGGGTGATTGTATGTAAAAATAACAATTTGATATAACAAACAATTAAGTCGCATGACCATGTCTGGATGATAAACAAAATATAAAAGAGTTCAGCACATCCTGCACAGTATAGTGTATCCTTAAATGCATTTTTAATCAATTAATAGGCAATATACTATTCAGAATATGTACTTGTGAAAATTGGTGCTAGAATCTATAGTTTAATTCTTCATTATGTAGTTAAATACATTGCATTCTTGCCTATGACAATAGGAATGAGGACTGGGGTGATAGAAGTAGTGCTTTGAGACATGAATAAAAGAAAAGAAAACTGATAACTGTTGCTGGTAAAATAACAAGCTGACGTTCGATAATCGACATTAGTTGGATATTCACATTACATTGCGCAAACAGACCATGAATACAATTATGCGTGTGATTCACATATAGAACCATGCTTTTGAAAGGCTGAAATTATGATAAATTACCCTTTTACCCCCAATCCGGGTCTGTCAAATATCGACTATAACTGGTTTTTAATCCTTTACTGCATAAGGCAGTAGCTGAAACGAAGGAGTTAGCAGTTTATCAATGTTCTTGTAAAGTTTTAAAAAAGTATTTAAAAGCACTTTTAGTAAGACAGAGGCTAGTCAGAGATATGAAACCATGATTTGAAGTTTCTACAGAGAATCAATGTACCTGCAAACTCGACAACTGTATCTTGTCCCTTTTCATTCTTCCCGGTGAACACTGCCCAGTGTGTGTACCCAGGACGCCGATATGAAATGAGGTCTCCAAAATTCATGGCTTGGAAAGAAAAAACTTTAGGCAAATATAAAGTACTGAACAGATTCCATCCACTTCCATGTAGGATGAACTATTAATAGCAGGTTTATTCCAAACTGAAAATATAGTCTCACATTACCTTAGTTTTTACGAACTATACTGAAGACCGTAGCAATAGTGATCTGACAGGACACCACAGGAGATTTCCTCTGCTGCGACTTCTACAGTGGCTTTAGAGCTCAACTAGTCCCGCTGCTTTTACACATATTAATATAAATATTCATGAGGGTATGAGGAAGTGCCCTCCCCTTTCTCCAGAATCGAAAAATTGCACATTCAGCCCCACAACTTGTTTACATCACACATAACAGGCTGTGGTTATTCATAGGTCATATTTCCTTGGGTGTGGTTCAGTAGTCAAGTCAAGTCACCTTCATGTGTATAACGCTTTTTACAGTACATATTGTTTCAAAGCAGCTTTACAGTGAAAAAAGGAAAGTCATAGGACAGATATTGTTTTGGCTTTACAGCAACTCTATAAAAAGTTTTTTTTTTTATTAATTTATTTCTGTAGTAAAAATCATAAGTTATTAACTTACTTCTTACACAACATTATAACTGGAAACCATAACCCTTTAATGCATGTTTAATGCGTTTTAGCCACCTTTTTGCATGACAACGGGGTTTTGAGACTTGAAAATGCGAATTTTGAGAGGTTCCAAGAAACATTATTGCCTTATCTACTTCAAAAAGTGAATCTTTGAGACCTGTTACGGTGTACATGCGTTTTACATGTTCAGTCTATAGGCATGCGCTTTTGAATGCACATATGCGCAGACGCGTATTCTATTTCTACAATGCGAAATCGCCAAATCACTTGTCTGGCATTCACTATACAGACATATTAGTATTTTCTGCTGGTCCTTCATCTCATCTGGATACGGCCTGGATCGTGCAGACTACAGTAGACCTCGGGATAAACAGAGAGACTTATATTAGTGTAGACACCATTCTCCTTATGAAGTAACCAGTACATCAGGTGTTATGGGAAGTGTTCCTGGTTCCGGCTGGCCTAATTTATGCAGCCTGCATATCTATTCACATGATTTGAAATATAGAAGTAGATAATGTTTACAATAAAGAGATGTGTTTTTAGTCTAGATTCATGACAGAGTGTGTCTGCTTCCCAGACAGTCTTTGGAAAAGCCGTTCCAGAGTTTGGGGGCTCAATAGGAAAATTATCTACCAGCAGCAGTCGATTTTAGTATTCCAGGTATTATCAACTGGCCAGAATTTTGAGATTGTAACAGACGTAAAAGACTAAAATGCATTAAGAGCTCATTCAAGTACAACGGGGCTAAACCATTTAGTGCTTTATAGGTAAGTAGCAAGATTTGACCAATGCAGTGTTGACAGAACCAGGGTAATATGGTCATGCTTCCTGGTCATACTTCCTGGAGATTATTTATTAAGCGAGCAGGGAAAACCCCCTGTAGATCATTACAATAATCTAGTTTTGAGGTCATGAACTCATGGATTAACTGTTCTGCATTGGTCATTCAGAGTTTATTTTTTAATTTAGATATATTTTTAAGAAGAATGTGGTTTCGCAGATGCTAGAAACGTGGCTTTTAAATGAAAGACTGGAATCAAAGGGCACACCCAAGTTCCTAACTGACAATATAAACTTGACAGAGCAGCCATCAATTGTCAGACAGTATTCTAGGTTTAGTACGTGCAGAGATTTTTGGTCCAATAATTAGGATCTCAGTTTTTTCAGAATTAATAAGTAGGAAATTACTAGTCATCCAGTTTTTTATCATACATATCAATTTCATGAATTGGTAAGTTTCGTCAGGGCGCAAAGAAATATAGAGTTGACCATCCTCAGTTCAACAGTGAAAGCAAACACATGCTTCTTTAAAATATCTCCCAATGGAAGCATGTACAGGAATGGCAACGTTCCTAGGACTGAGCCTTGTGGTACTCCATACTGAACTTGTGATCGGTATGACATCTCTTCATTTACTTCTTCAGACTGATAATGGTCAGATATGTATGATTTGTACAATGCCAATGCCTTCCACTAATGATAACATAATTTTTGAGTCTGTTCAAAAGAATGTTGTGGTCGATAATATTAAATGCAGCTCTAAATTCCCTAACACTAATAGCGCGATACAACCACGGTCGGATGCAAATCATTTGTAAACTCTAATGAGAGCAGTTTCTGTAATATGTCTGTTCTATAAAACGGTCTAAATCCTGACTGAAAATACTCACACATACCACTTACAGGTACTACATGGGGATTACAGGTACATTAATAATATATAATGGCAAGATCTTCATAATTTGAGATATCATAACCACTTCTTTCTAAAAAAGAGCAAAGTTGTGACGATTCTGCCTTTTCTACCTGCCTTTTGACAGAAAAGGTAGATTCCAGATCGGCCTGTAATTGACTAATTCTGTAAGATCAAGTAGAATTTTTTTAACAAGTATTTTAATAATAGCCAGCTTAAAAGTTTTTTGTATGTGTTCTAATGACAGTGATTAATTAATTATGTAAAGAACAGCATCTACGACCTTTTGAAGCATCTCTTTCAGTATATTATCGGTATATGGTCTAACAAACATGTTGTGGATTTAGACATTTCTTCCTCTCCTATAGCAATGAATGAATTTGTGTTTTCCTCAGTGACACTACAGTGCACAGTCTGATGAGATACTGTAATAGATGGTTGCATAGATATAATTTTCTCTCTAATATTTATCAATCTTTCAAATAAAGAAGTTGAAAGTGAAAGTGACCTATTTGTCAGATATGGTGACCCATACCCGAAATGTGACCTCTGCATTTAACCCATCCAGTGATTAGTGAGCACACACACACAGCAAGTGGTGAACACACGTACACCCGGAGCAGTGGGCAGCTATCACTGCAGCGCCCGGGGAGCGTGTAGGGGTTAGGTGCCTTGCTCAAGGGCACCGCAATCGTTACCCGCCGGCCCTGAGGATCGAACCGGCAACCTTCTGGTCACGAGTCCGACTCTCTAACCATTAGGCTACGATTGCCTAATGGTTCATAAAGTTCATAAAGTTCTTACTGTTGTGTTGTTGGGAAATGTCTGCATGGGGTTGAAGCTTTATTTCTTGTTCATTAAGCCACTGTTTAAAATAAATACATATAATTTTGGTCCCAAATTCAATAAACTTTGGACTCTGATTGAACTGCACTTCTGTGTCTGTGTCATTCTTGGTCTCCAGGCCTGCAACTCTGTGTGTTCCATCGACTAGACTCTTCAACCTTCTACCTAGACAAAAAGTAATATTCTTACAGTTGGGGGATCGTCCGTGAAAGGGGGAAGACCTCTTTGAACCAAGAGACCAAAGCATACCTGAGGCAGGCACACTGACGAGGGGTCACAGACCTACATTAAAAGGGGTTAGTGTTTTTAATATTTATTTTTCTGACTTGAAGAAGTATATTGCTTACCCTGTAGGATTTTTGTGAGATTTATTTCGTACAGACGTAATAGGGTTTTTCAACTCATTGTTAGTGTGATTCAAGTCCTATTGTTTTGACAATGCGGCTGGCAACAGTAATTGGTTAAACCAATTATTAACTCACGAGTATGAATTCGATAAACAGTCCTGATCACACTGTATTTTTGGATTGCGGTGTAAGCTTTGCTATTCAGAAAAATGTGCTTTGTTACTCAGAAAAATCTGTTTGATGTTTATTCTGAAACAGTTCATTTATTATTCGAAGGTTGTATTAAAATGGGAAACAAATAATTGATATCACTATTACTGTATGTTGATAAGACGGTGGATTTAATAAATCACCCACGATCACAATACGTTACATGCACTATACTTGAAACTGTTGGTCGATTGAACACGAGAGTTATATAATATATATTGGTACCTAGAACCGAAACTTTTCAAAGTTTCAACTGCTACTATTTATATCTGTATTATTTCTATCATTGCCATCCTTGAAGTGAAAGATGGGGAGTTCTGTTTCAAGACCGTTGCCTGGTGAAACGCCAGTTGCATTTGTGTACAGAAATAATCAAGGTTTTTACGTCAAACCGTATGTTAACAAACTTGCAGGATGGTCAGAGGGAATGAAACCACAAATTGATGTTACTTATACCAGGGACGGCTCATTTTCTGATGAGGGCATGGCATTGGCAGAGGACATGGTGAAAGAAGGTTGGGGCGACCCATTATGGGACTATCAATACATGAATAAAGCTTGTGCCGTATGGAAAGATATGAAAAAGGTTTGGGAACAGGGTCCCGAAAAATCAAAAATTGTTGCTTATGTCGCAAACCTAAAGCGATGGCTGTCAGAATAGCCGCCGGCATACTCTGCTCCTTGCCAAACCAAGAGAGCTGGCAACACTGTAAATGTGAGACCGTTAAGCATGTCTGATATGGAAGCAATCTGTAAAAGCTTGCCTTCCCCACAGGAAGCGGGAAAATACTTGTCGATTTTGCAAACACATACGAAATATGCACATTTTACAGGTAGCGACTTCCGAGCGGTGTTGTAAAGAACACTCGAGAAAGATGTAACGGAAGAAATACTGATTGAAAAGTGTCCTACATTATCAATTGACAATGATAAAATTACCAACAGTGGTACGGCTGCAAACCCGCATGAGTTGTTTTGGAAGACTTCTGCAAATGTTGAAACATGTTTTAAACAGTTGAGAGTTATTCTTGAAGAGGAAGCAAACATCCTTTGCGACAAGCACTAAACAGACAGCCAGAGAATCAGCGGCTCAATTCTTTGTGCGTTTTAAGAAAACGTGGACCGAAGATACTAGATTGGTAGACCTTTCCCGACCCCGTGGGTCAAAGACCGCGCAGGCATTTCTTCTTTAGGTGACTTGGAGGTGATCCAGGAGGACTACGTGACTTCCCTAGTCGAAAAGTTGAACTCTATATGTGCTGATGTTTCTTTGTGTCTTCATCTTCCCTCAGAACAGCCTACTCATAACTTTGTTCCAGGACAAAAAGTCTTTGTGAGGAGTCTCAAGCCGACCAAAGTTGGAGAACCAAAGTACCACGGACCAGCGACTGTGATTGCCGTAACTCGGACAGGAGTTCTGACGGACTACCAGCCACAGTGGATACACGCTTCCAGACTCAAATTGTGTTCTTCAGGATAGCAGGCAAGCTTCAATTTAAAATAGAATCTCAACAGGGGATTCACCTTACTGCACCTCAGGGTGGAGAAAGCACTGACTACGGTGAGGAAAGAACTACCTTTCGTGAGGTGGGGGCTACCCAAAGCAAGAAGATAGACGGCCCATTGAGCCAAAAGTGCTGACTAATTAATCACCCCTGAAGTGCACCGAGGGCCAAATTCTTATAGTGAGTGCACAGAGGGCAAATTTCTTATGGATCTCTTAGATATAAATTCTTATACTGAGTGCACCCTTACAGAAGCCCTTATTGTGTTTGGTCCAGACATTCTTAGGACAGTAGAAGCAACGTTAGACGTTGCCCCTGAACCAACAAGAGTAGTGCCGCAGCGCCCACAGCCAGGTAGAATAATCTTGTGGAATATAACAGGCCATGGCACCCGTTCAGGATGCCAGGTATGTGTGGACTACGCGGAACAACGACTATTCTAGCCCTAATAACTATAATAATCACTGGTATAATCCTTATTCGAGAAGTAGAACTAGATGGAGAGAGAAATGAAACTCTACCAAAAAGGGAAATGGATAATGGTTACCCTGATGATGACCAACTTAAGTTCACTTTGAGGACAGGGAGCAGTGCAAGTTTCCTTTATGACCCAATATCTGTAACTATGGGGATGAATGACAATAGAGAAGTAGTCAGACAATTTCGGAGAAAGACTTTAAATCTGCAAGGGATCTTGTGGCTGGTCAGAGGTAACAGCGTATCATGGCACTTAAGCCATAGGCACCGACCCCAGGTTTGGGATAAGGATTGTAAAGTTGGATTGTAAAGTTCCTCCCCACAACAACGTGGGGAGGAACACGCTGTGTATTTTGTGACAGAAAAAATACCATACCTGTACTTTTGGTAAAACCCACAGTTATGCAGAGTTATGCATGGGTGATGAATGTCACCATAAAAGATGTAAAACTTGAGGATGAAGGAATTTATTATTGTGCATGGGCCCTATTAGGTAAAGACCGATATTAGGAGATACGAATTACGGTAGAACCACCTAAAATAGAACCACCTGAAGTGAAAGGAGTAAAAGACATGATTAAGTAACTAGGTGCAAACATGCCTAGCGGCTGCTCAGATGCATAGGGAGAAGCATCACATGATATTGATTTTTTCATGAGTTCTAATCTTAACCAAGAAACAAAAGAAGTAAGAGTAGCAAAGGCTTAATATGGTGGTAACTATGCATGTATGACCTTATGGAACTTTGACCAGATCTAGGTTAAATGGTTCTTGACTACGCCACCTGGTGCCTATCACACCAGGATATACTCTGCACCTCAACTGCTTAAAACATCATCTGAGGCAAGCGGGTTCATAGAAATGCACCAAAGATGAACCAGACAGAGACGTGCTTTCAATAGAAAAACAATTATACTTTATTATACATAAACATAATTTAAACATAATTTGGCGCCATCACGCAAGAGGCGCAATAGGTACAAAACGACAATGATTAGGCTAAAGAGAGAACTGACCTGGCATTGGCTGTTCAAGGGACAATACAATTAACAAATTAACCAAGAAATACTAACCCACTATCAAGGCAAGTTACCTGTCCGGGATACGTGTGACGTTCACCACCCGTGCTCTGGACTCTAGGGCCCACAACCGCATGCATGCGCGCACACACACACACACACACACAGACAGGCATAACCACTACAAGCTAATAATTCAATCAATATTGTGAAGTGCAGTTTACCACTACAACGCATGGAGCAATGCGTAAGAACCGAACCAGGAACCTCCCTTGTGAGCAGCTACTCTAATACTCGGGAGAGAAAGAGAGAAAGGACAAGAAAGTTTTTATCAATAAGAATATAAAATTATACACTACGTGAACAGCCAATACCACGGTAAATTAACCATAATAAAGAAAAGAAAATGTAGATCTGTAAAAACACTTCATTTAGGCAAGGCAAAGCAGCAGGAGCAATCTGCCTGCAGACAAAATCATTAAAATTAGTGCTTAATATACACATACATAGTCACATAGCGTCCAAACATTTCATAAAAAAACCCTTTTCTTTTACCTCAATGTTGACATATGAAATGACACCGTGGAAAAACAGCCCTTTGCGCCAATCTTCACACCCCTACATAATGGTTACACACAGCATATTCATTAAATACATTTCTATTATGTATTGACAATAAAACACAGCCATGCATTACGTCAGGACAACACAATAAAACTTATTTTACACGTCTTCAAAGCTATTAGTCCTCCCCACTGGAGGACAATAAACAATAAACAACCGACATTTACCTTCTTGACGTTACGTCTGATTTGCGGTACAGCTACCCGGCGGGTGCTTTGCCCAAGACCCTCGGCAATACACAACACGACTACCCGGAGGGCGTCTGGCAATCAGTTAAACACCTTTGTTGCACAGGAGAACCGTATACCACTGCCGTAACAACCAGTGAATCGCACTAAGTCCAAAAGTAAAGACGGTTTTATAGAAACCAGCCTAGCCGCAAATGAGCTGTTTAGCCACTCACAGCAAGCTGGGTGACGTCAGAGGGCTACCATAACTGCCGAGGGACAAACTTCTATCAGACAGTGACTACTCTGCCGGTTACACTCGTGCTCTAGCTTTACTGCAGAGAGGAGTAGTAACGGATGAGGTTAGAGGAGATTGTTGAGTATGTCTACAGCTCCACTCAATGTGGAAAACCCAAGAGCTTACAGCAGACATGCTATAAAATGACAAAGGTGTATGCAAAATGCCAAAACAAATGTCTTTAATAGTAGAAATGACTCTAAATGTGCGAGAAGGAAGACCACCAACATAGACCACCAACATATATAATTCGAGACTATAACTGTTCGTACACAGGGGAACCTTTTCAAGGACCTACGTTTCATGTGCAGGCTCATCCAGCAGAATTATGTGTATGTTCCAGACAGTGTTGGGTAAGTTACTCTGAAAAAGTAATTAATTACTAGTTACTCATTACATATTCAATAGTGTAATTAGATTACTGTCCAAATTACTCTGTCCAAAAAGTATTTAGTTACTCATTACTAATTACTTTCTATATCATACATCAACCTTAGTTAAGTGATTCAAGGATATACATGAAACGGCTTATTGAATTCATTCAAATAATATTATTAACTGACCAAAGTATTACAAATGTGAGAATTATACATTAAAGCACAGATTTTAAAATAAGACTTTGAATTTTGAAGTCAATTACGCTATTGCACACGCATATATTTAACAAAGTATTTAGTTTAATTACATCAAAAGTAACTGTATTTAAATTACAGAAAACATATGAGTAATCCCGTACTTTACTTTTTCAAGGGAAAAGTAATTAAATTACAGTAACTAATTACTTAGTAACTAGTTACACCCAACACTGGTTCCAGAGCAGGCAGACATGTAGTTTGAATGTCTGATTGTAAAAATATGATCACTCTTGCTCAATCAAAAAATGGAAGTTATAATTGCACCATAAACTATCTCAACAAAACTATTGAGAGATTTGAATGTCCATTCTCACACTTAGACAGTGCACCAGGAACAGTGTGGGTTTGTGGTGAAATTGCGTATTACCATTTAGATGCAGGAGACTGGAAAGGTTGTTGTTATCCTGCTATTTCGTCAACAGGAACTACCATAATGAAAAGGGGAGAAAATAGAGATAAGACTACATCATTGACTAGTCAGAGAAGGGAAGTGAAACTCTTGCCTGATTTCTATGAAGGTCACAAGACTAGTGATCCATGGACTACCCCTTTGGAGAATTTAAGATGGTCTGTAGCAGGTTTTCTTACAGGAACAGGTACTACTGTTGCCCTGAACAAGATCAATGGTCTTACATGGCAAGTTCTTTCTTTAGAAAATTATACAGCACAAGCTTTAAATCTAATATCTATTTAATTGAAGACAATGAGAATAGCTGTTGTTCAACATATACTTGCTTTGGATATATTGACAGCAGAGAAGGGAGGAGTGTGCAAAATGCTAGGAGTATCTTGTTGTTTTTCAATTCCAGACTATTCAGACAACATCACTGATATTGTGACACATATGAGAGAATCTATCCGGGAACCAAAGAGAGTTGACGCAACATGGTTTTAATGGTTAAACAACCTATCGGGGGGATGGGGATATTGGATTACTGGTACGGTTATTCCAATTGTTATTACTGGATTAGCGTTATTACTGTTTATGCCTTGTACTTTACAGTGTATGATTGGATGTGTTAAAAGATCTGTTAAATCCTTGACAAGTCAGGGAACTTATCAAATGATTTTGGCTGGGAGAACGACTGAAGTGTATCAGACTAGGATGGATAGACACACACCGGACGGTTATCATCCGGAAGAACAGAATTGATTGTGGGAATCAACATTTGATTATGATACTGACGCTGATGAGGATGATAATGTTCACACGTATGAACTAGAAGCAGAACCAGTACCGGTGGTAGAAGGTCCTAGGAATGTTGATGGAGGAAATGAACATGAAGTGAAAAGAGAGGATCAGATTGAAGTTTCAATAATAGAGATTAATAAGGAAGATGATGAGGAAGTGATGTGATTTTGTTTTATGTTTTTATTAGAATCTGTTTTGAATGTTTCTTTTATCTCATAACAGCTTGCAAACCAGAAAACCAAACAAAAATACGCTAGTGCAACTTTCCTTTTGATATATATCACTTTTGTATTAATACATTTTTATAGATTTTATATTAACACCTTTTTCAAATATGTTTTGTTCTTTTAAGGGACACAGGATTGTTTGTAAGACCGTTGGTCTGAAAGTGGCCATTGTGAGAATTGGGGTTTTGCTTGTGTCCCACATATTATGTGAAATGTATTCATGACTGTTGTTAACCCATATCTAAGCTTTCTAAGCACTACATCATGATTGGGATTAGTAACAATCACAAGTTATGTTTAATCTTACTTACTTTCATCAATTTTATGTGCTGACCAAGATAACAGATGTCCTTGAATGTTCCAGATGATGCTAATCACATGTTGTCTTTTGATAAATGATATAAACGGAGGTCTGGTGCTTGTCCATGACGCATCTGACTTGCTGTTTTATCCATATAAATATTGGTCCCAAATTCAATAAACTTTGGACTCTGATTGAACTGCACTTCTGTGTCTGTGTCATTCTTGGTCTCCAGGCCTGCAACTCTGTGTGTTCCATCGACCAGACTCTTCAACCTTCTACCTAGACAAAAAGTAATATTCTTACACTAGCATTGCATTTGTTGTCTTCTAAGAGAATAAAAATATCAGATCTAACCTTTTTAAAGACCTTTCTATATGCAATTGTGCTCTCTTTTCACGAAATGTGAAAATCCTCTCGATTTGTTTTTTCAAACTGTGCTCCATTTTTCTGGCTGCTCTCTTGAGGGCCCCTTGTATCACAGTGTTGGACTATTTTCTTTTATCTGTTTTAAGCGCAACTGAGCAACTGTGTCTAAAGTGCTGGAAAATATTTTAATTTGCCTCTCAAGTATTCACAGAAGAGATGAATACTTGATGTATTCAAGAGATGATGATTTTTCAGTGAGAAAGTCAGCAAAGTCCTCCGCAGTCAAAGATGAAGTAGATGGGGGAGGAGGGGGGCAAAGAAGAGAGTTAAATGTCTTGTAAAGCTGCACAGTGTTAGGTGCATTACTCACCTTGGTGGTGTAGAACGATTTTTAAGAAAGAAAAATATTTGTCCGAGATGAAAACAAGTGTGCGCTGTTCATTTTATATTATGGAATATTAGACTAGCTCAAGAGTTTGTTACAACTAGTTTAAATGCAACACCATTTTGAAATGAGAAAAGCCAAAACAATATATATTTTTTATTTTGGCCACAATGAAAATAGCTAAACTTTAAAGATGCCTGTTGGGTCATTGAGTAGCTGAGTTTCGGTGTCTTTGAGAATTTCCAGTTTGTGTTGGAAAATTAAGAAAATGTTGCGGTTAAGATGTCAAAGTGGCCAACCGACCTCATGGTGTTCCCATTATTGGCCTTTAAGAAAAGCTTTTGTATCAATGTTCTGCAAACAACTACTTTGTAGTATAAAAAAAATGTGATGCTAGTAATTCATATCAGGAATGGCAAGGAGCAGAACCTAGGCACAGTTGGTGTAGAGGCAAACAAAACACTTTAATATTAACTCATAATAAACTTAACCCACAAGGTTGTTGAAGGGGAACACACTAGGCAGGATGGAACTAACACTAACTGGACTAACAAGAATTGACATAAATTACCAAGACTAAACAAATAGCAAACTTGACGGAGGCGCGCGATGTGGCACTCTCATACACGCCGGCGATTCCAATGATAGCATCCAATGCAGGCATATGCAAGGCATCACTTTCGTACAAACACAGTTTAACGAACTGGCACAAGACAGGAAACACAGGGAGATTGAATAGGGAACCAAATCAAGAGGGGAACAGGTGCAGGGCATAAACCATAACATAATCAATTATGAGGAAACGAGAGGGCGGGGACAAAGACGAGACCAGAGAGAGTCAAAACAAACAATGGCATGTCTCTCTCCACACGAAACACATGGGTACTGACACAAGACTAGAAAACCTGAACAAGAGAGCAGGATTGTAACAATTCAGTAATGCTTAATGTGAAATCTTAAAAAAACAATAAACATTTTCATTTAAAAAAATTGGATTTAGGCACCAGAAAACATTGCCTGCAAAACATTTTAAATATGTACAAACAGGTACTTAGCCACATACTGTAAAATTGTTCACTTGTATTGTGCCTACATGTTACAGGATTATTAATTATATGCTACACAAACATTGTTTACGGTGTGCGTGCACATATTTAAAATTTTGTATACAAACACTCATCCAATATATATAAAGGGAAGCTGGCTCTTTGAGCATATACAGTATATAACAACACAAACAAATACTTTACGGAGATGTTAAGAATTTTCTTTGCAAAGAATAATTTATGAAGGTATCCTAAATTCACCTTTAGGATTTGTTCTTGGTTCACAAATTGTGTGTAATAACAAGGAGGTGATGGGTTCTTCTTTAATGATGTATTATGATCACCTTTCCACCCTGGCTGTTTGTAGTTCCATTTAAAAATTTAGCATTCTTAGTGACTTATGACCAATTCCCAATATACCAACTCTTAATAGTAATTCACATTTACATTACAAATAGACAGACATTTACTTTTTTTATTGTAAATGTCGTGCATGGAAACTGCTCTGTTTTACAGGTTTTGCTGTTGAATCAACTAAATGGTTTTCTGTTTTCATTCTATTTTTTTATTTTAATTACAGCAAAACCTGGAACAAGTGTAACATCCGAATAGTATTTATTTTTTCAAAAAGGAAAGCAAGTTTACCTTTGACAGTTGAATGTTAACCTGGAGGGGAGAGGAGAAGATTAAAATGTCATCCAGGTACATAAATACAAGTTTATTGATCATATCAAGGAGCACCTCATTAAAGAGCGCCTAGAAGACGGCCGGGGCATTAGAAAGTCCAAAAGGCATGACTAGATATTAAAAATGCCCCGTGGGGTATTAAACCCTGTCTGCATGCACCTGATGATAGAGATTGTCAATCTGTTCCACAGCGGGTACGCGCACAGTATAGACTGAATCTGATCTCCTTCAAATTGTGATTTTCTGTGCAGTGTTTTGCTGCTGAGTTTATTAGGTATTTGTTAGTTTGTATGTTTCAATATCCAGCTTAATTCAAATAAACGTGCACTGTTTTCCTATGCAGAACCAGAGGAACCCACAATCCCCACAGTGAATCCTTCAGACACCTGCTGTCTCATTGATGTAGGCCGAGCAGATATTTAAATTAACATTTACATTTAGGCATTTGGCAGACGCTTTGGAAGCAACATACTTTGCTTTATCCTTTACTTTTTACATACAGTTAAAAAAAAAAGTATGTGAACCCTTTGGGCTTACTTGGATTTCTTCATAAATTGGTCATAAAATGTGTTCTGATCTTCATCTAAGTCACAACAATAGAGAAACACAGTCTGCTTAAACTAATACCGCACAAACATTATACGTTTTCATGTTTTTATTGAACACAACATGTAAACATTCATAGTGCAGGGTGGAAAAAGTATGTGAAACCCTAGTCTAATGACTTCTCCTGTTTTCCTGCAAAATGTCTTGATAAACTTTGGAATTCATTTTTCCATCGATGACAGTAATCCGTCCAGGGCCTGAGGCAGCAAAGCAGCCCCAAACCATGATGCCCCCTCCACCATATTTCACAGTTAGGATGAGGTTTTGATGTTGGTGTGCTGTGCCTTTTGTTCTCAACACATAGCGTTGTGTGTTCTTTCCAAACAACTCAATTTTGGTTTCATCTGTCCACAGAATGTTTTGCCAGTAGTGCTGTGGAACATCCAGGTGCTCTTTTGCAAACTTCAAACGTGCTGCAATGTTTTTTTTGGACAGCAGTGGCTTCCTCCATGGTGTCCTCCCATGAAGTCCATTCTTGTTTAATGTTTTCCTTATTGTAGATTTGTCAACAAAAATGTTAGCATGTGCCAGAGATTTCTGTAAGTGTTTAGCTGACACTCTAGGATTCTTCTTCACCTCATTGAGCATTCTGCGCTGTGCTCTTGCAGTCATCTTTACAGGACGACCACGCCTAGGGAGTGTAGCAACAGTGCTGAACTTTCTCCATTTGTAGACAATCTGTCTTACCGTGGACACATGGACATCAAGGCTTTCAGATATACTTTTGTAGCCCTTTCCAGCTTTATGTAAGTCAACAATTCTTGATCGTAGGTCTTCTGAGAGCTCTTTTGTGCGAGGCATGGTTCACATCAGACAACGCTTCTTCAGAACAGCAAACTCAAAACTGGTGTGTGTTTTTTATTGGACAGGCCAGCTTTAATCAACACATCCAATCTCATCACATTGATTGGACCCCAGGTTGGCTGACTCCTGGCTCCAATTAGCTCTTGGAGAAGTCATTAGCCTAGGGTTTCACATACTTTTTCCACCCTGCACTATGAATGTTTACATGTTGTGTTCAATAAAAACATGAAAACGTATAATGTTTGTGCGGTATTAGTTTAAGCAGACTGTGTTTCTCTATTGTTGTGACTTAGATGAAGATCAGAACACATTTTATGACCAATTTATGAAGAAATCCAAGTAAGCCCAAAGGGTTCACATACTTTTTCTTTCAACTGTAGGTATTTGCAATCCCCTGGGGTCGAACCCACAACCTTGTGTTGCTAACAAAATGCTCTTACCACTGAGCTACAGGAAAGCTATGACTGCACAGGACCTGTGGATGATGTACCTCTGGTCAGTTTGTTTGCATTATTTCTGCATATCAGCGCTAGATAAAACCACTGCCTGTTATGTTATACTTTGTTTACTTGTATAGGTGAGGACTTATGAAAGCTGTCGATCCATCACTTATCACAGTCTGATGATGTTTATTACTGATGTTTGCATTGATCACGTGTCATAAATATGTTTTAGTGATATAATTTATCTATTGTTTTTTTGGGATACATGGGCTACAACAACACTGAGCAGCTAGCACGAAGTATTCAGACGCATCTGTTCAGCAGAGCCTTCATCGTGGATGATGGAAGCAGACGAGTGCTGTTTGTCACCTCTGACTTGGGCATGGTCTGGATAGGGTGACAAAAGATAAAAAATATGTAACTGATATTACAGTGAGAATTATTTCTGACCGTGTCACAATCACTTCTTTTAAATATACAAAATATATATTTTATGGCAGGACAGTTACTTCAGTCATTTCAAAATTAAATCTTAAACCAATTCCCGTTCTTTGCTGCCGTTCTGAAAGTTAATGAAACATTTATGATCTCGGCATATGCGCTGTAGATTTTTATGAACATTGATCTGAAACCAGTGCAGGTTTTGCGTGAGCTGAAAGTGATGTACGGAGATCTCTACAGACAGGACAATGTGGTGATGAGTGGCACACATTCAGGTCTGGCCAGATATTTCCAGTTCACCCTCTTCATGATCACCAGCAGCGGCTACATTAAACCATCTGTACAAGCCATGCTCAATGGAACATTAAAGGTATGTTTCACTTTAAACACAATGGTGTTGTGCTCAAATAAAATCTAACTAATTCAGGAAAATCTAACATTGCCTCAATTCCCTTCATCAGAGCATTGATATTTCTCACAGAAACTTAAGACCCGCACGAATTCTCATCATTTTAGGAGAACTGATAACGGCAATCTGAACAGAAGTCCTCACTCATATCTGAACAATCCTTAGGAGGAGAGAAACGGGTTTGTGTCTTCATCCACATGAATAAAAAACCCTGCTGCATTTTCTGTAAAGAATAAACTCTTTTCATTCAGGGCCAATATTTATAATAACTTTTCTGTGGCTTTATTGCTGGTTCATTTCTGATCTTCTATCTCATAAAGATGAAAACAACACAGACAAGCAGATTTTCACCATGAAGTTCACAGATATGGAGGATGGAGATGCCGAGTGTCTGTTTTCGGGTATATACAGTAATAAACTGTGAGTCTCGCTCTCTCTATGGAATACAATGTTGAGGTGCGTGTAGCCTCCCACAGCGCTCCAATAGAGTTTTCGTCCAGAACACTCATACATCATCCTGTTAACCAGGAAACTTGTACAGTATGTTAACTTTCAACGTTTTTTAATGTTAAGTTTATACTTTGCTTGCGTTTTTAAATTTTAACATGAGTAAAATTTTGAGGTCAGACACAGGAGCTTCTATGTGTAATGAAACAGTGCGATTGTTCACAATAATACAAATAAATATGAACCTCCATATAGTGGATATACAGAAGAACTATATTTATACAGAACTACACTTAACCTGTTTGTAACACTGAATAAATGTGCTTTTTTGTATCTAACCATTAATCAATAATTGAACATTACTTACCTCTGTACAAACTTAAACAGCGAACTCAATTTTCTGAAAAGGTCGGGATCTGATCCGAGAGACACGACAGACACACTTATGCTTCTGAACATTAATCTAGCAAAGCTGTGAAACAAGTCTACAATTTCAACACATTAGATGATTTTTGAGTGTTTCTATTCAGAGCTGGAGAATCATATTGTTTCACAGCACCAGGTCAACAGTGTCATGAGGGCAGAATTTATAGAATCTAAGAGATTACAGATATTCAGAAGTGGTGCTGTGATCAGAAACCGGATTACTAACTTCACATTCTCCACTGGTTAGAAATATTCAGATTTGCCTTTGCGGCTCTGCAGGTTGATGTGTCTAAAAATATGTTTATTTTATATAAATTGTCAGTTTATGCCAGAGTCACTCATTAAACCATCTTATCGAACATATTCGGAAAGGATCTGTGATTAAACTGTACACTATATCTTAAAATGTTTGTTTTAAATTAACAACATTACAATTGTATCCTTAATAAATAACTTATTTATTTATTATTAATGATTAAACCAAACAAAATCCAATACTATTACTTTATCATGTATTTAAGGTGATCTAAATCAAGTCTTTACTTTTCAGAATACACAAACTGTGTGAAGGAAAATCTTTTAGCATTTGCGTTACAGTAAAAGGAAACACAGATTGTGTTTAGAAACCAACATGAGTTCAAGCACAGCAATAGAATATTGATGTCAAGACCTACATTTGTTCACTATTTGTAAATAAAATACAATGTGAATGACATCAGTTTCACTATGGTTAATATCTTTATGTTTGTAAAGCAACAAGTCACACACACAAGATCTTCTTGAAAGGTCTTTATTACAAAGAGTGCAACTTTATTGATGCACACAAGCTTTTTAATGCACAGTAAACTGTTTTTGATGCACACAAGATTTTTATGATGCACAGTAAACTTGTTTTGATGCAAACAAGATTTTTTAATCCAGAGCAGTCGGGTTAATCTTAAATCTTAAATACAGAAAAGACAAAAATTATGTCCAACAAAATATGATTTCCTTTCTTCTTGTGGACTTTAGGACAGTCTGTCGATCTGATGAGATGTCATGACATGGATAGGCACTGCAGCCTGGTCTCTGCAAAGCATTGCCTGTTTTCTTAGGGCGAGGGACAGGCTTGATAGCAACACACGATGGTTCCAAAACAGACATGTTGTCAGGCATCCTCCCGATGGTTTTACTTGTTTTGAATGTAGAGTCGTCCACACTGAATGGTTGACTCACAAGACTGGGCAGCCGTGGACTCTCCGTAAAAGCATTGCCTGTTTTCTTAGGGCGAGGGACAGGCTTGATAGCAACACACGATGGTTCCAAAACAGACATGTTGTCAGGCATCCTCCAGATGGTTTTACTTCTTTTGAATATAGAGTCGTCCAAACTGACTGGTTGACTCACAAGACTGGGCAGCCGTGGTCTCTCCGTAAAAGCATTGCCTGTTTTCTGTGGGCGGGTGATAGGCTCAATGGAAACACACAATGGTTTTAAAACAGACATGTTGTCAGGGATCCTAAGCATGCTTTTGCTTCTTTTGAATGTAGAGTTGTCCACCCGGGCTGGTTGACCGGCAAGACTGTGCAGCCGAGATAAAGGTGGAAGGAATGTGTTGGTCCTGCCAGGCTTACATGGAGAGTCCCTCTGATTTCCCTCTGACAGGACAGTCAAATCTGAAGGAGCTCTCAGCCCTCGACGGCCTGCAGGTCTTCCATCTGAAGCCGATTTCTGCACAATCTCAGGCAAGAAGGAAGTTCTAGCTGTCTTCTGTCCAATCTCTGATGAAGAAATTCCAGAAGGTCTGCCAGAAAGCCTTTTACCTGTGATACATATTTAATAAATACATTAAAAACAAGGCAAAACATTAGAAGTTAAAGTTTGAAGTGACTATACATCTGTTAAGTCCACAGTGTAATGAACTTTATATAAAAACTCAATAAACTTTTAACTTTAGTGTTTCTCTGAGGGGGCGGGGCACTCCCGGCACTGTGATTGACAGACGCTTTGATAAAACAAGGCGACCAACTTTGAAAATATTTATGTTGTTTTGTGAAGTGTAAAAACATTTTGGGTTCGTTTAAAACAATAGCGGGACAGATTAGACTGCGCCGCCTGCCGGTCCGCCGAGTAATAAAAGGTAAACATCGCAGCCCTGAGTTCAGCTGGTCAGGGTGGAGGAGCAGCTTAAACCAGATTGAACTTAAAAAAGTGTCCGAAACGAGCCTCCTTCAACAGCTTTTTATCAGCTATAGAACGAGGTTGAGAGACCAGCTAAGACCAGACCACCGGTTTTGGTTGTAACAAGTGTTTTTTGTAGGGTTACCTGTGATAATGAAACACGGCAGTTTCTGCTTCTGGAGAGTCGTCTTGTCCACGTCCCTCATGTTTAAATGACGGAGTGAATTCATGTAAATTCACAAAAAAGTGAAGAACAAAACCAAAATATCTAATGAATAACAAACGAAGTTTTGTTATCGCCACGATCTTCTGCACGTACAACTTCACGCAGTGATTAACGTCTACATGACGTCATGCCGGCATCAAATCACGTAACGTACTGTCCTTTACAAATATTTTGCATCTAAAATAATATATTTTTCATTATACATTTTTATGACAAAAATAATAACAATTCAAAGAATCGTATGAGTATTCGATAGTAATAATAACGCCTAAATTATTTAATTAATTAAATAATCAAGGTAATGACTTTAATGTATAGCCTGTTTATTTATTGTATATAAAAGTCAAATCTCACTCTTTCAGATTATTTGATAAGAAACACAATTCAAGATCAAATTAAAGGTTTACTGGCAAATTATGAATGTAGAGAAACACTCGGTGCGAGTTTCGCGCTTTCAATCGTAAACACTTTTGAGGCGCGTGCAGGCGACGGGAGCGCGCTCCCAATAGAGTTTTAGCCCAGTACACTCATACATGCTCCTGTTTACCACAATACGTGTTTAGTCACTCACAAAACATTATAAACATGCAACAAAAGCAAATATTAAAATGTATTTAGTCAATCAACAAAATTGGACGACTTGAGTAGATTTTGAGTTTTGACCCAGGAGCTTGAACTATTTGTTCACTATTACACACATTAATATGTAGCTCCATCTAGCGGACAAATCGAATAACTATATACTATATTATCCTTAACAACTTGTTTGTTGCACTGAATATGATTTTTTTGTAATCTGACTATTATTAGTTCACCCATAATTTTTAATATCTTAACTCTCATGTACACTGATTTGAAGTTTACAGTAACAACACCCTTCACAGTTTTTGTCTATTGCTTAAACATTTGTGCACTCTGACATCACATTCTCAAATCAATTAACACAAAGGCTGTAACTGAAGCTTATTTATCAAAACGACACATTTTGTTTGTAAAAATCCTTCTTCACTCAATAAACATTAAAAAACATGCAGCAAAAGCAAACAATTCATGCAGTTAATCAACAAAATTGGACAACAAAATACAGCCATCAACATGAAATATATTATAGTTTTCACCAAACATCAAAGGAAACTCGCAGAATATTAATTAATTTATTTAGTTCATATTCTGTTTTATGGATTATGTATTATAGTCGCTAGTACTCTTGGTTTATTTTCGTATGATCAAGTATAGGAGCTAAAACATTTAATTCCAAAGTCTAAATGATAAATCACAAACTCTGAGAAAAAACAATCGCGTGACAAAAACAAAGATTTTGTAGATCACAAATAATTTAGTTTTTTGCGCCAGCAGAAGTGCACGAGGTGTGCACGCGCTTTCCCGCTTAATTGCTGGTGCTGCCATTTTCTTTCAGGGAAGCACAACCGGTTTGTGTGTCACTGAGGATTATGTGTTTGGATTTTATATCATATTCAATACTCGACGTCCTTCAGTGGTAAGAAAATTGTGTTTTACAAAGACTTTTGTGTTTTGTGTGACATCTGTGTTTGTGACGAATCTGGCTTTAATTTGTACGTCAGTGTAACGGACATACTGCAAATATCACATTGAAGCCGCACACGGACACATTACGAGAATCTTAAACTATTCCCATAATCCGACATAGATGATACACATATAAAAGATGAAAAAGGTATAAATAGTAACCAGTTTACTGTAATTCACTCGGCTGCTGCTTTGATCTCCTTTACTCACATAACATTACGCAAAATATCCCCTCCTTCAATCTCATTATTGTCTCCAGACTTCAACACACTTGTTGTTATAATATAAAATATGTTATTTTAAATTATTTAACAACAATATAACAAAAGCTATATTAATTGTAACACATTGCTAGGTCTGCTGTTGGAGACTTCCCATTGGCTGTCGTTTGAATAATTAATGACCCAGGCCTGGGAGCTGTTTTGGGGGTGTTTTTATTGTCACTTATTAATATAGTTGTGTTTGAAGTCTTGTTTTGGGTAGTAATGTGTATAACAAATCAATTTCTGATGAATTCAGCTTCTAAAGTGTGAAATCAATATATTCAAAAAATACCATTGATGAAACAGGTGTTACTTTTTGATGGTATAAATAGCTGGCGACAATAGTCGGTTATTAGAGGAGCTGCGAGCTGGTGTTAGTTGTTAGTAGACACTGGATACAGGGACAGTATTGGCTGATACGAGTCTATGAGAATCCGAGAGTGACTCAGGAGAGACTCGGTTCACTCAAGACTCGTATCAAGGTGGGTGGAGGCGGGTGAATATGAGTTAGGGAGGGAAAGAGTGTTGTTGAATACCAGTGTGGAATGGTGTGTTGTTGGCTCGCAGCTCCTCTGTTTTACAAAATATTTTAATTTTTACCGATGTGTTAATATGTCGTAAACCCCATAGATATAAGAAATATTTAGACAATGCGTTGGTTGCTGGATCTTACGTCTAATGTACGGCGCCGCCATATTAGTGGTGGCAACGTTCCCAATACAAACGCACGCAAGTGAATGGCGGAGCTGATGTGATACAATACTTGGAAATATAATATTTGGGAAATTTAAATAGTTATTATTTATAACTTTATGCTATTTCATTATATTTATAATACACGCGTGTGTTATTATTTAAACACTTTGCTGTAGCTCAGTGGTGAGAGCATTGCGTTAATAACACAAGATCGCGGGTTCGAACCCAGTGTACTGTACATACCAATACAAATGAATAAATGTTTAGGGTAATGCATTTTAAACTTATTTAAACTTAAGTTTTAATCATCAATGGCCAACATTTTAAACAGCATGTATTGTTCTATCTATGTTTTTGTCTTCTCCATTTAATTCGTATTTATGAACAAGGCATTAAGGTGATTATTATTGCAGTTAGTGTATGGCTTTGGTTGGATAGGGCATTACACACATAATTGCGCTTTCCTCCATATTTCTTTTTTTTGTTGTCATCCAAAGCACATGTGTAAGCGCTCAATGTCATATTTTGCATACGGGGAGGGGAGCAGAGAAGCTCATTTGCATTAAAGAGACACACAAAATGGCACGTTTTCCATTGCAGCCACAAATGGCCATGTTCCACATATTGTAATGAAAGATATGTGGTGTATTTTGAGCTGAAACTTTACAAAGACATTCTGGGGATACCACTGACAATTTTTACATTGCAGAAAACACCTTGATTTGCGGCCCTTTAACAGGTGTGTGTGTATGTATGTTTTTGTGTGAAGTTTTAAGAATCTGACAGATAGAACTGAATTGGAAGAGGTGTGCTTGCATATGCCAGTTAGGTACAGTGAAATTAATAGATGTTGTTGCTGTTGGTTCATGAAATGCATTTCTGATATTGATATGATGTAAATCATGTATGATGGAGAATGTGTACAGGTGTAGTTTTGTCGTTCAGGTTGTGATCATAGTTAATTTTCCTCTGCTTTATCACAAGGGCCTTTTTAAGTCATCTTGAAAGTGAAAGCAAAAATGTCACAATATAAAAGCTCTGCAGCAGTTGCTTTCTGTTCAGTAAAGCAGCTGCAGCTGAGGAAATCAACCGAGTTTGAAGTGTTGAGATCTGATACATCAGACGATCTTCAGGGCTCATAAATAAAAACAGGTAAACAAGAACAGTTTTTTTTAAATCCGTAAAAATAGGGCACAATATACTGTATTATGAAGACATTTCCCGTATTCAAATTTTACCCCTGTGCGCATGTGTGTGTGAAGGGAGAGAGAGCTGGTAAACCCGACCCAAGAGGTGCTCTAGCGACAGACACTAGAGGCTGCAGTCTTTCATCGTAAGATCGCCGGACTCTAATGCCTCGTTGCAGGAGCGCCTGTAGAAAACTCCATGGAATTCCACAGATTTGAGTGCTTGTTATTGACAAATATACAAACACAACATGATCGAATTATGATGCCGTGTTTGCTGTGAAAGATTTTAGTGAGCCTAAGGACGAATAATGTGATATTTGAGACGTTTTAAACGAATCTATCCACGGAGAAGTTCAGGGAACTAAACGACATGCAAATTCTTTTGTTAAGTTTTATTTTAAGTAATCTGTGTTGTGAATGTGAACATAATAATATAAAATAATAAGAAAATAGTCATTATCACAAACTACAGTCAATATAATGACGTATTAACACAACCCCTTTCTTTTTGCTTTAAGCTCTATAAACAATAAAATATTTACTCCTTAATACAGTAAATATAATATTAAAATGGTATTGACATGATTTTTTCTGAGTACACATTTGGTCATGTATATTCAGAGTTTAAACAGGTTGTCGTTTTAGCTTCAATCAATAACAAAATCTTCCCTGCCACTTTTTAAATGAGCAGAACCAACTCCGCTATCAACTGGATTTAAATATACAGAATAGACATGCAGCATTTTAAGACTATTTGAACACATTAACACAACTATATTTGTGGACAAATGTAAACACAGTTGACAGTATTCCACAGAATTCTGCAGATTTTTCCCAAATTTTAGTGCAGAATTAACATGGAAAGTCTGTAGTTTCTGTATGCCCTTGCTTATGAGGAAAAGCAACTTGAAAAAAGATTTATGTGAGCAAAACCTGAGAGGGAAGATGCACATACAACATGATAACTAAAAGTATATCACTTAAAAATGTAAGTTTTGTGGCTTCTGTGTAAAAAATGATTTGCCGCCTGTGTTTTTCCTCTATAGGAGCCAATGGATCCTTATGTTTTTTGAGTCTGAGTCTGTTAGGATCTGTTATTTAACATGGCCTGATTTTCATAGTTCTCCCCTGGCAAACAACATAAGCAGTCCAAATATATAATTCAGTTTGAAGAATTTGAAAAGTGGCTGGAATTGGCACAAGACAAGCATCACTAACTTTTTTCTTATTCGACAAACAGCGCACACTCTTTCATTTTGCATTTCTTCCTTTTTAACAGTTTTTGCTACCATGGATGAAGCAGACGAGTTGTGCGGTTTGCTGTTTTTATGGCTGGAAAAGAGGAAGCAGTGTGAAGAGAAGCTTTTGGATTTGGCAAAGGAGTTGGAGGATGTTCATGAAAAAAGTACAGCTTTTCAATTTGTAGGATCTGCCACGTCCGTGATTGCACTGACTACAGCAGGAGTCGTCACTTTCCTGACAGGAGGTCTGGCCGCCCCTCTTCTTGCCACAACAGTGGGGACCATAGCGGGAGCTGCTGTCGACATCGCTTCCACAGCAATAGAGGCAATCATCTCCGGCAGTACTATGAAGGACGCTAAAAATATCATGCAAGAAGATGAGAAGATTGTAAAGAACATTCAGAAGGCAATAGAAAATCTGAAGAAGGAATGTGGAGTTCAACAAAATGGCGCTCATGGATCTTCAGATGTAGATTGTGAGATGGCCACTCAAATTATGTCCGCAGTGGCAAGACGAAATAATGTAGATGTTCCCTTGGAATTTATCAGAACATTCACCAGGTCCTTGTTGTTTCAAAATTCAGGTGGACTGAATGCTACTATTGCTGCCGCCATTCCGGAAATGTTGATTTTATCTGTTGTAGGATTATGTTTTCAATTGGGCATCACGGCAGGTGCTAAAGCTGTCAGATGCTGTGGTGCAAAAGCTTTTGCATTCAATGGTGCAAAAGCTGCCGCATCCTCTGGTGCAAAAGATGCTACTAAAGTAGGTTTTAAGGTATTTCAGTTTTTCAATCCATTTGAGAACTGTTGAGAATTCTGTATTTTATCCAGTATTTCGAATTGACATTAGATTTGACGCTTATTTTGTACATGTGTTTTCATCCTTCTAGGCACTTGGTGCTATTGGTTTCGGCATCTCTCTGTACAGCTTGTATTCGAGTTGTGAAGAAATGATAAACAACAATCAGGGCACAAAGGCCAGCCAGGCTCTGCGAGCTGCAGCCAGGGAAATACAGGAAGCCAGGGGAAACCTGGAAAAACCACTCGATGCAATGAAGTATGATCATTTATTATACTAACTTTATATTCTGACCACAGTAAAACTTGTTAATGGAAAGGTTCATCCAAATAATTTTTTTTTTAAAAATATTATTTTACTCCCCATGTACTCGCAAATGTATACTTTGGGTATGTGCCTAAAGGACAAATACACAAAAATATGTCAAAACTCCCATCTTGATGACTAGCGAGTAATAATTTTAACACAGTCTAGTTATGTTTTCACCACAAAATCAAAATGTTACGTTCATTTTAGATCTTTTAAGTATGTAATTTTTTTAATTTTTCTTCATGTGGACATCAAAAAGTTGACCTGCCTTCCTCTGTGTCTCCGTCCAATAATCAGTCATTTTTAGCCCTCCTATCACACAACTGAAAAAAGCCATTATTGATTAAAGGAATGGTTGACTTAAGAATTAAGATTTTAAGATTGTTAACTCACCCTCAAGTCATCCAAGACGTCAATGTCTTTATTGCTTCTGTAAACTAATGCAAGGTTGTTGAGGAAAACATTTCCGGATCTTCCTAGAATGGATTTAATGGGAAGCCTGATTAAAGGGCCAATTTCAGTTTTTTCGCAGCTTTAAATGGCTATATGTGACACCAGCCGATAAATTTGGGTGTTTTCTAGCTAAACGATTAGTCATTTTCTTATATAAATTCTACTGTTTTATACTTTTAAACCACAAATACACAGCTTGCAACCAACAGTATTGTGTGTTCAGGACTTTCCAAAAAACACTATCACGTTGGAATAGTCACCCATTTTTTACAAAGCGAATGTGAGAAGTGTGAAAACAAGAGTCTGTCTCAAAAACATAATATGCTTTGCAAAACAACCAGCAACAATTGGACAATCTTCCTTCTCACCTGCAAATGATGAGCGGTAAACATAGACAAAAGAAACTGCAAACTGATGGAAAACATGCAAAAAGTCTGTGTTACAAATCTGAAGATCATGAACTAAAACTAACAAACATAACTGTGATACTTTACAGCATAGGCTTAAATGTCTTCCTCTTCTCTATGTAACGTTTATATTTGTACTTTGAGTCCTTCCTAAATCATGTTTTTCTCAAACATTTCTCATTACAGAAAAATCACCCAAAAAATAAGGAAACTGAAAAATCGTATCAAGAGCTTGCGGAAATATTCTCTGAGCATGACCGAGACTGGACAGAAAATCATTAATTGGATCATTCAATCATGTACGAATGATGAGGTCGTGTCCTGGCTGAAGACATTACCTCATCAGATTCAGTTTCTAAACCTTCTTACATTTTTCGTGTTATATTTGAAATCCCTTCCAGAACGTTTGATGAATAACGCTGGAGGTCACATAGACATTGTGATTGTGGCTCATGGTGCAATCACGAACGTGCCCCTGCCAGCGAGTCTCTTGACGCCTCCTAACATTAAGGACACTGTTCTCTACTCTCCGTGGAACTGTCTAATTAATTCTCGTGTTGCAAGTGCAATTGCTGAGGGATGGAATAACACGGAGGGCAGACATTTTTACAATCCAAACCAGCCAGTTCTGTTTGAGCCAAACCCCTTACCTGATCACTGGAACCACATGCAAAGATCTTTCCTACCTGTCCCACTGATCGTTTTGACCCCTCTGCAACCAGATGAACCAGCGTGGAAAGAGTTTCAAAGCCTTCAGGGACACATGGACAGAGATGGTCGGGTTATTATTCCATACTTGGTCCCAATAGATTGTGTACAGGCATTAAGAGAGACGCCTTTTTTATGTTCATTTTTGCACTGTCCTACATATTAATGATCTATAAGAAAACAGCCACTGTGCACCTGGCTGCCTGTTTGGTCAGAGGTCAAAGTGCACCATTGCCAGACTACTGGAGATCACAGTATGCCTTCACATGTGATCAAACCGCTATGACCGCGAGAAATAGGCATTTTATGAGCCCTAGCTTATTCAGAGCATTTTGGGCAATGTTTGACAGGATTAGTAGATAAATCACTGCCAGCTCAAAATAAACATAATTGTATAATTTCTGTCTATTCCCATAGGATATTCACTCCACTGATTGATGGTGATGATTTGGCAAATAACAAAAAGTCCAAAACTGATAATACTGCCCTGCCCACTGTGTGATTATAGTTGTTTGTGGGTTTGGCCTAATGAAAATAATATTTCATTCTCACGATCAGGTGGGCTAAAGAGAAGGCAGAGGGAAATATACTCTTATTTACCACCAGAAACTAATGTTGTTATGAAAACATATTCTTCTTTACCACGAGAAACTAATGTTGTAATAAAAACATATTACACCGAATTTTTTTTGTAATCTGACTATTGATAGTTCACCCAGAATTTTTTATATCTTGAAAAGGGTGTGTTTTTGGCTCCTCTATTTTAAAAAATATTTAAATTTTTACCGAAAATTAATATTTAAATTTTTACCGATGTGTTAATATTTCGTAAACCCCTTAGATATAAGACATATTTAGACAATGCGTTGGTTGCTGGATCTTACGTCTAATGTACGGCGCCGCCATATTAGTGGTGTCAACGTTCCCAATACAAACGCACGCTAGTGAATGGCGGAGCTGATGTGATACAATACTTGGAAATATAATATTAGGGAAATTTAAATGGTGAGTATTTATAACTTTATGCTATTTCATTATATTTATAATACATAAAACATATTTGTATTTTGATACAAAATATGAAGCCATTTTCATCAAAATACTATTTTGTATTTAAGATATACGTATTTTAAATACATGTATCATAAATACTGCACAGCCCTGCGCGTGCACAGACCAGAAGCTGTTGGATTGGTTCCAGTTGAGTCATGTCACATTCACCGTTGAGAAACAGTGGGGATCGGCGCCTCCTCTTCAGGGGAAGCAGTAATGCGAAGCTCACCAAAACATGTAACGCATGTAGCCCGTCATGTCAAAATAAGTGCCTGCAGCAGACGCGTTTAAAGGGTTTATGATAAAAAAGATGCCAGATAGTAGAAAAAATATTTTCCAAACGTCACGATAGGCCTGAATGACAGGAAGGCGTAAGAAATGATTCCCTCCGTCGTTTCAGACGTTAAGGTGCTACAAAGATAAATGTTCTTTAGCTTGGGTTGGCTTTCCTCAAGCGAGTGTTTGGTTTTCTAGTCCACTTTAATGTGTCTGTTCGGGGGCGGCTAATTCTGGGAAACTGGTTTTTGGCCTAAACGGGGCCATGTTTCATGAATTCTGACGAATTAACAATGTTTAATATGCTAGTGGTTTTTCCAATATAGTATTGAGTTTTCTTATATAAAATAATACATTTAGTTAGTTATAGGTTTCATGTATTCTTCAGAATTAATATTGGGCCTCATGTTTAAGTTTGATCTCTTGAACACCTGCATGAACAACAAATATCTTATCTTAACTGCACTTACACCACACATAAGTTTTCATAAAGAAGTTTGGTTTGTCGCATAGAGCCGAGGACGCTGGGAATCTCTAAACAATGAGCTCATTTTTAAAACTAATTGTATGACTTTGAACACACTAAGACGTACACCCCACACACTTTTGTAGAGAAGTTTAATTAATCGCATACAAAGAAGGACACTGGGTAGCTCATTATTGCTAAACAATGAGCTCATTTTTTATAAATCAAGGTTAAATCATGTATCGTCTGAAACCCCCGGAAAAGTGTCAAGATAAAGAGGCACCAGTTTTTGAGAGGCTCTCGCTACTATTGTAGGCCGGAACTACAAGGGTAGCGAGCACAGAGGGATGGGCTAATGAAAAGGTGATATCATATGAAAACTGATTGGTAGAAGTTGATGTCAGGTAAAACATGATTGGTTTAAACTGTGATAACAACTTGGGAACAATGTATAAAAGATGGAGTCAGATGTGTATTCGTTGGGCATCTTCAGATGAACTCTTTATGTCCCTCTTTGACTTGTTCGAACAAATTAAAGATTGAAACCTTTGAAACTTGGCTTCTTGGTCTCAACATTTGATGATCGATTTTGCCCCGACATCTTCTTATTCTTGACATGGACAACTTGTCAAAAGCGAGTTGGACATGTTACGTAGTATTTCTGTGCTCGACACACTCCCCCAGCATTCGTACAGGTTTCGTAAAGTTTTTTTAAAAAAATGAAATTCCATTTCGTAACTATTTTTCCTGGAAATTAATGCCACGGCAAGGCGAAAGAAATAGCCTGCCCATGCGTCAACAGACGACCGTTGAAGACCCGCTTTCCATCAAGATTTGTTGCGCTGCGTCAAGATTGGCTGCGCTGTGGGCCTTCGGCTGTAGCTGCAACTCGTTACTCTTGCGATAGAGGTGTGTTTGTTTGTTCACGGCATTTCAGTGATGGATGTCAAATAAACGGTATTGAAACTGATAAATGGAGCGGTCTTCCAATTCCTACAAAAAAGTGGCATTCGTGGCCTAATGGCCTAAAAAAGAGTCGGACTCTTGACCAGAAGGATGCCGTTTTGATCCTCAGGGCCGGGGGGTAACGACTGAGTTGCCCTTGAGCAAGGCACTTTACCCCCACTTGCTCCCCGGGCGCTGCAGTGATAGCTGCCCACTGCTCCGGGTGTACGTGTGTTCACTCTCTGGATGGGTTAAATGCAGAGGTCACATTTCGGATATAGGTCACTTTCACTCATATCTAAATACTATTAAATAACAATAAAAAATATTTTGTCAAACTTTAGCATTTTTTTGTACTGAAAAAAATCTGTTTTTCAAAAATGTTATATTATAATTAGAATCGAACCTGAAAAAGATATTAAAAAGAGAAAAGTTGGAGTCTTATGATTTATTTCAATCATCTGTTTTTCATTTAATTAAAAAAAAAAAATCTGCACTTCAGTTACCAACTAAGAGAACAAAAATGACCAGAAATGAACAGTTTTATTACATATTGAGTACAAATACACATGTCATCTTGTTTATGAGCCAAATTTATTTTTGTGCGTGTACACATTGTTTTCAGTGTCATCAATTTATTTTTGTGGTGGATCTGCATTTTGGATTATTTTATTTGACAAATTATAAGAGATGCGTTTGTTTTAGTCTCACAAATGTATTCCTGTGTGTGTGTTCGTGTTAGGAACAGTGCATATTACACAGTGCAGCCAAATCAACTTTAATATGATTGAATAAAAAAACATTCACTACAAGTGCAGTGAAGGAGGTATTCAGATTAAAGAAATTATTTAAATTTTGAGAGTGGTGATGGTGGATGGAAAGTTGCACCGAATGTATCAGAAAGTTCACTGGTAAGGTTTCCATGAAACTGGACATTCGACTCGATAACTTTTTCTGCCTGCACAAAAGAGAAAAAAACAGTATTAGGCAATTAGAAGCTGATGTTCAATGTGCAGAACACCTTATTATAAGGTATTGTGATAATTTCAGGCCTCTAAAAAGGTTCTAAAAATAAAGATTTGTTTGTAATCAGAGTTACAGTATATAGAATACGATTTAAATGTACCTGTAGTGATCTGGGAATCCCGTAGCGAATACGTGTGACTAGGTGCTCACAGTTGTTGTCGAGTACTCCGTATTTTCCAGCACCATCACCCATCATCTCTTTAATAGTTGCTTTCATTTCTGAGTCAGATTTTCGTGGTAATTTCGAATCCAATTGATTGTCGACTTTGCCACCAGGCTGGAGCAGACCTTCCTTCACCTTGGCTCCTGCTTTACTGTTTAATCCGCTTTCACCTAATGGAAATGTTTAACTGTCAAAGTCGAACTGTTTTCCCAATACATAGATTGATCCAGTAAAAGCCCAACTGGGTGATTGTATGTAAAAATAACAATTTGATATAACAAACAATTAAGTCGCATGACCATGTCTGGATGATAAACAAAATATAAAAGAGTTCAGCACATCCTGCACAGTATAGTGTATCCTTAAATGCATTTTTAATCAATTAATAGGCAATATACTATTCAGAATATGTGCTTGTGAAAATTGGTGCTAGAATCTATAGTTTAATTCTTCATTATGTAGTTAAATACATTGCATTCTTGCCTATGACAATAGGAATGAGGACTGGGGTGATAGAAGTAGTGCTTTGAGACATGAATAAAAGAAAAGAAAACTGATAACTGTTGCTGGTAAAATAACAAGCTGACGTTCGATAATCGACATTAGTTGGATATTCACATTACATTGCGCAAACAGACCATGAATACAATTATGCGTGTGATTCACATATAGAACCATGCTTTTGAAAGGCTGAAATTATGATAAATTACCCTTTTACCCCCAATCCGGGTCTGTCAAATATCGACTATAACTGGTTTTTAATCCTTTACTGCATAAGGCAGTAGCTGAAACGAAGGAGTTAGCAGTTTATCAATGTTCTTGTAAAGTTTTAAAAAAGTATTTAAAAGCACTTTTAGTAAGACAGAGGCTAGTCAGAGATATGAAACCATGATTTGAAGTTTCTACAGAGAATCAATGTACCTGCAAACTCGACAACTGTATCTTGTCCCTTTTCATTCTTCCCGGTGAACACTGCCCAGTGTGTGTACCCAGGACGCCGATATGAAATGAGGTCTCCAAAATTCATGGCTTGGAAAGAAAAAACTTTAGGCAAATATAAAGTACTGAACAGATTCCATCCACTTCCATGTAGGATGAACTATTAATAGCAGGTTTATTCCAAACTGAAAATATAGTCTCACATTACCTTAGTTTTTACGAACTATACTGAAGACCGTAGCAATAGTGATCTGACAGGACACCACAGGAGATTTCCTCTGCTGCGACTTCTACAGTGGCTTTAGAGCTCAACTAGTCCCGCTGCTTTTACACATATTAATATAAATATTCATGAGGGTATGAGGAAGTGCCCTCCCCTTTCTCCAGAATCGAAAAATTGCACATTCAGCCCCACAACTTGTTTACATCACACATAACAGGCTGTGGTTATTCATAGGTCATATTTCCTTGGGTGTGGTTCAGTAGTCAAGTCAAGTCACCTTCATGTGTATAACGCTTTTTACAGTACATATTGTTTCAAAGCAGCTTTACAGTGAAAAAAGGAAAGTCATAGGACAGATATTGTTTTGGCTTTACAGCAACTCTATAAAAAGTTTTTTTTTTTATTAATTTATTTCTGTAGTAAAAATCATAAGTTATTAACTTACTGCTTACACAACATTATAACTGGAAACCATAACCCTTTAATGCATGTTTAATGCGTTTTAGCCACCTTTTTGCATGACAACGGGGTTTTGAGACTTGAAAATGCGAATTTTGAGAGGTTCCAAGAAACATTATTGCCTTATCTACTTCAAAAAGTGAATCTTTGAGACCTGTTACGGTGTACATGCGTTTTACATGTTCAGTCTATAGGCATGCGCTTTTGAATGCACATATGCGCAGACGCGTATTCTATTTCTACAATGCGAAATCGCCAAATCACTTGTCTGGCATTCACTATACAGACATATTAGTATTTTCTGCTGGTCCTTCATCTCATCTGGATACGGCCTGGATCGTGCAGACTACAGTAGACCTCGGGATAAACAGAGAGACTTATATTAGTGTAGACACCATTCTCCTTATGAAGTAACCAGTACATCAGGTGTTATGGGAAGTGTTCCTGGTTCCGGCTGGCCTAATTTATGCAGCCTGCATATCTATTCACATGATTTGAAATATAGAAGTAGATAATGTTTACAATAAAGAGATGTGTTTTTAGTCTAGATTCATGACAGAGTGTGTCTGCTTCCCAGACAGTCTTTGGAAAAGCCGTTCCAGAGTTTGGGGGCTCAATAGGAAAATTATCTACCAGCAGCAGTCGATTTTAGTATTCCAGGTATTATCAACTGGCCAGAATTTTGAGATTGTAACAGACGTAAAAGACTAAAATGCATTAAGAGCTCATTCAAGTACAACGGGGCTAAACCATTTAGTGCTTTATAGGTAAGTAGCAAGATTTGACCAATGCAGTGTTGACAGAACCAGGGTAATATGGTCATGCTTCCTGGTCATACTTCCTGGAGATTATTTATTAAGCGAGCAGGGAAAACCCCCTGTAGATCATTACAATAATCTAGTTTTGAGGTCATGAACTCATGGATTAACTGTTCTGCATTGGTCATTCAGAGTTTATTTTTTAATTTAGATATATTTTTAAGAAGAATGTGGTTTCGCAGATGCTAGAAACGTGGCTTTTAAATGAAAGACTGGAATCAAAGGGCACACCCAAGTTCCTAACTGACAATATAAACTTGACAGAGCAGCCATCAATTGTCAGACAGTATTCTAGGTTTAGTACGTGCAGAGATTTTTGGTCCAATAATTAGGATCTCAGTTTTTTCAGAATTAATAAGTAGGAAATTACTAGTCATCCAGTTTTTTATCATACATATCAATTTCATGAATTGGTAAGTTTCGTCAGGGCGCAAAGAAATATAGAGTTGACCATCCTCAGTTCAACAGTGAAAGCAAACACATGCTTCTTTAAAATATCTCCCAATGGAAGCATGTACAGGAATGGCAACGTTCCTAGGACTGAGCCTTGTGGTACTCCATACTGAACTTGTGATCGGTATGACATCTCTTCATTTACTTCTTCAGACTGATAATGGTCAGATATGTATGATTTGTACAATGCCAATGCCTTCCACTAATGATAACATAATTTTTGAGTCTGTTCAAAAGAATGTTGTGGTCGATAATATTAAATGCAGCTCTAAATTCCCTAACACTAATAGCGCGATACAACCACGGTCGGATGCAAATCATTTGTAAACTCTAATGAGAGCAGTTTCTGTAATATGTCTGTTCTATAAAACGGTCTAAATCCTGACTGAAAATACTCACACATACCACTTACAGGTACTACATGGGGATTACAGGTACATTAATAATATATAATGGCAAGATCTTCATAATTTGAGATATCATAACCACTTCTTTCTAAAAAAGAGCAAAGTTGTGACGATTCTGCCTTTTCTACCTGCCTTTTGACAGAAAAGGTAGATTCCAGATCGGCCTGTAATTGACTAATTCTGTAAGATCAAGTAGAATTTTTTTAACAAGTATTTTAATAATAGCCAGCTTAAAAGTTTTTTGTATGTGTTCTAATGACAGTGATTAATTAATTATGTAAAGAACAGCATCTACGACCTTTTGAAGCATCTCTTTCAGTATATTATCGGTATATGGTCTAACAAACATGTTGTGGATTTAGACATTTCTTCCTCTCCTATAGCAATGAATGAATTTGTGTTTTCCTCAGTGACACTACAGTGCACAGTCTGATGAGATACTGTAATAGATGGTTGCATAGATATAATTTTCTCTCTAATATTTATCAATCTTTCAAATAAAGAAGTTGAAAGTGAAAGTGACCTATTTGTCAGATATGGTGACCCATACCCGAAATGTGACCTCTGCATTTAACCCATCCAGTGATTAGTGAGCACACACACACAGCAAGTGGTGAACACACGTACACCCGGAGCAGTGGGCAGCTATCACTGCAGCGCCCGGGGAGCGTGTAGGGGTTAGGTGCCTTGCTCAAGGGCACCGCAATCGTTACCCGCCGGCCCTGAGGATCGAACCGGCAACCTTCTGGTCACGAGTCCGACTCTCTAACCATTAGGCTACGATTGCCTAATGGTTCATAAAGTTCATAAAGTTCTTACTGTTGTGTTGTTGGGAAATGTCTGCATGGGGTTGAAGCTTTATTTCTTGTTCATTAAGCCACTGTTTAAAATAAATACATATAATTTTGGTCCCAAATTCAATAAACTTTGGACTCTGATTGAACTGCACTTCTGTGTCTGTGTCATTCTTGGTCTCCAGGCCTGCAACTCTGTGTGTTCCATCGACTAGACTCTTCAACCTTCTACCTAGACAAAAAGTAATATTCTTACAGTTGGGGGATCGTCCGTGAAAGGGGGAAGACCTCTTTGAACCAAGAGACCAAAGCATACCTGAGGCAGGCACACTGACGAGGGGTCACAGACCTACATTAAAAGGGGTTAGTGTTTTTAATATTTATTTTTCTGACTTGAAGAAGTATATTGCTTACCCTGTAGGATTTTTGTGAGATTTATTTCGTACAGACGTAATAGGGTTTTTCAACTCATTGTTAGTGTGATTCAAGTCCTATTGTTTTGACAATGCGGCTGGCAACAGTAATTGGTTAAACCAATTATTAACTCACGAGTATGAATTCGATAAACAGTCCTGATCACACTGTATTTTTGGATTGCGGTGTAAGCTTTGCTATTCAGAAAAATGTGCTTTGTTACTCAGAAAAATCTGTTTGATGTTTATTCTGAAACAGTTCATTTATTATTCGAAGGTTGTATTAAAATGGGAAACAAATAATTGATATCACTATTACTGTATGTTGATAAGACGGTGGATTTAATAAATCACCCACGATCACAATACGTTACATGCACTATACTTGAAACTGTTGGTCGATTGAACACGAGAGTTATATAATATATATTGGTACCTAGAACCGAAACTTTTCAAAGTTTCAACTGCTACTATTTATATCTGTATTATTTCTATCATTGCCATCCTTGAAGTGAAAGATGGGGAGTTCTGTTTCAAGACCGTTGCCTGGTGAAACGCCAGTTGCATTTGTGTACAGAAATAATCAAGGTTTTTACGTCAAACCGTATGTTAACAAACTTGCAGGATGGTCAGAGGGAATGAAACCACAAATTGATGTTACTTATACCAGGGACGGCTCATTTTCTGATGAGGGCATGGCATTGGCAGAGGACATGGTGAAAGAAGGTTGGGGCGACCCATTATGGGACTATCAATACATGAATAAAGCTTGTGCCGTATGGAAAGATATGAAAAAGGTTTGGGAACAGGGTCCCGAAAAATCAAAAATTGTTGCTTATGTCGCAAACCTAAAGCGATGGCTGTCAGAATAGCCGCCGGCATACTCTGCTCCTTGCCAAACCAAGAGAGATGGCAACACTGTAAATGTGAGACCGTTAAGCATGTCTGATATGGAAGCAATCTGTAAAAGCTTGCCTTCCCCACAGGAAGCGGGAAAATACTTGTCGATTTTGCAAACACATACGAAATATGCACATTTTACAGGTAGCGACTTCCGAGCGGTGTTGTAAAGAACACTCGAGAAAGATGTAACGGAAGAAATACTGATTGAAAAGTGTCCTACATTATCAATTGACAATGATAAAATTACCAACAGTGGTACGGCTGCAAACCCGCATGAGTTGTTTTGGAAGACTTCTGCAAATGTTGAAACATGTTTTAAACAGTTGAGAGTTATTCTTGAAGAGGAAGCAAACATCCTTTGCGACAAGCACTAAACAGACAGCCAGAGAATCAGCGGCTCAATTCTTTGTGCGTTTTAAGAAAACGTGGACCGAAGATACTAGATTGGTAGACCTTTCCCGACCCCGTGGGTCAAAGACCGCGCAGGCATTTCTTCTTTAGGTGACTTGGAGGTGATCCAGGAGGACTACGTGACTTCCCTAGTCGAAAAGTTGAACTCTATATGTGCTGATGTTTCTTTGTGTCTTCATCTTCCCTCAGAACAGCCTACTCATAACTTTGTTCCAGGACAAAAAGTCTTTGTGAGGAGTCTCAAGCCGACCAAAGTTGGAGAACCAAAGTACCACGGACCAGCGACTGTGATTGCCGTAACTCGGACAGGAGTTCTGACGGACTACCAGCCACAGTGGATACACGCTTCCAGACTCAAATTGTGTTCTTCAGGATAGCAGGCAAGCTTCAATTTAAAATAGAATCTCAACAGGGGATTCACCTTACTGCACCTCAGGGTGGAGAAAGCACTGACTACGGTGAGGAAAGAACTACCTTTCGTGAGGTGGGGGCTACCCAAAGCAAGAAGATAGACGGCCCATTGAGCCAAAAGTGCTGACTAATTAATCACCCCTGAAGTGCACCGAGGGCCAAATTCTTATAGTGAGTGCACAGAGGGCAAATTTCTTATGGATCTCTTAGATATAAATTCTTATACTGAGTGCACCCTTACAGAAGCCCTTATTGTGTTTGGTCCAGACATTCTTAGGACAGTAGAAGCAACGTTAGACGTTGCCCCTGAACCAACAAGAGTAGTGCCGCAGCGCCCACAGCCAGGTAGAATAATCTTGTGGAATATAACAGGCCATGGCACCCGTTCAGGATGCCAGGTATGTGTGGACTACGCGGAACGACTATTCTAGCCCTAATAACTATAATAATCACTGGTATAATCCTTATTCGAGAAGTAGAACTAGATGGAGAGAGAAATGAAACTCTACCAAAAAGGGAAATGGATAATGGTTACCCTGATGATGACCAACTTAAGTTCACTTTGAGGACAGGGAGCAGTGCAAGTTTCCTTTATGACCCAATATCTGTAACTATGGGGATGAATGACAATAGAGAAGTAGTCAGACAATTTCGGAGAAAGACTTTAAATCTGCAAGGGATCTTGTGGCTGGTCAGAGGTAACAGCGTATCATGGCACTTAAGCCATAGGCACCGACCCCAGGTTTGGGATAAGGATTGTAAAGTTGGATTGTAAAGTTCCTCCCCACAACAACGTGGGGAGGAACACGCTGTGTATTTTGTGACAGAAAAAATACCATACCTGTACTTTTGGTAAAACCCACAGTTATGCAGAGTTATGCATGGGTGATGAATGTCACCATAAAAGATGTAAAACTTGAGGATGAAGGAATTTATTATTGTGCATGGGCCCTATTAGGTAAAGACCGATATTAGGAGATACGAATTACGGTAGAACCACCTAAAATAGAACCACCTGAAGTGAAAGGAGTAAAAGACATGATTAAGTAACTAGGTGCAAACATGCCTAGCGGCTGCTCAGATGCATAGGGAGAAGCATCACATGATATTGATTTTTTCATGAGTTCTAATCTTAACCAAGAAACAAAAGAAGTAAGAGTAGCAAAGGCTTAATATGGTGGTAACTATGCATGTATGACCTTATGGAACTTTGACCAGATCTAGGTTAAATGGTTCTTGACTACGCCACCTGGTGCCTATCACACCAGGATATACTCTGCACCTCAACTGCTTAAAACATCATCTGAGGCAAGCGGGTTCATAGAAATGCACCAAAGATGAACCAGACAGAGACGTGCTTTCAATAGAAAAACAATTATACTTTATTATACATAAACATAATTTAAACATAATTTGGCGCCATCACGCAAGAGGCGCAATAGGTACAAAACGACAATGATTAGGCTAAAGAGAGAACTGACCTGGCATTGGCTGTTCAAGGGACAATACAATTAACAAATTAACCAAGAAATACTAACCCACTATCAAGGCAAGTTACCTGTCCGGGATACGTGTGACGTTCACCACCCGTGCTCTGGACTCTAGGGCCCACAACCGCATGCATGCGCGCACACACACACACACACACAGACAGGCATAACCACTACAAGCTAATAATTCAATCAATATTGTGAAGTGCAGTTTACCACTACAACGCGTGGAGCAATGCGTAAGAACCGAACCAGGAACCTCCCTTGTGAGCAGCTACTCTAATACTCGGGAGAGAAAGAGAGAAAGGACAAGAAAGTTTTTATCAATAAGAATATAAAATTATACACTACGTGAACAGCCAATACCACGGTAAATTAACCATAATAAAGAAAAGAAAATGTAGATCTGTAAAAACACTTCATTTAGGCAAGGCAAAGCAGCAGGAGCAATCTGCCTGCAGACAAAATCATTAAAATTAGTGCTTAATATACACATACATAGTCACATAGCGTCCAAACATTTCATAAAAAAACCCTTTTCTTTTACCTCAATGTTGACATATGAAATGACACCGTGGAAAAACAGCCCTTTGCGCCAATCTTCACACCCCTACATAATGGTTACACACAGCATATTCATTAAATACATTTCTATTATGTATTGACAATAAAACACAGCCATGCATTACGTCAGGACAACACAATAAAACTTATTTTACACGTCTTCAAAGCTATTAGTCCTCCCCACTGGAGGACAATAAACAATAAACAACCGACATTTACCTTCTTGACGTTACGTCTGATTTGCGGTACAGCTACCCGGCGGGTGCTTTGCCCAAGACCCTCGGCAATACACAACACGACTACCCGGAGGGCGTCTGGCAATCAGTTAAACACCTTTGTTGCACAGGAGAACCGTATACCACTGCCGTAACAACCAGTGAATCGCACTAAGTCCAAAAGTAAAGACGGTTTTATAGAAACCAGCCTAGCCGCAAATGAGCTGTTTAGCCACTCACAGCAAGCTGGGTGACGTCAGAGGGCTACCATAACTGCCGAGGGACAAACTTCTATCAGACAGTGACTACTCTGCCGGTTACACTCGTGCTCTAGCTTTACTGCAGAGAGGAGTAGTAACGGATGAGGTTAGAGGAGATTGTTGAGTATGTCTACAGCTCCACTCAATGTGGAAAACCCAAGAGCTTACAGCAGACATGCTATAAAATGACAAAGATGTATGCAAAATGCCAAAACAAATGTCTTTAATAGTACAAATGACTCTAAATGTGCGAGAAGGAAGACCACCAACATAGACCACCAACATATATAATTCGAGACTATAACTGTTCGTACACAGGGGAACCTTTTCAAGGACCTACGTTTCATGTGCAGGCTCATCCAGCAGAATTATGTGTATGTTCCAGACAGTGTTGGGTAAGTTACTCTGAAAAAGTAATTAATTACTAGTTACTCATTACATATTCAATAGTGTAATTAGATTACTGTCCAAATTACTCTGTCCAAAAAGTATTTAGTTACTCATTACTAATTACTTTCTATATCATACATCAACCTTAGTTAAGTGATTCAAGGATATACATGAAACGGCTTATTGAATTCATTCAAATAATATTATTAACTGACCCAAGTATTACTAATGTGAGAATTATACATTAAAGCACAGATTTTAAAATAAGACTTTGAATTTTGAAGTCAATTACGCTATTGCACACGCATATATTTAACAAAGTATTTAGTTTAAATACATCAAAAGTAACTGTATTTAAATTACAGAAAACATATGAGTAATCCCGTACTTTACTTTTTCAAGGGAAAAGTAATTAAATTACAGTAACTAATTACTTAGTAACTAGTTACACCCAACACTGGTTCCAGAGCAGGCAGACATGTAGTTGGAATGTCTGATTGTAAAAATATGATCACTCTTGCTCAATCAAAAAATGGAAGTTATAATTGCACCATAAACTATCTCAACAAAACTATTGAGAGATTTGAATGTCCATTCTCACACTTAGACAGTGCACCAGGAACAGTGTGGGTTTGTGGTGAAATTGCGTATTACCATTTAGATGCAGGAGACTGGAAAGGTTGTTGTTATCCTGCTATTTCGTCAACAGGAACTACCATAATGAAAAGGGGAGAAAATAGAGATAAGACTACATCATTGACTAGTCAGAGAAGGGAAGTGAAACTCTTGCCTGATTTCTATGAAGGTCACAAGACTAGTGATCCATGGACTACCCCTTTGGAGAATTTAAGATGGTCTGTAGCAGGTTTTCTTACAGGAACAGGTACTACTGTTGCCCTGAACAAGATCAATGGTCTTACATGGCAAGTTCTTTCTTTAGAAAATTATACAGCACAAGCTTTAAATCTAATATCTATTTAATTGAAGACAATGAGAATAGCTGTTGTTCAACATATACTTGCTTTGGATATATTGACAGCAGAGAAGGGAGGAGTGTGCAAAATGCTAGGAGTATCTTGTTGTTTTTCAATTCCAGACTATTCAGACAACATCACTGATATTGTGACACATATGAGAGAATCTATCCGGGAACCAAAGAGAGTTGACGCAACATGGTTTTAATGGTTAAACAACCTATCGGGGGGATGGGGATATTGGATTACTGGTACGGTTATTCCAATTGTTATTACTGGATTAGCGTTATTACTGTTTATGCCTTGTACTTTACAGTGTATGATTGGATGTGTTAAAAGATCTGTTAAATCCTTGACAAGTCAGGGAACTTATCAAATGATTTTGGCTGGGAGAACGACTGAAGTGTATCAGACTAGGATGGATAGACACACACCGGACGGTTATCATCCGGAAGAACAGAATTGATTGTGGGAATCAACATTTGATTATGATACTGACGCTGATGAGGATGATTATGTTCACACGTATGAACTAGAAGCAGAACCAGTACCGGTGGTAGAAGGTCCTAGGAATGTTGATGGAGGAAATGAACATGAAGTGAAAAGAGAGGATCAGATTGAAGTTTCAATAATAGAGATTAATAAGGAAGATGATGAGGAAGTGATGTGATTTTGTTTTATGTTTTTATTAGAATCTGTTTTGAATGTTTCTTTTATCTCATAACAGCTTGCAAACCAGAAAACCAAACAAAAATACGCTAGTGCAACTTTCCTTTTGATATATATCACTTTTGTATTAATACATTTTTATAGATTTTATATTAACACCTTTTTCAAATATGTTTTGTTCTTTTAAGGGACACAGGATTGTTTGTAAGACCGTTGGTCTGAAAGTGGCCATTGTGAGAATTGGGGTTTTGCTTGTGTCCCACATATTATGTGAAATGTATTCATGACTGTTGTTAACCCATATCTAAGCTTTCTAAGCACTACATCATGATTGGGATTAGTAACAATCACAAGTTATGTTTAAACTTACTTACTTTCATCAATTTTATGTGCTGACCAAGATAACAGATGTCCTTGAATGTTCCAGATGATGCTAATCACATGTTGTCTTTTGATAAATGATATAAACGGAGGTCTGGTGCTTGTCCATGACGCATCTGACTTGCTGTTTTATCCATATAAATATTGGTCCCAAATTCAATAAACTTTGGACTCTGATTGAACTGCACTTCTGTGTCTGTGTCATTTTTGGTCTCCAGGCCTGCAACTCTGTGTGTTCCATCGACCAGACTCTTCAACCTTCTACCTAGACAAAAAGTAATATTCTTACACTAGCATTGCATTTGTTGTCTTTTAAGAGAATAAAAATATCAGATCTAACCTTTTTAAAGACCTTTCTATATGCAATTGTGCTCTCTTTTCACGAAATGTGAAAATCCTCTAGATTTGTTTTTTCAAACTGTGCTCCATTTTTCTGGCTGCTCTCTTGAGGGCCCCTTGTATCACAGTGTTGGACTATTTTCTTTTATCTGTTTTAAGCGCAACTGAGCAACTGTGTCTAAAGTGCTGGAAAATATTTTAATTTGCCTCTCAAGTATTCACAGAAGAGATGAATACTTGATGTATTCAAGAGATGATGATTTTTCAGTGAGAAAGTCAGCAAAGTCCTCCGCAGTCAAAGATGAAGTAGATGGGGGAGGAGGGGGGCAAAGAAGAGAGTTAAATGTCTTGTAAAGCTGCACAGTGTTAGGTGCATTACTCACCTTGGTGGTGTAGAACGATTTTTAAGAAAGAAAAATATTTGTCCAAGATGAAAACAAGTGTGCGCTGTTCATTTTATATTATGGAATATTAGACTAGCTCAAGAGTTTGTTACAACTAGTTTAAATGCAACACCATTTTGAAATGAGAAAAGCCAAAACAATATATATTTTTTATTTTGGCCACAATGAAAATAGCTAAACTTTAAAGATGCCTGTTGGGTCATTGAGTAGCTGAGTTTCGGTGTCTTTGAGAATTTCCAGTTTGTGTTGGAAAATTAAGAAAATGTTGCGGTTAAGATGTCAAAGTGGCCAACCGACCTCATGGTGTTCCCATTATTGGCCTTTAAGAAAAGCTTTTGTATCAATGTTCTGCAAACAATAAAAAAATGTGATGCTAGTAATTCATATCAGGAATGGCAAGGAGCAGAACCTAGGCACAGTTGGTGTAGAGGCAAACAAAACACTTTAATATTAACTCATAATAAACTTAACCCACAAGGTTGTTGAAGGGGAACACACTAGGCAGGATGGAACTAACACTAACTGGACTAACAAGAATTGACATAAATTACCAAGACTAAACAAATAGCAAACTTGACGGAGGCGCGCGATGTGGCACTCTCATACACGGCGGCGATTCCAATGATAGCATCTAATGCAGGCATATGCAAGGCATCACTTTCGTACAAACACAGTTTAACAAACTGGCACAAGACAGGAAACACATGGAGATTGAATAGGGAACCAAATCAAGAGGGGAACAGGTGCGGGGCATAAACCATTACATAATCAATTATGAGGAAACGAGAGGGCGGGGACAAAGACGAGACCAGAGAGAGTCAAAACAAACAATGGCATGTCTCTCTCCACACGAAACACATGGGTACTGACACAAGACTAGAAAACCTGAACAAGAGAGCAGGATTGTAACAATTCAGTAATGCTTAATGTGAAATCTTAAAAAAACAATAAACATTTTCATTTAAAAAAATTGGATTTAGGCACCAGAAAACATTGCCTACAAAACATTTTAAATATGTACAAACAGGTACTTAGCCACATACTGTAAAATTGTTCACTTGTATTGTGCCTACATGTTACAGGATTATTAATTATATGCTACACAAACATTGTTTACGGTGTGCGTGCACATATTTAAAATTTTGTATACAAACACTCATCCAATATATATAAAGGGAAGCTGGCTCTTTGAGCATATACAGTATATAACAACACAAACAAATACTTTACGGAGATGTTAAGAATTTTCTTTGCAAAGAATAATTTATGAAGGTATCCTAAATTCACCTTTAGGATTTGTTCTTGGTTCACAAATTGTGTGTAATAACAAGGAGGTGATGGGTTCTTCTTTAATGATGTATTATGATCACCTTTCCACCCTGGCTGTTTGTAGTTCCATTTAAAAATTTAGCATTCTTAGTGACTTATGACCAAATCCCAATATACCAACTCTTAATAGTAATTCACATTTACATTACAAATAGACAGACATTTACTTTTTTTATTGTAAATGTCGTGCATGGAAACTGCTCTGTTTTACAGGTTTTGCTGTTGAATCAACTAAATGGTTTTCTGTTTTCATTCTATTTTTTTATTTTAATTACAGCAAAACCTGGAACAAGTGTAACATCCGAATAGTATTTATATTTTCAAAAAGGAAAGCAAGTTTACCTTTGACAGTTGAATGTTAACCTGGAGGGGAGAGGAGAAGATTAAAATGTCATCCAGGTACATAAATACAAGTTTATTGATCATATCAAGGAGCACCTCATTAAAGAGCGCCTAGAAGACGGCCGGGGCATTAGAAAGTCCAAAAGGCATGACTAGATATTAAAAATGCCCCGTGGGGTATTAAACCCTGTCTGCATGCACCTGTTGATAGAGATTGTCAATCTGTTCCACAGCGGGTACGCGCACAGTATAGACTGAATCTGATCTCCTTCAAATTGTGATTTTCTGTGCAGTGTTTTGCTGCTGAGTTTATTAGGTATTTGTTAGTTTGTATGTTTCAATATCCAGCTTAATTCAAATAAACGTGCACTGTTTTCCTATGCAGAACCAGAGGAACCCACAATCCCCACAGTGAATCCTCCAGACACCTGCTGTCTCATTGATGTAGGCCGAGCAGATATTTAAATTAACATTTACATTTAGGCATTTGGCAGACGCTTTGGAAGCAACATACTTTGCTTTATCCTTTACTTTTTACATACAGTTAAAAAAAAAAGTATGTGAACCCTTTGGGCTTACTTGGATTTCTTCATAAATTGGTCATAAAATGTGTTCTGATCTTCATCTAAGTCACAACAATAGAGAAACACAGTCTGCTTAAACTAATACCGCACAAACATTATACGTTTTCATGTTTTTATTGAACACAACATGTAAACATTCATAGTGCAGGGTGGAAAAAGTATGTGAACCTTTGGGTTTAATAACTGGTTGACCCTCCTTTGGCAGCAATAACCTCAACCAAACGTTTCCTATAGTTGCAGATCAGGCCTGCACAACGGTCAGGAGAAATTTTGGATCATTCCTCTTTACAAAAGTGTTTCAGTTCAGCAATATTCTTGGGATGTCTGGTGTGAATCGCTCTCTTGAGGTCATGCCACAGCATCTCAATCGGGTTGAGGTCAGGACTCTGACTGGGCCACTCCAGAAGGCGTATTTTCTTCTGTTGAAGCCATTCTGTTGTTGATTTACTTCTATGCTTTGGGTCGTTGTCCTGTTGCATCGTCCATCCTCTGTTAAGCTTCAGTTGGCAGACAGATGGTCTTAAGTTTTCCTGCAAAATGTCTTGATAAACTTTGGAATTCATTTTTCCATCGATGACAGTAATCCGTCCAGGGCCTGAGGCAGCAAAGCAGCCCCAAACCATGATGCCCCCTCCACCATATTTCACAGTTGGGATGAGGTTTTGATGTTGGTGTGCCTTTTGTTCTCCACACATAGCGTTGTGTGTTCTTTCCAAACAACTCAATTTTGGTTTCATCTGTCCACAGAATGTTTTGCCAGTAGTGCTGTGGAACATCCAGGTGCTCTTTTGCAAACTTCAAACGTGCTGCAATGTTTTTTTTGGACAGCAGTGGCTTCCTCCGTGGTGTCCTCCCATGAAGTCCATTCTTGTTTAATGTTTTCCTTATTGTAGATTTGTCAACAAAAATGTTAGCATGTGCCAGAGATTTCTGTAAGTGTTTAGCTGACACTCTAGGATTCTTCTTCACCTCATTGAGCATTCTGCGCTGTGCTCTTGCAGTCATCTTTACAGGACGACCACGCCTAGGGAGTGTAGCAACAGTGCTGAACTTTCTCCATTTGTAGACAATCTGTCTTACCGTGGACACATGGACATCAAGGCTTTTAGATATACTTTTGTAGCCCTTTCCAGCTTTATGTAAGTCAACAATTCTTGATCGTAGGTCTTCTGAGAGCTCTTTTGTGTGAGGCATGGTTCACATCAGACAACACAAACTCAAAACTGGTGTGTGTTTTTTATTGGACAGGCCAGCTTTAATCAACACATCCAATCTCATCACATTGATTGGACCCCAGGTTGGCTGACTCCTGGCTCCAATTAGCTCTTGGAGAAGTCATTAGACTAGGGTTTCACATACTTTTTCCACCCTGCACTATGAATGTTTACATGTTGTGTTCAATAAAAACATGAAAACGTATAATGTTTGTGCGGTATTAGTTTAAGCAGACTGTGTTTCTCTATTGTTATGACTTAGATGAAGATCAGAACACATTTTATGACCAATTTATGAAGAAATCCAAGTAAGCCCAAAGGGTTCACATACTTTTTCTTTCAACTGTAGGTATTTGCAATCCCCTGGGGTCGAACCCACAACCTTGTGTTGCTAACAAAATGCTCTTACCACTGAGCTACAGGAAAGCTATGACTGCACAGGACCTGTGGCTGATGTACCTCTGGTCAGTTTGTTTGCATTATTTCTGCATATCAGCGCTAGATAAAACCACTGCCTGTTATGTTATACTTTGTTTACTTGTTTAGTCGAGGACTTATGAAAGCTGTCGATCCATCACTTATCACAGTCTGATGATGTTTATTACTGATGTTTGCATTGATCACGTGTCATAAATATGTTTTAGTGATATAATTTATCTATTGTTTTTTTGGGATACATGGGCTACAACAACACTGAGCAGCTAGCACGAAGTATTCAGACGCATCTGTTCAGCAGAGCCTTCATCGTGGATGATGTAAGCAGACGAGTGCTGTTTGTCACCTCTGACTTGGGCATGGTCTGGATAGGGTGACAAAAGATAAAAAATATGTAACTGATATTACAGTGAGAATTATTTCTGACCGTGTCACAATCACTTCTTTTAAATATACAAAATATATATTTTATGGCAGGACAGAGTTACTTCAGTCATTTCAAAATTAAATCTTAAACCAATTCCCGTTCTTTGCTGCCGTTCTGAAAGTTAATGAAACATTTATGATCTCGGCATATGCGCTGTAGATTTTGATGAACATTGATGTGAAACCAGTGCAGGTTTTGCGTGAGCTGAAAGTGAAGTACGGAGATCTCTACAGACAGGACAATGTGGTGATGAGTGGCACACATTCAGGTCTGGCCAGATATTTCCAGTTCACCCTCTTCATGATCACCAGCAGCGGCTACATTAAACCATCTGTACAAGCCATGCTCAATGGAACATTAAAGGTATGTTTCACTTTAAACACATTTGTGATGTGCTCAAATAAAATCTAACTAATTCAGGAAAATCTAACATTGCCTCAATTCCCTTCATCAGAGCATTGATATTTCTCACAGAAACTTAAGACCCGCACGAATTCTCATCATTTTAGGAGAACTGATAACGCCAATCTGAACAGAAGTCCTCACTCATATCTGAACAATCCTTAGGAGGAGAGAAACGGGTTTGTGTCTTCATCCACATGAATAAAAAACCCTGCTGCATTTTCTGTAAAGAATAAACTCTTTTCATTCAGGGCCAATATTTATAATAACTTTTCTGTGGCTTTATTGCTGGTTCATTTCTGATCTTCTATCTCATAAAGCTGAAAACAACACAGACAAGCAGATTTTCACCATGAAGTTCACAGATATGGAGGATGGAGATGCCGAGTGTCTGTTTTCGGGTATATACAGTAATAAACTGTGAGTCTCGCTCTCTCTATGGAATACAATGTTGAGGTGCGTGTAGCCTCCCACAGCGCTTCAATAGAGTTTTCGTCCAGAACACTCATACATCATCCTGTTAACCAGGAAACTTGTACAGTATGTTAACTTTCAACGTTTTTTAACGTTAAGTTTATACTTTGCTTGCGTTTTAAATTTTAACATGAGTAAGATTTTGAGGTCAGACACAGGAGCTTCTATGTGTAATGAAACAGTGCGATTGTTCACAATAATACAAATAAATATGAACCTCCATATAGTGGATATATAGAAGAACTAAATTTATACAGAACTACACTTAACCTGTTTGTAACACTGAATAAATGTGCTTTTTTGTATCTAACCATTAATCGATAATTGAACATTACTTACCTCTGTACAAACTTAAACAGAGAACTCAATTTTCTGAAAAGGTCGGGATCTGATCCGAGAGACACGACAGACACACTTATGCTTCTGAACATTAATCTAGCAAAGCTGTGAAACAAGTCTACAATTTCAACACATTAGATGATTTTTGAGTGTTTCTATTCAGAGCTGGAGAATCATATTGTTTCACAGCACCAGGTCAACAGTGTCATGAGGGCAGAATTAATAGAATCTAAGAGATTACAGATATTCAGAAGTGGTGCTGTGATCAGAAACCGGATTACTAACTTCACATTCTCCACTGGTTAGAAATATTCAGATTTGCCTTTGCGGCTCTGCAGGTTGATGTGTCTAAAAATATGTTTATTTTATATAAATTGTCAGTTTATGCCAGAGTCACTCATTAAACCATCTTATTGAACATATTCGGAAAGGATCTGTGATTAAACTGTACACTATATCTGAAAATGTTTGTTTTAAATTAACAACATTACAATTGTATCCTTAATAAATAACTTATTTATTTATTATTAATGATTAAACCAAACAAAATCCAATACTATTACTTTATCATGTATTTAAGGTGATCTAAATCAAGTCTTTTCTTTTCAGAATACACAAACTGTGTGAAGGAAAATCTTTTAGCATTTGCGTTACAGTAAAAGGAAACACAGATTGTGTTTAGAAACCAACATGAGTTCAAGCACAGCAATAGAATATTGATGTCAAGACCTACATTTGTTCACTATTTGTAAATAAAATACAATGTGAATGACATCAGTTTCACTATGGTTAATATCTTTATGTTTGTAAAGCAACAAGTCACACACACAAGATCTTCTTGAAAGGTCTTTATTACAAAGAGTGCAACTTTATTGATGCACACAAGCTTTTTAATGCACAGTAAACTGTTTTTGATGCACACAAGATTTTTATGATGCACAGTAAACTTGTTTTGATGCAAACAAGATTTTTTAATCCAGAGCAGTCGGGTTAATCTTAAATCTTAAATACAGAAAAGACAAAAATTATGTCCAACAAAATATGATTTCCTTTCTTCTTGTGGTCTTTAGGACAGTCTGTCGATCTGATGAGATGTCATGACATGGATAGGCACTGCAGCCTGGTCTCTGCAAAGCATTGCCTGTTTTCTTAGGGCGAGGGACAGGCTTGATAGCAACACACGATGGTTCCAAAACAGACATGTTGTCAGGCATCCTCCCGATGGTTTTACTTGTTTTGAATGTAGAGTCGTCCACACTGAATGGTTGACTCACAAGACTGGGCAGCCGTGGACTCTCCGTAAAAGCATTGCCTGTTTTCTTAGGGCGAGGGACAGGCTTGATAGCAACACACGATGGTTCCAAAACAGACATGTTGTCAGGCATCCTCCAGATGGTTTTACTTCTTTTGAATATAGAGTCGTCCAAACTGACTGGTTGACTCACAAGACTGGGCAGCCGTGGTCTCTCCGTAAAAGCATTGCCTGTTTTCTGTGGGCGGGTGATAGGCTCAATGGAAACACACAATGGTTTTAAAACAGACATGTTGTCAGGGATCCTAAGCATGCTTTTGCTTCTTTTGAATGAAGATTTGTCCACCCGGGCTGGTTGACCGGCAAGACTGTGCAGCCGAGATAAAGGTGGAAGGAATGTGTTGGTCCTGCCAGGCTTACATGGAGAGTCCCTCTGATTTCCCTCTGACAGGACAGTCAAATCTGAAGGAGCTCTCAGCCCTCGACGGCCTGCAGGTCTTCCATCTGAAGCCGATTTCTGCACAATCTCAGGCAAGAAGGAAGTTCTAGCTGTCTTCTGTCCAATCTCTGATGAAGAAGCTCCAGAAGGTCTGCCAGAAAGCCTTTTACCTGTGATACATATTTAATAAATACATTAAAAACAAGGCAAAACATTAGAAGTTAAAGTTTGAAGTGACTATACATCTGTTAAGTCCACAGTGTAATGAACTTTATATAAAAACTCAATAAACTTTTAACTTTAGTGTTTCTCTGAGGGGGCGGGGCACTCCCGGCACTGTGATTGACAGACGCTTTGATAAAACAAGGCGACCAACTTTGAAAATATTTATGTTGTTTTGTGAAGTGTAAAAACATTTTGGGTTCGTTTAAAACAATAGCGGGACAGATTAGACTGCGCCGCCTGCCGGTCCGCCGAGTAATAAAAGGTAAACATCGCAGCCCTGAGTTCAGCTGGTCAGGGTGGAGGAGCAGCTTAAACCAGATCGAACTTAAAAAAGTGTCCGAAACGAGCCTCCTTCAACAGCTTTTTATCAGCTATAGAACGAGGTTGAGAGACCAGCTAAGACCAGACCACCGGTTTTGGTTGTAACAAGTGTTTTTTGTAGGGTTACCTGTGATAATGAAACACGGCAGTTTCTGCTTCTGGAGAGTCGTCTTGTCCACGTCCCTCATGTTTAAATGACGGAGTGAATTCATGTAAATTCACAAAAAAGTGAAGAACAAAACCAAAATATCTAATGAATAACAAACGAAGTTTTGTTATCGCCACGATCTTCTGCACGTACAACTTCACGCAGTGATTAACGTCTACATGACGTCATGCCGGCATCAAATCACGTAGCGTACTGTCCTCTACAAATATTTTGCATCTAAAATAATATATTTTTTATTATACATTTTTATGACAAAAATAATAACAATTCAAAGAATCGTATGAGTATTCGATAGTAATAATAACGCATAAATTATTTAATTAATTAAATAATCAAGGTAATGACTTTAATGTATAGCCTGTTTATTTATTGTATATAAAAGTCAAATTTCACTCTTTCAGATTATTTGATAAGAAACACAATTCAAGATCAAATTAAAGGTTTACTGGCAAATTATGAATGTAGAGAAACACTCGGTGCGAGTTTCGCGCTTTCAATCGTAAACACCTTTGAGGCGCGTGCAGGCCACGGGAGCGCGCTCCCAATAGAGTTTTAGCCCAGTACACTCATACATGCTCCTGTTTACCACAATACGTGTTTAGTCACTCACAAAACATTATAAACATGCAACAAAAGCAAATATTAAAATGTATTTAGTCAATCAACAAAATTGGACGACTTGAGTAGATTTTGAGTTTTGACCCAGGAGCTTGAACTATTTGTTCACTATTACACACATTAATATGTAGCTCCATCTAGCGGACAAATCGAATAACTATATACTATATTATCCTTAACAACTTGTTTGTTGCACTGAATATGATTTTTTTGTAATCTGACTATTATTAGTTCACCCATAATTTTTAATATCTTAACTCTACAAACATACACTGATTTGAAGTTTACAGTAACAACACCCTTCACAGTTTTTGTCTATTGCTTAAACATTTGTGCACTCTGACGTCACATTCTCAAATCAATTAACACAAAGGCTGTAACTGAAGCTTATTTATCAAAACGACACATTTGTTTGTAAAAATCCTTCTTCACTCACTAAACATTAAAAAACATGCAGCAAAAGCAAACAATTCATGCAGTTAATCAACAAAATTGGACAACAAAATACAGCCATCAACATGAAATATATTATAGTTTTCACCAAACATCAAAGGAAACTCGCAGAATATTAATTTATTTAATTAGTTCATATTCTGTTTTATGGATTATGTATTATAGTCGCTAGTACTCTTGGTTTATTTTCGTATGATCAAGTATAGGAGCTAAAACATTTAATTCCAAAGTCTAAATGATAAATCACAAACTCTGAGAAAAAACAATCGCGTGACAAGAACAAAGATTTTGTAGATCACAAATAATTTAGTTTTTTGCGCCAGCAGTAGTGCACGAGGTGTGCACGCGCTTTCCCGCTTAATTGCTGGTGCCGCCATTTTCTTTCAGGGAAGCACAACCGGTTTGTGTGTCACTGAGGATTATGTGTTTGGATTTTATATCATATTCAAGACTCGACGTCCTTCAGTGGTAAGAAAATTGTGTTTTACAAAGACTTTTGTGTTTTGTGTGACATCTGTGTTTGTGACGAATCTGGCTTTAATTTGTACGTCAGTGTAACGGACATACTGCAAATATCACATTGAAGCCGCACACGGACACATTACGAGAATCTTAAACTATTACCATAATCCGACATAGATGATACACATATAAAAGATGAAAAAGGTATAAATAGTAACCAGTTTACTGTAATTCACTCGGCTGCTGCTTTGATCTCCTTTACTCACATAACATTACCCAAAATATCCCCTCCTTCAATCTCATTATTGTCTCCCGACTTCAACACACTTGTTGTTATAATATAAAATATGTTATTTTAAATTATTTAACAACAATATAAAAAAAGCTATATTAATTGTAACACATTGCTAGGTCTGCTGTTGGAGACTTCCCATTGGCTGTCGTTTGAATAATTAATGACCCAGGCCTGGGAGCTGTTTTGGGGATGTTTTTATTGTCACTTATTAATATAGTTGTGTTTGAAGTTTCGTTTTGGGTAGTAATGTGTTTAACAAATCAATTTCTGATGAATTCAGCTTCTAAAGTGTGAAATCAATATATTCAAAAAATACCATTGATGAAACAGGTGTTACTTTTTGGTGGTATAAATAGCTGGCGACAATAGTCGGTTATTAGAGGAGCTGCGAGCTGGTGTTAGTTGTTAGTATACACTGGATACAGGGACAGTATTGGCTGATACGAGTCTATGAGAATCCGAGAGTGACTCAGGAGAGACTCGGTTCACTCAAGACTCGTATCAAGGTGGGTGGAGGCGGGTGAATATGAGTTAGGGAGGGAAAGAGTGTTGTTGAATACCAGTGTGGAATGGTGTGTTGTTGGCTCGCAGCTCCTCTATTTTAAAAAATATTTTAATTTTTACCGATGTGTTAATATGTCATAAACCTCATAGATATAAGAAATATTTAGACAATGCGTTGGTTGCTGGATCTTACGTCTATTGTACGGCGCCGCCATATTAGTGGTGTCAACGTTCCCAATACAAACGCACGCAAGTGAATGGCGGAGCTGATGTGATACAATACTTGGAAATATAATATTTGGGAAATTTAAATAGTTAGTATTTATAACTTTATGCTATTTCATTATATTTATAATGCATGCGTGTGTTGTTTTTTAAACGCTTTGCTGTAGCTCAGTGGTGAGGGCATTGCGTTAATAACACAAGATCGCGGGTTCGAACCCAGTGTACTGTACATACCAATACAAATGAATAAATGTTTAGGGTAATGCATTTTAAGCTTATTTAAACTTAAGTTTTGATAAAAGCTTCTGCCAAAAGTAAATGTTGAGGTTTTTGCACATCGCGCAGTGTCACTGTGTGTTTGTCATACGGCTCTCTCTCACTTTATTGGCTGGTGTGAATGAGAACACATGAGGGCTGTACTGAGAAGCCTCGGAGGTTTTTCGCTCGTGACTTGTTGTCTTTGTAATGAAGTTTGTTGTGACTGTACACAGTTCTTAGTTGCATGACTTTAACAGAAGGTGGCAGTATTGTCACAGAGGGGTGTGGTCTGCGCGCACCTGTTGATAGAGATTGTCAATCTGTTCCACCGCGGGTGCGCGCACAGTATAGACTGAATCTGATCTCCTTGAATTGTGATTTTCTGTGCAGTGTTTTGCTGCTGAGTTTCTAGTTATTTGTGACTTTGTGTTTTAAAATGTTGATTGTCAATGATGATCATTATCCTGTAGTTATTTGTTTAAACCCAGTGTAATACGAATGGCAGTAAACAAGCGTTTATCTCCTTTGTGGATATTTAAGCAATTTGTAGTCGTGTTTTATTCATTTGTCTAATATATTGACTCTTATAAGACGAGTGGTTCCGCCATTTTATGCTCGTGTTGTGATTGCAATGTTTGTCTTAACTCCATTTATATTCCATTTGATACACATATCTGGTCATTTTGCTTTATAGTTACATTGTCATGTTAATTCACAGTCGTTTCATTAGTTTTATATTTACACCTGTTAATTCTTTATTTTCAAAAACCATAACATAACCACACAGCTCATGTGTTTAAGTGGACTAAAGATCTGTTTGAGTGCTCTGGAGTCTTGCAGCTCTTTTGAATAGAAAAGAAAACCATTGAAAACACACAACATTGTGCACAGTGAGCATAAGAACATCTGGATGAGGTTCAGGAGGTACTAGGTGAGGTTTCTGTAGTTGTGTTTGTGTAGTTTGTTGATAACAGTCTTTGCCCTCACGTTTGATTCAGAAAACTTAAATGTTACATAGTTATTCTTTATAACTACCATATTACTACCTAAAATATTAATCTAATAACAAAGTGTGCAACCATTAATTGTGTCTGAGTATGACCATGTAATGTGGACACACCAGGATGACGGAAAACTCTTCATTCTATCAAACTTCACTGTATATGTTTTCAATATCCATCTTAAATCAAATAATCTCATACGTCTAGTTTGAATCACACGTGCACTGTTTTCCTTTGCAGATCCAGAGGAACCCACAATCCCCTCAGTGAATCCTCCAGACACCTGCTGTCTCATTGGTGAAGGCCGAGCAGACTGCACAGGACCTGTGGCTGATGTACCTCTGGTCAGTTTGTTTACATTATTTCTGCATTTCAGCGCTAGATAAAACCACTGCCTGTTATACTTTGTTTACTTGTATAGGTCAGGACTTCTCAAAGCTGTCGATCCATCACTTATCACAGTCTGATGATGTTTATTACTGATGTTTGCATTGATGTCGTGTCATAAGAATGTTTTAGTTATATAATTGATCTATTGTTGTTTTGGGTTAGATGGGCTACAACAACACTGAGCTGACGGCGCGAGGCATTCACACGCATCTGTTCAGCAGAGCCTTCATCGTGATTGATGGAAGCAAACTTGCTTGTCGGAAGCTGCCAGCGACGTGAGGTCATCCCTGATGCGCCAAACAGGACTCTAATCGGTGCTGATGGCAGTCCGGCACTCTGAGTACGCAGTGTGCATGCGTGTCCTGTGGGTCGATGGGCCCCGGAAGATAAGGCACACACGGCCATGCTGGAACACTCGAGTAGTAGGATCCTAGTCCTTCCTCGTCTCCTGGGTCTATCCTCAACAGCACACAAAGGTAAGTGAAGGAGAAAGATTCTGAGGTTATGTGGTACAGACGGTGTAATATATAGGGCTGGTGAGCACGCCCCCAAGCACTGTCTTGGACCACATTGGCCAGTTACATTTTCATGTCCACTGGCGTTATTCAATAACGTTTCAGGAAGGTGTAGAGAGACCTCTCTCGAAATGGAACACTCATACATGCTCCTGTTTACCACAATACGTGTACTGTACATTAACTTTCTATTCTAATTCTATTGTCTTTGAAAAACACACACAATTTGATTAGCCTACTCGCCATGATTTCAAGTACAAAGCGCATATTTATCATCACTTCATATTAATCAAAATAACAATTGAATCAATTTAACATTACATTTATACTTATGATTTTGAGTTTTGACACAAGAGCTTATGCGTAATGAAATAACAATGTGATTGTTCACTGTGACACATATGAATTTAAAGCTTCATCTAGCGGATATTTGTAACATTGAATAAATAGATATATATTTGTATGTGACTAATCGTTAACCCAAAATCTATAATAGCTAAATTCTACAAACAAACAAGACAAACACTGATTTTAAATTGTAGTTCACTGTAACAACATCACTAACAACATCTGTCACAGTTTTTCTCGATTGCTTATTTGTCCAACATTTTAAAGAGTAGGTAACATATGTTTTTTTTGGCCCTACTTTGGGTAATGGAGTGTCCAACAACAAGTTTATCTACATACAATGTGTAAAAACACTTTAATCTCGTAATTATATGCAGTTATTCGTACCCTACTTCTTGACTGACTCTCAAATGATTCGTTCCGCGATTCACCCGTCTAGGCCCCTCCTACCCGGTAACCTTGTGTCATGTGATTGGTTCTATTAAGTTCATAAACGTTTAAAGTATTAAGAGAATTAATTCATCCTTCTGCAGATCCCAGTTAAAAAAAGAACATTTACAATTCTCTTGTAACAGTATTATACATGGACTAGTTGACACGGCATACAGTGTACCGTGTTCGTATCTTCAGATGTTATTACAATACAGATAGTACTCCACTTAGTTCTTGAAACAAATAATTTGAGAATTCATGGATTGAACAATTAAATCAGCCGAGTAAATAGCAAGATAAACAAACTGTAACACACCAGAAATAACGCTACATGCTAATGTTAGCGTTATATGCATTAGCTAAATACAGACATAAGGTACGAAAATATTTCTTGAAGTTAAGACAAATATCAAAAGTCACACTTACAGGTTGGGACTCGGTGGAGCTAAAAGGTCCAAATAGAGTTGGTATTGCCCCCTCTCTCAAGCATAGTCGTTATCCATAGTCGTTAGTCACATATCCTGCACTGAACGCGCCAAGATTATCAAAGCAATCATCGGTGAAATGACCCTGGGGTTATACTCATTCGGTATTCTTTGAAAAATGAATTGTATCCATTTTTCCCTCAGACGTTCTTGCTTAGGTAGCTGAAATAAGACGGACTTAGTTTCACACCGTAGAACACAGACTCTAGACATGATAGACATGCATCACGAACGAGCGACAGTATTTGGGGGAGGAGACATACGTTTTTTATGCGTCCACGACTCGTTTGTGTGATTCAGAGTCGACTCCCATTTTAACAACCAAATAACTTCGTTATTTATTCACCTTGGGACTTACAACTTGGCAGGCAGCTTACTTTCAAACACGGCAACATAAAAACGTCATTTTCATGATGTCATGTTACGTACGCTTTAACATTTGTACACTCTGACATCACATTTTCAAAACAATCAACACTTATTAATAAAAAATGACTCATTTTGTTTGCAAAATGCTTTATCACTCACAAAACATTATAAACGTGCAACAAACTAATATTAAAGTGCTAATATTCAAAAGTGTGTGAGAGACAGTTTGGGTTACATTGCAGAATAAGAGGGAGATCAGTAAAGTGAAGCGTCAGACATCACAGATGATTATGTTTGTTTATTGACACTTGTAAAAAACGATATACTATTACAGTTTTAATTCCTGTCAGATAAAAGCAGAAACATTTCAAGTTACAGGCTACAGTATAGCATTTAATTCAAATCTATACTAAAAACATTAAATGAATAAACAAAAGTGAAAAATAATTCTTTTAGAAATCGAGTGAGAAGATGACATGAATGATGAAGATCCAGTAGATTACACAGTCATAGTAATATTTCAGTGTGTGTGTGTGAGTATTTGTTCAATCTAGACTCCTAAAATCTCTTTTTGTCTTTTTCAAACTACTCTTTTGATGATGTATTGTCATAGAGATGCTTCATATACAGTATATTTTAACTACACATCTACAATCAGACATGTCTTTTTAAGTTCAACATTGTTACTACTACACATAAATTACATGTGAGACAGACAAATATACTCAAATACACATCAAGATATGAACAGTATCATATGAAGGTCCTTCAACATTTCACACAGCTGTTAGTTTATTATGATTATGATTGTGTTGTTCTAGTTGTGTATTGCACTGTAATATGTTGTGTGTCTGATCTACAACAGCAGCGCAGACATTATTATACAAGCAACATTGCTCGTCGTGAACAAATGCAATAAACAGTCAGCCAGAGGATTCAGATACAGGAGACATTCCATAAATGAGTTGATACTTACAAATGTGCACCTAAACTTATGGTCAGCAGTATGATGATGTTGTTCATGGGCTGTTGGCAGTTTTTTTCGTAGCCTGAACGAACCCAACAAATTTCACTTAAAATTTTATATCAAAACTACATTAAACATCAACACGTATCTGTGTTTCTACTCCACACATCCTCATTGAGTGCAACTTTAAAGCATTTCCTTTGTGTGGTTGTACTTTCCTTTCATTTATTGTTCTTTATGTACATGATATTGTTATTAGTTTAATCACTATCATCTATTAGCTTTAACCACAGGATACATTTATCCAATTATTTTCCATTTGCTTTTTTGTTCCCATGCACACATTATGAAGACCTTTTATGATGGCGTTATCATTACTTGAAATGCGTATTCGTTTTGCTAGCTGTAAACACTAGGCATATATTTTCTACTGGATAGTATTTTCTGTTATCCTCTCATATTATAATGATTTAGGATTGCAACTGTCTTTGAATCTTTGAAATGAAAGTCGTCTAATCGAAAACTTTGAAAATCGAAAACTTTGAAACGATATGCAAAGTGCTTTACAAATAAATGTGAACTGAATTGAGGATAGTCTCTCTCTCCGAAACTTTCAGAATACACTTTTGATATATTGTATTAGGTCAGTTACTGTATATGGCACAATCTTGGCAGTGTCTACAAACCTAGAATAATTTTTCTTCACACATTGTGAAATCACCACCATCAAAGTGAAGTTTCATTCCCACATCATTAATCCACTTTCTTTTACAGTTGACATGTAAAGACATCATTGATTTAGCAATGAAATCGATAAGATTTCACAAATTGAAAAAATATACATATGTTATAAAGAGCAAAAAATATATATACACAAAATCAAATATAGGCTGAATCCAAAAGAAATATCCTCCTGTAAATCCAACTTGCAAAATGTTCTCTCTACGAAGGCAGTTAAGTAGGATTTATGGTTAAAGGAGTCAAATTATTGTTTTGGATATACTAAACTAGCCTAAAAATTAGCCTAAATATGTTTCTAACAAAGATTACTTTGTGGATTGAACTTAGATTCTCAAGTTTTGGGCCAGATGTGTCAGAAAGTTTGCCCAACTAGCAAAACAGTGTAATCAGAATAAACAATATAGTAAGAGTTTGAAAGCTCCCAAAGATGCATTTGACCATGTTCAATTCTGTGTTTTTTTTTTAGTTTTTTTCTTGTAAAGATAAGTATTTTAGTTCTTGCTGGCATATACATATACAACTCAGTTTGACTTATTGCATGCGGCTCATGTCCGACATCTTTCAGCGCTGAGACTTCTTCATCTATCAATTTCAAACGATCTCCAAATCCACATTTTGATATCATCTAAATTCTCTATTCTCATAGAGAATGTTCAGCCATTTTATAGGCTCAGCCAACGAAAAATTATTTTGTTCTGTTGTTCATTGGGTAAACTTGACTATATTGTGACAACTGACGACTTGTTAAACATTTTTTTTATGTTGGGTGGACTTCAGTGTCTGTTGGTTGAGCTAACTCTAAAATGTGCTTGCAATCGGTTGGCTTCTTATTCAAAAAATGTTTACAGTGTGCAACACAGGATGAAACCTTTAAACTTGTATTAGACACGTAAAATTGGAAAAAATGAAAGTGTGGTAACAAAAGATGCATTCTATCTAAAAGCGAATGCTCGCCCAGACCTGCCTGAAACACCTCGTGTAACCACACCTTCACAAATCTACATCAGTTGGTGGTATGACTTGACTAAGACCGACGAAATATATACGTAAGTCAGCTGGGTGTACCTGTCAGTACAATTGAAGAGGAACCTGATGTTCCAAATATGGCAAGATGCGTTACATTTCCCTCACACGCTTGCAGTATTCCACCAATCACTACACACTGGTTAACTGGCCAATCATAGCACAGCTCACTTTTCAGAGCGATGAGCTTCGTCAATAATCTGCGCTTTTCAGAGAGGCGGAGCAAAGAGGAGATACAAACATGCACGGTATGTGGAAAATACAGCGTTTTTTAACCTTAAATCGTGTATACACATTGCATTACATAAAAAAAACACAATATTCATTTTAGCCGTGTCATATGACTCCTTTAACATACAACATGAAAAAAGTTATTAGTATGAAACAAATGTGACCGTGCAATGACTAAGCTCAGTTATTGTATTCAATCCTCTGTACTTTATTAAAATACAATGTAAAATATTGCTGTAATTTTGCAGCAGGTTAGCCAGTAATTTACTGTAGATTTAAATACTATTTAATATTTTCCTATTAGTACTATTAATTTAACTTTAATTTAATCAAGATGAAAACACTTTGACTTTTGCGATTCAAAATGAGCAAGAAGAGACTGGTCTCATTACTGGCATTAGCACAGCGACATGCAAAAAATGACATTCTTCCTAAGTGTTTTTGTTTTGTTTTCTAGTGAGAATATTTAGATCTTCTTAAATAACGATACATTTACTTAACAAGAAAAGAAAAGAGACCTAAGATATTTAGTCTTGTTTTATGAAAGAAAATATTTTTTATAAGTTTTACAGTGTAGTTGAAATTACTTTATTTACACCATCTGCTAGATGTTTATAAAGGACCTGTTGTTTTATTGTAGACTACTGTTTGTTGAGTCTTATTGCTCTAATAACACTTCTCTACTACTGTGGTTATACACAAGAATTTAAGATTTTACATTTAGAATTTGAAGAAAATCTTAAAACATATAAAAGTCTTGACAGTCTTGTTATTATTTCAGGGCTGACTTTCAAGAGTTTGAGTATGACACACAACATCAGCATCAACGAATCAGATTGGTCAAATACTTCAATTGAGTTTGATAAACCAGTTCAGCCACATAATAGACATAAAGGGTGGACAGAATGGTCAGATTATTTACAGAAACAGGGAACCGCAGGGAAAGTGTTTATCTGGATTATTTCTTCGGTTGAGGTTCACATCATGCTCAGAACAACAGAATCATCATCACAATAAACAAATAGCTGTGTGAAGTGTTGAAGGATCTTTATATGATTCTCATACACTTGTGTGTATCTTCATATTTAGCTATTTGTGTACACTTGTCTCACTTTTGTGTGTTTATGTGTAGTAACAGTGTTTGTTAAATTGAATTGAAAATGGCATTTCTGATTGTGATTGTGTGATTAAAATCATATATGAAGCATCATCAAGAGAGTAGTTTAGTATCGCAACAATCTTCAACACGTATGACTTTACCCCTGCCTGCATCAAACCAAATACTGTTCTTCAAAACCATGACAAGTTAAACATTTAATCACATCACCAAGAATGATTAATATTGGAAGAAATATGAGCTTATTTATGTATGGTATAGAATTTCAATTTCCATTTTTTTATCTGTATATATTGTATGTACATGTTTTTGTTTTGCTTCTTCTTACATTGTTGTATATGTTTGTTAAATTGTGCCAAACAATAAAAGCACTTTCACATTAATGATGAACAAATGTCATGTTGTGCATCAATGTTATAGTAAAAAACTGTTCTTCAAAAAACATTTACTCAAAAAAATCAAGTAGATTGTTAATATTTAATTTTCTTTAACAGAATAACAACAATAACAATCAAGCTTAAATAATGAAATTAATTAATAACCAATCTTGTGAATGAAATTGTATTTTTTTTGTGCGTTATAAAATATTGTAAACAGTGCGGGCTTCACAGGGAACACATGATGAAAGCATTTTACCTGTGAAGAACAGCTAAATAGTTTTGCGATTTGCTTTAAATAAAAACAACCGAAACCGTTGGACGTGTCTTGCTTGACAAGTTATACACAGATACAAAATACAATTGTATTATATTGCCATCTAATTATTTCACATCTTCCCTGTTAAAGTATTTTGTTTCTGTGAAAAAGAACATTTAGCTTTTAACAGCTTTATATTTTATGGCAAAAATAACAATAATGGGACTATTAAGAGTTGAATTCGTCAGATTTATTATTATAGTCCTTTTCAAAATGCACATTATTTTACAGCTGTGTTACAAATAAACATTGTCGTAATGTTTTAGATGCATTACTGGTTCTTTGATAGCATGTATCATATCATTTAATTTAATTCGTAATGTGCTTATTTTAACTTAACCTCACTGAAATCTCCATAAGATGTAATGTTATTAACCAAACTTGAAATACATACAGCAGACAGGAGCGTAAATATACTAATGTAATACAGAAATAAATATAAGAGAAACACAATTATTGATTTATTCCGGTTAAGCCCAATTAAAGTTGATCTTTAAGCTTACATCTCTTGACAAGGTCCACAAGATCCATCCATCTTTTCTATATATGATAAACATTATCTCTGACTCTAAACTCCTATATAGGACTCCTATTGAGTAACTCGACAGACTTTGGTTAATTACCTTATTAAGGTAAAAACTGCGTCATGTCTTCAGTGATAAGGGAATGGAAAACTGTGCGCTGTATATAACCTCTGTTGATTAAAGTTGATTCTGTTGTTCATGCTTTCTGATTGATTTTCCAAGGAAAGTCTGGTTGGTGTAAACTTACAAAATTACAGACATTACAGTAAAAGTCATAAGTTGGGTTGTGATATAAAACACATCTTCAAAAATCCACATTCAGCTGCCACTTGGCTGGCGGGGTGTCTGTGACATCAATTCTAAAGGTGGGCTGTAGGGTGGAGGCGGTACCTCTACTGACCCACGAGAAGCATCGATCCCCGTGTTTAGAATTTCTTGACCACTGGGAGCATATATTTTCATTCCGCACTGTAAAAAAGCAGGGATGTAAGTAGACAGAATGAAGACCGATGGACGGGCAGACAAACAGATAAAGAGACAGATCTGTACCTCTGTGTAGGATGGTGGAGGGCACACTAGATCATACGGTGGCGGACTCCAGTCAGTTTCTTCCTCATAGTCAGGCTCATCTCTCTCGTCAATAGGAATAACAAACACACGGTCATTGATTGACAGGTCAGAGTCGGTGTGCATGTCCATGACATCTGTTCTGCAGAATCTGCAGCAGTACTTCAATATACACAGACACAGAGCCAAAACCAGCACTGGCGATAAAAACGTCCTACATCACGAGAGAAACAGGACTTAATGTCTATTGTGTATACAAAATGAACTCTCGCTCTGTATTTGTAAATGATGTGTTTATATTATAATATAACATTGTGTCATTCTTACTGGATATAGTAATAAATATAATCAGCCATGAAATCGTTCAGGAGTGTCTGCAAAGAAACAAAAACAAAAACACATTTGTTCCACTTACAAAGATGAAAATCTGGTGGGTTATTCACATACTTTTTGATTCATACAGACACAGACCGCTGTGAATAATTCATTGTGCCCTTTATGTTTGGCTTGTAAAAATAGGCTATATAACTGTAAAATGAGGTATTATCTGATAAACCGCCAAGTCAAATTCTGTGTGATATAACCAAAACACGAGCACCAAGATTGCTGCTGTGACAGACAGAAAACAAAAATCAAAACGTAAAGGACAGCAAAGACAGCCTCATATAGACCCCATAACTGTATGTGTTTTAACCGCATGAAAGTCTGTGTGATTTCATGTTTATTTTAAAACGTTTGAAAATCGTTTCGAAAATATTGATTCAGATATGCACTTTCACTTGCTGAACAGAAGCTATGTTTTTGATTTTTACTTGACACACCACTTCAATCTTATTGGTGGAGATAGTTTAAAATCAACATCAATATGTATATAATTTTAAAAAAACCTTTTGAGAAATATAATGAGCATGCTTAATATAAAACCTTATTAATGTCTGTCAGCTGTGCCTGAAATAATAATCCAATTAGTACCACTGACTGAAAAACTGAATAAGACTTTCCAGCATGCACAGAATTAAGCATACGTTGATCCATGAGTCAGTTACAGGCTATTGTACTCGAGTAGTGATATGACATAACCAACCATGTGTTTCATTCAGTCTGAATTCTTTTAAAATCTACAAAAGTTTTAAATGTCTACATTCGTCATATGTGCAGTTTTGCCTGTAAATGACAAATGTCAGTACTTACAGTTTTTCCTCGATCTGACCGAAAGTTGAAGAAAAGGAAACTCACTTCAGTAAATTCGGTGTATTGTAACCGCTGTAACCTCTCACTGACATGCTTTGAAGGACTTTGAGCGGGACACTTATTTGCCATAGTCATCACTGGGTTGGGTTTGTAAACACCGGGCCTGTGCATCACTCAGAACTTATATCTCTGAATTCTAGCTCTGTTCCAAAATTTTATTTGTCTTGGATGAGATGCAGAATTATAATTTGAACTCATGTGAGTAGAAATAAAAAAGAAACTTTTATGTTATATGTGTAGTAAATAATGTCATTTTTCAGCATGATTTCCTCTGAATGTTAAAATAAAGGAATTACCATGTGCTCAAAATATAAGGTATTTTCAAAAAACAATCAATAATTATTAAGAGATTTTTTTACTATTATGTGTATTTTAATGATACTCAGAATAATATTAATGTTGGAAATGCAACTTAAGGTCACCTGCAGTGACAAATGTTCATCAAACTTTCAAGTTCATTAACAACGACAGCGTGTATTAGTATTAGCATCAAGCAGAAACATTTATTAAATTATTCAAGCCTATGTAGTTCTTCCCATAGTTCTCAAGTCGATTTTTATACATTTGAATGTTTTCTTATTTCCTGTGTTAGGCTGATTCTAGGTGACTAGCAGAATCCCGCAGGATTCTCTTTACAGATGCAGATGAAACGGGTTTTTATTGGCCAGTGAGTATTGACCAATCAGCCACCAGGACTAAAAATAAGCATTTTATCATGTATTGGTGAAAATGTTTACCCGTTAGAAACCTAGACATTTGACTTCCGAGTTCCAATTCCCATCCATTCAATGAGTGTATACCGATATATAAAGGATATATTACAGACTCCTAAATAAACCAGAAAGTGAAAGAGATTTTATAAAAAGGAAATTATAAACATTGAATGGCCTTTAGAATTTAGGTTAAACTTGAGTGTAAGTGGGTCATGAAATCACACCACCCATATCATTGGAGGGACATTACACAACACGCTGTGATTAAAGATTAGACAGCACTTATTGTATATTAGCATAGATCTCCCTCCAAATATATAAAGAAATTCAAGAAAGTGTGGGTATGAAGAACATAAGCTGTGTTCTGTAAAGATAAAAACATCTTTTCTGTTTAAACTCTACTGAAATTAGATTGTTGTCTCACTTTATACGGATTATAAAGCATATTTATGAGTGAATCTTGGAAAAGGGGTTTCTACGTAACTTCCAGTCTGCCAAATACAACAGAAGGTTTATTTTGATGTGTGTTATGGTAATATGGGGTAAAACATGAGTGTCACATTTTGTGGACAAACTGGCTGCTATAACACCGCAGGATGTTGCTTGTTACCTCTTCCGGCACTGGAATGAAGCTTTTTTGGTTAATGTATTAGTCTTTAGTTGTAATTCAAATGCCTTGTTAATTTGAAAAACATAAAGCATGGATTGATCTCTATAATAATAATTTGAACAGTGATGAAACTTTTAGGAAAGCGAAACCTATCGAGTACATTTTTATACAAGAAAAAAACGGGGAGAAATCATCCTAAGTGGGAAACAATTTATTTCGAATACATTTGGGTGATGACAAAGCAACTTGAAGACACACAAAAAAGAGGTAAATCACTGACTCTACTTCTATTTCCAGAGTTTCTTGATGGACATGTTTTTCTCGTTGTCTTTCTGCATCACCTGTGAAAAGAAAATGAATGATAAACTAGAGATATACACAAAAACAACATTAGGACATTTTTTAAACCTGGAGTAAAATCCTTTTCCAAATACCTTTGCAACAGCCATCTCAAAATCTTCTTGGTTGACATGAACTCTCCTCTCTCTCAGGGCGTACATCCCTGCCTCAGTGCAGACACCCTGTCAGACAAACGCAAATAAAACACTGCTTACAATCATGCTAACTCTGATTAGTAGATTCTTTTTAATCATTTTCCATTAACAAGTGTGTGCATTTCTTTATTTTAAATAAATGAGTATGTTATGAAGCTTTTTATGAATGAGATTCATTACTCATCAAGTTCAAACTGAGATGACCTTACCTTGACCTCTGCTCCAGACGCTCCTGGCATTAACTCTGCAATCTTACGCAGGTTAATACCACGAGTCAGGTTCATTTTACGTGAGTGGATCTTCAAAATGTCCAAACGGGCCTAAAGAGAACACGACAAACATTTATGAGGTCGCTGGAAGCTTTTGCAACATTCAATACTAGACTATTAAAAAACACAACAAAACAATAATTTTGAACAGCCTCAGAACAAAGCAGCAAATGACCTCTTCATTGGGAGGGGGAAATTCAATCTTCCTGTCAATGCGACCTGGTCGGAGGAGGGCGGAGTCTAGAATGTCAATACGATTTGTTGCCATGATAACCTGAGAAAAACAATCATATATACATCAAAATTATTTAATGCAAACCATGAATCAAGAAAACACGTTACACGCCTGTGAGCTTGGCTAAAGCCGAAATGTTCTTATGTCACACATGGTTGTCACACAGGTGACCGATGTTTGTATCTCACTTTAATGTTTTTGGTGGCCTCGAATCCATCCAGCTGATTTAGGAGCTCAAGCATGGTCCTCTGCACCTCACTGTCTCCTCCTGATCCTCCCTCCAGTCGGGACGAGCCGATGGAGTCGATCTCATCCATGAAGATGATGGACGGCGCGTGCTCCCTGGCCATGACGAAGAGCTCGCGCACCATACGGGCTCCTACAAACCACACTCTAGTCAATACTAAAATCTTGCTTAAGGAAAATATTATCTCCATTCGTTACTTAATGAAAACGATGATATGCATTCTGTGAAGATGATGCCAAAAATAAAAGTATCGTTAAAATAATGCTGTCGTTCATAAACACTTGGTATGCTAACCTTCTCCAATAAACTTCTGCACAAGCTCTGATCCCGACACTCGGATGAAGGTGCAGTCAGTATGGTGAGCAACAGCTCTGGCCAACAGTGTCTTTCCTGTGCCAGGAGGTCCATACAGCAGCACACCCTACCAACCAATCATCAACACACAGCCAAAAGTTACTGAGCACGAACAGACGGGAGTAAAAGGCTTCACACAATACAGCCCTATCACTCACCTTAGGCTGTGCAATTCCAAGAGCTTCAAACAGTTCTGGGTGCTTGACTGGGAGCTCGATCACTTCCTTGATCTCTTTGATCTGTTTATCCAGTCCTCCGATCATCTCGTATGTTGAATCTGGCACTTTCTCCACCATCATCAGCGAGACGAGCGGGTCCACTTTGTTTGGCAGGATTTTGTGAAGCGTGTAGCTGTCGTTTCGAAGTGCTACGCGACAATTTGGAGTTACCTGAGAAAAAGGATTGTTTAACATCCGCTTAAATAAAACACTTGTCATAATTTGAGCTTCAGAAATGTATGTAAGACAAAAATGACTGTGGGTATGGTGAAACGGTGAAAGTGACGCTTCCCTAAGCAAACATCAAAACAAACAACTTACATCATTGATATCAATGTTCTTATCCACATCCACAACAAACTTTCCTTCGGGATGCACCTACAATAAAATAAGAACAAAATCGATACCCACACATATATAGAAAACAATCTCAGAATTGATCGTCACATGAGAAGGATAGGAAGAAAATAAAGACCACCGGACCTTGACCAGAACTTTCTTCTTGTCCATGGCTCTCACCACCTCCCCTACATAAGAGCCCTGCTCCTGCAGTAACTGCAGCTCTTCACGCAGGAGACGCACTACAACCAAAGACACAATACAAAATAAAAGCCATTGCATTTTCATGTTTGAAGATAGCATATTATGTATAATTATAATAATAATAATAAAAGAAACAAGTTTGCAGGCTATACCTTTGGCATTTAGCTCATTTCTTTGAGCCTGCAGACGTCTGAGATTTTGACTTTTGTCGTTTACTGTCAACTGAATGAAGAAACAAGCACATTCACACATGACAAACAATAACGCAGCTGCAAAGCATACAGTGTACATTTCGTGATTGTTTTTACCTGAAGATCCTCAATTTTAGACAGGTAATACTGTCGAAGCCCAGTTCCCCCTTTACTGTCCTCAACATCCATCTGCAACAACAGCAGATCACAGTGAAATAAAACATGTCAACTCCAATATGACAAACAGACGGTTTATTAATAATAATAAAGACTCATTAAATGATGTCATCGTTGCTATCGAGAAATCTGTCATGTTATGATCAGTCATGATCCCACATTTAAGTTACTACAGTAACTACAGAACTGAAAAAGGTATTTCTATAAGAGGTTTCCAGTGTTAGGATCAAGGATGTGTCATGTTATGATCATTGTTTTGTTAAGTAGTTATGAGTGTTGTTTCACGTCAGTGAGACACAATGAGACAGCAAACTCCGCTGTACTCCGAGAAAAAGCGCTTAAATCATCTATTCTGTCGTATGTTTCTCTACAGTATTATCACTGTAGGGTAAACACATAAGATATACAGCACTTATAAGAACAACACAGCTAACTGCATAGATAATTTCTATAGGTTCTGCTCAGAAATAGCACTTACTTGCTCAATACCGTCCAGCGCCATCTTGAACATACAAACTTCCGGTGGTGCGTTGCGTATTTCCGTTTTGTGTTCTTCAGGTGGGATCGGCCGGTGCGCTACACTCACTAGCGCCGTCTTCAGACCGGAGAGAAAACCACAACCCGTGCCTGTTTGCATCTAAATTCTTTAATTTATCAAACCACTTGTTTTACATTTATCTGAAAACTTTTCACTAACAATTAAATAATAATAACATTATAAATGTAGTGATTTTCTACTTTGTATTAAACCATTCTTGTTATATCGTATTTTATATGATTTATTGGTTTTATTATATTAAGTGTAGTAATAATCTTCAACAACCAAAAGTAAAGATATTTCTCAGTATTTAGTTATTGTCAGAGGTAGACATCCACTGGTTTTACAAACAATAAGCCAATGTGTTTCAAAGGCACAACTAATCTCCAGTTAAGGTGAGGTAACAATAGAGACAGGTAGAACCAGACAAACATGTTTCCAGAACTATAGATGCATCTAACTTCATGCATCAACATGACTGATGTTTGATTTTATCTGGCCAACGGTCTGCTCTCTGCTAGAAATAGCTTTTCTTTCCCATCAATTCTGACCTATCAACATTTCATATTACGAAACCTCTTTTTTGTCAATTAAAGTATTTCCTGTAGCTCAGTAGTAAGAGCATTGCGTTAACAACACAAGATTGTGGGTTCGATCCCAGGGGATTGCAAATACCTATGCAAAATGTATAGGATAAAGCAATGTTAGTCGCTTTGGATAAAAGCGTCTGCCAAATGCCTAAATGTAAATGTAAATGTAACTGAAAATGGTACACATTCATGATTCATGATGTCAAGAACCCTTCATGGAAACAAATTTATTGTTTAAAATGCTCCAATTTCCCAATAAAGAGTACAAAAAAGCAAGCATTTGATTGATACAAAAATATAAAACAAACATTAAATTTTAAGAATTGTACTGCATTTACAGAACAATGGATGAATGCACTCACGGGTATAGCACATGTGTAAGAGCATTTCAGACCAGTAATAATACTGCCTGAGGATCAAAAAGAAAAGATCACAAATTAAGCTCTTAGAATATCATCTGTAACATGTTGCCAATGACAAAACAAAATATCTTTTGACTCGTACCTAAGAAAGGAACTTAAAATTGTGACATTTAAAAAAATGTTGGAAACCAGATATTTAGTGGTAACTGCCAAAAAGCCACAGATGCTGTTAATGGAGCTTAACCCCGTTAGACCTGAAACATTTCTTCAATGATAACTTTAATTGCAAGAACACAAATTACCATACAAATACGAAAGGCCACTTATAAAAACAGAATCTGACGGTAAATTCACAACCGTGCCTGGAATGTAGAATTATGCAAAGAACTTAAATGATCAAAAGTACAAAATATGGCTTTGAATATCTGAAAAGAAGAGATGGCTTACACACCCAATGAAATCTGGGCATTGCTATATGGTCTCTGCTACCTTGGCAGATTTAAAAAACAGTCAAATCTAAAAATCTTAACACAAACAAGATGAAGACAGAAAGTCTGGCATACTGAACCAAAACAGCTGGACAACCAAATGTGCCGAACGCAAAAAAACATGGCCCTTTTGCATATTTTCCTGAGACCAAATACAAAAATCCAGAATATTGTGCATTGAAGAAAAACACTTCATTACGAATCTACTTAATCATGAGTAAATGCAGCTTAATCTCAAAACTGTGCAATATATTTGAAAAGTTTAAGAAGAGCCAGAATCAGAAATGTTTATAAAAGGGCAAGTGTCAGCTGAAGCTGGGAATTTAGTACTGCATAAACAAAGTGTACAAAAAGCTACAATACACTGGTTGCTTCTGTACATTTTGTCAACTAGATAGTTTATCATACTTTGAAATATTAAAAACAGTAAACAGAAGATGTTACTAAGCAAGTATAATGCATTGAATGGCTTACTGTCATATTTATAGCAAAATACACAAGGAAAGTTTTAAGAGACTGAGGTGTTCTAGTTAGTCTGCTATCTGAGATTTGATGTGGGCAGAATTGTGTTACTGTACAATCAGCAAGTTCTGCACCTGACTGGCTGTTTATGACGGTTGTTCCTTTTCAAACAGAATATTTATCATCAGATGTAAATGGAAAGCTAATTCATCAGGTGGCAGTGGGTTTGGAGTCTGATGCTTATGAGAGTCGGATTCCCAGTACCTGTTCCAATTCCTGTCTCCTCTGCTGGACCTGAAACCAACACAATTCATTATTTAGAAGAAACAACATGATTACCTCCATAACATGATATTTCCTCTAAATAACCCAGTAGCCCACCTTTGAAAACACATAGCGTCCAACAGCTTCTGTGACCCAGGGTGCTTGGTAAAACTCTGTCCTCCTCTCCTCTTCTGGGTTCCCGACAGTGTCCGTCATCATCTGTAGAAAACAGCGGTAGACTTGAATGAGTCCAGCAACGTCAAATGACCAGAAAAGTGTGAATCTGAACGTTTCAGTTTACCTTCAGGTCTCGGCTCTGAGACTTGAGCCAGTCCTGGATGAACTCCTGCGGGTTGTTACTGAAGCTGAGCATGAAGTCTCTCTGGGTTTTCAGCGTGTTGATGGATTCAATAGTGTCGTGGATCTTGTGATGGAGAACGTAAGTTTTTGGTTAGTACATTATAATAGTACTTTACACTTTTTCAGGTGTATTTTTGTTTCGTCATTGCACAACCACCTTCATCTCTAGGGCAGCGATCTCCTGCTGATTGGTTGTGGATGACAGAAAGCTGGTCATCTGAGCCTTCAGCGGGTCGTCCACCTCAACATCGATGTCAAAGCACGCTGTCTTCTTCTGGTCATTGGGATCCACACTATCAGACAAACAACAATGAAGCGTTTTTGTTTAAGATTGAAAATCAATCAAACAGATAATAGATGAGACATGTATACAGCGGTTTGAACGGACTTTGTGATTTTGCACACAGAATCTTTATTATATCGAACCTTTAACTTCAAGTATACTGTAAATGCACTACAAGTTTAATAAAAGTGTCCACAAAATGCAGAGATGTAGATGTAACACAATTGTCTACCAACTGAGCTACAGGAACATAACAGTATAATCATAATAACTATGATGCAACAAATGAAAGTATTGTAATTATGTAGAATCAAACATGTCAAGTTAATTTGAAATAATAGACAAGTATTCTTTAAAGAAGTACATTAAGCAACTACAGAACGGTAGTAGAGAGCAGTCACACAAAAATAAAATCGCACACACACACCTGATTGAGTGATTGATGACGATGGGGTCAGGATGCTGCAGAAGGCCTGCGAGCTTCATGGGGATATCAGAAAACCTCATCCTGGGACAGCCAAAAATCTGTAGGATTATATTAAGAGTCTATAGTGAGTCCTTGATTACCAAATATTTCTTCTGTACAGTATTTGTCTTAATAAATGATCTGGTGCCTGTCTGTGGAAAACTCTTCAGGCAGTTTCTTCAAGCCTATGTCGAGCTGAATAAGACCTTAAAGGGACCCCTGACTAGGAAGACTTGTATTTGTAAAATTGATTTTTAGAATCACATGAAATATTTGCATTACTTTAAAGCGGTACTTCTGAAAAAAATCAAAAATCCCCTGTGTTTTACTGCCCCTCAATGCATCCTAAGTGAATATGACTTTCTTCTTGAAGAATAATGTTATAATACCACGTATCATTTTACTTTTGAAGCTCCAAAAAGTGCATCCATCGATCAAAGAATAGCCCGACACGGCTTCATGGTCTTAACAAAGGTCTTCTGAAGTGAATCGAGGCGTTTATTTAAGAGAAAAATCCATATTGACAACGCTATTAATGTTCATGTCTAACATCTGCTGCAGAGAGGAATCATTATTCTGACTGCGTTATCCTTCAAGAAGAATGTTATTCAGTCAGGATGCCCTGGGGGTTAAACATGGGGAAATTTTGTTTCTTGGCTGAAGTATCCCTTTAAAATAAACCCAAATTTAATAATAATGTTTGGGTTGCAACCTTTGCACTTCAGGTACTGTGGCGGGAAACAAAATGGGAGCCTCCAAGTGACATATTAGAAGAGTTTATTTTTTTAAATGCTGCGCATCACATCTGGTGTGGTTGACACGGTGTTAGACCGTTTTTATATCTCAAATGTATATAATCAGTGTTAATTTATTAAGTCAAACATCTCTTTATAGTCCGGGTGAGCCAGTGAAAACCCAGCTCAAGTCATATTTTTGTGATTTACTGTTTTCTGCATGAAATCATTGTAGATAACATAGAGAACGAAGTAAGACCATGTTACAGATTGTAACCGTAGTGAAATTAATGGTGGAACTTTGAAGCTACTTATCTCATTAATACATTGTAAAACTACAGCCTGGTTTTCACAGACATTGTCACGATGCTTTTGTGGAAAAGTAACATATCAATGACTGATCCCAACATTAAGGTGGGATGGGGTAAAAACGCTTCGGCATCTCGAGAAAAGGGGAAAACTTCAAAAGAATTGGAGAGGCACCTGTCTGAAGTATCTGTTGCAGTTAATAAACTCCTTCTCATGGCAGTCCTGGAGCTTGTTGTTTTTGATGTAGAGCCACAGGGCCTGCATGATACTGGCCCTGGTTTGAGTGTGGACGCCCAAAAGTCGAGCCAGACGAGGATCTAGCTTATACTGTGGAGGCTGGAAGAGAAGTACAGGTAAGATGACAGACAATCATATATATATTCATACATCTCAATTATGAAATGAGTAACAGTGACGCAAATTCTTGTTCAGAACAGAAATCTAAATTCTCATAAATTAGCCTTTTTTGGAATGATTATGTTTGTGTATTACACAAATCTTTATGATGTAAGTCTACAATAACATATTGGCTTTTTTACATTGTCTTCAGATAAAATAATTGTCGATTAAAGAAAAATGTTTTCCATCTGAAATTATATTACATCCGTAAAGAACAGACAACAGGTAAATTTTCTTGTCACAGTAATCTCATAGAAGCTACATTTGCATGCAACCAAATAATCCATTTGTAGTCGGATTGATCGGCACACAAACAGAATGAAAGGCTAAACACATTCATGGGGAAAGTGCAAAACAAATGTGTAAATGTTGTTATACTCCACATCTGAGAACTTCTTAGGATCCAGAGATGATGTTTGAACTTTGATGAAAGACGATGTGCGTAGTGTTGCCAGGTCCGGTTTTCCGGCTAGTTTTGAATGACCATTGTATTCATTTTATTACACAGAAGGGGCAGTTTCCCGGAGAGGGATTCTCTAAACCAGGACTTTGGTTTAGTTAAATTATGATATTTAAGTAATTTTTACAAACAAGCATTTCGAAAAAACATAGCTTGTGGGCATTTTGAGACAATTCAATGACACTAATGTATTTAAATACATGCCATTGCAAGTTGTTTTCAGTTCTGGACAGCGCCGGTAACATTTATTTTGGTCTAGGACTAGTCTTTATCCCTGTCTGGGAAACTGCCCCTTAAAGTTATTTATGTGTGCAATGTGATACCTGATGGTCCAGCATAAGGAGGAGAGTGCATTTCACATTCACATCTCCTGGTCTCTTCACCTGAAAGCCATCCGTCTCCTGAGTTGCGGGCATTCTGTGCCACTATAACAATCAAGAAATGTATTGATGTAAGAAATGTAATGTAAAAGGTTTTTTTACCATTAAAATACTGTGCACTGAGTTTACCAAAAACAGAATGATTAAAACATAAATAAGGTCAATACTGTCTCCTAGACAACACTGTTCTGAGATCACCGTACCTCCACCAGGTGATTGTCTGGTCCATAGAGTTCTTTGTCCAGTTCAATGACCAAGCTTTTGAAGAAGGATGAAAACTTTCTCTTCTGTTTTCCTGGCTAAATAAGGGAAAGGACAGAGAGAAAGAATTAGGCTAAAGGGGAGAGAAAACACATGTGAATCTTTTGTTCATGTCGTTGATTGATTCTGCATTGTTTAGTGCTGACCACATCGGGGGAGTTTCTTCAGACACGAGCTGCCTCCAGCTATTGCGCCAGTACGCGTTTGCGCAACTTGATCTCTCCCTCAACAATACGTACAACAGCCGAGGCATAAAAAACAACAAATTAAATAAAAAAACACGTTTCCTCTTTTCATTGGGAAGAAACATTCCCAGAGGCTGGCGAATGCATGTTCAGACTTCTTTTGACTCGATTCACGAAACGGGCAAAAGTTTCTATTTTTTATCCTCAATGGGTCCGCCAAAAAACCTTCCAGCGAGGGAACGTGGAACAGCTTACAGCACATCTGGTTTGGAGGAGTGAGCTGAGGACATGAGCTAGTGAGGACCAGAGAGACTCAAGGCTGCCAAAAAAACGACAGCAGCGAACTGAACCACACTGGAGCTGTAGCGGCTTGTTGTGAATTCCCCACCGCGTGACTTCTCACATTCAACATGGCAACAGGCAAACACACAGTGAAATGTGTTACTTACGTCCTCCAGGAGTTTGCCCTCCACTCTGAGTTCCCAAGATGCCACTTTTTCAGCCTCCTCCCCGTCTGGTTTGGCAGGTGTGTAAGTGTTGGATATGTAGATCCTCAGTTTTCGCTTTTGCTGGTTGAGAACATAAAATTAACTACCTGTTACTACATGTGACTGAACAGTTTTTTAAATTTACAGATTATGCAGATTACGTAATGATGTCTGGATGTTATAAACGGTTATCAGAGCTTATAAACAGAGCGTGAAGAGCAGTACCGTGATAGGCTTTTTGATGGCCTCCTGTATCTCCATGCGTTTCCGAGCGATGGTCTGGTCCAGCTTTCTCTCAAAGGCCAGAAGGTCCATGTAGGCCTGAGACTCTGGGACCAGATCTCTGATCTGAAGAACGTGAAAATCATTAGAAATTTACGCGTTCAATATTACACAAACAAACTCATACTGTTATGGTTACGCTCACCCTCTGTGGGAGAACTTTGTCAGCCATCTTACGCCGCTTAACTCTGAAAATTCACAGCAGATGTTTAAGAAGCGTGCACATATGCTGTTTTTACAATACCAAAGACCTTAACTGTAGAACACCTTATTATTCTCATATGATATTTACTTTTGCCTTTTTTCCAAGGCTTGTGTTTTAAGGTGACAACAACTATACATTTAACCAAAGGCACACATGTAACCAAAATGCATGCACTAACCCCCTTCTATGACCCATAAGACCACCGGGCTGCTGTTGCTGAAGCAGTCTTTTCCGTGTGGGGTCCATCAGGGCTTGTGACATTCCGGGTCGCATCTGCATGCCTCCACCATAAGATGGACCAGGCATGGGTGAGCCCATAGGACCCATGCCCACCATTGTCACCCCTCGGCTGGGTGGCATACTTGGGCGCTGGGGAGCAAACAATTATTTTACATCATTTGACGTTCTCCAAACACAGACTGCTATTACAGCTTTTAACTATTTTACAGATGGCTGTACTGTTTTATTTTCTAACACAAATGGCACATTAATACAATGTTAGGTATTATGTAAACAGTAAGTTTGATTTTAAGTAATTTAAATGTATTGTATTGTTCAGTTATATTATAATGTATCAGGCCACTGTTCTAAATGTGAAACCACAATATTCATAGTATCTTCAAAGTACTTTAAAGAACACCATGCATGTAATAACACCATGCATGGCCAATAACACGTTATTACCAAAGTACATGGGCAAAAATCTTATTCATCGTTAGAGCATAATTTTTTTATACAAATGGATGAACTTGTTTTGGGGAAACAAGTAAAAAATAAGTTGTTGAAAGTAAAGCACGCGCGTGTCTCTTCAATGCGGAAGTAAGTGTTTTTCAGCGTCAGTATTAAAGTGTTTTTAAAGTATTTGTAAACATTTTAAAGCTCGCCCCTTGCTTTACATGTAAAAAAGCATCACTGTCGACTTTAAAAACAATAATAAATCGCGTAAATGGCCAACGTTGCTGTTAAATCGTTACTGTCGGTAAAGCAGTGACAGACACTTCCTAAATAAAGACAGTATGGTGGACTGAAGGCGTGATACTAAAGTCAACAGAATAAGTTTCGACTCTTACCTGGTGGTACTGGTTCAGTGTGGTGGCCATACCCCTGTAGGGGGAATTTTGCGGCATTGCTGTCATTCTCATAGCGCTGTGACCCAGGTTCATGTTGGGGTTTATTGGGGTGCTGGAATTGAGGGCGAAACCCGATCTAGAAGCCATAACAACTTGCTTAATTCTCCAGCTGCTAATTGTTTCAAATAAAATGAACGCAACTGAGTCTTACTACGTGTAAGTTGTTACTCAGCACGTGTTTGCATCCTGTATTTTCTCGCAGACGCGCTGTTTACTCTGTCAGCGTCGATCGAGATCTCCAGAGTGTGTCATCTCTGCCCATAAACGCTTGTCAAACCGCCCGTTCACCTTAATGGTTGCCTCTCAATAACAGTTTGAGAGTCTGACCAATGAATACAGTTATCAGTAGGTGTGTTCGACTTTACGAAGTGCTGCGCAGATCTATTTGCGTATGACAATAAAGAATCGCGAGAGCGAGGGTAAAACTTTGCGTAGGACTTGTTCTCGCGGTATTGTGATGTCATTTAACGATTGGTCTGCGCAGCATTGCATGAAGTAGTGTGTGGCTTCTCAAATCTCCTCCCTCTGAGTTGCCAAATAAATTCACGTTTAATCCTTCCGCGCAGGCGACAGTTTAATGTAGTTTTACCTACAAAAGCTGCTACAGAAATCGGTTTAATGATTTTTATGTATGTTAAAACACGATTTGATAAAGCTTCAAAAAACTTACGACAATTTGCATAAGTAATAAAAAGTCTTTAAATGTCACTTAGAAATATGAATTATATTTATTCAAGAGGATATGCTTATAGTGACAAAGATAGCATTTTATATTTATAGCATTGTTATGTTCATGTATCAAAATTTTTTTTTGATTAAAACATTAATAATCCACCTCAAGTCATTGCATCCAAACATAGGCCTCTGTAAAGGTTTAGGTCATATTTCACCCATTTTGTAAAATAAACCTAAAGTAGTAAATATTCCTCCCCAATTAGATTTTTTTATGTTTTCCTTATGTTAATAAGTAGTCAACTATATTATAGTTTACCTACCCTCAATGGCTTTAAGGTAATAAGTTATTTAGATACTAAATGAAATTGGATCGCAATACATTTAGATAGAGTTTCATATATGCAGTGCTTATTAATATTCCAGTAGAACTATAAAGTGGGCATTGCTTTTATTTTCAGTTGACATCATTAAACCTTTAGTTTCGTTACCACAAATATAGATTTATTACCCAAGTGTCTGATTGGAGATGCTTATTTCTAAATAATTTAATAAGTTATTAGTTTATAGTGGTAACGCAAAGGTTCTATGATAATTTAACTACTTTTTTAAATGGCTGCAAGCATTAATACAAAAAACATTCATATGCTAAATTTCAAGTCTTTTGAAGACATAAAATTTGTGAGGTAGCAGTTAAAGGTTTGCTGCATTGTGTGATACACCATCCCACACACTAGGCTCTGCTTACAACTCTTAAAAAAAAACATTAAAACTATATAAAAAAATCTGCAACATAAGACTCAACACCCAGAAGTACATTTTGTATAGCACACATGAAGCATGTTCTGAGATCTTTTATTACATGCCCATAAGCCAATGACTCGTGGTGAGGATAGCAGCATTTTTTATCTAGTCAAATATGTACACAGTTACACACAATGTGAGACCGCAATGGACACATTCCACTGTAAACATCTAATACATAAGAAATACATAAAGAAAACAATTACACTCATAAAGATACTCTCAAGCAATGATTAGATCTTTTTTTTTGGAGACTAACAACCTCTGTTCGCTCTGTAACCAATAATTTACCAATGGAAAAAATGTAGTATGATGATGATGTGCTAGAGGACTAGAGTAACATACAGTACAATTGTACCACACTTTGGCTATTGGAACTACAGAGAAAAGAATATACTTTACTAGATCATGATTTTCAATACAATTCAATAATATCAAACAGTACAATAAGTAACCTGATAGGAAATTGTTGACATTGATTACTAATCTGGATGTGCATGCTAATAACCTTGCACAATTTATTTTAATTGCTTCAACCCCCCTAGAATAATAGGGCACAGATATGAGAAGGTATAATTATACATTGTATATGGATAGAATTTTTATTTTAGAAAGAATCCTGTCTCTTTGTTATGGGAGAGGCCCAGCATCTGTGACTCTATGCTCAGTTGTTTCTGTCTGCTGATAGGATGACGAGTTTGAACTTCCTCCCTGAGAGAATTACGCAAGTTCCTATATCCTAAACGTGTTGTTTTAAAGAGACAAGCTATGTGCAAATATTCCTGAAGAAAAAAAAGAAGTAACAAATAAGAAAAAAAAATGTAAACTGTATGTCTGAAGAATTAGTCCATGTCTCCTCCGTTGATCAGCATAATTCAGCTCACGCAATGCTGCGATCAAGTGACTTCTGCTTCCAACAGCATTATTGAGAAAATGTCTCGTCTCTTAGCAACACACAGGAGCTTTCTTGGTTCTCCATGCGGTGCTTAGGAACCGGCAAAGCTTCAAGAAAAGAAAAAAAACATTAATTTATAATCTCATGTTTCTGCATCTGCAGTAAAACATTATAGAACGTTTTTCAACTTGCATTGTACATTCAACTAAGACATTAAACGCAACATTTTAGCATGCTTAAATGAATCATGCGCCTGAACGTATGTAAATAAAGATTTTTCTACCATCTGAGAAAATTGCGGCTCTCGTCAGCGACACGTATCAGCCAGAGGCATCAGGCTTCATGTACATGGATAAATAAATGAGAAATATGCATATAATACAAAGACACAACACGAAAATCCGTCCTTTGTGAATGACCAGTACTTGATGCAAAATTGACAGATGTAGGCTTACATTTAATCATTTTACATAATAGTGACTTTTAAAGCAACTTTTGTCTATTCCAGTGGATAAAGTCGTCAGCCAAAATAATGTTATGTCTTCAAACGATCTTCATTTGGGGACATATCTTGATTTATTTGATTCATTCAATTAGACATAAATTTCCGGGTTTTACGGCGTACTTTAAACATGCTAATTGCACTTTGTAGATGATGTTACAATGGACGCTTTTCTTTTCAAATCCCACAGTCTGTTTGTGTTATAAGGTACAGCTCATAATTACCATTTTTATGTTTCATCGATTTGGATCTTCTTGGTGAATTCGGATTCTGTACAGAAAGAAATGAAACATCAAACATTTGCCCGCAGTGCACTAAAAGCTAATGAAAAGACCTCAAAGGGAGAATTCACAAGAAATCGAATTTACAGGCTGTAGTCAACACATTTGGCGTCAATAAACAAAAACTACATTCTACATCCTTATAAAAGCTATCAATGAGGAAAGAGAATGAAATTGTATTGGTAACAGTAAGACAAACTTACCACAGGTACAGGTTGTTTCAAAGAATGTAAAAATACCTTATCTGACTTTCTCTTCTTGGCTGGAAAACAAAACGTCAGCATGTTTAATGACATGAATCCGATTCAATTATCAATACAACAATGAAATTATTTTCTTCAGCAGTTGCAGTGGTTCTATTAAATCTACAGTGCCATGTCAACAATCGTGGGAAGTAAATGTGAAAGAGATATAAATGTGAAAGAGATTTGTGAGTGTGGATTGGATGGACACTTCTCTATCCCATGTTACCACGGGAACTGAGAAACGGTCAAATTTCCAAAGTAAATCAAATAAATATAGCAGAAAACTTTAAGGCGGATGTCCATTTTTAATGTAAGTGCCAATCAATTTATTTCTCTTGACTAAATTATGGACCCTGGTTATTTCAATCCTAATGCTAACTTTTTGCTTATTTTTGTCTTTCTTCCTGTAAAGCTGCTTTGCAACAATGAAACATTGTGAAAACCGCTATTTAAATATGACTGAATTGCATTATGTTTTTATCCAAGCTCACGTAAAGGTTGTTGTTAATACGTCATAGGTCAAAGAGCATACGGGTCACATGACCCTAAGACATGGCAGATGCGGTATATGTCTGAAATGTGTTCATACTACTCCTACTCATACTATATGGAACGCACTGTTTTAACGGCCGATAGGGTAGGTACTTATTCAAATTCAGTACGAACCGTCACAGTATGCGTTTTCGGAAAGTTTGAATCAGTGTAACAAAATTTCAGAAGTATTGTTTTGTTATGTAGTTAGGATCAATTATGGGGGTCTTCCAGGGGATCTCGGCTTCTTTAAAAAATAATTCTAGAAATCTGGTTTAGCCACCTAATGTTTCCACTGTAGTCCACAAAACTAAGATTGCAATTTAAGATGCACTAACAACAATCTCACCTTTCTTTTCAGCGCCATAAGACCAATCATTGTCGTTTACATCATCATTGTCCTCTTGATCGCTCTCTGATTTGTTTGTGTTATTGCCGCTTGCAATTCTGAAAAAGAGGAGATAAAAACTTAATACATGACATTATATTGCTACCACAGTGCCTGCGGATCAAGTGGCATCTTTATGAAACATATATTTAGGTCAAGAGATTTGCAGTGATGATGACGTTTATTAACTATACCTGCGGTTGGCGATGCGACTGCTGTTGCGGCCCATCCCGAGGCATTTCTCCAGGTGTGGTGCAAAGCGAGACGCAGCAATGCTGCGGCTGCAGTTGGGACACACACACTCTTTGTTTTTCCACTGGTTGTACACTTGCCCAAAAATGTCTACTCCAGGCTGGTCCACAATTTCTACAAAAGGCACAGTGGACAGCAGAGTCATAGATTAGACTAACAGTCAAAAATGGCTTCAATATCAGACCTATCTTTATACAAAACTACCTTATAGCTTTAAAAGACTGAAATAGAGACCAGCTTTAAGATAATGTTATGTTCTTTTTTTTGGCTTGAAACTACAATATGCTTTTGTGTCTTTTAAAATTATAAAAAAAAAAACTCCTGGAGGCCACCTCAGAAGTTTGTTAAGGCTCCTGGCTGAAACACTTTCCTTGACCGAAGCAATTCCATTATTTTCCTAAACTGAGTGTGTTAATAAATGTGACCCATCACCACAAAACCAGTCATAAGTAGCACAGGTTTTCAATGGTTAACAATACATACAATGGTATGGGTCAAATTTTTCTTTTATGCCAAAAAGCATTTATATATTATGTAAAGATCATGTTCCATGAAGATATTTTGTGAATTTCCTACCGTAAATATATTTTTGAACATCCCGAAAACTACGCTTTGGGAATTACCCACTCAAGTTTGGTATCTATGTAAAGCTTCTGCTTTTGGGTTTATCTACTCTCCACAACGTCATTACAGCAGTACGCTGTACTTATTCAGCTTTCAGATGATGTATAAATCTCAATTTCAAAAATGGTTTTGTGGTCCAGGTCACAATATTTTATAAGCAAATTGATAGGTTTGTGAAAGAAAATATTACTATTTTAGCTAATAACTAATATTTTTTCTCAAAATCATTTCACTGCAGGAGGAAATTTATAACCCATTTGTTCATTCGGATTGTTTTAATGGCAGACGTGTGTGCTTTTTGGAGCTTTGCCCTTTCGAAACCTGTATAGGAAAATTACACTACATACTTATAATTTAAAACCCTTAAATTAAAATGCTTTTTTGTGTTCAGCTGAAGTAAGGAAGTCATATACATCTGGAATGGCATGAGAGTGAATACATTATGCAACATTTTTATTACTTGGGGTGAACGATTCCATTGTGCGATTTAAAAAACAATGTCAAACTCTCACCAAAGTCCTTCATACTATCCTGGTCTGTATCATCCAAGAAAAAGTATCCTTGTTTGACGGCCCTGTGCACCTCAAAACAAAGACCCAAACAGGCGTCTTCCACCAGGTCAGACAGGATCTCTTGAGCAATGCCCTGTGGAGAAGGTACAATGCATGCACGCATGAATATATATTTATTTACACAACACAATTGCTAAGAATGAAAATGTGAATGTTTAGATAGAAAAATATGAAAGGCACACCTCCATCTTACTGTTGTCCATACTGGACAGAGACACGTCCTCCATTTTCATTTGCAAAGCTGCAGGAGAATGCACTGCTGTCTACATGCTGTAGTGCAGCAGTCACAGGCTGAGGAGACACTGCAACAACAACAACAACAACCCAAACAAAGAGAGCATGAGACAGCAAAATATCACCATCAAACGGCCTAACATAACAATAGTCCTCCTCATTTAACTCTGCATTTACTTAATAATAATACGATAACATATGAATGCGTCGAGATTTCGTTGCATTATGTCCAATAACACATTTTACACGGCATATCGAACTTCTTTCAGAATGTGTAAATAAATGAACGCATGTAACACACAATTAACATGTATAAATTGTAAATGTAACATCGTCATCAATGTAAAATGAACCGATGAATCGCGACATTGTATCACTTAACGTCCTGGATTGCAATGCATCCTGAAAAACAAAGATTATATAGCTTGGAGACGATTGAATGATATCATAAACACAATCTTTTAACATTAAACACGATTTTTGATCAAAAGGCCTAATAAATATTCGCAAAAATGATCTTTGATCCATTCAACACCCTACACCGACTTACATTAGACGTGTAACATGTTACGCCCTTTAACGTCTGAGAAACGACGTACATCTAGATCCTGACGTGATTTCTAGCAATTTGGGGCATTATTTTGACTTACCAGCTCTGGGGTGAAGGTTGTTGGTGTTTTCGGTCTGTTCGCTGTACTGTCTGTAGCTTCTCATCGGATCAAATATATATATATTTAAATTTGAACGAAATCTGCGTTTTCTTTGTCACTATAATTTGACGTTCATAAAGACATTTCCCTAAAACGTTGCCTCACAGACAAAACCAAAGTTCCACATTCATCGCTGAATCTCTTATCCTCCGCCTGCAGACTTCCATTTCCCCTCGATCAGACGCGGTTAATCGATCCATCCTGATCCCTGGATCGCTCACCGCTCAATCGATTAACCAGCTCCGACAGAGGGCGCTAACTAAAGACCATAGACTTAATCAAGACCCCGCACTTCTGTTGCTATGAATAAGCAAAAGTGCAACACATTTGCAATGAAAGTCCTACGATCCAGCAAAAAGACAATCCATCCAATCGTCTAACGATTCTCTTAGTGTGGGGTACTGCACAAACTGTTGCGAACAGAATCATTCTGTTGTTGTTCTTTTAGCGCAATTTAAGCGTAACTACCATAATGTGTAATCCTATTGATGCCAGGTTTTATTTAATATTGGGAGTCGCTGTTGTTTTATGGTGACCTGAGTGAGCGGTTTTAAACATCTCGTATGACTGAAATAGCTGTCAGCTGGAGCCGCAAATATAGATGCCAAGAGCGAAGACTTTTGTATAGGGACTTTGGCGCCAATGCCGCACCCGACAGCTAACAGTAGAGGGCGCTGAGGCGACATTTTAGTTCGTGAACCTATGTTAAATCGAGGAAGAAGCAAAAGAAACAGAAACGGCAGAAACGATGGAAGGAAACCGGGACGAAGCTGAAAAATGTATAAAAATCGCCACCAGAGCCCTCGAAGATGGCGATAAAGAGAAGGCGTCGAAGTTCCTCCACAAAGCAGAAAAATTGTATCCGACCCAGAAAGCCAAAATATTGCTGGAAGCGTTGCTGAGGAATGAAACTGCATTCGGGAGTAGCAGAAAACGAGCCAATGGAGCACAGTCAGAAGCCCAAACCCCACACGAGACACAGAACCGGGACTCAGCAGCTGCAGATTCAAGTAAAACATTTACTAAGGAGCAGACTGAAGGTGTAGTGAGGATAAAGAGATGTAAGGATTTCTATGAGGTACTGGGTATCAGTAAAGATGCTGGTGATGAGGAACTAAAAAAGGCCTATAGGAAACTGGCTTTAAAGTTCCATCCTGACAAAAATCACGCGCCAGGAGCGACTGAAGCCTTTAAGAAGATTGGAAATGCCTATGCGGTGCTCAGTAACCCAGACAAGAGAAGGCAGTATGATGAGTGTGGTGGAAATGAACCCAGCAGCCCAAGTCAAAGCTCTCATGGAAACTTTGACTTCCACCGAGGCTTTGAGGCCGATATAACACCTGAAGATCTTTTCAATATGTTTTTCGGAGGCGTCTTCCCTTCGCAGAGCACGCACACGTTCACCAACGGCAGAGCACATCACAGTCGCCAGACGGACCAAACCAGAGAGAGAGCGGAGGAAAGAGGAGAAGGAGGCTTCTCCATGTTAATTCAACTGATGCCCATCGTCGTGCTGATATTTGTGTCGGTTCTCAGCCAGCTGCTGGTGTCCACGCCGCCCTATAGTCTGTACTCTAGACCGTCCACTGGACAGACTATTAAGAGACAAACAGAGAATCTGCATGTAGACTATTATGTCAGCCGAGATTTTAAATCCGAGTTCAAGGGCTCAGTCTTGCTGAAGATCGAGAAGAGTGTGGAGGAAGACTACGTTTCCAACGTGCGCAACAACTGCTGGAAGGAAAGGCAGACGAAAACGGACCTGCTGTACGCTTCTAAGGTCTACAGGGATGACCGACTACGGAAGAAGGCTGAGCTCATGTCCATGGACAGCTGTAAAAAGCTGGAAAGACTGAATGACCTCTTCCGCGGAGGGTGAACCAGAGGCATAGCGACGCTGAGAATATTTGAAAGACACGATTGATTTATATGTTAATGTTTCTCGCCTTTGTTTTTAACATGATAGAATGAAACTAATATTAGAATCGTTTTGAAGGTCCCTCACCTACCACTGGAATATGTTTTGCCGTATAGCTCAGTCGACAGACAAAAAGGTGGCTACTAGAGCCATCAGGTGTATATATACGATATTATATATACTGTACATAACATAATATAATTTCTTATTTTTAAGTCATCTTTTAGTTCAATGTGCTTTAGACAGGCAAGATGACATTTAAGCAAGAATCAAAGAAATAAAGGTTTACTTTAAAAAAAATATTTAAATGTGTGCAACAGCGAAATGAGATATAAGGTAATATATTGCTCCGACAATAAATGCGCAGGTAAATGGATGTGATTGGACTGAAACCTGGGCCTCATCTGACTTCTTCTGTATGCTAATTCCAGCTGTATGTAGTCGAGAAGCAAAACTTTGTCTCGCCATGCTTGGATAATTAATCTGTCCTCAATGATCTCACTGTTTTTATTTTTGAAAACGTAACCGCAGCGCGTTTAGATTGTAGACCTAATGATTTATAGTCCAGAAGTAGTATGTTTATTCTAAATAACTGGAAGCCATGGTAAGGCTTATGGATTTGATCCGAATTGTGTCAGCAGTGTTCGGTGTAGGATGCAGATGTCTAATGGTTTTTGGTGAGGCTGGTAGTCCGCCCTGCTGCTAATGGAACGGTGCACTCTAGTTTCTCTAGGAATTGACCATTCCTGAATAGGCAGAGTTTATTCATGCCCTGTATTTAGGTGACCAAAGCACACCACAAAATTGCTAAAACATTAACAGTAAAAATTAACTGTTCTGATAAGTGTGAGATCCAATATGGGTAGTGCTTAGACTCTAGGGCAGGGCTGAAAATGTTTTTTACAGGGCTGTAAAAATGTAAATGAATAAAAAGTAATATTAAGTTTAATATGTAACCTGCATTCTGAAGTCCCTCATGAGATTACTGCAGCCATACTCCTTTGTAGCAGCAGCAAATACTGATAATTAAATATCCAATACCTGGAAGCATTGTGCAACCAGATGTGTGTTATAATAATGGTCTCTAAGAACCACAGTACTAAAGAAGTTATCATTCCAGCATGTTTGCAGATGGATGTTAATTGTCCCTCATGAGAAGATAAAGTGATCATTTAAACTTAGCTAGAACAGCTTTTGCATTCCTCACGACTGCAGTCAGATAATAATAAACACTGCCAAACTGTATTTGCTCATTTAAACCCAAATCCAACCTATTATTGATCAGACAAGTGCAAATATTGGGACAATAGAAAGACTCAAGCATGCTGTGCACTTCTCCAGCACCTGTTCCTCTTCTTACTGCTTCTGGATAATATGTACTAGCTATGGAAATAACAAGTGATATTACACTCAGAGATCATTGCTTTCTGAAGTGCTTTATGCAATTTGTTTGGTGTGCGGGGAACTGATTGGAGCTCAACGTCTGTAAGATGGGTAAGACAAGAAGAAACTAGGCTTGGGCTAAATGTCAAAAGTCTGTCCCTAAGTTAAAGAACTAAAACCGGATCTTGAATCATGAGGTAACATAGGTACATTTCTCTCGTCTCTCCCAATTATGTAGGTATAACTAACACACACACACATTTATTTGATATAATATGTTATTTAATTGCACATGTTTTTGTATTGTCTGTTCCTTAATTTGAATTGAAAAAAAACAAATACAACCAACCAAAACAAATAGACACTATGTCCCGATATGCCAGTAAAGGTTTAAACCCTTATTTAACTGATATAGCCATGCCACCGCAAAATAAAAAAGTGGGCGATAAAAATATATACACAATGAAATTAGAGCGCCATGTTTTATATTATGAAACTAATTTGAGTACATTGCAACATTCTTAATGGTTGCTGGTGAAAATATAGGAAAATATATGGTTAAGGCACTTTATTTAAAACATTTTCGCTCATTCGTCAGTAAGAAAACATGATAGAGGAGGTGAGAACTACAGAATTGTATGTGCTGATGGCCTTTGATCACACAAAGAGATGAAATCATCTACAGTGGCATCTGAGATTCATTATACATGTCCATTCCCGGCTCCTCCTCAAACGTCACTTTGCCATCATCAGCATCCAGCTATATTAAAAATACAAATTGGAAATGTGAGAAGATTGCCCCCCAAAAAATCGCTGAAATCATTAACTCGCCACAGAACCAAAAATGTAGCATGTTCAAGCTGTTGTTTTCAAGCAAAGCTTTAAAGGTACTCCCATAAAAAAAGTATGTGGCATCATAAGACTAAGAATATAGCACATGAATAGCTTTAGAGCATGATGGCATCTTTCCGCATTCATTTTCATTGTATTGTAAAGAACAGAATTAACAACTTTACTATAAATGTTTTTATGTTCCACTGAAGAAAGCCATGAAAGCCACAAAAACGAGCAAATAGTGACATAACTGATATCTCGTGGTAAACTATTGTTTGAATGACTGTTACTTACACATTTCATCTCTGTCTCTGTGAACAGTCGTCCAGTCATTAACATGCGCAAAGGGATGGTAAGAATTAAGACAAAGGGAAGAGCCAGTGATACAGGGCTGGACTTGACTATCCACAGGATGACCAAACATCCAATCTGTATAGCAGTGTACACGTGCATCTTACTGGTGCTGACCTGCAGGGGGAACCAGAGACCACCATCGGTTTGTTACACGTATAATCGGTCACAGAATATGACATTCTGGAATCAGGACGGAAAAAAAGTGCAGAATATTCCATTAGTGTGTCCAAACGTACTCTTTTAACATAGGGTTCATCGGGGTGATACTTTTTTGGGACGAGGAGTAACAGGATTCGATCCCACAGCTGGATCCCACTGAGGGATGTGATTCCCATGTAAAGGAAGATCCCGAACAGAGCTGTGACTGGAATCATTTTAAGAATGGGCTCCATGAGGATGGACAGACCTGCAAACAGGTTAATGTACCTTTACTTTCTGACCTCAGGAGAAGTAGTATGTGATGAATTTTCAAGATTGTTCCACGTACCAACAAGCAAGGCCACTACCACACCACTGACTCTTTGTTCCACAACCTTCTCAATCTCAGGCTTCGGAGCCTTGCTCATGACGGTGAGGGCGTTGGCGTGGGTTACGGAGCGTACAGTCGTAGCGCTCAACCAGGGAACGCCAAATATGGCACCTAGACCCCCCATGCTCACCAGGATAAGAAGATCCATGTGGAAACCAGAACCCTTGACCATTTTTCTCTCTGGTTTACTCACAATTAGCCTTTAAAAGAAACCAAGCAAAGAAAGAACATTTTCTGTCAATGTCTTCGAAGACATTAAACAACATTCTGCATTTCTTAATAATAATGATTATTTAAGTTTTATTTATTTAGTACATATAAGCTAAGTTGTAGTTCTACTATTCAAATGTACTATTTTTGTACTATTTAGCTTTGTTTACAATTTCTTTTTATTTATCAAAGATTATTTTTTGAGTATACTTGAACTTTACCGGAAGTAAACTCTGAGCACACAACTGCATAAAAGTATATTTAAATTATTCTTTGTTTTTATTAGAATGAAGTCATTCAAAAACGCATTGAACAAAAATAATTGAACTTCTTTTTTTTAGCTAGCAAAGGTGACAGGACTAATGAAATGAAGTTTATTCTTTATGTTTTTATGTCCATTCGTAACTATTTTGTATTTCATATGGGTAATTCGTATTAAACAAATCACACTAAAACATACAAATGAAATCACCTGGTAAAATCGTATTAATAGCTGAGATTATGTCCTAACAGGGCAGTTGCTTGGTTTCTGTTTCTTTAGTGTTGGGCTGAGTTGCCCCTCCCACTGTGAAATCTGGTTTTACTTGCACTTAACATAGTTGTAAATTAAACATAAAACAGAAAATTAGTTCTGTCATGGTTACTTTTATATTGCAGTTTTACTGGTATATATTTAGTAGATGTTTTATGTAATTTATACTACATATAGGGCATTTTATTACATTTTATTAGTACACGTGTCATTAGTGTGGCCGATGTCATGTTCCACCAGTTAGGATCTTGTTCACGCCAGGTTAATGTCAATGGTCATGATCCTATGATTTAATGTGAAAATGGGCTGGAGCGAATCAATGACCTTCCTTCAGAAAACATCACTCACGTCGTGATCTGAGACTCGAGGAAAATGAGGATGAAGACCAACATGGCTGGGATAACACTGGCAAACATCATCCAAACGGGGAATGACTTGTGTTCGCCCAGCGGATTGATAAACCAGCCGCGCATCTTAGGGTTGGACACCTGCAGACCCTTAGGCACCGCTAGTTTCTGTAACACAGGTCAAAGGTCAGAAGGCAACACATCAACTTTACAAGGCCTGAATTGGTGCCCTAAAAGTGCCTGTTTCATTGTCTATATATAACTGCAAGCAAAGAATTTATTAATTGTAATAGAATCAAATAAAAATTATAAGTGAAACATTATAAATTTACTGTATACAGAAGCTTTTTGATATGTACACATACTAAATTACACGTATACCTGTGTGTATGTATCATCAATGTTAATATCAACAGCAACCATAATGAAAAGGGCAATGGGGACTCCAAAGTCACCAAGAAGACGTCGAATCTGTGCAACAAACATTCCTCATTAACGAGCAAGTCAATGGAAGATTTTTAATATTCAAAAACACTAAATATACACACAGACCTTGCCTGGCAAGAAAGTGCCATTCTTAAACATGCGTAGATAGTAAGCTATGGAGAAGCAGCCAAACATGAGACACATGGACAGAAGAGCCGTGTTGGGATACGCCCGGTGTACAACGTCCCTAAAAACAGTCACATTGCCTGTAAAGTTGTCCACGAGTCTCTGATAGCTGACAACAGTGTGCCAAGGGTTTTCAGCTGTACCGTTCAGATGATCGTAATTCAGAATGAGAGGATGTTCTTTGAAAACCTTTGATGGCGGATGAAACAGAATAACAGAATGAAGAGCATGTTAATATATAACAGAAATCTTTAGTTTTCTTTCATTCATTTATTATATAGACCTCTCATTACTATTGCTAAAACTAGCAAACCAGATTTGTGATGCATGATGTTATTGATGCAGGATATGCATTGTGCTCAATATTATCAGTAATATTTCATTTTAAAACTTGGTATAATGAAACTTGATTTTGATTGTTATGTTCTGAATTCAGTATGAAAATGTTATATCTGACTGTTTAAATATTCCACTAACCATGTAAGAATAGCATTCAAGACTGTTTAACAATGACATTTAATATCGATTTTTTTTATTTTAATGTTACTGCAAAAGCATTTTTTTAAGTTGGAGTTATTTATTTTGATCCTTTATGTAGTCTCATTGACTACAGCTTTGAATCAGTGATGGAACTTGTAAAAATATTCAGTAACAAGTGTTGGGTGTAACTAGTTACTAAGTAATTAGTTACTGCAATTTAATTACTTTTCCCTTGAAAAAGTAAAGTAAGGGATTACTCATATGTTTTCTGTAATTTAAATACAGTTACTTTTGATTTAATTCAACTAAATACTTTGTGAGATATATGCGTGTGCAATAGTGTAATTGACATCAAAATTCAAAGTCTTATTTTAAAATCTGTGCTTTAATGTATAATTCTCACATTTGTAATACTTTGGTCAGTTAATAATATTATTTGAATGAATTCAATAAGCCGTTTCATGTATATTCTTGAATCACTTAACTAAGGTTGATGTATGATAAAGAAAGTAATTAGTAATGAGTAACTAAATACTTTTTGGACAGAGTAATTTGGACAGTAATCTAATTACACTATTGAATATGTAATGAGTAACTAGTAATTAATTACTTTTTCAGAGTAATTTACCCAACACTATCAGTAACGCTTTAGATTACGGCCCACAAGTACCAGACAATTAAACAGGATTTACAGCTAAACTAATTGTAACAATTATGTACATATACAGAACATATCTGTATGTAAAGGGGAACAGTATGTTAAGTTTAGGGAATATAGGGGTAAGGAGTGAGGAAAATAAAAATTATATGGGAACTACATAAATATCGAACTGCACTCGAAATACTTGATTTTAGTCACAAAAGAGCAACATTGACTTTACACAGTAAAAGTCATTAAAATAACACAACATTCAAAATAAATTATTTGTGACCAACAAACCTAAAATCAATGAAAAATAAAAATGAATCCTATAGACAAAATGTACAGTTGACAAACAATCTATGAGCTTCACTCGTGCCGCTTTACTTGCGTCAAAACTGAAGTTATCATTTCCCGTACTTAATATCCACAGTAGCTTATTTATGGGTACATTGTGATTACAAAAATGAAGTGTGTGTTCACACTAAGATTGTTGTACATCATACCACTATATATTAAAATACTTACCCCTTGGTTTTAAAATACTTCCAGTATAAATATTATTTTGAATTTCCAGACTTTTTATTCCCTTTGCATATTGTTCCTCTTTACCTACAGTTATGTACTGTAGACATACTTTAATGTTACAATTAGTTACGCTGTAAATTCTGTTTAATTATGCGGTACATTGTGCGCCGTAATCTAAAGCGTTATCAGATTTTCTTATTTGTGTGGGAATCACTAAATAAACTTCTATAATTCAAAGTATATGAAAAATATAAAATGGATGAATGATCACTTGTTGAGGATGACTGTGTGTACCTTGCCAAGCTTGGCAAAAGTCTCATAGATGAAGATGAGGGAGATGAGGATGGAGAAGATCTCTTGAGTGAATCGGGAAATGAAACGCACAAGGAAGCTTCCCTCCACGGCAACAATCGCCACGACGATGAGCACCAGCCACGCCCCAACCCACACTCTGCCTACAATGTACTCGATGCCCTTAGCCTTACAGAACTTCAGTCATGAGGAGAAGCAAGATGGGAGAATATGAATGAGCAGAACAGACACTTAACTCTTGTCTTCATGTGAATGTTGTAGAGTGAGACTCACAGTATAAAAGGCTTCTTCAAACACCAACAGAGGTCCAGAGAAGCCGATGACTAGCACAGGTTGAGCGGAGATGAGACAGAAGATGATCCCCTGCACTGAGGTGGAGATCATCAGCTCTGAGACGCCCATCATGTTTTCCACTTTGTCAGCTGCAGAGATGAGCAGAAGTGTGCCAAACACTATCATATTGACTGCGGTTTCAAAAAACATGATTGACTTCATCGGCTTTGTTTAGACATGAAGCAAAAATCATTTTTTACTGCGGCAACTCCATACTGACATTCTGGATTCTGACTATACTTTCTAAACAAAAATATTACAGATCGGCTGAATTTAAAAATCAAACTGGACTTGTTTAAAATGCAAACAAAGGCATGATCAGGTTGAGCATATTGTACATACCAAGGAGGCCTCCGAAGGTGATGGCAGGCGAGAGCGCAGCAAAGTAGATGAAGATGATTGCAGCCACGACCTGAACGTTCAGTGCATCCTTGATGTCGCTGGTGTAGTGTTTGTAGCGCCTCCGGAAGTCTCTGATCACACCACCGAATGGGACGCCTGTACGGGCCAGAGGATCATCTGCTGGAGGCACTGAGCATTTCACAGCTTTGATAAAATAGATAAAGTAAGATCTGTGATCTCTGGTGTTGTGAATTGTTGTCTGTTTTGCAAAAGATAATTATACTGTATTGTTCTGTAGTAATAAACAGATGCCTTTACACAACCCAGATTATTATATATTTTATGTCTTTCATCAATAATCTCACAAAAATGGTTTGGAGGGATTCATTTAAAAATGTTTCCTAACTATTAAATGCCCAAAATGATCAGAAGCATGTATTTTACAGAAATAACTAGAGATACTAAATTTCTGAAAGTTATTAATTCAAATAATTTTGAACATCAAACTGGTCATGATTCTTAACATTTTCTATATACAGAACACAAATTCAATGCATTATTCTGTCCTCTTTTGATTGACAAGATATATCGGCCCTGATCATTGGCTGTTTTTAAATTATCGGTTGATGATACGTCGGTGCATCTCAAGTAATAACATTGAGGCGCAGAACATAGATTTATTCCTTTTTTTATAATTTTTACATACATAGGGTCTACTTTAAATGTACTAGATGTATATAAATATCATTCAAGTTTGTGATTAATTAAGATTAAATAGAAAAAACGTCTTACGTTTGCGAGGTTTGACATCTATGCGGAGCTTGGGATCGGAGGGGCGGAGTCTCTCCTGCAGGAGTTTCTTTTGGAAGGGGATGAGTGACGTGAGCATGGACTCATTTGGAATCTCAGTGGGAGGGATCACTATACAGCAGTCCATGAAGTCTGTCACAGCATCAGTCAGCTCACTGTCACTCTGAGCCTGAAACGCTGCCTGATTAAAAACCTGAAGATAGATTTGCAAATATCACATGCAGAAGAAAAGAAGAGACAAGTATATCAAAACATTGTTGCTCCTTATGATCTTTAGCAAGAATTTGAGCTACTGTCTGTGGTCTTACTTTATCAGCCAGCAGTGCTGCCATTGCCCGGCCACATTCATGATAATTCATGTCATTTTTGGTAGGACCTATAAGGATGAAGAAAAATCGCACAGGGACACGAGTTTCCAAGGCCGATTCTAGAACAACGGCATCCCGGAGACGCACAAATGCCACCGTGGGCCTATCCAGGAATTCCAGAGCACCTTACACACAAACACACACAAAATTTTACAACTTGTCTAGAATTCACTGTTAGAAAAAAGGTTCATAAATTTATCCAAGCTATCACTGGGGCAGTACCATTTTAAAAGGTCCTAATATGTACCCCTGAGGTACTGATATGCACACTATGGTACCGCCGCAGTTATAGCTAAATACCCCGCAATATGTTAGTTCAACAATATTCTCAAAAATGTTACGGCGAGATCTTAAACTGTCATGATCCTGTCCTTCTTGTTAAGAGTTTCTAGTTCTGGTGACTGTATCATGTCTTTTGTGCTTGTTGTGTTTTGTGTGGAAGCACGTGGCCTTTGTCACTTTGCGCCATGGGCTCTCCTGTCACCAGTCTTGGAACCGCCCCCTTGTTTCCCCGTAATCTTCCTCTGAGTGTTTCATTCCCCTCACCTGCCCAGTGTAATTTTCCCTCATTAGTAATTTTTCCCCATTTAAGGCCCTTGTGTTCTCTATCCCGTGCTGGTTCATTTTGCAATGTGTGCAGAGTCTTGTGTAAAGTTGGTTTGAAACATTCCTCATCGTCTTGATGCCCGGCGTGTGATGTGGACTTTTTATTTCTTGTTGTTTGGACTTCCTTTGTTTTGCCCCCTCGTGGGAAGTGTTTGTTTTGAGTCCTGTATTATTTACTGTTTACCCCAATCGTGGGTTTTTGTTCATTAAAAGTATTTTGTTGCTACCTGCTGCCTGTATCTATGTTCTTCCCTGTCAGATTCATGAAATTTTACATAGTTGTCTGGACCAACTTGAAAAAGTAGTTGTTAAATGTGGGATGAGCTATAGAAATTTTAAACCACTTAAATTTTTCACTGCCATATTGGACTGAACTCAAACTGTAATTCTTCAAGGAGCTAGGTATTGCCATACAGCTTCAGGTGAGAACTTTTTCATTTTATGCATGCGAAAGGGAAGGTAATGAATTGCATTTCATGTCATGTCAGGTTGAAAGGAATTATTGTGTAAAGTATACTTTGAAAACATATTTGTATTATTAATTTTTTGCAGGATCTATTGACCGAAATACAATGTAATAGGTAATATAATTCTCACCTACAAGCACCATCGAAGCCTCTGCGCTGTCAGCTGTGTCTCTCTTTAGGCAAGAATAAAGTAAAACATATCAGTCATAACAGTACATTTTAAACATTCAAAATCAGGGGAAGAATAATGTGTTCTTATGAAACGTTTTTGCTTACTTTCTCTGTGACCGAGAATTTTTCCATTTCCACAGCTGATGTCAGAGGCTGGCTCTCCATTGACTGACTGCAGAGAGATAAAGGGTCTCTAGGATAGAGTGATCTCTATTTGGCTGGTATTTAGAAGTTTCTTTCGTGCTTTCAATTTCCAAACATGAACTTTTCATTTGTATGGTAAATTGTGTGTACCTTTGCTTGTGCATTAATGCCTGAAGAACCGTATCTCGGTCTCCTGCCAGGATCTCTCCTTTGTCAACCAGAGCATCCACAACCTTCTCCAAGATACTAGAGAGGGTCTTCTCCTCTCTGTCCAGCATCGCCACACCTGATGACACACAGACAAAACCAATATACTGACATTATAAGAAGAGCTGAATGACAGACGGGGTGAAATCTCTGACGAACCAAATAAACGAAAGGGGAAATTTATTCTGTAAGTTTGAGTGAAGTCAAGAGAATGAGGCATGGAGGATCTTCTGAGCTTTAGCCCAATTCTAAACATAAACACTTGCTAAAGGACCAGTTTAAGTGGTTTGACAGGACAATATGGGAGGCTCCTGATTATTATTGATAAAAAAAACTGTGTCTATTGCCATTTTGTTAAAGTTTGGGTTGGCTGGTTACATCCCTCCTCACATTCCACAATTCCTAGAAATTGTTGCTAACCTCTTCAAGTGACATCAGTGCAGTTTTAATTCCTTGTAGTCATACTTAACTTTTAGTAAAAAACGTATAATATTAATGATTGTGTTTGATAATTATTTTGTCCAGAGGTTTGATACCCTCACAGATATTTTATCTTCTCACCAGTGTTCATTGTCCTGCGTAACTGCACCAGGCTCTTGAAGGTGAGATAGGAGATGTGTGACGGGCCCCAGCTGCCGGCCTCCACATCATATGTCTCTTCGTAGCCCATCCATCTTCCCATCTCCTGCCAATGAGTCTGCTGAGTCGAATTCTCGTTCATTTTCACATAGACCTGACCATATAGATCATATGGAATAAATCAATACACAGTGAACATCTATTTTGGCTGAATTTCTTTAATCTACATAGATCCACTTAACACATGTTCACCGGTTCAAACTATAGCCACAAAATGTACTTTTCTGAGTTTGTAATGAATAATATTAAATAATAGCTTAGTTTATAAAATGTTCAAAATGTTGAAAAAATATTATAACCTTTTTATATAACCCACTTTTTACAATTAGATTTGTATTATTCATATAAACGGATTCTTAGAAAAACACTAGAAAGAAACTCGGGATAAAAGGACTATTCTCCCCAAAATTATAATTTATGTCATCACTTATTTCCCATGTGACTGTGGAACACAAAAGAAGACGTTTTGAGGAATTTTTGTGGTTTTGAGTCCATACAAAGGAAGTTAAAAGCTCTTCAAAATATGTTCTTTTGTGTTCTGAAGAAGAGTGAAAGTCAGACAGGTTTGGAATAAATATAAAATGGGTTATACAGGAATGGATTTTTGGATGAACTGAAAACTGAATTATCAAGGAGAACCCCTACAGTAATACGATGTTTCTCTGGAAGATGTCACATGATATCTCAGTGTCCTTCTTCTTGTTAGCATAGTCCAAAAATGGGATGTCGACAGCTCAAACATGATGGCTAGACCTCTGGCGCTTAGCGTGACCGAGTATGTGTTTGTGTTGTGTTTCCTGTCCGGAGATGACTGATAAATGAAAGCCCATGTTTACTCTCTAAACATCATTGGTGTGTGTGTGTGGCACAAATGTGGAAACTTGTGAGTGTGTCTGTGCAATAGGATTATGAACTGTATGGCTCGACCTGATTTTACCAAGTGGTGGATGTCCTCAGGACAACATATTTTGTTGACCTAAGGACAACATTTTTATAAATGAAACCTAAACCCACACCAAACCCCAACCCAAACCATAATTTACCCCTAAAATCTGAGGGAAATTATAAGTGAAAAACAATGGTCTAGAAGCACCTAATCCTGGTTGGAAGATTAAACTTAAAATAAACTTTAAACTTATTTTTGAAATCTGATTGGTTGATTTAAATGTTGTCCCAGGGTCAACAGGATGTTGTCCAAAGGATATCAACCACTTGGCAGAAACAGGAGAGCCGTGTGTGTGTGTCTTGGCATGTGCTTGACATTGTCCAGGCAATGCTGTCTCTTCGGAATTCCTAAATTAACATAAAATTCTGCAAGACCACATAGTTAAACCATTAAAAATATGAATCTATTTTTATCTAGTTACAATTTAAACATGTATCTCATTGTATTGTGTTATCGTGATATTGATATACTGGTGTTATTTTGCAGTTTTTTTATTTATATTTTTTAAATGCAATTTTGCTCTTTTTTCTATATCCTGTTTTTTTTTAAATGTATTATTTAAACTGATACTACTACTTATTATCTACTTTGTAACATCACACATTATGAAAAGTGCTGCTGAAATTGAATCGTTTATTTGTAAAAACAATTATATTTCTTCTTATGTTATCATCATGTTTTTGTGTTTTATGAGTTATTATGACTTAATGAAAATAACCCAACTGCGGTTTGATTAATATTATTTGGCATGCACATAAAAAAAGATTTTGAACATTTTCAAAAACTGAATTATCTGTTTTTGCAAATTAACTCTTTAAATTGAATTGAATGTGTATTTCTCACAAATTTCATATTGATACAATTGCATGAAAAAATGTGATCTAATGACTTAACAAATGCTCAAATATTGATGAATTTGAGTCATTCTTCAATACTTTTTTATGTTGCATCATCTACTGTGCATAAAATTGCCATGAACTGCCGCTGACTTGTACAAATCAATATATAAGACACGATAAATCTAACTACGCCCTCCAGTTTTTTCCCTCTTATTTACAGTGTACATTTAGCAAATATAAAACAATTTTAATAATCACAAAATGTAAAAAAAATACAACATTTTGAAAAACTATTTGAAATAAAATATAATATTTGCTTGCACTTACCTGTAAGGCAGCTGAGCCTGTTAAGAAACAATCTCTGGTCTCAAAGATCCTCACAAAATCCCACAGACTTTTATAAACTGCATGCATACCTGCATGTTCCACAGACACACCTTCACACACAGATACAAATGTTGACAATACTCACTTAGATTTAGATGCTTGTGGTCACATACAGTGACCCCCCCAAAAAACGCACTGAGATACTTAAAAATGTATTTGCATTAGATATCAAAATAAGATGGCAAATGTAATTTCTTTTGAAGTAATGGCATATTTTGTTGCAATGGCATATTTAATTTGTGAGCACTTTCAAACTTAAGTGTAACACCTATATAGTTACTGTGATGAACTATATGCAATGAGATCTGTGGAAACTTGAGTTAATTCACTTTATACATGCTCTAAAATTCACGTCAGTTGCTTTAAAGTTAATACATTTGATATTTATTATGCAATGACATATAGTATAAGTAGTCACTTCCATGTGTTCATGTGTACTTTTTGGTGTTGTGGTATGTACAGTTGCAAGATACATTACATCTAACAAACATTAAAGTATTAAAGTGTAACCATCGTTGTCTTTTCATATACACACACAAACACACCCAAGACAATGTTCTTGTTCTCACCCATAATATTGATGCAGTAAACAGTATGTCTTGATAACTCTGGTTCTATCTCTCTTATACTGTACCCTGCATGCCCGTGTCACCTGCACAGTTTTCTCTCACCTTCAACATCAGAGCTTTGCATGAATAAGAACCTTCCACCTCTTCCTCCTCCTCTTTCTTCTCATATATTGCTCCATCCAGGCTCACTTGGTCAAGACTGAGATCACAGCTTTGCTTAACATCCAGAGCAGGCCTACATGCAGCCAAAAGAGAAAGTTACGAAGATAATGTTGCAATATTCTTATTTACTTGATATTACTTTACTAAAATATATTTAACATGACCATGAGACGTATGCTTATATTTGTTTATATTTTCAGCATGAGGCTGTTTGCTGCAAGAAGCTGTTTTAAGACCCTTTGACTTAATTTAAGGAAAACGCCTTGGGTATTGCCAGCATACTTTCCACGGTGAGTTTGTATATGTAACAGATACCTGTATTTAAGTTTCAACTCATACAAGGCATGTTTAATCTGACTTTCTGATTAGTCCTATTACAGTTTTTCACATTTGCTAAGACACGCTCAGAGAAACTGGGATCCACTTGATCTTCATCACATTCTACCAGAAAGACTCGGAGGCCAAAGTTGAGTATACAACATTTATTTGACAGCTGATAGACAGAATATATATGGATATAATAAGATGGTAACAGTTCTTTGGAGTAGGCCCTGTCCGTGGCTCGCATCCAGAGGGCCAAGAAGTCCTCCACTTCCCGCCTTGAGATGGTAAGGCGGGGTCGTAGCCAACCCCCTTGGGGCTATATTGACAGGGACCTCCTGGTGGTGGTGGGGAGGATGGGGGGCGAATCACGTAGCTCCGACTGCGGACATAGGAAGGGGTAAGTGGCGATCTTTTATGTTTCATGTCGGAAGGTGATTGGTTGGGTGTTGATTGGCAATGAGTGATAGAAGATTGAGTCTTCCTGGCAGAACTAGCGCTGAAGCTACATTTCTTAGCAGAGCAGAAGTCTTCTCTTTCAAATGCCTTAACACTTTTTCATTTGTTTCATACATTTTCACACCCTTTGTCAAAACAGTCACCACAGATCTCATTGAAAGATCCCAAACTCCATTGGATTCACTGTGTTGAACAAAAGGAAAACATCTATTCACAGCTGATAGAAAGTACTTGCATAATTATGAATCTCCAAGGTGTTGTGGATCAAAGGTGTTGCACAATGTATTTTATATATATATATGCATGTTCACATTATTGCTGTGTTTTCTCTTGTGTGAATTGCTGTGTTTTGCTTTGTATTGATTGCTGTGTTTTTGTTGCAAGCAGTATTCCCAAGCCACGCCTCTATCTCCTATTATTCAATTAACTAATAAGTGATCAACTTTGGGGTTGATCAGCTGTGAATGTTTCCCTATAAAAGTGCAACTACTGTGGCAGCGCTGTGTGTCCGTAACTGAAATCAACACAGCAAGAGCGAGACGAATCACGTGTGCCTGCATCGAGGAGTGAGTGTTTGTTCCACTTGCGGTGAGACAGCTTATAGCTATGAGAGCGAGTGCAGCAGAGCACACCAGTCGATGAGTCGCGGAGCACTATTGGAGTAGCAGCGTGTGAGACAGGTCGATGACCGGCTGCGAGGTACTATCGTGAAGATTGCGAAAGACTACCGTGAGGGCTGACGAGACGAGTGAAAACTGACGTGGTTCTTCTGTCGTGAATACATTGGACTGGATAGCAGGCCTGCTGTCCAGGCATGCTGTGAGTACGTTGACTTTCATCTAGCGGTGTGCCTTTTTAAATCCAGTTTGTTGCCGGTAACGGAAGAGATCGAGCTTGCTTGCAATAACTCTACTGGATGAGTGAATTTGAATCAGCCAACATTTTTAAAGGAGTCTCGAGTGAATATTCGCCTCTCTGTGGGACTGAGAGTGTATGGACGTCAGTTGCAATTCAGATGCCCAGCAGAGACTGAGTTGAACTTTGATTGTCCCTTGAGCTCGGATTTTTGGACTTTGGACTTGTTTCTTGCTTTGTCTATTTTATTTTTAAATCATTTTCCTTTAACAATTTTATTGAAATAAACTAGTTTCTGCTGTTATTTCTGAGTGTTGTTTTCCACTGTTCCATTCCCCGATAAAGAACCTGTTCTTAAAAGTGAGTTCCTGGGGTCTCTGTTTCAACTCTAGGTGGCGTAGTCGGCTACAACAAAAGTTTTGAATATAGATTTTATTAAATAGCTATCGGCCGCTGACATAATTTGGCGTAGTCGGCAGGGTCGGGTACGGGAACGGTGGAACAGCACTTGATAGGAATTGTTTTTTTTTCCAAAGATGATGATGCCAGTGTTTCCTGGTGCCCCTTGGGTGCCCAAGTTTACAGGTACTGATTGTGATTTGAAGTATGGAGACTGGAAAGAACAAATGCAAGGGCTTTTAGAAGCCCAAGAAATACCTGAAGCAAAGAAAGTTAAAATCGTAATGGGTGCCCTGGGTGGGGATGCAAAGCGGGAATTAAGTGTTTTGGCCGATGGAGATAGGGATAAAGCCAATAAGATTTTTGAGCATTTAGATATCTTGTATGCTGGAAAAATACCTCTTCCTGTCCTTCGATCACATTTTTTCAGTTGCAGACAGAGGCAAGATGAGTCTTTTAAGACGTTTGTGTTGCGATTACGAGAGCTTTATTGCAGGTTGCGGCGACGCAGTCCAGAAGGGGCCCTTGTTGAAGATCAACTGAAAGAGCAGCTGTTGTTGGGGTTGGAGGATGGACCTTTTTTGAGAGCCTTGAGAACGTATGCACGCCGAAACCCAGAAGGAACGTTTGCAGATCTCCACCAGGAGGCTTTACTGTTGGAAGCAGAATACAGTCAACCAAGGTATAAACTGGCTTGTGCTGCTATTAATGGGCCTAGTAGGATTGATTCTCGCTCACAGGGGACTGACTGGAAAGCGGAATTAAAGCGAGAAATTCTGGAGGAAGTTAAAGGACAGATGCGAGAATTTACACAGGAGGTGATGAAGGAGCTGAAGTCATCTAGTCCAGTCAAACAATCAAATCATGCACAACCTAATTATGTACATTTCCAGCCACAAAATATTTCTTCTAGGCGACGAAGGGGGCAGCCTTCCTCGAATATGTGGGATGCAGAGGGGAGGCCGATCTGCCGGCGTTGCCAACAGTCAGGACATATAGCAAGGTACTGCAAGGAAAGTGTGCTTCCTAATGGGAATTTAAACTAGTTTGCCCTGCTGCAGAGGTCCAGGCGGTGGGGCCAGCAAAACCATCAGAAAATCCAAGGACCATTTCTTCTTTTATTGGTGGCTGTCCAATGGTGAGTGTCCTGATTCAGGAGATTGAGTGTACAGGACTGTTGGACACCGGCTCTCAAGTCACTCTGATGCAACATAGTATGTTTGAGAAGAAGTTCCCTCAGTACAAGTTGGGCCAAGCCCCTGTTTTGACTCTAAGAGCTGCAAACGGCCTCGAAATCCCCTACATTGGATATGCCGTGTTTGATTTTAAAGTTGCTGGAGTCCATCTTCCAGAGCGGGGTGTTGTCATTGTAAAAGATGAATTTTCTACAAACCCTCTAATAATTGGCATGAATGTAATTTCACAATGTTGGAGTGCTCTTTTCCAGAATGAGGGGCATTCCTCATCGTTGTTTCAGAGTACCAGAGAACGACAAGCATGGCAGCAGGTTACAGCAGTTTGTCAGCGTGTTACGGCACGTATTCAAGAAGACGGCTCACTAGGCAATGTGTGGCTGGCTAACAGACGAGGTGTACGTGTTCCACCAAGGAGTGAAGTCATAGTCTGGGGACGTGCTCGAATGGGTCTGCGACAGCGTGATTACTGTGGACTTGTGGAACCTGTGTCGGAACAACCTGTGACTGCTGCACGAACAATTTCCATGGTAAGAGACGGTAAAATCCCTGTGAGACTCTGTAATATACATCCTTACAGTGTTTTCGTTGGAAAGTATCAGAAGCTTGGGCGGCTATATGAAGTCAATAGCCCTGATATTTATGGATGCAGGGACCTTGGACTAACTTTGGATACCGAAGGTATTGTGGAGGTGAGTCTGATTGAAGGTAGCCTCCTTGCAGAAGATGCAATTTCCCCTGGTATATGTCAACTTTCCCAAAGATCTGATTTGACTACGCAGCAGTGCCAAGATCTCAATGCACTTTTGAAGAAATGGTCTACAGTTTTTGCTGAGAGTGAGGGTGATGTGGGGTACACCGAAGTGGTGCAGCATAGAATTCACACTGGAAATGTGCCTCCCATTCGGGAGAGGTTTCGACCATTGCCTCCCATGATGTATCAAGAAATGAAGACCTTGTTGACAGACATGTTGGATAAGGGAGTAATTTCTGAGAGTGCCAGTCCATGGGCAGCCCCAGTGGTGATGGTGAAGAAAAAGGATGGGAGCTGGCGATTCTGCGTGGACTATAGGAAATTGAATGCTGTCACCCACAAAGATGCTTTTCCTCTTCCCAGAATTGAGGAGACTCGGACCACTTTAAAGAGGGCTGAGTGGTTCAGCACTCTGGATCTGGCAAGTGGTTACTGGCAGGTGGGTGTAGACCCGGAGGATCGCCCAAAGACTGCCTTTGCCACCCCTCTGGGGTTATATGAATTTCAGCGTATGCCTTTTGGACTGTGCAATGGTCCCGCCACATTTCAGCGGTTAATGCAGCGTTGCCTAAGTGGCTATATAATAGACTTTTCTCTAGTGTACTTGGACGATATTATTGTGTACTCATTTGATTTTTCTACCCATCTTAGCCACCTTGAACAGATATTCCAGCGGCTGTCCCATTATGGGTTGAAATTAAGACCTGATAAGTGCCGGCTCTTCCAACAGCAGGTGAAGTTTCTCGGTCATGTGGTGGACAAGGTTGGCGTACACCCTGACCCTGAAAAGACAGCAGCAGTCCAAGGCTGGCCCACCCCTACAACAGTCCGGGAGGTAAGGGCCTTTCTAGGCCTTGCAGGCTACTATAGGCGTTTTATTGCTAATTTTTCCAAAATCGCTCAACCTCTAAATGCTCTCTTGGTTGGCATCCCTGTTGATAAAAAGTCTGGTACACGTCAGATTGAGTGGACCGCTGCATGCCAGGCTGCATTCGAGACCTTGAAGTCTTGCCTAACAAAAGCCCCCGTATTAGCATACGCTGATTTTACTTTACCGTTTGTTCTGTATACAGATGCCAGCCATCAAGGTTTAGGCGCTGTTCTGTCACAAGCACATGATGGAAGGGAGCATGTAATTGCTTATGCTAGCCGAAGCCTCCACCCTGCGGAGAGAAATGATGCAAATTACAGTTCGTTTAAACTGGAGTTACTGGCATTGAAGTGGGCTGTAACAGAGAAATTTAAAGATTATTTGACTGGATCAAAGTTTACAGTGTTTACGGATAACAACCCTGTGGCCCATCTGCAAACAGCTAAGCTTGGGGCCGTGGAACAACGCTGGGTTGCCCAACTTGCCAGTTATGACTTTGTAGTGAAATATCGGGCGGGGCGGGAGAATGGCAATGCAGACAGTTTGTCCCGATTATCTGTGCCCCCAACAGAGCAGAACCGGGTTGCAGATGTGCAGCAGATTGACGCCAGCGGAGGTGCCACCGCTCTTGGTGCTTTGGGGATTGATGAGTGGCGAGAGGCACAACAAGGGGATGAGGATCTTCAGTTGGTGATGCAGTATGTAAGGTCTGCTGGTGTACCAACCACCCTTGAGAGAAGGGCATTACCCCTGATTGTACAACAGTTGCTTCGCCATGTGTCACGATTTACAATCCACGATGAGGTTTTGTACAAAAAGATGATTGATCCAAATACCCAAGAGTGTCAATTGCAGATTGTTTGTCCAGCTGTCAAGCAAGAGGAGGTGTGGAGGCGATATCATGAAGCACTGGCCCATGCAGGTGTTGAACGTACGCTGACCAGAGTGCGGTCCCACTTCTACTGGCCCAAGATGGAGGAGATGGTGCGAGGGCTCCATTCGGGGTGCGTTGCCTGCAGCCTGCAGAAGGGTAGGGACAGTCATAAAGCCCCCCTTAATCCCATCTCAGTGTCTTGTCCGTTAGAAGTAGTGGCTTTAGACTTTTTGTCCTTAGGAAGGCCTAATGATACCTACCAAAACATATTAGTTATGGTTGATATGTTTACACGCTACGCATGGGCAGTTCCAACGAAAGATCAGACTGCTCAGACCACAGTGAGGGCCCTTTGGACTCATGTGGTGCAGACTTTTGGTTGCCCTTTGCGTTTTCATTCAGATAGAGGGCCAAATTTTGAGTCCGAGTTGGTTCAGGAGTTTTGTCAGTTATATGGAACAACTAAGAGTCGAACGACTTCTTATCACCCTGCAGGAAATGGTAGGGTAGAACGAGTTAACCAGACATTGTTAAATATGCTCCGTACGTTGGAGCAAGAGAAACAGGATAGGTGGCCTGACTTCCTCCCTGAGCTGATGCAAGCCTACAACAACACTGTACATAGCGCCACAGGTTTCGTTCCATCCTATCTGATGTTTGGACGTACAGTGAGGATCCCTGTAGATTTGGGATTGGGTGTAGTGGTTGATCAGCAAAAGTGGGATCGAAGAGGGTGGGTCCAAGATCATTACAAAAAGTTAAAGTGGGCCTATGCTTCAGCTAAGAATAAGATGGATCATGCTGCTGAGAAAATGAAACAGACTTATGATCGTGGGGCTAAGGATGTACCTCTACTAGATGGTCAGCCAGTCTGGGTTAGGGACCGGAATAGGCAAGGTCGTGGAAAGCTGTGTGGCTGGTGGGGCCCTGTGCCCCATCTTGTAATAGGAACACTGGGAGAGACTGGTTTGGTGTATCGGGTAAGACCTGAAAAGGGAGGGAAGGAAAAGGTCCTGCATCGTAATGCACTTAAATTGTGTATTGCCTCTGAAGTGGAAGATTTAGCACCCCCTAGTACCCTTGATACCACGCCTATAGTCATGGTTCGGGATCCCGTACCATATAGTATTTGGGCTGCTCCGGCCCCTGAACCTGTAAATATGGGAAATGAGACTGTTAGACGATCTGCACGTACAAATGTTGGACAGCGACCTATTAGATATAGAGAGTGAATTGTATAACTTATGGCAGGGACTGCTTACATTTTACTGTGGGGGGGTGTTGTGGATCAAAGGTGTTGCACAATGTATTTTATATATATATATGCATGTTCACATTATTGCTGTGTTTTCTCTTGTGTGAATTGCTGTGTTTTGCTTTGTATTGATTGCTGTGTTTTTGTTGCAAGCAGTATTCCCAAGCCACGCCTCTATCTCCTATTATTCAATTAACTAATAAGTGATCAACTTTGGGGTTGATCAGCTGTGAATGTTTCCCTATAAAAGTGCAACTACTGTGGCAGCGCTGTGTGTCCGTAACTGAAATCAACACAGCAAGAGCGAGACGAATCACGTGTGCCTGCATCGAGGAGTGAGTGTTTGTTCCACTTGCGGTGAGACAGCTTATAGCTATGAGAGCGAGTGCAGCAGAGCACACCAGTCGATGAGTCGCGGAGCACTATTGGAGTAGCAGCGTGTGAGACAGGTCGATGACCGGCTGCGAGGTACTATCGTGAAGATTGCGAAAGACTACCGTGAGGGCTGACGAGACGAGTGAAAACTGACGTGGTTCTTCTGTCGTGAATACATTGGACTGGATAGCAGGCCTGCTGTCCAGGCATGCTGTGAGTACGTTGACTTTCATCTAGCGGTGTGCCTTTTTAAATCCAGTTTGTTGCCGGTAACGGAAGAGATCGAGCTTGCTTGCAATAACTCTACTGGATGAGTGAATTTGAATCAGCCAACATTTTTAAAGGAGTCTCGAGTGAATATTCGCCTCTCTGTGGGACTGAGAGTGTATGGACGTCAGTTGCAATTCAGATGCCCAGCAGAGACTGAGTTGAACTTTGATTGTCCCTTGAGCTCGGATTTTTGGACTTTGGACTTGTTTCTTGCTTTGTCTATTTTATTTTTAAATCATTTTCCTTTAACAATTTTATTGAAATAAACTAGTTTCTGCTGTTATTTCTGAGTGTTGTTTTCCACTGTTCCATTCCCCGATAAAGAACCTGTTCTTAAAAGTGAGTTCCTGGGGTCTCTGTTTCAACTCTAGGTGGCGTAGTCGGCTACAACAAAAGTTTTGAATATAGATTTTATTAAATAGCTATCGGCCGCTGACAAATGCACCTGTGTGAAACTTGTTTGCACAACTCTTCAATCATCAATCAATCCTCATCCCTCTACAAAAGATGCCACCTCTGTATTGTTATTTGCAAGCATGGATCACAGAGGCCATAGGCACGGAAGGAGAGTAAGAGGCCATGGCAGAGGGGGCCGAAGGAAGAGGAGCTCGTGTGCGTGGTGGAGGAGCTGCAGCAGCAAGAGGACAGAATCGAGCTCAAGTTTCAAATGAATTTCGGGCAACAATTATTGACCATGTCATCAATCATGGCTTGTCCTTTAGAGAGGCTGGACAAAGGGTCCAGCCCATTCTGAGTCGGAGCACTGTGGCATCTATTGTCAGGCTTTTTCGGAATGAGAACAGGTAATTCACAGTGTTACTGTAATGTATACCACTGTGTATTTCAGCTTTACTGCATTGCCCTGTTAGCAGAACAAACCGTGTCTACAGTAATGCAGATGTTTTATCCATCCCATTTATGTGAATGTCATACAGTAAAGTCAATTTTGACATGCTTTTTGCTTTTACTTTATAGAATCCACACATTACCACACACTGGTGGCAGAGGAAGGATATTTGATATTGAACAGGAGTCTTCCATTGTAGATATGGTAGTGGCAAACAATGCAATCAGACTGCGTGAAATCCAGGCAGCAGTAATTGCAGATCAGGGAGCGTTTAGAAATATAAACAGTGTGAGTTTGGCAACTATAGATCGAGTCCTTAAACGAAACCATGTCAGAATGAAGCAGCTGTACAGAGTTCCATTTGAAAGAAACTTTGACATCGTAAAGGAGGCACGATTCCAGTATGTGCAGGTACAGATTTTTTATTGTAATACCTTCTTACATAGTTACATGCGACTGGAATAATTTGCTTTATGAATTTGCTCTTTTTGTTAGAGAATAATGGAGTTTGAAGCTGAAGGGGCACATCACAAATTCATTTTTGTGGATGAAGCCGGCTTCAACCTCTGTAAAGTGAGACGACGCAGGAGGAACATCATTGGGGAGAGGGCCACTGTCACAGTGCCAGGTCAGAGGGGTGCCAATATCACCATGTGTGCTGCCATATCCAATGATGGGGTCCTTTGCCTAATGCCAACTATTGGCCCATACAATACAGAACGCCTCATCCCATTTCTTGATGCATTGAAAGAAATACTGATTTCAACAGAAGAGAGAGGGCTGTTGAGGCCTGGCATGAGTCTGTATGTCATAATTTGGGACAATGTTGCTTTCCACCACTCTCGCCTTGTGAATGAATAGTTTGCAGCACAGCCTCGTATTATGATACAATTCCTCCCTGCATACTCGCCTTTTCTGAACCCAACTAGGAGTTCTTCTCTGCTTGGAGGTGGAAGGTGTATAATCACCGGCAATATGAGCAGATGCCCCTCCTGGAGGCAATGAATGCTGGTTGCCTGGCAGTGGGTGCAGAGGACTGCCAGGGACGGATACGCCATGCAAGGAGGTATTTCCCTCGGTGCATTGCAAGGGAAAACATTCAATGCGATGTTGATGAGAAACAGTGGCATAATCGTCAAGAACGAATGGACTAAATGTGAAAGATAAAAAAAAAAATATATATATATATATATATATATATTTTTTTTAAGGTATTTCCACCCATAAGTTTCCTTTGGTAGCTTTTTTTCCAGTATCCATTTGCGTTTGTACAGTATCATATGTCATATTGATGGCTGTATTTTGTTGTCCCTCGTGTAATGATTGATTGACAGAATAAATAAATTTGACCACAAGTTGTGGTGTTTGATGGAAATATTTGCTTATGTTGCATGTTTCTAATGTTTTGTGAGTGTTAGAGCACTTTGCTAACAAAATGACTCATTTTGGCCATTGAGCTTCAGTTTTATCCTGTGTGTTAACTGTTTTGAAAATGTGATGTCACAGTGGGCAAATGTGTGTAAGCGAACCGAAAAAAATGTTTTCTAGCAATGGAGTAAAATAAATAATATGAATATACTTTATCATATTTGATCTGCATATCAATTCAATCACCAATCCCTATCAGAAAGTCCATTAATATACACCATGCAAATAAATACTTTGTGGAAAAGGAAAGCGTTTCATTTGTGTACCATGTGTCTCTATAAAGATGTTTGTTAACCCTTGTGCGTCAATTTTCAAAAAAGCTCACACATAGGTCCAAAATGGACATAAACAGTCCTAAACATATCTTACATTCCTATGTTTTCCATTTTCAATGAACTGCCAAACACCTATGTTGTTTATTTGATTTGAATTATTTACATTTTTTTTACAGATTTTTTCTATTTTCTTGCATACGTTAATAATTAACAACAACATTATTTTGATGCATTCTTATTTTCTAAAGCAGTTATCCCATAAAATTCAGATTCACAAAGCCCTCGAAGAAATTCATGCATTGAACAAGCCCATCAATCACTTTGCTTACAGAAAATTCTAATTTATTTAATTATTATTACAATTTTGAGATGCTTGGAACGCCACAAGTTGAATTGGGTCATTTTGGCCCCTAAAAACCTTTCTGACATAATTCTTCTAAATCAAGGTCCAGTCGTTTTCATAAGAGACTTAGGTCTAGTTCCACGCCCACTTTTTAAAACTGAAGTCTTTTCTTACCTGGTTGCTTCTTCTGTGTCCCTTGCCATTCTTTACCACTGTCTCTCACATTGTGTCTCGATTTGACTCTGCACGACACACGTGCATGCACAAACTTTCCACCCCAAAGACAGCACCGCTGACTCATGTTGGACTTTTAAGAAAGAGAAAGGGTTACACGTCTTTGCACCCCATCCCCCCTCAGGATGGGGTATAAAGATAAAAATCTATCAGAGAAGCACATCTGGTTTCATGCCAGAGGCAAACTCCTCTTCTCAACATCATCATCATCTCCACTCCTCATCATACGAGAAAGGCCACATTCCATCTTGGTTCGTTGTTCTTCTCACTGAATGAAGTTCAGTCATGTAAGGTTTTGGGTATTTGTTTGGAGGGATTGAAAGTTTACAGTTGATCTCAGATCAGAGGTAAAAAAAACCTGCAGGGTCTAGTGTTAGAGTGGGGATTTGGCACACGATCCCTTAAAGAGTTAGATTTGACCAAAGTCAAGAGCTCTTAAGAAAATGTTCCCATGACAGTAAAGCTAAGCACACATTCTTTGCAATTAATAACATTTATTCTTATTTTCCCATGATACTAAGTCAAAAATAGGAACAAAAATAAATGAATCTAGAAACTCAAAGCTGATCAAATGACTTTTAAAGCATTTACTAAAAATGTGAGACAGATTTGAACTGCACTTTTTGAGTTGTTCATTTATACACTGATTTAACATCAACATCTATGATACATTTATTCACCTAAATGGATTGAAACTAAACTCAGATTGACATTTTTTGGCTTTATACAAAGTGCTTTACTGAACACACACTTGTTTGCACATGCAGTGTACACGATTCAAGTGTGCTCAATCAAAATAACTGTATTATATAGCTCGAGGGAAGAAACAATATCTTATAAAAAAATAGTTAACTGTGAATGTTGTACTGTGATACTCAAAGTAGTTATAACATGTCTTGACAAAATAATGCCAAACTAGTGCAAACTAGCGTGCAAATTAGCAGAGCATTTGCCAATGTTTGTGGTCTTCATCTTGTAATGGAGTCGAATGCGCTTGTACTTCATGTTGTCATAACCAAACCTTAATTAGACAAAACAATGTTTCAGTATGAAATTCATTCAGCTTCGTTTCATTAGATAACAAGAAATAAGACGTGCCACAGTTCATTAGCGCAGAAGAGAGAAAGGCTTGCTGCAGAGCGAGAGGTCAGGAGATCTCAGACACTCTCAGGATGTGCACACACAACCTGGGAAACTAAAACAAATGTCTTCTGGTCTTTGTCATGTGTTGGATTTGTTATTATTTTAACATTAACACATTATTATGGCTATAGAAGTCTACTGTACGTAGTGAGTTTTTTTAAATTAAGAAAAGTAGGTTTTTGTTGAAAACCATACAAAATAAACTCAAAATAAGAAAATACCTTAATAAATATTTTTGAACTATGAAAAACTTCTTCAAAATACCTTGTGTTGTTTTAAAAAGTCCTGCTCAAAATCATCAGATGAGAAACCCATTCGCTGCTTTAACACTGGAGTCACATGTTCATGAGTTTGTCTTCGAGTGTTTCTTATCATGTCCAGTGTTAATATCTCTGTAAGGTGTCATCACTTGGGAAGTATGTCAGAATGTCCAAATAACTTTTAAACAATCCAGATGGATGGGGATTAGAGGCCGTCACACTTCAAAAAGGATAAAAAGCCCAAACCACTTGTGCTTTACATTCCGAGTCTTCTGAATCCATATGAGAGCTCAATGTAATCTAAGTCATCATTCTCTCAAAATCCTACATTGGAAATGTTGCTGTTGTCACTATTGATGTTTACGGTGTGGGAAAATCCACTTTTTCATTTACATGGAAATGTAAAAAAGAAAGTCATGCATGTTTCAAAACACAATGGTTATATGGTATAATTTGTCATTGATAATTTCTAATGGTTAGTATTTGGTATGATTTAATAACACGTTTTGACATTTCTTAAGTAGTTGTTCACTGTAGGTTTTGTTGATGCTTCTGGGGACAGCAAATGCTGGGGATGTTCATATATCACTGATTTGACAATGTGTTTACAGAGGGGAGATATAGGTGCATTTGTACATGTGTAATTTTCATATTTCATTTGAAGTACTTTTTTAACCATCTACGGATTCTCTAGTATGCTTTGAATCATTTTTTTCTTCTTCAAAAAGTCCCTTTGACATCTGCTTTGCAGTTCCTATATAAGAAACTACTCTAGCCTCATTAGATTAGAAATGTCACTTGGTTTGATACATGATTATCTAATACAATAAGTACACGTGTCAGGAATTTTCACAGACCTCGGAATTTTCTCAGATGTAATCTAGTGTGTGATCGCCCTCTAGCGGCAGGTTGGATCACAGTTCTCAGGCAGACCTCTTTATAGACGGAGGGACATTTTCTTGTCACATTGTAACAGTTTAATGTTACATGAAAGCCTCATATACTCTATGTTCAGTTATGATTCATGTTCCTTTCATTCCATTTAACTCACCGTACAATTTACTTCAGTTATTGTTTACTACAATTCATATAAAACAAGTCTTGAAAACAAGTTTTATTTAAACGCTCTTTTATCAAAATGTTTTTAAACCAACTTCACTTTTCGGTAGTGTGCTCCCCACACGAAAAAGTATAGGAATATGTATATGTATATATATATATTTATTGTTAAAAGTCAGATATTTATTGTGTTTGTGTGAGATGAGATGCGGGAGGAGAAACTCTCTGCACTGACATACGAGAGAGAGAGAGAGAGAGAGAAGAGAGAGAGAGAGAGAGAGAGAGAGGCGGCGAATCTTTTTACCCTTTTTAAAGCTTGACACGAGCACATGCACAGACTGTGACCCACTTCCACAGGTTTCATCTGGAGGACAGCAGGTACACTATAATGCTCGTGGGTTATTTGTGAAAGTTTTCACACGGACGCGCGCGTGACAGTCGGACAGTATTCAAGCTTTATATTGAATCTGAGAGGAACTAAGATGCCCAAACCAAAGAGTGAATATGTCATCCTCACAGAAGACAGCATGTTCAGTGTGATCTTACTCTTTTTACTCGGAGTGGTGAGTACAGAGTATCTCTAATCCGTCTGAGATCAATCTCACTTTACCTCGATCTTGACAGTCAAACGAAAAAGCACCTTACACTTCAATTCTTTCTTTAGCTGAAGCATGTGTTACTTATAACTGTATTTTAACAGCTTCATTATATACTGTTAGAATGTATATGTATCATTCCATTTTTTATTATAATAATGCTTAAAGAGCTTTTGCTTGTTAAAACCACTCACACATTGCACTACTTTCCTATTTAATGACATAATTTAAAGAGGTGAAGGCATCAAAACACATGATCCAGCCACGGTCATTGTGTTCTTAAAAGGTTTAACCATTAATAGTTACAAAGAATTGTGTTCAAATGGCTTATGAAAAGGCATATGCTTCACAAGTGAATAATAATGCAGTATAAATGATGTGTTAACACTTCTTTTCATTATCCATAACTTTAATAATCTCTTCACACCCACTTTGACAGAAAGGCACATTGCTTTTATTTCAGCTGAAGTGTGACTGCTATTAATGCTTTAATTGTATGTGTGTGTGTGTTATAGTGGCACATGCAGTTCCCCATAAAGACAGATAATTGATAAAGCATGCCAACATAACTGCCGACACATTGAGATGATGGTAGTACAAGTTTTGTGCAATTGTTTGTGTTAAGGTTGTGTCTTGTCTTGTTTAAAACTGAGGCTGGAGTTACACCCATGTAAAGAGCATGATGGGCGTGTGGGCAACAACAATGTCGCAGTCGAGCGGGATGTCAACGCGTGTCCTCTGAACTGCACCTACATATTAGTGTCATTTTACATCCAGCTATTGCAGTAGCTATGCAGACAGCACACAGACAGCTTTAAAAATACTTGTGGTTTCGGGATGATCTGTTTGATCTTTTGGATTTTTTTTTTAAAGATGATATGCAAATTATGCATTGAGAAAAGCATGGTTAATTCATGGTTACCATGGTAACTACAGTAACCATGTTTTGCATTTTATCTAGTAAAAAAACAAGTTTAATACGTTTTTTTTGTATGGCGTGACTGTTGCCATTCTCCAGTTTTCTGACTAAGCACACATTTGGCATATGTCACCTCCATATTGTTAGGGTGTCTGTCTGGGGTGTTTGCCAGGGCGAAGTGGTTTTAGGGTGGAATCTAGATGGGACTTACTAGCCCTAGTAAAAACAGCCAAAACCAACGTCTCTGTGATGTCACATATCAAGATGGAAAACGATTTATCCTCCAGGTGAAAATCAGTCAGTTGGCTCAGAAAAGTAAAAGCAGACCTCTCAACGATCTCTCAACATGTGATTTCCGCCATCACTCACACATACAAACAGTGTAGGAAATATAAAAAGGAGAAGTGTAATACTTTTACACCAAAGCATTAGCAATATAAATAATTGGCCTTTGCGATTGTAAATCACATGGCTTACACTGCAAACAACTAAAGCAAACAGAGACAGAGAGAAGAGCTCCATTAACTCCAGTCAGCTCATTAGAGAGAGAGAGTTCGCTTTGCCAGAAACGTGGATGACTTTAAATTGTTGACATGCGCCAACAGGCTAAGGGTTATGAGTTAAGTGCATTCAAACGTCAGTTCCCAAACATCATGAACCGTGTGTGTGTGTCAGTGAGAGGCTCTCTGCAGTATCTACTGTCAAAATACATCTGTTTATGACACTTATATCACATTTTTTTGTGATCATGCTTTGGTTTTTCAGAACGCATGTGTCATGTTATACTTTACGACTCCATTTAAATCATTTCAGCGGTAAAACGTCTTTGTGTGTGCGATGAATTCTCAGTGGAAAATGTTACTGCTCATAGATCTTCTCATGAAACCACTGAGAGACTTAAGCACGTTTCCAGTTGCTCTTCATTTAATCTCAATGCTGTGTAGGAGAAACAGAAAGACACGAAAGACATCTCATCTGTGATTTTTCTTACTTAAGGCTATCAAAAGAAAGAATAAGTCAGGCATAATTTTCTCATCTTATAATCTAAACCTGTACACAAGCCTTGTTTGGAAACACGTCATAGTCATTAGTGGTGATTGCTAAGGCAAGCGTATTGTATTATCAGTCAAATTTAAGGTTAGGGATTTGAACAAACTCGTCCTATGCTGCCTGTGCTATTGAGACGAATAATACAAAAATCTTGTTGAAGAGAGGCATGTTCTTCATGTACCGAGAGATTGGGAAATCAATTTTTGTTTGGGACATGATTGAATAGATACAAATATTCTAAGACTTTAATTGAGGGTGATAGAAATCAGAATATGATAGAGAATTGGGTGTAGGTTCTTTTGGACTGAGCCAGGAAACAACTCCCCAGAATAGCATGCTAAAGAACACATTTAGCCGCAGGTATAGTCCATCCATCTGTGTTCGCACTACGTCCGCATGGCGCAATTTTCGTCATCAAAAGGGTCGGCAGGTGCCAGTAGACCCTGTCCGAGGACACCCCAAATTTTAAGACCGTGCGGACGAAACGCATACAGCAGTGCATGTGCAAGAAAATGTTAAGAGCCCACTACGTGACAATACACACATGGAAAGTGTGCGGTGTGCAGTTGTCGAAGAAGTATGACACCAAAGCAAAACGGTGAAGCGGAGGAGCCAAAACACTACAACAAAGAGAAAATATTTGCATTTATAAAATTCAAACTTAAGAGAGTATAAAGATGTGTTCAGGGCGGCTAATATTTATCTCTGTCGTCTGCAATGGCGGAGCCACACTTCTTCTATCATACATTTGCCGTGGGCCTGTGAATATCGCAGCTCAGTGCTGCCCTCTGACTGTGGTGGAGTGTACATTCTCATTTGTACTACGCATAGGTCCCAGAAAGCTGTGCAGACGCATTTGTGCGCGAGACGGAGACGGACTTGCAAAGTCTAGAATACCCATGCCTTTATCAACTGCTTTAGTATGGTATGTGGTAATGGCTGTTTGCTTGGGGAAACTGATGTCAAACTTTAGTGTCTGGGGTAACGCATTGCAAGTAGTAGCCTAACGTATTATCTATTAACACAATATGTAATCATATTACATTTTTGAAGAAACAACAGCGATTTTGCTCTTAATATTTGAGTTACTATTTAAAAAAAGTAAAATGTCATTTTTTAGTTGAATAGATTTGTACAATTTTTGTACATTTTTAACCGCTGGAATAATTTTGAAGGCTGGCCAGACATAAATTAACAAAACACATTCAACTAACATAATCTTATAGAAGCAGTTCACCCAAAAATGAAAATTCTGTCATCATCATTTATTCACCCTCAAGTTGTTTCAAATCTGTATAAATTACTGTTGAAAAACAGTTGTTGGCCACCATTGTCTACCATAGCAGAAAAGCAGTCTAAAGTTAACTTTACTTTCTTCAAAATATTTTATTTTGTGTTCAACAGAACAAAAAAATTTGTAAAGCATTTTTTTCTACTATGGTGGTCAATGGTGGCCAAGAACTATTTGGCTACAAGCATTCTTCCAACTTATACAGATTTGGAAGAACTGGAGGGTGAGTAAATTATGTTTTTTTTTTAGGTTAGACTGTTCCTTTAAGAAATATTTTGTGGGCTATAGCATACATCACTCTATGGGAGCAACAGTAAGATGAAAAAAGTAGCTGAAAACTAATGTAACAGTTTTACTTTTCGTACGAAATAAATAAGTAATCTTTCAGCTTTCACAGCTTTCCTGTAGCTCAGTGTTAACAACGCAAAGTCGCGGGTTTGATCCCAGGGGATTGCACATACTTAGAAACAAATGTATAGGATAATGCAATGTAAGTCATTTTGGATAAAAGCATAAATAATAAAGTAATCAAATTATTCACTTTTGCTTTTTTGTTTCATTGGGTTTTTTTCAAGAAATTTCTAATTTGTGCTTTTATTTGGAGTTCCATTGCTAGCATTCTCAAGCAGACCTGTAATAAAAATAACTTGTTCTGAAATGTCACACACACGTTACCACAGTCTGTTCTTCTGTCAAGATTAAAAGTGACTCCAAACAGGTTTCGTGACATGCATACATGTGTATGAGCCTTTACATATTTTCTTTACACATTTTAACCTTGTTAATCAAAGAATGTCATGCTAGAGAACATCAAAGACTTATCGTACAGATTCTTCTGAGGGCTTTTAAACTTTACCTGGAGCTGGAATGCTCGTGTGTGTTTGTGTGTAGGAGGAGGTTACCTCATGCCAGGGGGTAATGTGTGGGACAGGTAGAAACGAAGGGAATGTTAATTTGTGCTTTCCCAACCTCCTTTTCTCCTCACCCATCACTGTCACTTATTCAGCTGATTCACAAAGCCCTGAAGGGGATCATCTAATCTTTCTCTTTTACTCTTTATCTCACACTCTGGCTTTCTTCTCCCAATCTTTAAACGTCATTCCATACACCTGTGACAAACGACTGCCACACTCTCAGCCAATCGCTTCTTTCGGTTCACCCTACTCCCTCAGGCGTCAGCCAATCAACAGCCGCTTCAGCACGAGGCAAAATTCTTCGCTAAGTTACCATGTAAACAAACTGAAGGCGAATGCCATGTTTTTGCGTTGTCTTGGAATTATTCTGCACACAAGGTGCACATAAACATTTTGGTTAAAATTGTGTGGTTAAAAAACTGATGGACATTTCAAGTTTACGTTATTCGTCTTTATGTCATAAATCGATCGCTCCACTCTGTCGGTGCATACAGGCAACCATAATCATAATGCAAACCATTAGATTCATTTATGCCAAATCATATCTAGAATAAAAAAACCTGCACCTTTTAAATGTACTGTAAATGTTCAGTCATGTGCTTCTGATACAGGCTGATACCTGTTTATTTCTTTTTGAAGCTCTCTATCTTTCCAAAGCAATGCTGTTGACATGCATTAGACATTATCAGCACTAAATAATGCAACAAGTCGAGCAGCGTTACTGTTCAGATTGTATTTTTGGCTCCGAGTCTGTATGGGAAGTTTCTGGGATTGCATTCCCAAGAGATGTTAGATTCACAGCCGTGAAACCTCATACTGGTCAGCAGTTACAGTATCTTCTGTTGCCACATATACTTTTTTACAAATTTCCCAAAGTATAATTTGTCATTTCATTGTGTGATGTTGATCGGTTTCATAGCTGTAGGCTTACAATGAGCAGATAAATGATGAATTTTTTGCAAACAGTAATTCTAAATATAATATGAAACAGCATTTAGAAAACATTTTCACTTCAGAAATTATTTGTGAGTAAATTAAAATGTTAAAGGGGTCATATGGAGCAAATACGTGTTTTTCTGTGTACGCATTACTCCCAACACTGGTTTTAAGCTGCACATGCATGTATTAGACACGTTAAACTGCAAAAATGTATGTGTTGGAAAAAAAGATGCAATCTATCTAAAAGCAAATGCTCACCCAGACCTGTCTGAAACGGCTCGTGTAACCACACGCCCACAAATCTACATCAGTTTGTGGTATTATTTGACTTCGACCGCCCAAATGTATACGAAGGTGAGCTGGGCGTACCTGTCAGTACAATTGCGTTGGAACCTGATGTTCCAAATATGTTAAGAGATGTTACATTTCGACACACGCTTGCAGTATTCGACCAATCACCACGCACTGGTTGACTGGCCAATCATAGCACACCACGCTTTTCAGAGTGTTGTAAAAAATCTGCACATTTGAGAAAGGGGGTCAAAGAGGAGATATAAACATGCACGGTGTGTGAAAAAATACTGCATTTTTATCCTTAAATCGTGTATACATATTACATTACACCTAAATCGAAATGAAATTATAAACAGTTACAGTAACAGAATGGAACAGGGTACACAACCTATAATGTATACATTTACCTGTTGTTTAGTTTTATCCAGTAGCCTGTGCCGTGTAGGGGATTTCAGCCAAAAGAAAATCACTTGAAAAACTAGCTTTTAGATGAAACTTCTTTGGAATAACTGACGAATCATATACAAAGTCAAGGAACGTAAATTACATAAGTAAATGGGATGAGAAGCTGTTGGTTGCGCTGTTGCTTTCCACTTCTTTATGTTAAACAAAAGGTTTTTAATATGATATATGTTAATATGCTAGATGGGAGAAGTCTCTATAGACATTTTCAATAAACGCACGTGCCTGACCCAAAGTTAACTTGATATCTTTGTCTGTTTATCAATCTGGCTATTGGCTATTTTTGGCTATATACTATTTTAATCAATTTATATTGAGATTAAATTAGATTAATAATCATTGAATGTCAACTTTATTAAATAAACAATTTGTTGCATTTCATTGGATGTTAATTTATTAACAATTTGTTTAATGGGTCGTGTAACTTAACGCATTTAAGTTTAGCTAAATAATATTCAGAGATGGGCACATATACATCTAACAAGTATTTAGTTACGAATTACTAACTCATGACATGTATTTCAATTAAATACTAAATTCTGCTGTGATTAAAATGTGTTTAATTAAAATACAAGTAACTTGTAATCTGACAATACAGTAATTCCATCAAACACACAGATTTTAGCAACACACTCACATAAACATGTAGGCCATCACATCATTTTATTATGATCATTATTGATTTATCTCATTCTCCTGTGACCAAAGTCCGTTTACGGAAGTCGTGCCACTCAGTGGCCTTGTTTGCAACGCCTCTGGGCAGTAAACAAGTCCTCTGTCCTATCTACTTGAATGGGGGAAGGCAGATCTTTTTAAAATCGCTGGCAAAAATCACAATTAAACGGCATATGCCCTATCAATAATTAAACCTAACATATACTGTACCATAACTTGGGTTTGCTAAGCTTATGTCAGATCTAATACGCCATTATCTACCATCGTATTTATTTTCCCTACTATGTCAGGAAAGGGAAATGAGATCCAAGGTTATTTTAGTTAACTAAAATTAAAACTTTAAAAACCTTCCTGTTCATTGATATCAAATCAAATATTGACCTAAAAATTGACCTAAAAAAGTTTCCTCAAAATTAAACCAAAGTAAGTTAAAAGCAGAAGAATTATAACAATAAACAAAAAATTAAAATAAAAAATTCTAATCTTATATAATAACATTAAAAATAAACCAATAAATTCTAATTCTAAAATAAAAAAGAATTTTAAAAACAATCTGAGGGTGAGTAGATGATGACAGAATTTTCATTATTGGGTGAAGGATCCTTTAATGGAATGAAAGATCAACATAGTCTAGAACAGTGTTTCCCGATTCCAAAATCCTGAGGGTTCTTTACTGTTTAGTTAAAATAATTGTAATAATAATTTTTTTTGTGCCACAAACTGTTTAGGTCAAATTTTCAAAGGTCGAGGCTTCAAAATGTGCCCACCACTTTCTGAAGAGTGTTTGTTATTGTAGCAAGAATAAAATATATCTGACATATTTGAAAAAGTAATTAAGTATTTTAAAATCCAAAATACTGTCTCTCAAAGTATTTAATTATAAATTACATGTGACTTTTTTTGTTAAGGAAAATACAAATTACAAAATACTGAAAAGTAATTAAATACGTATTTCAAACACATGTAATTGAAATACTGTCCATCTCTTTCTACAGGTAACCTAAAATAATACTGGCTAGACATACTTTTAACTTAATTGCTAATGTCATTTACTTGTTATTTCTTTTGCTTGTTTTCAGAAATAATCAACAGTGATTTTTAGTTTAGGCCACAAAAGCGTCCATGTAACGTTTGTTTTTGTTGTTACTTTGAAACCGTCAATAATATGTGTGATACTGTACTCTGAGATTTTAGTTTACTCTGTTAAAAGAACATACAAAACTGACAAATATTCTGGCAACTGGTGCACCAGAAAAAAACATAAAATTCAAAAATGTAAATTATTTTAAACCTAACCTTTCTGACATTTTTTCTACCACATTAAATAAATCTCTGAAAATTCAGTAAAGTTAATTGGTAATATTCACTCTTTTTATTGCCCTGACCAACACAATAAAATAGTATCCAAGGATGCATTCGCAATAAAAAGTGTTCTGCGAATGTGCAAGGTGATCTGTAATGTAGACGTTTATTGTTAGCACATGTTCATCTCCTTCCTTCCATCAACATATCATAAATTGTGTTCATGAACATCAGGGTAGTGTGACCAAGTGGAAATGTGGTGCTTTGTATTTGGTCATTTGGCTGATGCCTTGTGTGGGAGGATATTTGGATTCTTCAGTGTACCTTTCTCTTTTCAAATCTGATCTGTATTTTTTTTTTTTCATGTTTATCTGTATAGGGGGATGTCCTGTCCACACGGGAGACATGTCCCTCGGAGATGTTTACATCCAAAGGAGAGTGCTGCCAACAGTGCCAGCCAGGGGAGGGCATGGTCCAGCCCTGTGGAAAGCATCAGACAGTGTGTGAACCGTGTCTTGACAGTGAGTATCACACACACACAGTCCTCTTAAACCGAGATGTTGGCTGCAGCAGCACTACAAAAGATGAGGCTTCTGCTGCCTTATTTAAAATGCCATTTCCTGAACTATCACGTCAGAAGGCTTTTCAGCTGTGAACGGTAATTAGCAGTTAAAGTGGAAATGCTTTTAGGAAATGAGAGAAATAACAGTCTGGAGTGCTCGGAGACCGGTCCGAGTGTTTCATGCCGCTTACAGCTCTTAGTGAAATTAATTATGGAAAATCCAATGGTACATGACATTTTGTGACTTTATTGGATCACCCGTCGGAGCACCGTAAGAGTTGCGCATATGAGCTGGTCCTGAGCCAGGTCCTCATTCGAAGCCTGCCAGAATCCCTCCCATTTTAAAATTGTCTCCCACACGTCTTCTTTCGTGACCCAACTGAACAAGAGGAAATACACAAGAGAGATGAATGGAAATAGACAACGAGAAATCCGAAATGTGACCAAAAATAGTCATATAGTCATACATACGTTTTTTTACTATTGCAATGATTTATACTGTGGTTTAAAATAAGAACAGTTTTTTTAAATAAATTCCAACAAATTAAAAGTACAAAACATTCCAGCCAAATTCATCTTTAATTTAATTTATTTTTGCTTCTTTTTTTGATCCCCTTTTGGGCCAACAAATCACACTTGAATTTCAATTCAGGAGAAAAAAGGCAAACTACTTACCCATACTTGTATTTCAATGAGTTCTGTGAGTGTCAGTGTAAAGACACAACAGAAAACGTGTAGTGTCCAGTCTTCATGTTCCCGTCTGACACCCTTCCTGTGTCCAGTGTTAAACTGCCGTAACCCACAACATTCTTCTTCGCGTAATTAGTTTCCAATCTCTCCGTCAGGCTTCTTCCCTACGGGCCTGTGCTGAGAATTGAGATTCTGACCCCATCCATCAACATTCAAACCATTACATGCTGAAAACTCCAAACTGTTCCTTTCACAGCTCTCATAAGTCACCCAACGCTGCCCGACAGCACTTCAGCAATTATGTGTTGACACACTCAAAACTAGCATATCTGGAATGAAAACAGCTGTTTAAGAAGTGATTAATGTAAGTTACACAGCATATGAGTTCTTAACACATAAATCCTTTAGACTTATAGAATAAACTCAATTTTTAAAGGAGTCATATGACACGGCTAAAACGAATATTACCATTTGTTTGAGATGTAATGCAATGCGTATACACGATTTAAGGTTCAAAAGCGCTGTATTTTCTACATACCGTGCATATTTGTATCTCCTCTTTGCCCCACCTCTCTGAAACACGCAGATTTTAACAAAACTCATTGCTCTGAAAAGCAAGGGGTGTTATGATTGACCAGTTAACCAGTTCATATTGATTGGTCGAATACTGCAAACATGTTACGGAAATGTAACACCATATTTGGAAATATAGCGGTTGTATTAGACAATGCATCCGAATTATGTTTTTACCAATGTGTATGTCCTGTTGCACAATGAAAGAAATCACTACTAAGTGTACAACACTTGATTCTTCCGTCTGCCAAATATCACCTTTGAGCAGCGCTATACGCAGTCTAGAACAACTCATTGACGTGCTTGTACAATTTATACATATGCAAGAAATATAACCATGCTTATTTCTTAAGCAAGTTTTTGCATGTCTTACGAACGGAGAACACGTTTCTCGTGCATTTCCGTTCGTGGCCTCGAGCACACATGGGATCTTTTTTAAAGGGACACCCAACCCAAAAATGTAAATTCTGTTATGGAATACTCGCCCTCTAGTTGTTCCAAACCTGTATAAATGTCTTTGTTCGGTTGAACGCAAATATATTTGGTAGAATGTTAGAAACTTAAAATGATTTTGCATCATTGACTACCTTCAGAAAAGATCATCATGGTAGTCAAAGGTAGCCTAAATCCCCCAATACATCGTTTGAGTTCAACAGAACAAAAAATATGTACAATACCTTGGAAACCATTCAGATAAGCATATACAGCAATAGAAACGTTGTTTGGCAGTTCTTAACTTTGATTTGACTCCAGAAAATAATTGGGCTGGTTTTCATTCCCTTTGGGCGGGTTTTGAGGGGTCATTGGGCTGCTTTCAGGAAGCTAGTTAGCAAGATCCCTGTGACCAGCAGCAATGACAAGGTAAGCTAAGGTTTTACATGATGACTAATTAGAATTCTATATAATCTAGTTTAGTGAAGGGATGGGACTATTTTGTAATTAAATACCTTTGAATTTTTTGTGTTTAAATGTGTTTAATCTTAGTATTTGTGTATTTTCGAACTAAAATCAGTTTAGAAATAACTTGCACAACACTGCTGAAAACACACCAAACACACAGAAAAACACGTGTTCGCGCCATATGACCCCTTTAAAGGAACTGTGTCATTTCTGCACGACTTTTTGTTCCAGGGAAAACCTTTGAAAAACTTGCTTATAGTTATCACTGCAAGAATGTATTTTTAAATTTTCCCTTTAAAACGTCCTCCTAAAAATGAATTATTATAGTGCAATATCAACAGTCCTAAGTGCTGTTGGTAGCTGTGTAGAGCGGATGAGCCCCACCCAGCTGAACATAACCACTGTACTGTATCTGTAGCCCTCAGGGAGATTTACCTTCTGTTTACTTACAAATGTCACTATAGGTTCACATCACTGTACTGTCAAAGAATTAATGGCTCATTTTAGCTTCAGTATACAGATGTTTCCATCCAACTAGTCAACTGTCACTTCCTAATGAAGTGCCACTAAATATCAGTAAGAAATGGAAGAGAAGCCCCTGAATATAAGGATTTTCATATAGAATAATACTTGCGCAAGCAGACAATTATGAAACAAAAGAAATGCAGGGCTTTTGTGGAGCCTGCTGTTCAGGAAACACAGTCGTGACAGTTCACAGTCGAGTGAGACCACTAGATGCCGCAAAATGTCATTCACTGGACCTTTAAAATATTCAGACTGTAGACTGCTAGATACTGTTTCAACCCCTGGTATAGTCCAATATGGACATTTCCAGGTTCATTTAAACCAGCGGGTCGAAAGACCCCTGCATTTTTTAGCTCTAGAATCTTTATGGTAATAATGAAATCCAACCTGAATAGACTTTAAATGTTAAACTGTGAATGTGTTTGTACCACATCAGATTAACAGATTGGAGTTTCACGTCAGGGTTCTAGACCCGGCGATGAATGAAGCTATTGTTTCTGTTCATTGAACGTTATATGGACCTGGCTGTATTTTAACTCTTCTGTCTTTCTATTTTTAAAAGTGTCTTACAAATTGATCTTCTGCCAATCCAACTTTTAACTCATAGAAAAAAATATTCGCCATTTTAAAATGGCCTGCATCCAAATCTGTCTAAATGTTGGTGAACCATCGTAAATCCCATCCTGAGCAACCAATTTGTATGGATTCAGAAAGTCATTTTACGACATGTCAGTTTCTATCTTGTAAATGGTCTCTAGTAGCTATTTTTATGTAAGTAATAGGAATACAAATCTGCAAATACATTTCAACACATTTCAAATGCAGTTTTATACATCATAAATGTTGCATAATGCTTTTATAAAATCATTGTATTTCCTATACCGGTGTAGTTAATACACATTGTAGAGTAAATGTTTTTGTCTCTGTTAACTGAACGACATTGAATCCTACATTTGTCCTATTGAGCATTATTGATTGCTTCTAGTGGTCTGTCTCATCCCCTATGTACTGTCTCTGTGACCACCTGAGACCCCCATCCACTTGTAGTTCATACTAAAACTATAAATAATGTAAAGGCTCGTGCTGTCATTGCAGCTTTTCTTTTTTATACTTTGACAAACATTATGTCAGCAGTTTAGTGTACTGATGTGGATTCACACGTACACTCTCCTACTGTACTGATCAGAACACCCCCACGCTGCTGGCCGTCTCTTTTAATGCATAGACATACATTATTGATGGCTGGCATTATGCTAATGGGTCTCAAAGAACAAAGATGAGGAGAGCAGACGAGTTTCAAATGCACAGATTACCCATCACCCCATCCTAAATAAAGCCCCTGTACCAGGCCCCCCAGAAACCAACGCATTACCCCCTTATCATGAGAGCCATTAGCAGCAGCGGCACACAGGGGAGTAAGAGAAGCCGTTATGTGCAACTCTGTTTGTCCAGCACGAAGACACAATAATATTTCACGTTGATGGATAGATCAGGGATAACTATGACATGAGCTTGTTATCTCTCTCATTTTCTTTCTGGGTCTGCGTCTGGTCACTTCTTGAATACCCCATGCCCCGGTGGCATATATTGTACTGTGAGACTTGATATGGTTTGGGATACGAAGGGAAAGTGGGGGCTGGTCACAAAGATTGTGGTGTGTCTCTTACACACACACACACACACACACACATACGGACAAAATAGCATCTTGAATAATTTATTGATAGCCAGACCTCTATCCTATCCTCTAATATATCCGAATAGGATAGAGGATTGGAATACAATACCATAAGCATGCAGCATTTTGATATTTTCTCTCTGCTCTTTGCAATATTAATATTAAGACTCTCGACATACGTTTAGTGCTCTAATGTCCATTCAAAGGGTCAGCACAGTTCAGTTGCCTTTTGTTTCAGGGTTACTGTAAATGTTACTTTAAAGGTAAATGGTTCATGCCAGAATAGATAATAATGACAGTAAACATTACATTACACCACATCGTCCCTGCCATTATTTTATTTTTGCTATCTTGTAAAATGCAACTAAAACATAAGTGTAATGAAATGATACTCTTTGAAAACTTTGAGGATGCCACTGACTGTTTTGATGATGATCAAATGTGTTACCATTGAGTGTTGAAACTGTCAACCTTTCTTTGCGTCTGTCTTCAGGTGAGACTTTCTCCGAGAACTTCAGCCACACAGAGAAATGTCAGACGTGTACACCCTGTCCCAATCTCATGCGCATGCTGACGCCCTGCACCGACTCCAACGACGCCATCTGCGTCTGTGACTACAGCTTCTTTTTCAGCAGCGTCACAGGCCGCTGCGAGGCATGCACGGTGTGTCCTGTGGGTCAGGGGGTGCTGCTGCGCTGTAACTACGACCGCGACACGATGTGCGAGGAGTGCGTTGATGACACGTTCTCAGACCAGGAAACCTCTTTCGACCCGTGTCTGCCCTGCGCAGTGTGCGAGCAGCCGGATATGGAGTTGAAGAGCTGCACTTCTGTCAGTGACGCCATCTGCCAAGGTAGGAACAAGAATGACGAACTGCATTGTTGAACACCCTGTTACTTGTCTGGCAGAATGTTATGTGGTTGCTTGGGTGTGCTGGATTGTTGCTAGGGTGTTGCTAGGTGCTTGCTTACAGTAACTAAATTGTCCCTCTTTTAACTAAATTTCGATTTCGTAGATTGTCTTTGTAGTAGAGAAGACTACCCCTCTCTCTTTCCGGTCGCTCCGAGGGCTCCCGTCTCCGTTGTCTCGTCTCGTCGCTGCATACCCCCCACCCCACCCCCCCCGAGGGAGGGGGAGGGAGCTTGCACAGTCGCGGGGGTACCCCCGGCCTGTGAGGGGTGATGGGGGTATGTAGTAGAGAAGCGGGGCGAGACCGTGGTTCGAGTCCGGTGAGTAATTGTGAATTAGCGCCAGCTGTGCGCACACCGGGCTCGAATCACGTAGGAGATGGGAGCATAAAAGGAACGAGCGACCGGACCGTCGAAGAGAGAGGACCGGGCCCGAACTTATGTTATGTTTGTATTTATATTATGTTTTGTTCGCCGGCGGTCGTCCGTGAGGGGCCGCCGGCTGTTATATTACTTTATTAAATGTTTTAATGTCTGCCGGTTCCCGCCTCCTTCCTTCCATTTTATTGAGATTTGTTACAGTCTTGTTGGGACACAACCACTGTTTTATCTCGAAGAAGTAAACTCAAATATTTTCAGCACAAACACGAAATCTATGCACACAGAACCGGTCTGCGATATGGAGATATATTCATTATTATGTGCCTAATGCATTTCTGACACATTTGCACTGTTACCTAATTTGTTTAATGCTTGTGTTCAAGTGGTTAAACTACCCAGACACCACATGCAAATATGTCTGAATGTGAATTTATTTTGCATGACTGTGGGTCCTCTTTTCAGTTTTTAAGTTCGCAACAAGATTGTAGCCAACTGTGTGCATGTGTATCACTGCGGCTTTTCTTGCAGGCACACTTCTAAGACATGCTCCAACTAGTAACACACTCTGCTATCAGTCTGGTTTGAGATCTTTCCTGCTACATTTACATAATGCTAAATGAACTTCTCTAAACTGATTACCAGTAATATACACCAGTACCATTATACCAGTAAAACATACAAGGTTCCATTGAAATAGGCATTGCTGGTTAAAGTAGTTACGGTGGAACAACCTTAATGCCATGCTGGGTAACAGAATCTCCAACACACCTGGGCATTCTGGTCTTATCGGTTGGGTATTTGGGATTGTAGCAACTGCTCGGGAGGAGAGCGACCTTGTAATGTAGATATGTAGACTCCAAATAGTTGTGTGAAGTATGTAGGCCTGCCGGTCTCAACTGACTGTCCCTTAGCGTAGCTGGAAGCGTTGGATCTGTCTGACCTGAGCTTAGCAGCGAATAAAGTTCAAGCGGAATCTTGAAGGATGAATCAGGCTTTTGTTCTGTGTCTGGCTGTTAAGACGTTTTCAGGGTTGAGCGAATGAGGTTTTAAACACAGCCGATGTTCTGCCTTGAAAGTGGAGTAAATAGATTTTCACTTGATTTATTGTTATGGCATCGCATAGAACGTTTCTAAGATAGTTTTGTCGTGTGTGTATCACTAAACTTGTGCATTCCATTCAAATGCAAGGAAGAGCAAGAGACCAGGAAAACAAGCTTATGTGGATCTTTATTTTATTCTGTTCTATACGATCGCAAAGTTGAATTCATAAGTCGAGTGACCAGTAGACTGTGTTGCCCTCCACAATAGGCGCTGCCACAAATGATTCAGCGGCCGTGCCACGTTTATGTATGTATAAGGTCCTTATTAGTTGGATTTAGTGTGCGTGTGTGGATGTAGAACTTATTCATGATTCAGCATTGTTTATGCTCTTATGTTTCTTTAAGATTAGTTATACATTTGGGAAGAGAGTTTTTTGGTCATGTGGGCTTATATGTGTAGGCCTGTGATATTTATCTGCGTAGAGATCGACATGATGTTCGCTCTGACCTCGTCTGACCTCCGGTTAGAGGTGAGAGGTCAGGGGTCACAGGTGAATTAGTTTCATACACAGAAAAATAAACTTAAAAAGAAAGCCAGCAAAGCATGCAAGCTGTCCACTGCAAACAAATGTGGCATCAATTTCAGATAAAAGACCAGAAGCAGTTTTCAAGGTTATTTATTTATTTTTCTTTAGTGTGTCAGTAGGATATATCAATATAAAGTTCTGAATATTGTGTGCTGTTGTGTTAACTCTAATGATTAGCATGAATAAATAGCCAAAGCGTCGTTTTGACCAATAAAGAGAGATCCGATCTCGGCATCAAGTCAGCCTGGGATTGCATAAAGAGGAGAAAATTGAGACAGAGTAAATCCTGTAGCAACATCTCTAACATGTCAGAACAGTCTTCTGCACAGCACTGTTTATCAGGAACATTGCAATTTGAGAGACGGTATGAAAAATGATGTGAGATGTTGAGATTAGAGACACTTTTAGATTTGTCTGCTGTAACAGGAGATTAGCTGCATGTGAGGCGTATCTGCCAGTGGAACATCCAGCATGAAAGTGGCGTGTAATTTCATTAATAAAAGCATGAAATAGTGTTTGGGTGCAGTGTCAGAGAACTTAAAGAACATTCCGGGTGAATCTCACAAAAACATGCCCAGCCCCCCAAAGGATTATTCATTGTTTCGTATTATGACATTATTTCATCAAATTTCATTTGTACCTTTCTGTCCTTTTTCTTACATTATTAATGTAATACAAATAGTTTTGATTAAATTTAGTATGAATTAAAACCTGGATATCTAATTTACTTGCAAATAAACAAAATATAATGTGTTCTAGGCATGTTCTTGAAAGACTTCAATAAAATACAATACAACTAAAAAACACTTGAAATCTTTATCAAACTACAAAAAACAACACTTTTGTTCTCAAACCATATTGCTCTAATGAAGATATTTTTATAAAGTAAAGCTTGTCTTTTCACTTCAATTCTCAAATTCATAATAACCATAATAAAATGTGCTGTATGTGTAAACTACTGTTTGTGACCTCTCTCTTATTTTCATTCAAGCACTTTTATATTAATGACTTAAAAGTAATAAGTAGTAAAACAGAGATAGTATTACCTATAACTGTGTATAAATCTGAATTAGAGTTAAAACTTCTTTATAAATTGTGAACAAATTTCACTGGAAACCTGTTTTATGTGTGTGTCTGGGTGAATGTGTATATGCACATAGAAGAGCTTTATTGGTCAACCTCCCTCCCCTCCATAGCCAAAGATTTATCATCACCCATGTTAACTGCTTAACTTTGACCTCTCTTTCTGCCTGTACAATGTGTGCCTTGAAACTGAGACGTCTGTCCATACTGGATACAAATAAGACAATGAAGTGTATCCATTCATAACAGCCACTCGTCCTGCAGCTGTCTGCACTTCTCTGGCATGTGGCCTATGACATTAGTGGAAGGGGGGTGCTTTGGCGCGCTGTGAAGGTCTTGGGTTATGATCCGACTCGTGTCTGTCACCCCATATGATGCTGCTTCTCTGACTTATACATTTGCAAAGACTTTGGGCCAGTGATTTTGTCCCATTCAACGTCTGGGATATAACTGTGATCGTGGCTGAAATTACATCATTGAAATGCCCAGTGTGGAATTTCAGCTTCTTTCAAATAATATTTTTTCTCGCTCGGTTGCCTGTGCCAATAGTTTAAAGAGAATCCTTTCAGTCGAGAACAATTTGTATCTATTCTTTTATCTAATAATCTTACACCCCTCAACCCCCATGTCAAGGTTCACCCAAAATTCTGTGGGGCGAGAACATATCTGCATGACATCATGGACATTCTAGAATTCAAGTTCATTTCCTTGAGATGTTAATGAAGGGGCAGAAGTGCAGATGTCTGGGATTTGATGTGCAATGATCTCGTGTGAATTATTGACTATGTTGCACTTATTGTGATGTTAAAAAGAAAGGTTGAGTTATCCTGAAATAGTATGTATTATTATTCTTCCTAACAAGTTGCTGAAAGCGACTACTTCCTTTGGTGGGGACGTTAGACTTCATCGCGCATACAAAGCTCACAAATAATGCAAATTGGGCACAAATCTCTTAAAAAACTTGTATTCATTTAGGGAGCAATTACTTACAAGGAACACATTTTTATGAAGTTTGAAAGAGTTGTCGGATGCTTGGTGGTGAAGAAGTTTATATTAAGCGACCATAGGTGTAGACTGTTTATAGCATCGTGTTAGTTTAGTAACAGATGTGGTGTTAATTTGTAAAGATTATCTCGATAGACAACATTTTTAAACATCATAAACCTTTGTTAATCACACAGCTTTTCTTGCGATCTTCCAAAAGTCTATGAGAAAAATACATAGGCTTTCGGTCGAGTGAACCAGCGCGGTGCTTTCTTCTGGGTTAGCCTACAAAAATAAGTCATCTCTGAGCTACTGGATTACCATACAATGTTTGTATCACCTCACATTGCTTTTATCTCAGGGGAGACAGTCTTTTGAGTCTAAGGGAAACAGCATCTTGTTTAAAAGTGACCAAAACAACACACAATCTTTTTGGTTTGTGTTCATCTGTCTCCAACTGGAGCTTATAATGATAGGCTATTTTGCTGTCTATCAGATGCTGGCTTCACATCAGAGTGACTTTTTGCAAGAAACAAGGCACTAATGCATGTAGACATTTATCGTCTGATGACCGATATATCAGTCTCCCACAACAACAAAAGTTTTTCTTCATACCCATTGCTAATACCCATTTTATATTACACACAATACATTTCATTACACGTCATTATGAAACAGCATTCTGGCATGCACTAGAATACTTGATTCTTGTTGCAACATTCCAAGGTAATTTCCCAACAATCATCCCGATTTCCTAGTCTTTGACTGACGTGAAGTTAACCCTAAAGACCGCGGGTGGGATTGAACAGCACTTCTGCATTAGCGCATGATTGAATGGGAAGCACTTATTGAGGATCAGATTTCCCTGCCACTAAATTGACATTGTCAACTTCCCCTAGACTCAGTTAACTAAGAGATCAGACGAGCAAAATTGGACTCTGTTGACATCAGATCGCAAGATTTGCTTGTTGGTTATGGGAACAAGGCTTGGTTAGGAAGGTAGACTTGAACAAAGACCGGAGCCGATCCAGCGGTGCGGACAAAACAGAAAAGAACAGTGACAGCAATGGCAAAATGAAGACAGATTTGAGGAGGCTCAGATTTAGAGCGAAGGCATATGTACAGAATCCACTGCGGTCGATAATAGCGATGGGGTTTCTCCACTGCGCTCTCAGGTTACTTACACTGACCTTACTGAGTGCTATCACGGTTTGCCGCAGAGAAAACACACGCGCACTCGTATCCACTTGAATAGCAAATGACATGTTCCGCTCTTCAGCGTGACGAGGCATGTACAGTATCTGCGGTAGCCGTGTAGTTACTCCCCAATAAAGATAATGACACGGTAAGATCCCGTTGACGGGAAACACTTGATCAAACCCTCATTTCAGCTTGTGTTGCGAGAGATTTAGTAATCTTCTCATTGTTGATTGAAACACACAGGACTTTAAAGAAGAATTATGATGCGTGGGAGGTTTTCCTATTTTACCAGTTGGATGCATAATTACAGTAATACACACGTGAAGTTAAAACATCAAATCTGAGGGTGTTCAGGCCTGTGTGTTCCTGACGCTCACAGTGGGCTGTATAAAGATGGGCTGTAGGATGTAAAACACTATTAAGTTAAAACTATGAGTGCTGGCAGCATTATGTAATGCAAAACGCTGAGGGGAATCACACAGCGTGAATAGCTTCCATTGACACCCACCACTGCTGTCTGTGTCTGTGTTTTAATACCAGATTTAGGAATTGACTAAATAACACTGGTGGATAAGAGGCATACTTTCAAACTCAATGGTAAAAATGTTGCAAAAGTGACACACTTTTTTTATTTGGAGATTTTTACCAAAACCCAGATGGTTTTTATAGCTTAGTTGATAAAGTTCTCTTTTGGGTTCTATAAAAGTATCAGCGTACGATCCAACTGTTTAGGAGAAATAAAAACAGAAACAAATGAGAGTTCAAATACACAAAGAGTATGGAGGTGTGATATCAAAATGAGTTCATGTCGAGATCTTCAATACTATTGACTCTTGAAGGTAGACTTGACAAATCTGAGCTCAGTTTGACACGTTGTTGAGTTCTCTTCTGAAACTCCAGAGACAGAAATATCAGAGAGAAAGGAGACTTATTCAGAATGATCTATTTGCTCTTCATTTAAAGTGTTTCTAGTCTAAAAGGAATAATTGAGATGTTTAAGGGATCTCATGTGATTTTTTCTTATGGGATAATGGGAATGTTTATCCTTGCAAACCCTTACGAAGACTGTGGTAATTTGTTTTTCGTCTATTTCATCATCTATGAGCTAAAAAATCTAATCAAAACCTCAGATAACTTGAAAAGTAATAACACTTAGCTCATTGATTTGGTAAAGAGGTAAAAGATTTTAATCCGTAACTTTGATTTCTAAAGAATGAAGTCAACCTATATTCCAAAACTGGTCCTCTGGTGTGACCTCTTAACCAGCAAAACTTTTCTGGTCAACTACCTTCAGCCAGATAATTATTTCGGGTGACCCTCGTCCGGTCGATCAGCAGGACCAGCATCAGTCTTGCACTGACCAGCAGAGCCTTCAGCAGAGCTTGCTCAATTGACGCAATAGTCTGAATTAAATTCCATTAGGCATCGTCTCTAATGTGTTTTCTGACATCCTACTCTAGATCCAGTTATTTTCTTTATTGTGGGTTGGTGTTTCAGAACAATATATAAAAGTGTAACACAGAAACAGATCAAATGTAAAAAGAGGATAAGGAAAGCAAGAACCTAAGGATAAGAGAGAAAAGATATAATTGTGTCACATCTTCAGGAAGAGGAAGAATTGCCCCACTAAAGGTCAAGCATTCATAGGAGAGAAGTAATGGAGAGATAGTGGAGAAGATTAAGAAAAATCCGGAAAGGAGTTATATAGAGATGGGTGTGTGTAGAGGGGACAAAGAAGATCTCTGTCTGTGATGGTGCCTGGTGTGTCTTCTCCCAAAATTTGCTCTCGTCTCTGTGTGTGCATGTCTTTGTTTGTTTATTCTGTGCCTCTCTGTTTGTGTGTTCTTGTTTGTCTATGTGTAGACCGTTTATTACTGTGTTTGTTATATTCAAGCATCACTACATTGCTTTCGTTAACAATCACAGTTAGGAATTTAAACAAACCCTGAATCTGACTGTGTTTGTGCTCTGGACATGAGTAATTGTGTGGATTGTTATGGAGAGATGCTGTTCTGAGACATTCCTATTTCCTTACATTAAGGGAGGAATGCAAAAAAATCTGATTATGACAGAGTTTTGGGTGTGGTCTCTTTTGACCCGGTCATGCAAGCCTAGAAATGCCATCCAGAAAACCCCATCGAGCACCAAACACCACCGAGAAAACCTCACTTACAGAATGGTGACACCCTGGCAACCATCCACATCCTGTGATTTATGCAAGCAAGCAAAGTTGTAAAAAACTAGGTTTAATTATTAGATGTGTTAATCCTACCCTGCTCACATTCCCAAAATTCTGTCCAAAATCTGTCACACAGCACTACTTTGATCAATAAATCCATAGCACACATTCTCTAGAGTGCTGCATTTCCACAAACTAAATCCCCAATGACCTCCCATCCCCCCTGGTCAGAATATTTGATGATCTTCAATGTGTCTGTCCATCTGTCTATAGTATAACTTACACCATCCGTTCACAGACACACACACACACACACACACACACATACAGTAGCCTGGGGGCGAGGTCTGTCCTACTTGGACTGGGCTTTATACCTCTCCAATCTAATCACAGTCTCCTGCGCTAGCGAGTGTCCATTATGTTTGACTCGGGACAAAGCCTGTTTATTACGGCTCCCAATCGAATCAGGCCTAATTCAATCAAAAGGACCGATTTTTTGGCCGGACGAAGCAGAGACAGAGCCGTCTTAGTTTCTTATGATCTTGTTCTCAACTTTACTGTGATATTCTCTGGGCTGTTTTCATGAGGCTTGTTTGAGGACATGCAAACAAAGAAGCCCAGGTAGAATCAGCAATTTTTCTCGCTATTTTTAATTAAAGGTCGAGTGTGTAATTTTGGAGGAACTATTGACAGAAATGCAACATAAAAGGGATGCACCGATATTTCTGCTGCATTATCGGTTTCGGGTGAAAGAAAAAAACTGGCCGACATAAAAGCCGAAATATCCAGCGCCCGCGCTTCCAATCGGTGCACGCATTCACTCTCTCACTAGCTGTTATCAAAGGATGATCATATAAGCGTGCCATAACAAAGTCTAAAACTAATACATATAACAATAAAAGCTCAAAACCAGCGAACAGAAAATAACTCGCAAACTCTGTGATGCACGACTGTCTGTGTCGGAGATCACACGCATTGACTCGTGCTCGTTTTAAAGCTGAACTTTAAATGCAACAGACTCTTCACATACATGAATGATCAGCAGAACGATGATGTAGCTCACGTGAAGCGTCATCCGACAGGTGCTAATATCACTGGAAGATTAACTGCCCCTCTTTGTTCTGCCTGTTATTTTCATTCAAATGATTGTGCACCATATATAAACTAATTAGAAGTTAACGTTTGACTTGACTACTGTTATGTATATAGGCCTAATAATTCAAGAACTACAATATTTAGATGATTGGTAAAAAATGACAAGGGAAGTTAGATTTGTTGTATTGCTTTTAAATATGTTCTCCTTAATTTTTGTGGTTTAAGTGTGTTATTAATAGAATTCAATTAAAACTATTTCAAAGTTTTTAAAACTAATTTTCGGGATGGGTTTCAGCCTAGTGCATCCTAGTGTGGCCCAGAATTTTCATTTCGGTGCATCCCTACAATATTATATACATACCTATGTCTTCAGAGGTGTCTAAGACCTTAGCATTATGTTTTTATTACCTTAGAATGAGCTATTTCTATCTGCATACACCGCGGGTCCCCCTACATGGAATTCGCCATGTCTTTGTCCTTTGAGAGTCACGGTAGTGCTTTGAAAGGAAGGGACGGAGAAAGCCGTTGGTTGCAATTCACAACCTACCACTAGATACCGCCAAAATCTCCACATTGCCCCTTTAAATTTAAGAAAAAATCTGCATGATTCTCAGGAATAGATACATTGTAAAGTGTTTTAACAGAGCTGAGAGCAGTACATAATTTTTGGTAGCTTAAGCGAAATTAAGCTAAAAAATAAACTGACATTTAGAAGCTGATTTGTAAAACTGTCTTTGTTAATAAACCGTTATTTCTGAGATGCTTTCTTACAGGTCTGCCTACACTTCCGTTTTACTTAAAAAAATACTTATTGAAGCACAGTAGGCATTTGTCTCCTTCATAAAAATAAGTAGAACATGTGTTTGGGCAAATTCTTTCTTTATTCCTACAGCAACAGTTTATGCAAAATTTGAAACTGTCCCTTTAATCCCAAAATTTGATAGTTGCAATACCGATAATCATGGTTTTAATATCAAAGTTATTGACATGACAGGTATATTCAGTCAATTATTGTGAAAATGAGTGAATCTGTGAATCTGTTCTGCTCAGGTTTAATGAGTTAGGCCTTACCATAGATGCTTGTGTGTCTGTGGTTCATTACAAATCTCACAAGTTACTGTGACTGCATTTATGTATTTGACAAACGCTTATCTAATTCTTTAATCAGTATGTGTGTTTCCTGGCAATCGAACCCATGACCTTAGAGCCACTAACACATTGCTCTACCCATGTGCTACAGAACATTATACAATACGTGCTTTAGAGATACTGAATCTGTCATGCCATACTAAGCATGCTATTAGAAACACATACTAACAGATGTTGTAAACTCTTTCTCTTTGTCTCTCTCCCTTTCCTTCAACAGATGTAGATCCTCCTAACAGCTCGTCCTCTCCCTCTTCTCCTTCTCCATATGTTTCAACTTCTCTTCCCCCCCCTACTTTTTCTCCTTCTTCTCCTCCTCCATCAGATGTCTCGTACACGGACAGGTTTCCTCTGGAAGGTCCCACGGAGTGTGTGACCACGGCTGACCCTGGCCTGAAGAAACTTCCCGGGTTGAGTGACAACCTGATTCCCATCTACACCTCCATACTGGCTGCGGTGCTGCTGGGTTTGGTGGCCTTCATCATCTTCAAACGGTGAGAGAATGTTTCTTTTCTTTCGTGTTGTTTTAATCTTCACTATCGGCAGGACCCATGATGTTAAAGCTTTAGTTGAGCTGTTTTTATGAAACGTTAATAAAAAACGCTCCTAGGCTGTTCTCCCATCTGATCTGTCACACGTTCATTGTTTATTATGTGGAGGCACAGATCTTAGAATATGAGAGTTAAAAAAGGAAATAGTATTGACCATTCTGATTGGATGAGCTACTTCGAAACAGTTACCAGACCACATTATTAATAACCTCATGAACTATAATACTTAACCAAAAATTTTAACTTGTATATGGCATAGGCACAAGTATCTATAAGTCTTATATAGGTTGATGTCATGAGTGCAAACACGGTGACGCTGTCAAAACATCACTCTGTTTGTTTTAGAGTCTCGACCAGCCCGAAGGCCACGAGTTCAGGGCAGGACTATCTGTTTGTCCAATCATCATCAGTTTGGTGATCCTGTTGGTCCAAAAATTATGCAAATGTAGAAAATTGTAAAGAAACACATTTATTTCTGTAGGACAACACAGTGGTTGAAAAGATAATCTAGGATATGAGAAGGTACTTTCCTTGAAAACCTTGTTGGACATGATGTTTTGATAAAGTTATAATCTATTTATTTATTATCTACCATCACTTGATTCCAAAACTATTAGTTATTGGTATTTTTGTCTTGGTTTGGTTTGAATAATTATATGGAAGTTGTTAGCAATCAAATCTTGTTTTAAGCCAGAGAGGTTATGAATTAACACACAATGAGGGTTGTAGAGCCGTAAAACATATTAAAATGACAGCTGGAGGGTGTGACATTGACCCACTTTGGTTCATGACACGAGTAAACGTTGTGACTCAGTTGTGCGTTAAAACATTGTTCTGTTTGTTTGAACGGTCTGACATGTCAACTTTAGTCACAACCAATGGCATGCAAGAATGGATCATATCTCTGGCCAATAAGGCTAGAGCAACAAGGTGTCTGTACACCAATGGCCTACTGGTATGGTTAAAAAATATTAAAAAATATATTTTGAAGAACGTTAGTAACCAAATAACAATGGACCCCATTGACTTCCATTGTATGGTCACAACCATGCTTTCTGTGTTCCACAGAAGAACAGACTCAATGTGCAATAGGCTTAAGAGACATCCAGTGGCCTGAAACTCAAATTAGATATTAAACACTTTGACTTGATGTTAGAAATGGGTTGTGACTTTGATAAATATTAAAGCTTCTGCTGTTTAATGTCTTTCAGGTGGAACAGTTGTAAACAGAATAAACATGGAGCCAACAACAGAGCGTGTAGTGCAAACCCCAGTCAGACTCCTTCTCCGGAGGGTGAGAAACTTCACAGTGATAGTGGGATCTCTGTTGACATTCAGAGCCTACAGGAGGCCCAGGGACCCCCGTATGCAGGTACAAACACAACATGCTGAAAGTTAGCGATAGTATTACAACTGTTCAGCGTCAGAGTTTCAACAGATAATGGGTGTCAGCTCACAGAAAATGCATTTCATGTGCAAAATATGACTTAGTTCTCCAATCCGGCCAAGGCAGCAATCCACCCTGTAAACATTGTTAACGTTGAATCTGTAAGGCTGTAAGGCTTTATATTTTTACCAAAAGAGGTTACAGATTGTGGCTTTGATATTGAGTTCATTCCTGTAAGCTGCTTTTCTATTCTCATGAGTTCAATAAAAATAAAAATAACATTTTACTAAAAACTTACGTACATAAAAATTCTGGCCTAGTAGTATATATTCACTGTAAAACATAACGTCAATTTACAGAAATAGACTGAGTTAATATTTTACTTTACAAAAAATCTTATTTGATATTTTTTTGTTTTGCTGTAATATTCAGTTTTTTATAGGTAATTTTACAGGACTCAGATTTACATTTGAATGTGAATTTCACTACCTTTGTAGGCTTTGATGTTATTCAATTGTAGTTCACAATAATTGTGAAGTTATTGCAGTTTTTGACTCATCATTTATGTTAGTGTTTTCATTGTTTTCAATATAGTCCATGAAGCGTTGACTGAACGGGTTCTCTCTGTTGTAGTGGTTAAAATAGATGGAGGTTCAGCCCTCTCTCTACCCTTACACACACGGGAGGAGGTGGAGAAGCTGCTAAATCGCACCTGCGGAGGGGAGGAGTCAGGGGCCAATGAAGAATCCGATTGGTGCAGCCTGGCAGGGTTGCTGGGATACAAAGAGGAGCACATTGCTAATTTCAAGCAGGAGGAGAGGCCCATTCAAGCCCTGCTGTGTCATTGGGCGAATCAAGATTCCGCTAGTATCGATACGCTTTGCACGGCGCTTAAGAAGATCAACAGAGAGGATGTTGCACAGGGCATCACGGTCAAACCCACAGCAACATCTGCCGTTTGAGACATAAACACCTTATATTGCCTTCAGTATACATTAATGTTGATGTATCACTATAACCAAATCCTAAAAGCAGATACTTTTTATTTGAACCTTCAATAATGGCCAAATTATGGTTTATCCATTTTACCCCAACAACATCTCCCATAAATTTCACAAAGGTCTCAGTACTCAAATAGCACACAGGCAGAAATGATTCGTTGTACATTTAAGATATTTAAGCAACAAATACACAAACTACAAGCTGCCTTCAACTTAAGCCTCTTCTTCTTCTCTGTTTCAACTATTTGTTTGTCTCTATAAGTGAACCGCTAATAACACAGGTCAATAATAGTATATCAAATGTGGCAGGTTCAGTGATTTGCTATGCAATGAGTGTAACATAAGCTCAAACCATATCCACTGACTCCTTTCTATCAGAGTTAACTCATCTCATGTACACAGATAAGTGTTGTGCTCCTGTGATTCACATACATGTGCAGTGTTAGTCGATGTGAGCAGAACAGAATAAACGCAAAGAAATACCGAATGGGTGATCGCAACACGGCACCTCCAGGAAAGGATATCATTTTTCACTGGATATAGCCAGTTATGTTGTAAAAGGGTATCGCCTGATCATTTAAATTACGTATTAGTCAACCAGCTTGAGAAATACAAATGAAAGTGTAATTTAAGTGAAATCTTGTATCGTTCTCATCTTTTATCACTCATTTGAAAAGTAAGATCCTATATAGAATAGCTAGAAAACTGTGTTTGAGCGACACCATCCAAAACTAGGATTTGCTACTTGGATTTGCTTAAAATCTTCTCATTCTAGAGATGATTTATTGGACAAACATTTGTGTAGTGCAAGAGCCATGGATAGTTTGGTTCGGTTTTCCTAGACGGACAATCAATGACAATATAAGATAATGTGAGTGTACGGAATCACTTTAAGAGAGATTGTAGAGCAACAATAATAGGAATACAGAAGAGCTGGAACTTGGAAGTGGATTAAGACTTATCTGAATGTAAAGGCATTGATTTCTTCTTTTTGCATCTACTATGTAAATAGACCTTCTTCATATTTACTAGTTAGTCCTGGAATATTGAGGCCTGATGGCAGGATTCAAATTTTGGGCATTCTTGGTCCGGCTTGTTTTCACACAGTCACAATGTTTGGGGAAGTTTTTCTTAATCATCAGATATTATCAAATATAGCCTCAATCAACATTATTTCATTAAAAATGTATGACAGTTAATTGAATCGACTATATGTTTATAAGTTGTTTTTTTAATAGTAGTGTTTATTTTAAGTGGGCAGGTGACTCAGAACATTCTACATGGAATGAGAGGGAGTCTGCTGTCCTGGTGGTCTGGCTGAAAGATGATAGCGGTTTTCTTTTCTTTACTTTTTCTTCACTACGGAGGTAATGTGACACTGGTCAGTAGTATCTATGGGCATCACCATGACAAAGCGCTTGGCCGTGTGCTCTGTGACCCAAGTCAGAAAAATGCAACACGACACACATATGCGCTCAAACACATGGCTAAGACACGACCTGTGTGACTGATCTGAAGATTTAAGTGATTTTATTGAAGATATAATTACAAGTGTTTCACAGTTGCAGAAAACCTGGTCTGAGAATGTTACAGTTATGATTGACACCCCTAGAAAAGTCAAAGAAGTGAATATTGAGTAATGTACTTTTCTGTATAGTGACTATAAGTGTTTGCCGTTAGTTACTTCCCTTTATTAGGACTGTGTAGAGGAACCTGTGATGTTTACTGGCCACATTTGTGCTCAAGTATTCCAATTCCAAAGGTGTCTAAATGAAACCCACCCCTTCCAATCTCCTAATTATATTTCTTAAACCCGACTTTACAGCTTTAAAGAGCAAACATTTGCCAAAGATTGCCCATGTTGGAAGAAAGAGTTAGTGTTATAACAGAACAGTGGTTTAAATAGTGCTAAATCAACATCACATACCATGAATCTGACATCTTTGGGTCAAACATCGAATTGTAAATAGAACAGTGGTGTTTGAAATAAAACCAAAAGAAATATGCAGGGCGTTATATTTTCTCAGTGTTTTGTTGAGGTTTGCCCATCTGTTCATTCTGTGTTCCATGTTGTCAGTGTATCAGTGGCTATATAATAGAGTTTGTGTAGCAGAACACTTGTGCGAAAAGCACTAAATGAACGTACGGTAGCATTTGGTTCTGGAACGGATGAAGGCCTTTGCATTCTCTAGCTGCATGATAGTCAATATTCATTCTTAAAAATCATAATAATATATTTTCAGCATCTACTTAATGCTGAGGAATGTGTTTTAAACTTTATATAACCCCTTCCCCTCACAAACGTTTATGGCCATGCATTTTTGAAACATGTAAACACACTGTAATTTCTATCTTAAAATGAAGGCGTTCTCCATTTCTGGATGTGAATTGTTATTGTTTATTTCTTTTAGCATTGTATAGAGTGTAGCACTTACAATATGCATTTTCTATAACAAATGCCTGAGGTTAATATCAGGTTTGTATTGTTTTCTTTTTGTTGAGATTGTACATAGTTTGTCGTTGGTTGTGCTTTTTTATGCAAAGCTTTAAAGTTTTTGTTTGTGGTCAACATTTTTGGCCAATCCTGCAGCCATCCTGACATTCCCACCCTGAATTTAAGTTAATGATGCCATGTTGTGCTGGTCGGATGGATCATCCTATGAATTAAAAGGGGGTTGGGATTATAATATTCAAAGAATAACACACATAACATTTTGCCATGTTATTCTTGTTTAAAATAACCACGCTTATTTAAAAAAAATTGAGTCTTGGTTTATTTGTTTCATGTTTTTTTTCTAGTGTTACACAATATCAGAGAAGTCCATATCTTTGAGTTGAATGTTTTAAGATGGTACGCTGTTCTCTGACAGTCTCTTTGTGTAGTTGTTGGAGCATTGAGCCTCTGCCCTTCAGAAATCCCCAATGATACCTGGAAACAAACTGCCCCATGATGATAACTAGACTGAATCTTGCACCCGGTGGAGAGCTTTGTGGCCAAACAGTGAGCGTGAGGACCATGAGAGGAGGAGGATGTGAGATGTGTACATTGTTTTGTCATGATTATATGAACACAGGTTCTGCAGGAAGAAGAAATGCTGAATGTTACATGTATTTACTGTTATGTACACTGTATCGCTGTATAAATGTGAATTTACTAGAATTCATAAAGTAGTTTTAATGCAGTTACTATCACAAACAAGAAATAATAAACTAAATAAGATTGCAAATGTAAATTTGTCTGATGTTTGATTTTGCGAAACATTGATGCATCACTGTTTTATGTTTTTTCATCAGGTCATTTTGAGGTTTTATTTTTGGAAGAATTCCTCGGACATTTCAGTTTAAGCTCTGAGATATGATCTCATTGATATCTCAGTTCTGCCCAAACTCTTCAGCTCATTTGACCTGTAGTTCTCACATCTGAGCAAACATCTCTGAGGATTTGGGGTATTAGGAACGCTGTTGACACAACAAACGTCTTATTCCCTGTGTGATGTTCAGTTCTGGGTCAATGAGCAGACACTTTCACACTGAATGCCTAAATGTGTCTGAGCGCTAAACACTTCATTTCAAATTGTGAATTTCTCTTTCAATCATTGCCTTACTTTTGTTCCAGCTTTAAATGTCTCCCAGGGCTTTTGCATTTTTTTCATAAGATGGAGTCGAGTAAGCGATATGTCCCTACAGTGTGAGTCAATGAAAGAGTCGCTGAATAAAAGAAAATGAAAATTTTCATCTTTCTGGAATTGCAAAACGAATTGTATTGAAACTACATTTTGTATATTTATATTACTAGTGATTGAGTTACTTTGGATTAACACAGCTCACAAATGCAAACATGTAAATGCATGACAGATCTGGATAAATCTATATACACTCATACTTACAATCTAGACTCAAATGAAGTTCATTGTCCACTGTGGCTGAAAGAAAGATTATCATTGATTATTTCATGAATGCTGTTATTATTTTCTGTTCAAACAAGGACTCGGGTTCAGAAAAAATATACAGAAGAGTGAACAACAGAATTGAAATTTTTGGATAAATACTGTTTGAAATATTTAATGAACTACAGATATTATTTTCTCCATATGAGGAATGTGAAGCCTTTTTCTTGTATAATATCAGTTTTTTCTTTTGTTTTTCATGAAGATTAAATATCACCCATTGTCATTCAACATGTATACAAGTCATGACACCATCAAAATATTTACAAGCTGAACCTAATTGTTACTGGTCTCTTCCTTTTGTTTGCATATTTGTGATTGATCCTGATGTGAAGTTGATTTCTAAAAAAACAAAAACAGAGAAAATGGAAAAAGTAAGCATATTAAGAACATGCTGGGGAGCAGTTATGGAATTGTGTGTGTTCTGCTCAGTCGTCTCTTCATTGAATTGAACAACATTATCTGGATCTTTAGGCTCTACGATGCTCTACATGTGTACACAGAAAAAACAGCTTTAAAGTGCAAATAAACGCATGCGGTTACAAACCAAACAATAAAATAAATCGTCCATAAAGCCTCGGAATTTCCTGCTCTCTGCAGATGTATTTGCTCATTAAAAGTGTTCTTGATTTAATACAAATGGGAAGAGGTATCGTTTTGATCACTAAACGTTTGTCTGAATTCCACTTAACCCCCTTGAAATAAAGCTGTAGTATAAAAATTGTTCAAGAATCAAACTGATACACACTTTCCACCTAAGACAAAGATCAGATATTTCTTAACATGTAATATAAAGTTCTGTCAAAAGCACAAACTGGTTGATTGTTGTAGTTGAAAATGAGGATATATTTTATGAATTCTGCCCTCAAAACCACCCAAAAATAAACATTTTTGTCAACATTAGCAAGTTTCAGGTCTGGTATTCTGTAGACCAGAAGAAGAACAGCTGAACTCTCCTGGAGAGCATCTGCAGTGATGTCAGTTGTCCTTTATTGCATTTGTGAGCTGTTTACAGGCGCTGTGTGGGACATTTTCTTTCATTTTGTGTTATTCCCTTTGACTTCCATTTCATAATGACATTTCAGACCATTTCAGACAGTAAACAGGAAATGATTAATTTGTTTTTATAGTCTTTCACTGTATTGTGAGGTTCTCTTAACTTTCAGTTTTAAATTGCATTGCAGATTTTAGAAACTGTATGCAGGAAGCACTTACAGCTCTTTTCATAGCTTTCCTCTGAATTACAAGATTTAATTTCTAAATTTCATGATCCATAGTTTGCTAAGAGGATCAGAAAGAGAGGAAGAGAGAGAGAGAGAGAGAGAGAAAGAGAGCCATCATGGAATAGAAGTCAATTCTGAATTTAAAAGAAGAAACAACTGTCAATTAACAACAACAAAAATGAAACTGAACATAACGGCACACAAATGTATGTTCAGTATACTTATGGCTTTGCATTGAATCATTTATCATAAAATGTTTATTGAGAAATCATGAATCTTATTCAAATGTTTATGGGGTTGAAAAGCGATGTAAATCTCATCATACACCATTAAGGGACAACGTGTAATGTTTTGGAAGATCCATTGACAGAAATGCAGTATAATACACATAACTATGTTTTCAGAGGTGTATAAAGACCTTACATAAGGAAGTGTTATGTTTTTATTACCTTAGAATGGTATTTTCTAGCTACATACATTGCTGGTCTCTTTGCATGTAATTCGCCATATGTCAGCCTCTGTAGTGCTTCGATAGGGAGGGCTGGAGTGAGCCGTTGGTTGCAATTCACAAACTCACCACTAGATGCTGCTAGATTTTACTGTCTGGTCCTTTAACCTTTACAGTCATTATTCCTGTCAGTATTCATTTGAATACATTGCTCATTATGAGGCAACTTAAATTAGTATAATGGTCCCAAAAACATGAATAAAAAATTCAATGAAATGCTCATTATTTGATCATTCTGTTGATTTGATTTGTGTTTTATTGTTTTAATTAATGTATTAATTACAAATTTGAAATGGTTTTACAAGGATCTTGCATTATTTAAAGTAAATTTGACAGTATGGTAATTTTATAGCTGTTGCACTCATAACTCACTGCTTCGTGGGGCTTATTGCTTTCTTACCATATGCTCAGCAAGGCCAAGAAACACAGACACAACCAAAGTGGCACAGTGATACTTAAACTATGTAATGCGGTCAGCTGTAAGGAATCAGGTATTTTATGAACATGGCTCAACCAATCAGAATCAAGGACCAGAACTGACCGTTTTATAATACCAAAAACACATGTGACTGCCAAATAACCTTTGCTTGTCTCCAGAGCCTGTTAAGGCCATGGAGAGTGATAAATAGATCCCTGTGGCGAGATGTGAGCAATCTTGTGGCTTTCGCTTTGCAAAAGCATCTTTAGTGACCCATGCCTCCGGTATTGACTGCACCAAACCATCATTGAAACTCACTCAACAAGTTGACACCCATAACCGTACAACAACAAACTTGAAGAAATAGTGATGCATTATTATACTGATGTTGTGTCATTCTGAACACTGAACGATGTGACATTGAGGTGCAGCATGATTAGCTGTCGCACTTTTTTGTCATTCTGGACAATTTGCTTTCTTTTATGTTTTGTGACTGTGCCATTGAAGCGTTCAAGGCTTTGAATTAGCAACGGAAATGTTACGTTTGCTTGCCATGTCATTTTGAGTTAAACCAGACCTCCAGATCACAAATACTGAACAAACGCATATAAACACGAATGAAACATAGCCTACGTTATCATTCTTTTTACATGAGAATAAATGCTATTTATTACATTTAGGAATTGTGTAACATTGATGAATCATTAATGATTTATTAATACAACTAATAATATGAAATACAACTCTATCGGGTACTGAAAGCATGTTCTGCCTTCAGCAATGTTCAACATCAAAGTTTACAGTACATCCATTTTGTAGTGTTTTCCCTAAAATCAGTGCTGGATATGCAAAAGTCTGCATATTTGCTTGAGTTTAATCAGTTTTATAAAAACAGAACAAATCAAAAGATCATTTGTGAAAGTTATACAAAATTTCAGTTGGGTAAAATATCGACAAAAATCACCATTGTTTTAAATAAGAAGATGTCCATATCTTACCATGGGATGTATCAACCCAGCGTTTTTAAAGGATATTCAGATTACTTGTGTATTCGAAAAGTTCAAACAGAGGTTGGCTTAAACCTCATAATGATCTGTTCTTTCTAAAACTGCTTCATGATCAAAGAACTTGTGGACATTATGTGTTGGAGAATGAGTGTGATGTTAAATAGTGTGACGTGAGTTCTTGAATAGTCGTGTTTGGTAAGATTCTAAAGTGGCATTAGAGAGATTGAACTGATGTTGAATGCTTAAAAAGACTGAATACACAGGTTGTCACATGTGGACTGTGGGTCTCTGTTCACGCCAGAAAATAAGCAAAGCCACATACAGTTAAGTGTTATTCATAGATCATACGGTGAATACTGGACACCTGCCACAGACAAGCCCCGCTGCTCCCTGAGGCTCGAGCCGTTCTAAAGCTCATAATCGACCACATCCCACAGATGGTGTTTTAACCACCTACAGAACACATGTCAGAGCCATCACCCTGAACATAATCACCTTATTCTGTCCCTGCAGCTAAAAGAGATCCAATAAGGCCATATTTCATTTGACTTTTCTTTTATTTCTGATAGACTGTTTAAAAGAATAAAAGGGGATATGTCGTAAAGTACACACATGCCCATGCACATGACTTGCAATGATTCACGCTTGAAGAGGAACTTCTTGACACAATGAAAGAATTTTCCAGGCTTACTTCCAAGTTAGGGGGTGAGTTCACTGTCCACCAAGGCAATGGTTTCTATGAGACGCTGAGCGTGAAAACGAAAACGCTAAATTACGGCGCCCGCAACCAGCATTTTGGAGTTTTCAGCCGCGTTAAAGCGCCTTGGTGGATCTGGAGCCTAAAGCATACAAAGTTATAAAATATAGTCACATCATGAACCCTAAAGGTGGTGCCTGCCTAAACAACATTAAATGGATATTTCAGAGGCAAAAAAAAATTCTATACAAACACATCGATTCGCTTCAGAACTTGTCGAGCTGTTCTTTGATCGATGGATGCAGTTTTTGGAGCTTCAAAAGCCCCCCCTCCATTCATGCCAATTCTTCCGCTTGGAAGAAAAATGATACTTATAACTCCGACTGTATTATTCTTCATGAAGAAAGTCATATTCCAACAGGATGCCTTGAGACGAGTAAAACTTGGGAAATTTTTTATTTGCCTGCGAAATATCCCTTTAATTCAACGGCAATTGGCTACATATAAAAGTGATAAAGTTATATGGGTGTTTCTTTAACTATAGTCACATTAATGTCCCAGGATTTTATTATCCCTAACTCTTTATAGTAAACATTTTTGCTATTTCATTTAACTTATATATATTCATTATATATACTCATTTAACAAAATAAGATAATACAATAATAATAATTTAAACAAACAATGAAATGTCGCCATTTTCAACATTTATATTCCACTTTGCAAGTAAACAACAGCGAGAAGCCAAATTGGCATGACATGTGTGTGTGAATGTCATTTCTACCACAAATAAAAACTGATGTGATGTAAATGACATTTGTTCATGACAGTTTTAAGAGAGTTTGTGAAGGATCACAGGATCAAGTGTGAACAGTTAAAGTAACAGGCATATCTTGTGAAAACATCTGCTCTTTTCTATCCTTTCTCTCTGGTTTACACCCCCACAATGAGCGTGTAACTGTCACTTTTCCCCACAGATGAAATATCGCCTCACTGAAGGGACGGAAATGAGATGACAATACCAGAGCTCATTTACTGTACAGCTAGAAATGCTGTTTAAAGACTAGCATCATCTCATTCACTTACTTTTGGAAAAAAGTAATAAAAGTATCTTATAAACTAGACCAACAGGATCCGATCTCTCCTTACTGCTCTCCACTGTCGCTCCTCTCACTGTTTCATGGCTGATTCCCGCTGGAGTGCTGCAATGGTGTCGGGTTTAGCGGCAGGATCGGTTATCAGGGATGAAACAACATCAAAGCCACACTGTTTAAAGACACAAAGCTGTGGATGAGAAGAACTTGCCTCCATCCTATCCTCGCTCAATCTGCATAGAGATGAAGGAAAGAACGGAAACACATTTCAATGCTGGGTTTAAAAAAACTTTATGAAAACCTGCAATTTTACAGAATTTTTACTGTTATTTTTGTCAATGTGTGTCAGGTGCGAGAGAAATCAAGGATGTGTAATGGGGTGCAATGCATTATGGGGAATGAAGTCCATGGGAAGAAAAGGTTCATATTAAGGGGAGTACAAAGGGTAAAAACACAGGGCAACTGGCTGAGAACACAGGGGGGCAGACGTCTATTTTCACCATATTTTTTTCACAAGTCTGATTAAGTCAGTGCATTATTATGACTCAATATTCTATTGAATACTATCCTAAAAACACTATTTTTGTTATTATTGAGTTATTATTATTTTAAGCTATCTTTAAAGAGTTAATGTGGATTTAAATCTAATTGTGTTTCTAATAATAAAGCCTTATAAAACGCCACTTATTATTGAATATAAAGGTACTTAAATATTGAGCAGACAGAAGTGTAACACAGAGCGGCCTAAGTGACATTTTGGGTGAAATGGAGATTTTACATTTAGTCATTTAGCAGAAGTTTTATTCTGGGAACCAGAAATCCACATTTACATGATTACATTTAGCCATTTAGCAGAAGCTTCAAAGACTAAGTTTAAAAATGGATTTCTGATTCCCAGAATGCTTAGCATGAGGCTGTTATTTTATAGTTTTTTTCTGTGGGGATAAAGACTTGGTTATGTTTACTGATCATTTATCTTTGAACAAACTGTTGCCAATTGGTTACATAATTGTAAATCTATAGAAAGCTACTGGCAAACTGCTGCCAGTAATACTGTAGTTTCTACAGACATTGTTTACAGTATATATATATCAAATGAAAGCCCTCAATGAGCTCTTTCTACTGACAAAATCACACTAGTGAAATCTTAATCAATTTAGAGTAGATGTTTCAAAATGGCTGAAACATTGGTACCAAAAAGGCTGTTCACTAAATATACTGTCGTCCATGTGTGTAACATCTTTATAACTGTGATTTACCAAAATTCGACAGATTTGTTTACAGATTTTAACATATTTTTATGTAATACTGTACATTTGCAAGAAAAGCAATAAAAAAAATGCTGTCGTAATTTTTGTACAGTGTGCATTTTTTGAGAATGGGTTGTCATATTAAGCATTGACGATGTGACAATATTTACATTTTCTGAAGAAAAAATATGGGGTGTTCATCTCTTATGAAATTCTGACATGACTTTGGTCCTTGCTTTCATGGAAGTCTATTTTCACCATATTTTTTTCACAAGTCTGATTAAGTCAGTGCATTATTAGGACTCAATGTTCTATTGAATACTATCTTAAAAACACTATTATTTGTTATTATTGAGTTGTCATTATTTTAAGCTATCTTTTTAATGTGGGTTTAAATCTAATTATGTTTCAAATAATAAAGCCTTATAAAACGCCCCTATTATTGAATATAAAGGTATTTAATCACTGATCAAACTTATTATTGTTAAATTGTTTACGTTAATTGGTCTAAATGGTTATTGAAAGTACTGTTCAGATCTTATAATGTCAAATTCATAAAGTCTACTGATCTGGAAGATCTGAGCACAGATTCTTTTTTGACTCTTATTTGGATCACTTATTACAGTGTACCAGTATCTACTGTCAGAAGAACAGCACACAACTTCTGTTTCTCTAACCAGTTCAAGTCGTTTCTACAGTCATTTATTGAGATGCATGGATAGAATGTAATTAAAGGTATATTTGTTCTGTGACATGGTGTTTAGCTACACTACAGTAATTTACTTTCCTCCTATTGAAAGTTTAATACAGGAGCTTTTGGTGTCGACCATCAGCCTGTTCTCAGGAGTATTGCGTTTAACATTTAATTAGAAAAAGACAAACCTCGTGAACATCTCATCCAGTGAAAGTTTGGAGGGATCTTTGATGAAGATAATGTTTCTTTGGGACCAAATGGTCGAGGACACGGCACCGTGGGTTTGTGCTACATTACTTATCAACATCTCTCCAGCCACGTGTATAGATATACTCTCACCACGACCAGTAGAGACATATTATTTACATTCATAATACTATAAACACATCCAACAAAGTGTTTTAAAATGGCGTTTGGGTTAAAGATCTCTTCTGCACTTTATTGTTTTTATAATTTCATGCGCCCTAATAATCTTTTATCAAAGACATGAACCTCCTTGCCCCTTCAAAATGAAATGCTCAAATATGTCCATTGCTTACTTATAGACAGTCTTGCATGTCCATTCTCCCTAAGAAATTAAAATGTACAAAAGATGTCAAATCCTGAAAGGGTTCGATGTTATTTTGAACGTTTGAAAGTGATAATTCAGGAACTGTTTGTGTAAGTGTGGGCATGTGCAAGCGTTTAAGAATGTAAGTTTAGCAGTGAGGACACATGTGATGATATATCATTTGAGCAGACAGAACGAATCAGGGGTCAGACAGTAAAGGTGTGATGTCATAATCCATGTCTCTGTGTTCATCAGGTGACCTCTTCATGTTCTCCTCGTCCCTTTGAATGTTTTACTCGTCCGTGTAACTGTACAGAGAGAGTAACAGCATGGGGCAACAGTGAATCCATCTGACACATGCTGTGTCCTCCTATGACCGAGTACACATACAGTAGATGAACACTTGCAGACTTATGTAGAAATGTTAACGATTTAATATGTATTTTATTCAATATTTCCAGACCTATCTCTTTAAAGACAAGTACACTCAATAAACTCATGCAATAAGGCATCGGAAGTTCATTTGCTTACGCAGTAAATAATACAAGCACATTTGGAGAACATTTGGCATAGTCTACCATGCAACATAAAATGTAACCATTTATCACCGATTTCCACTTCTGAAAGAAAGAGAACTGTAGTGTGCAAACATTGCACATCCATCACAGAAACCTTTAGACATGAAAAACTAAAATGACAGCCTGTGTGATTAATGTTTTTCATTCTCCGCATCAGTTCCATAGCCAGCTGGATTATTTTAAAAAGAACATCGCATACACCCAACTGCCTGGAGGCTGGACAAGATGAGCCATATTATTTAAAGGTACAGTGTCTCATTTCTGTGACCAAAATCAAAAAGATAATGATTGCCCAACAAGTTTCTCAAACAGTCCCCGCATCTACCAAAAAAAAAGAACTCTGTGTTTTTTATAATAATACTTAACATATTGAATGAAGTCATATTCATACCGTAGATTTATAATACCATTAGTAAAGCTGACTTTGTGTTTGCAAAATGAATGTGTAACTGCATGATTACACTGTTGTGGTTTTAACAGGTTTTACAAAGGTGATTCGACCCTATTCACAGCTAAGAGCAACCCTTATGGGAATGTATATTTTACACATCACATCATGCTCTGTGAACTGAACTCTATACATAAACAATTCATTCCTTACTACATCAGCAAAGAGCAGCAGACCTGATCTTAACCTCTACACCCTTTAATCACTTCACGTCTTCCCCAGCGAGCATTAGTTTCGTAGTTTTATTGTCACCTCATTGACTTGCTCCCCATAGGAGGTCTTTGCAAAATCTGAGGCGTAATGAAGTCTTAAGGGCTTAACCACTGATGAAAATTGGCCCTTTATCCAAACAAGCCAGACTTCCTATGTGACAACCGGAGAATCGAGTGTGGGAAAATATCCGCCAGGTCAGCTTGTCAAAAAGAAAGAAAGACAGAATGGAAAAACTGTTTCTGTCACTAACTTATGACATATTTAAACTCACTCTGTGAACTGTTCACAGAAACCTCCCAACCTTTAAAAGTTACAGAGACCTGGGTAACAGATCTGTTTTGAGCATAATGTATGTTTTTATGGCTGGGATTTAGTCTAAACCATTTTGTCATGTTTGCATCTATTTAACAGGAAAGCCTACAGTAAGACATCACTCATCTCAAAGAGAAGAATGTTTGGGGGGCTCTTTTATGTTCTCTTTATACTTTGAACAATGGAGAGAAACTCTATAGAGTAAGTAACACCGCAAGACCCTTTCAAGCAGTCTCTCCCATGTTAGACGCATGTAATCACACACCGTACGATTCGGAAGGAAATACAACTTTGTATTGTAAACATTGTTTGTTCATTTCTTTAGCCTGATAGATGAACTTGCTGGAAGCAAAAACACGGCAAAGAGTTAAAAAATATGTCCTGACATCTGCCGACATTTTAGCCCAGAAAAGATTAAGTGTCACCACCTGCCTGATGCAGGACAAAATATAACCGTTTTATTATAAAATTTTAAACAAAAGGTCAGAAGTTCTTTTTACGTGTACATTATTAATATATATACAAATTTTGAAAATGATGATGTCCATGTTTCAGGATGACCTGACCACTCAATTAGTCCTTTTAATTTGCCAAATGTGTTTTGTAGGGAGCTTTGCAGATGTTTGTGCGTTGTATTAAATGTATACATATTGTTTAATATGCTTAGCCATTTGGAATGAATGGCGTCCTGACTAATGTGATGTTGGTATTGTACTGCATATTGACACCTGTTGGGGTGGATAGGCCTACATCTCACAAAATCTTACGTCATTAAAGATGGAAATTCTAGTAGATTATCAATAGTTATAGTTCTGCTCACAAAAAAGAAATCTAAGAATAATAAGATGATGTAAGTTCTCAATCATGTCTTTACCCTATCTGTACATTGACATGAAACTGTATTTAAAAGCAGTGAGCGTGGAAGCAATTTAACCAAATGGCGCCATCTGGTGTACCACTGAAGACTAAGCAGTTACATTTCACATCACAAATCCTTTTAAAATAAAGAATATGTAAAGCAAGCCGCTTTTATAAAATATGTAATCGTGTTTATTATTTCCACATTACCTTAGGCTTAGTGTAACAATGTGTGACTTTTTACATTGAAATATCTTAAATTTAACAGACAACTAGAAGTGTAGTGTAGGCTAATAGCCTGCATGGTTATTTCCTCTTCATGCATCTTACAAAACTGCATTAATTAATAATTCATTGTGTATCATGCATAGTCACTAATGTTAAAATTTACAGGTTTCATTATCTAACACCGGAATTTGATTATTTGAGTGATTCATACAGTAACACTCACAAATGAGTCATTTATACTAATTTTCATCTCGGATAATTTATTTCAAATGGAAAAATGAACCATTTGAACTAAGTGTCTCGACCGAACCCTATCTCTTAATCTAACCTTGAAAGTCTTGAACGAGACTTTTCTTTCTGAGTCCTCACTCTGCTGGTATGAACGTCAAACTGATTTTCACAAAGTGCACAAGTCAACGCCTGACTCATATTATTGCTGCTATTTTCTTTATTCAGATAACAGGAAGATTTGTACAGACATTCATGAAGGGGTCATTTTCTTTGAGATGTGTAAATAGTGTTAAAAATAATATTTCTATATACTATAAATAATATTTGTATATCTTTGTAGCTGTATGTGTTTTCAAAGGAGCCATCTGTGAAAATGGAGATTCAGATGTTTCAGACATTTCTGAAGTCTGTCTGATGTACTGAATAAACCTTTAGTAAAGAAAACACATTGTTTAACAGAGGCTTTGTTTAAAAGTCGGGTCGGTCCTTCTCCAGTTTAGAGTAGTCCATGTTGACAGTGAAGAGCTGTGGGAGGTGAAAATGAGGTTAATCAGACCATTTTCCATTTTAAAGCGTTTATTTGACATTTATTTGCTATGTTCTTGTCTACCTCATTTACAAACAGTAGACTGCGAAATAGGTCAAATAATAAGGTCTTTTTTACCTTATACTGGTCATTTGGCCCCAGTTTGTTCCAAGGCTCTGGGTTGTTCTTGCGATCCCATCTGTGACAGATTTGTGTGTCAACACTCCATACACACATTATTAAACTTTCAGACTGATGTGATGAGGTATTAAAGGAAATGAAATGACTTACGAGCAGTCAGGATTCTTTAAAGCGAGACGGCACAGGTAAAGCACAGACATGCCCGCTCCACCACCAATGAACACAAACAAAGGAATCAACTTCAGAAAAAAAAGGATATATATTAGACGGGTTAAAGTGGTACCACACCCAAAGGGTGTCATGTCATCATTCAAGGTGTTCCAAATCTGTATATGTTTGTTTGTTCTGATGAACACAGAAAAGGTTTTGGAAGCATGCTTATAACCAAGATCTCGCCCACTCCCCCTTTGACTTCCATTGTAGGAAAAATTACTTTTTTTTTGGTCTGTTGAATACATTTAGAAGATTGTAGGGCAGCAAACAGTTCATGGGCTCTTTTGACTACCATTGCTTTAGCATTTGCACTTAATGGGGAGCTAGATCTATTTGGTTATCAGCATTCTTCAAAATATCTTTCTCTGTATTCATCAGGAAAAGAAATGTATATAGATTTGGAACAACTCGAAGGTGAGTCAATGATGACAGAATGTTCATTTCGGGCTGAACTACCTTTAAATATCATTTATTACCTTTAAATTTGAAACTGCAAACCAGCATGACTGCCCACCAATGAGGAGCAGTATTGATGCTGCCTGTGCTACCTTAAACATTGACGTATCTTATACATTCTGATGTCCTTGAAAGGGCTGTTCATCCCGTACTACATCCTACATAACCTCTATAGTCTACTCTAGCACTGTCAGAAAACGATAATGTTTATACAGAAAAAAATGCCACATTCTGATTTTGCCTTAAAATGCACAGAATATCCAATTGACATCCCATGACCATTCCTATTCCCAATCTTCACAGCATCCATATGGAAATATACCCCTTCGACCTACTGCTACCGGTCGAAAAGATTCCGACACATGAATTGAGAGACGAATCTAGCCCGCAATAGCATCACCAGTAATAAACCTGAAATACTTACAGCCGGGTGGCTTTTCAGTTGTTTTAATACGGTTCCCAGCATGATAAACACGATTAAACAGCGATGTGACGGGTGTTGTAAGATGCCGGAGGACAGTGTGAAGGGATGCGGTGAAGAACAGGTGCAGCTGCTTCGTGCTGAAGACAGGGGGCGCCCAAGGGGTCGAGAGGAGTTTATAGGGATCATGGCAATTTTAAATCAGCCAGATGTTCATGTCTCTTTTATACGTTGTCATATTTATGCCCGATATATGTATAACTGGCATTGAAAAACATACTACATATGTTTCATACTCTGAAGCTGAATTAGCTGGTTCAGTCGTGCTTGATGAGGAATAAACTGGAGACTACCTGCAGGACTCAGGTGTACACATGTTCAGGAAGCAAAGTAACCTGTAGATATGTTTAAGTCAATGTCATTTGTTTTTACTTAAAAAAAAACACGTTAAAGATCATCGCCTTGCTTACTCTCCCTCAAATCTGAGGTAAATCATCATGTAGTGTATTCGCACATAGTGATGTCCGTCCGAGCAGCAAATAAGTGGTAATATGGTATAAAATATTAAGTTTGTAAGGAGTAGAATGCTCTGCTTCCATTAGTGCTGCTGCATATAATAGCACAAAATGTATGGAAAAAACATGGTATATTGACCCGCATAGCCTACTGTTTTTTATCATGCACCTTGCACTTTTGGGATGATGCAAGATAAACACAAATGCCGTTGCCGTGATTTTAAAGTGGGATTTTAAATATACCATGGTTCCAGAATCCTGATGCTCTAAAAGTTCTAGATTTATGTGCAGGATTTTCCTTCGAGGTGTGTGTTTGAATCCAAATGCAGAAAGGTGTGGCTTTAAACAGGCCATGGTTCCAGCTTCCCGACACTCCAATGATTTCTGTAGAGAATTTGAGTCTCCTTTAAATCTCCATGCTTGCATTTTTTAAAACAAAGCCCTCATGCCTGATTAGTTGAGTCAGGTCTGATGAAAGAACTTCTCTCAAAAAACAGATCTCAAGGGATGGAATATCGCTTGACTAAAAAGGGTTTTCTCTCCATCCAAAAAAGTAAAATGAGGCTGCCAATGCCTTTTTGAGGTAGCGTGGATGAGCCTTCCTAACAAGTTGCTTCGGACATGCTTGAAGGACTGCAAGGGAATAGCCTTGCTAAAGGGTGTAAAGTGTTGAATTTAGTGTCATTCTCTTTGGGGGCATAGTTTTGAATCCCAGCGTTTCAGTTGTGACTTTAATTAGAACTTTAAAGATTTCTGTGGTTGCTCTGTGACCACCTTACAAGTATAGGCCCTATGCTTAAGTAGCTTTTTTAAACGTAAGAACATACATTTAGAGGTTCCCTGTCTAATGTGACTGGGGTTCAAAAATGATGGACATGAAAAAAAACTAATAAAAAATTATGACTCTAACAAAAAAATAGGACAAAAGGGCAGTTTTATTGCGATTTTAGGTCACAAACAACATATATTCCAGTAGCTTTTAAATGAAATAATGTGCTACAAGTTAAATCTAAATCCTAATTAAAATCTAACACAACACACACACATTCCCAAACAAAAGCCCATTCAATTATTGACAATGGATATGTGTTTATGTAATAAAGATACAATAAAACTCAGTGGCGTTTCAGCTGCTGACATGACCATTATAGCAGTGATCAACAACAACCTTATGGAAGAAGTTATATATTCTGACCCATTAGATTATAACCTTTTAAACAGTGTCATAAAGATTATATAGTGTGGAGCTGTCAACACTAGCCAATGTCTTCATTTTAGCAATAGTATACTGCCATCATGTCCAGATTAATCCCATTCCTTAGGATAAGTAAAAAAATGAGAAATAAAGCAGCTTTTCTATTTGTTTAATGACAACTGTAACTGTACAGTAAACTGTTAAGGTCATAACATGTTACTGTTACCGGTTCTTGTATGTTTTTGGCAGAGAATAGGCATTTTTAAGGGATACACCACCCAAAAATGAAAATTCTGTCAGTCAATTGTTTTACTGTGTTAATGTCTTCATGATTCTGTATAAATGTGCATTCCCATAGGAGATTTTAAAGGGTAACATAACAAATGAAGCTTTGTTGGGCTTTGAGACATGAACATACAGTCATAATGTTAACTTAAGCAGACCTCAGGTCAGTCAGTGCATAGTCTACAGTGCCTTCACTGGTAGAATCATCGCAGACAGAACAGCACAGACATTCAAAGATAGATTTAAAAACCGTGACGATGCTGTAATGTTTATTTAGAAAGAGAGGGGATAATTCATAGTTAAGAGTGACCTGTGGGAAAGCATCAATGTTTAGACACAACGTTTTCCTGTATCTAGGAACAGAGCGGTACAAGATGCTACAATAAAATATTAAGATGGTGCACAGGCTAAAGTTATCTCTGAATGTCTTGGCCTACAAGCTCTCTGCTTGTGATATTGGTCTCATAGGGTCACCCCTAGCTGGGGGTTAGAGAAGGACTGGGCTCAGAGCTGATGTTCACCAGGCACTCTGTAGACCTCAGGCTGGGCAGAGACTTGCAGCTGGGTAAAGATGCCAGTGAACCGCACAGACCTAACATGGAGGGTGTGTAGTCTTTTTCTGAAAGGAAAATAAAATCAATAAATCAATCGAGTGCATGCACATATATAAAAAGATGTGTCTACAGTACAGGGAATTCTTTTTATATGGACTATATTTATGGGGCTCATTTCTTTTGGAGATGATTACCCACTGATCACTTGAGTATATTCTTTCATTGCATATCGCTCATATTCTCATGAAGAAAGTCAGATCTTGTACATGAGTGTATGATAACAAAATGTGTTTGAAAACTTTTAAGGTGAACTAACTCTATGTAGCTGTATTTTCCTGCATGGTTATGAACTTCATTTAAAGCTTGGTGACATAAATCTTTTTTTTAAATGTGTACCTGCCATACACCAGGCTTGTCCATTCCGTTTACCTTCTACCCCCTCAATCTGAGAATCTGAAGTGAGACTGATATGTGGCTCTGGACTGGGAAAACTGCCCCTAAATGCCACAAAAGAAAAACACAATATGGCATCTTAAGCAACACGTAGTTTGCAAAAATTCTTGGTATGTATTTATATAAATTGTATGCATCACCCTTGGTAGAGTTTCCTGTCCTCCTGGTTGTTGTAGTTTTGGAGTGATGGCCATTGGTTTACAAGAGGGATCGACAAATCCTTAGATAGTGGATGTGGTTCACCTGGAATCAAACTTGTCCTGTGATAGATTTAAAAGTACAAACTTTGTGAATCAATAATCCAACATGTGTGTGCATCACAGTTTCTCGAAATTTTCACAAAAAATGTTTTTTGGAAACATGAAACAGAGAAGAGTGATGCGATTGAAAAACTAAAACCGAGCAATACAAAACAAAGCCAGTGAAATGTTTCACTTCAATTCCGTGCAATGTATGTTTGTCTCACAGTTGTTCCTGCAGTTCCAGCACAATGTTCTCCAGCTCTCTCTTCTCTTTCTGGCTCTGTAGCTGAAGTTCATCTAGTCCGGCTGTTAATCTTTTATTCTCTGTCTCCATGTTCTTGAGCTGAGACTCCCGCAGCCTCACCAACTCCTCAAGATACCCCTTGAACACGGAACCAATACATTTTACCCCACACATGAAACATTCATTTAATTGCCCATCTTATGTTGTCATAAGTATGTGTAGAAAGTTTGAGGAATATTTAACAAAAAGTAGTGATGGTGTGATTTTTACTAGCATAATGGGCTGCTCACATTATAACGGCAACTATAAAAAAGAACGTTTTAAAAATCGTTCTTAAATCAGGAGAATAGCGGTGTTCACACCAAAACTTAAACGATAAAGATACAGAGAATGATATCTTTGGGATCACTTTCATATCTATTTACTTATACTTTTTCCAGCTGATGAACGATAAAACATACCGTCAGACAGTTTCTGGCGGATAACATTTGACTATTGGTGATCGCAGCGCAGATTTTATTTCTGATTTTAAGACGGATTGTTTACAGATGGATATTATATATGTATTATATAATATTAAATCAGCCATACGTCTTTGTCGTGCTCTGTTGCTAGAGTGTGGTGTGAATTCGCAGGGAGAAGCAAGGCCCCATGGACGTTGCCTTGGTTGGAGTATTTGCAAGCCTCAGCAGCGATGGCTTCGACCCATCATCCCTACATCCACTACCACGACTCAGCGGCTTAAGAGTTTCCAACTATTTTTTTCCGTGCAACCGATTCGGGGAAGTATGTGCCCCGTGCCCTCTTAGATCTTAGTGCTGCTTTTGATTTGGTTGATCATGACGTTCTATTATCTGGTCTGGAGCTGTGTGTGGGCTTTCGTGGCACAGCTTTATAATGGTTTCGATTTTATCTCTCTAATAGGTAGTTTAATGTTAGCTTAGGACATCGGATCTCTTCTAACATTTCTCTTGGCAGTGGTGTTCCTCAAGGATCAATTCTCGGCCCGGTGCTGTTTTCTTTGTATATGCTTCCTATTGCCTCTATCTTTGACAAATATGGAGTATCCTTTTTACTGATATGCCGATGACACACAAATATACCTCCCATTTCTGCATTATGATAAAAAATGTCTTACAACCATTGTTGGCGTGCTTAGATGAGGTAAAGCTATGGTTGACAGGTAATTTTTTTAATCTTGATGAAAATAAAACTGAGATTGTCCTTTTTGGTCCAAAATTGATCCTAACTTCAATTTTGACTCCCTTTCTCCATACCAAACCCAATGTGCCAGAAACATGGGCTTTTTACTAGACAAAAACAGATTAATGCTGTTGTTAAATCTAGTTTTTATCATATTCGACTTCTTGTCAAAGTTAAGCCCTTTTTATCTAAGAACAAATTGAAATGGCCATTCATGCATTTATGTCATCTCGCCGGGATTATTGCAACTCACTTTATGTTGGTGTCTCTCAATCCTCTATCTCATGTCTTCAGATGGTACAGAATGCTGCTGCCCAACGTCTTACAGGGAAGCCCATGCACGATCATGTCACACCCATCTTACGCTCACTGCACTGGCTTCCTATCAAATACAGGATTGATTTTAAAATCTTGTTTGTGTATAAAGCTCTTAAAGGTGTGATGAACCTTGATTATTGTTTTATACTGTTGTTTGAGGTCTACTTATGATGTCCGTGTGGTTTTTAAATAAAAAAACATCAAAATCAATAAGTAATGGGCTATTATCTACCCGGGTTTTGAGGCCCGTTTCACAAACGATCAGTTTGAATGGGCGTTATGCCATGAAGACTTGGAAGTAAACGGCCACTGTTATGATTTGATAGCAGTTAGCGTAGTAAACTTAGTTTGAGCTTTCTGTGAATTTGGTAAGAGACATAACGTTAGGTTACACATTCGCCCTATTTGCACAGAATTAGTATCATCTGGAGACCTCATATGATTTATAAATTACCTCCCGACATCTGTATTTCATGTGGCGCATTCGCACGGGATAAATGAAGATGTGATTTTACTCAAATTTACTGAATTATTTCCCGGATATGATGGCAAGGCTTTGCTTATAGTTTGTATAGCCTATAGTTGTATGGTGTTTAATGATATATGACCGTACCTGTCAGCATTTGAGACCCGTGATTGCGATCCGTACAGAAGATCACCACAATCGCGAAACTCAAAACTAACAAGAGTTTCCATGATAAATAAACAAACGGGAGTCTTCCGGTAACTTACAAAACAGCCTACATTATTTGCAAACGGTGGATAAAACCTTGAAAAATGATATATGAGCCCGTAAAATCCCAGAGATGCAGATTCGCACTGGCCTAATATTATCACAGCACCTCGATGTTCGTCAAAATATGGTAGGTCATTTGTGGGGGAATTTATACTTAACAAATTACAGACATGGCTGATTTGCACGGGATTAAGATCACAAACAACCTCTGCAAGTATTACAAATGACTAGAGGTCCCCAGGTAAAACTAATCCTGTGCGAATAGTGCTCAGGGCACATCAAGCAATCTCTAACAAAGCAATAGTGACTCAGATCAAGAAATAAAAATCAAGGTGATCGTTTCTTTGCCACTATTGGACCCGAAACTCTGGAATAGCCTTCAATTGCATGTTATTAGTGCGCCGTCTAACTCCATTTTTAAAACCAGACTCAATACACACTTATTTTCTCTTGCTTTTAATGTTCATAATTTTTTTTTTTTTTTTATGTTGTTGCTAAATGCACTGTAATACTCTTGCTTTAGTCATTTTACCTGCTTGTAAAGCACTTTGCTCCGCCTCGGTGGTTTTTAAACGTGCTATATAAATAAACATTGATTGATTGATATGTAACGCTTATGTGTCTAAGCAAGCTGGCAAGATATATGCTTTAAATCCCAGACTTGAGCACACCTTTGGCCCTCAGAGAGAGCATCCAGCCTTTGCTGTCATATTTTGGATCAACGAAAGCATCAGCAGCAGGTCATCTACATTCATTTTTAGTGACTGGTAACACTGTATCACGCAGGCTTAAAATAAACATAACGATATTGTAATCATCCACTGATGTGAATGTAAATATAGTTATAGTAACAGTAATTGTTATAGTAATCGTTATAATGTGAACAGCCCTTTACAGTTACTCGTGAATCCCCTTTATAGCTATTTCTATAGCTATAATAAAGCTATAAATATAATATAGCTATATAATATAATATAATATGTGAAATCAGAAATTTCATTTAACCAGTATGCAAAATAATAGTGATGTTTTCAGCAAAGTCATAAACTATATATTTATTTAAAGTTTGCAATGTAGCCAATTACTTACATTCTAAACTGTAGCTTAACTAACAATGTTCTTACATTGTACTAAGAACGTACTTTAAATTACAATTGGTTTGTAAGAGCTTTACAAATTAAAGTATCAAAATAGTTTTAACATCGGTGTCTATAAAAGGCTACCTTTTGTGCATTCACGATCTTGAACCTCTGCTCCATCCTGCGGCACTTGTTTCTCCAGCTCTCCTCATCGGTGACCAGAGGGATGTACGGATGCTCAATGCTGTCGTCACTGTTACTGCTGTCCACACTCTGACAATCCTCATCATCACTGAGATAATCATAACTGAAGCACACATAACGCACCACAATATCAGAATTAGTGACCGACTGATCAATCAGCCAGAATGGTCACAAAAAACTGTGCATGCTTGTGTGCTATTGAGCCATGATGCTAAACTGCCGGTAAAGTACAACAAATACTGAAAATGTTTTGAATTTTAAGTACATCCGTTTCAGAAACAGAGAATATTGATGTTCTCTCAAAACATCTTCATACTGTACTGTATGAACAGTAATATGATGTCATTTGTGAAAGTAGGTTATAGAACATATTTTTTTACCTTTGTGTGAATTTCAGATAAGGAGTGTAGTCAATAACAGCTTCAGACTTCCCATCCAGGGCTTCCCCTTTCAAACAAAAACTGACAACGAATACACAAATAAGAATATATACTATATTCCAACATAAATTTGAGAAAGTTGAGAAAAATAAATTCACCCCTCATTTGTCCACACTATTTGTCCATCTAGTCAATAAGTCTCTTAATAAAGATAGCTGATGATCCTTTCAGTTATCTGTCCTATTACCTGAAGTCAATGGCTCCCAGTCCAATGAGCATCCCAGTCAATACAGTGGCCTCCTCTCGCAGCATGATGGCACCTTCATCATAGAACCTCCTTCAGACAAGCACACACATCTATTTATAGATCTGCCCTTTTGTCTGAAAATGGTCCATTTAAAATGGAAATGGCATGGTATTGACAGACTCATGGGGAGGACTTTATAAATGGAAAAGCATTTTGGTGGTGAGATCTTATTTATTGAGCTGTTTAATATTGAGTTGTATTTCTTCTCATCTGACCTGGTGGTGCGGCTGTCTCGTAAAGCTGTGGCAATGTATTCAGATAGACGTTTCTCCATAAGTGCAACCCGTACCCATGCTCTGCCCTACAGACATGAAGAAATGAATCCAATCAAATATACACTGACCAAAATTCTAAACGTAAAACTTTTGTTTTTGCCCCCATTTTTCTTGAGATCTAAGAATTTTTCTTTGTACACAAAAGGCCAATTTCTCTCAATATTATTCACAAATCTGACTAAATCTGTTTTAGTGAGCACTTCTCCTTTGTCAAGATAATCTTCCCAGAAAAGATTTTGGAAATAGAAAAAGTCTTAGATCTTTGAGTCCAGCTCTTGAAAAATGGGGGCAAAAACAAAAGTTTTGCGTTTATAATTCCGGTAATCTCATGTAAAAAAATTCCTATAATATGAGGATTTATATTCTCACTTTTGCCCGTGAAGAGTTGATGTTCTCCATGTTCTCAATGCTGCTTATGCAGTTGTTGGGCACTTTACTGCAGGCAGGACGAATAAAGTCCCAGAAACTGCGCTGGCCATCAAACCAGCTGCCAGAACCTGCCAAGATGCAGATGTGTTGCTTTATTTCCATTAATCTCCTTAAGTATGTCCTAAACATTCTTGACATGGCCATAAAGAACATTTTAATGTGCTTCCTTTACCTTTAAAGCGATGACTGAGGATGTGCTCCAGAATGGCAGCAAAGTTAATGAACTCTTCAGACGAGTCATCGATGGGTTCTGCTGTGTATTTCTCCAGCAGTGTCTTCACAGAAAACCTGCCACGCAAGCACATTTCACAATGGGTTTCACAAAATAATCTAATGGCATTCTCTTTAATTGTTTTAAATTTCAGTACATGTACTGTAAAGCCACCATATCTATAAAATAATACACAGTCAAACCAAAAATTTGTTGGACACCAGATATAATTTTTGATATTCTTCACTAGTTGGATAGCAAAATCATATGGTCTTACTTGCTGTTAGTGCTCTAGTTACGCAAATGAGACGTCATGGTGTATTTAACACCTGTTAGGCGTCAGACTCGTGTAAAGTGGTCTGCTTTGAGAAGATTTGAGTTGGAATGGCTGCACATCAAAATTAATTGTTTATTACCTTTATCACTTCATTTCTGCATGAATGTCTGGATTTATTAATTTCTTTATTCATGCACTTTATCTATACACTTTATTAAGTCATTTCTCATCGTCCGTAGAAAATTATGCTATGATGTAATAGACGTACAGTGGCTGATGTTATTGATGTAAGGATGGATGAGATATATTTTGATATATCTAATTCACTGTAAAGACAAATGGTAAAGTTTTAATAAAAATGCACAGGGAAATGACAAAATTCCACTCGGATCCTAATTGCGCTACTGATTTATTGATTTATTGCGCTAGGGATAAATCAAAGTTTATCTCTATGAATTAATGCAGCCTCTTCATGAATCCTCGATAAAAGCACATATGACATAAACAGTTGATATGGTCTCTGTGTGATCTAAATGTGTGCCATTAATTATTGTATTAATGAATGAATGAATGAATGAATGAATGAATGAATAACACCACTTGCACTTTAAAAATGGGAGATGATGGAAAGAAACTCTGGGTTTAACAAAGAAAACCTGCTCCTGACCTGGTTAGGTTACTATGGTTACAGACTCTGAGTTAAAGTTACCTCTCCTTTTTAAACGGGCTGGGGTTACCCCACTTTCTTGGGTTTGACATACCTCACATTTTGAAACGGAAAACCCAGAGTTTCCCTCATTTCAGGGTTAAAATACTCAAGAGTTTTCCCAAACCCTCCCCTGGTTAAAATAAGCAGAGGTGCAACAGATAACAAGACACAGGTGAATGCAATACTGACTAATGAGTCCAAAGGCTTATGGGAATTGTAGTGCACAGAAAGACCGGGTGATGTGGAGAATGCCCTTCTGTGGCTTTGAGAGCTGGTGACTTTGACAGGCATACAGTGCCCTCCACTATTATTGGCACACTTAGTAAACATGAGAAAAGAAGGCTGTAAAAATAAATATGACTTGCTTCTCGTTTTGATCATTTATTAAAAAAATCTACAAAATTCCAACATTTGATTCAAGTAAAACAATTTGAAGTGGGGGGAATATTACATTGTGAATTTTCTTTTTAGCTTATACACCCTGGCCACACAATTATTGGCACCCCTAGAAATTCCTTTGAGTAAAATATCTCCCAAGTTTATTCCTAATAATAGAACAATTTTCTGAGCACACCAAGGTGACAAGGAACATGATGCTGTCCAGTCATGACTTTAAAAGGAAATGGTTGAAAGAATAAAAATCCCCATTTCCAACATCAGGGGAAAAATTAAGAAGTTTTAATGGACTGGAGATGTTGCAAATCTGCCTGAAAGAGAATGTCTATATTGTATTGATGCACAGCAAAGAGAATATTTTGAGTGGAAAAAGACTTTTCAAAGATAACTGAAGGAGAATTGCAGAAATTAATAGAATTTTAGTGTCAGTAAAAATTAAATAGAAATAAAGGAAAACGGCACCTCCATCACCACAAGCTGGGACAATGTTCTAGAAACAAATCTTCTGCTCTCAGGCAAAATAAAACTTCACCGAATTAATCTGCCATACTTTTTTTTGGCAGCAATAACACAAGATAGGTTTGGGGCACACAGGGAAAAGAGTGCCCCATCTCCACAGTTAAATGTACAACCAGATCTTCATTTTTGTCGACCTACTTTTATACCAGAGGTTCTGGACATCTTGATCAGATACATGGCATCATGTCAAATACCAACAGATATAAAAATAAAAACCTGACTAGCTCTGTTAGAAATATTATAATGGGAAGTGGTAAGAATTTCCATCAGCAAATTGGTTCAAAACAAAAATCAACAAAAAAGGGTAACTGAACTCAAAATCTAAATCCTGTCATAGCCATCCCAGTTTCCTGATCTGAATTGCAGAGTGAATTAAATACAAGGGTGCCAAGCATTGTGGCAAACATGTATGGAAGAAAAAATTCCCTTTCAAATAGCTTTCCTTTAATTTTGTAGGTTTTTAAAATAAAAGATCAAAACGAGAAACAATGCAGATTTAATTTAACCGCCTTCTTTACTCATATTTACCAAGGGTGCCAACAATAGTGAGGGCACTGTAATCCCCAAAAGTCTTCATACAGTGGACTACCAGTAAAATGTATAATAATTTCGGCACCCCAATTATTTAGACACTTTGACCTGACCTGAACAAGATTAAGCATTGCTTGCAATTGGTTAACCTATTATTATTATCCAATTGTACTTTTTTTGTGTAAAATCAATTGTGTAAATTTTACAACAGGCAGCTATTCAACCTAATCCATTACATACCGTTCTATCAAAGTTATCAGACATTATCAAGATGAATTTGTTCTGACACATCAACTCTGAGCTCTTGTCATACGTAATCACCATTTTCTAAACTATAGCAAATAAACTGTAATAATGGGCTGAACATCTTTTTGGTCTGACTGTATGTAGTTATTTTTATACATTTTTATACAAATTGACCAATAGTAAAAAATCTTGAAATCGTACATTTCTTTAATGTAGCCAGCCAGCTCTGCAGTGACTGGGCAGTATTGCAGACTGTATGTAGAAAGCTGAAATGTGACTGGTAGCTTTGTCAGTCAGAGGGCCTCTTGGTTGGTCCTTTACTAAGGAAAGCTGCCATGGAGCCCTTCTGTCATCAGTCTAAAGGTCTGGCTGCGTGAGATTTGACACTATGACCGGCTGACTTTTCATTACTTCTTACATATCAATGAGAACTGACTGTGAATTTTTTGTCACAGTCAAAAGTCCAGCTACACAAGACCACGAATAATGTCACCGCTTTTAGCCCTGGGTTATGAAGCCTCGTTCCAGAGCACGATAAGCACTAAATTTCAGTTCCAAAGGACAAACCAATGTAAAGTATGAACAGTGTTAAACATGGAACACGACAACCATGATGGTTAAAATCAAAATACACAAACCACATTGATTTGTGACCAATTCTTTTAATGCTTCAGATGAAGCAATGGGTTCCATCAATGCCCAAGAAAGCAGTGACTTCACCATCAATTGTTCATTCAACAACAGGCTCTTTCAGCAGGCCAAGCCAACACATCCCTCCACAACAACACAATAGACGGCCTGGCTAACAGCCTTCAATGGAGCTGATTTTCGTCATAATTTAGATAATTTAACCTGAAAATCTCCTATAATAATCGCAAACAGATTCCCAGAGGTACCAGCCACCTCTGCTGCCCTTGCTGGAGGAAGGTTGTCGTCATAGAAACGACATCATCCGGGAACAGAAATAAATCACACGGTGTATTTTCCTGTTATAAATGTGTCTTCTCGTTATAACATTTATCAAATTAAATGAGAATAAGTACTTACACTCGTAATTTGACGTCGATTGAACTTTGTCATTGAACGCTTTGTGTGTACACTCGGATAGGTGTATCTGACACAGTGACACATCATCAACTTAAATCTTCATAAAACAAAATCTTAACTTAATTTATATTTAGAACCTATACTGTTTTTTTCACCAGGGACCTCTATTACCTCATTCACATTTTACCTCTTCGATAGGACAAATAAAAAAACAGGAAATACATGGACTCATAAAGAATATAACTCGTTATTTATCTAAAATAAAGATAATATAGCTACAGTGCAAATACGACAGGCTTCACTCACCTGCAAACCGTGATTAGGTTTTTTCTTTCCACGGCGACGCTCCTGGACAAGCCTTTCTTGGACTGTGCACCCATAGCCATAGCGGACTGCATGAAACTCTGCTCCATCCCACAGGACCCCTCCCTTTACGCCATAAATGTACACACAACCGCATTCAGAGATGATGCATCAAAAACATGCGACCTGAAAATGTCATTCTGCACTTATTTAGGAGCTTTCACTTTCGATCGCTGTTTAAGAGATACGATGGCGAGCTCGTCTGCACCCCTCCTCTATACTGACCTCATCATGATCTCAGCATTCACCAGATCCGCAAAATCATTTTAAATCGTAATTTATCGGTTGTAGGACGACGGCAGACTCGAAGCTAAATTCTTACGATTTGTCAGCAGAAAACGTTATTCCAAGACGGTCATGATGTAATGCTGAACGGAGGTTTATCAAGGACGCACAGACGTCTACGCCGCTGCTGTTCGGTTAGCGAAATTGGCCACTTGAGGGAGCATTCGTTTTATAAATATAAGCAGTAGCTGGATGGACAAAGTAATTGATTTATTTAAAATCCTAACTTTAAATATTGACTTTGGGTTCTGATTAATTTTGCGCGTGTTTTATTCGTTTATTGCTGTTCTTTTGTATTAAATCCATAAATTATTATTAAGAACGTCGAAGAAGAGCATGGTCATGTGACACGTGTTACTTTAATAAGCGATTGTCATCACGGACCAATCGCCGTCGCATTAAATAACAGTTTTTAAAGATGTATGTGATGGCATTAATCTGCTATTAATCTAAATAATTAGCATTATTAGTTTCAGGAACACACATAACATGTCTTAACAAGAAAATGTATTGTGATTATTAGTTATTATTAGACCATTTAGCTATTTGGACTTGGACGGCGTTTACTGCGCGGGCGTTTCCGGAAAGCGTCCTGAACGCTTTTATGAAATGGCAGATGTTTGTGCACTTTTTATGGGGTTGTTGCTTAACATAAACTTTATAAATAACATGGCGTTAAACACATACTCGGGCCTTGAAATGATGGGCGAAGCCAAAGGCCAATGTTTCCTATTGTTTTCAATACAATTTTATTTTACACAACATACATAAAAAACTATAAGCTATGTAAAAGAATGTAATGTGCGTTGTCTCGACAGCACAACGGACTTCCTGCAGCTAACATAGGAATTTAATCCCCAACAAAATGCATTATATCTCCTAAAATCACTAATCATTTAATATGTATATCCTTGTCTACAATGGGACCTTCATGCTACAGTCAGCCTTGTTTGGGTTGTAATGTGTGACATAAGGATCCAAATTACCAGCTGGGACAAATCTTGCACACTTCATGTACATTTTCTAAGTGTTACTCAAATAATCATGGCACATCAAGCATTTGTGGATTTTTACAGAATGCACGTATACATTACAGCTTTTTTGTCGTATTGTAAATTGCAATTGTCAATTAAAGTATTAACTGGGCTGTATTGCCAAAATCTTATCAGGCCACGGCTAAATTTAAGTTTGTGTGTGTTTTTACATTAGTGTTAGGCAGACTGAGAGTGTGTATTTATTGGTCTGGGTTTGCACTTGAAACACTGCTGTGAAATTCCTAACTGCAATGAGAGGGAATCTGGGCAGAGTGTTAAAAGAAAAGAAAAAAGAGATTTCATCAGCTGGTTGGATATCGGGCAGATAGTCAAAGACAAAGGAGACATTTATCACGCTCAACCAGTTGTTTCTATTTTTATAACATGGTGTATATTAAGCAGTGTATAAAATATTATGTCACATTTTAGGCAAATCTATGCCACTGTAAATTACAGACTAACATTTTAGATAAAGCATCTCTCTTAAATCTCAGTCCATCAATTGCGTTTCATGGTTGGGATGTCTTTGCGAATTGTTCACGATGTCCATCACTGTACAGAATAGGTTTGAAAAGTAAATCCAGATTTAAGTCAATACTTATAAAAAGCACAAAATGAACTGGCATCATCGCAGTTTTAAAAGGGCAATTTCTTTTCAAATGTGAAAATTGCATATTAATAATCAGATAGTATGTGAACCAGCAAATACAGACAATTCCAAAGGATTTACATAATACATTCAAAAGCTTGGTTGAAATGAAATAGTTAAGACAACAGTAAAGAATGGTTAACACATACATTTTTTTATTATGATATATTTCATAAAAACAATGTAATAAACATATGACATTTATTCATAGAAAACGAAAGGAGATGTTTTAAAGAACCTTTACACAACAGTTTAAATACAATAACAGTTCATAATAATAACAACTAAGAACCAATACACCATAAATATCAACTGGAAACAGAAATGTAGGTTATTTTCATTTTTCGTTGAACTATTCCATTCAAATGTTTATCAGGAATGTGTGGTACAGCAAAAGGATAAATATTTGCAGTGGCCTATACTGTATGTCTCATTAAGGGACCATGCAGGTTCAGATTTGCCACAAGGGCTAGTCCATAGTGGAAGATGTAATGTCCTCAAATCCAGAGAAATCTGATGACATCAAAGCTATGGAAAACACAAAGTTCTTAATGAGCTGGGAAATTATTTCCATGCTTTTTATTTTTAATGTCTGTAGCCTATCTACAGTAAGGTATTTAAAGAAATTGGACAGACATTGATGTGAGCTTCCCTGCTTTCCGAGCTGGCAGTTTTCTTATTTACACAGAAGTCCAAGAGTCAAAGCATTGTTTCCACCTCTTTCCAAGATAAAGACCCAGAATATTCCTCATCTGCTACAAAAGATGGCTCAAGATCATGGTCAGTTTCCCTTACTTTCCTGCATGTCTGACCGCACATCGCATTTCTATCATCCTGCCTCAGGAGCAGCTCATTCTGCTGCACTGGTAAAAACAGAGTCTCTGTGTTACTGAGCACAAAGCCGGGTAAGTTTGGTGAAGTGTGCAGATGGGATTGTCCTCTACACCCCATGGTCCCCAGGGGCAGACTTTTAGTACCGCTGACACTAAGGCAAACACTTTGTGTTGTGGTGTGTGACATCATGCCCCCATAGTAGCCGCTCCCACCCCCCGCGCTGCTGGTGACACGAGCCTTCTGCTTTAGATCTGATGTGAGACTGCGCCTCAGCCACGCCTTCTTAACTTCAGCCTGCACCTTTGTATAGACAGAAATACAGGGAGATTTATTTAGACTGATGTACACGCAAATTCAAATTGCATCACTTTCTTGAGATTATTATTCTTTCTCCTATTCAAGCCAAATTTGAAAGACAATTGTAAGTGAGATGTTTGTGGGTTCATTGAAAAGTGTAAATAGTGTGACTGTGGCGCTTCCATAACAGGATACACCAACCAGTGTTACATTTCCATACAATAAATACAGACTCATATCAATGTAAAAAAGTTGAACACTTACCTCTCCATTGCAGAAGCAGTAAATAAAGGCTACGAAGAAACCCTGTAAAAAATGGCATTCTTCTTAAGGTTGGACAATTTTTAGGACAGAACATGTTACCATGTTTCGAATACGAACAAGACACTATAAATAAATTGTAGCCAGAACCACAGTCACAAAACACATTTGTTTCATCAGCTAGATGCAATAGGATTCTAGAGCGGAAAATGGCCTTAATAAAACACTTTGATGTTGTGTTTATGTGTTTAGTAAGTTTTATGTGTTTAGTAAGTTTAGTGTGTTTAGTTCCTTTAGTAAGGGGTGAGTATTGATGACAGAATTTTCCATTTTTAGGGTGAACTATTCATTTAAACTAAATAAACATAAAACAAAGAATATGAAAATAAAAGCTAAATCAAAGTCTTAATACAACTACAAAAAATTGTAAGGATTCAGGGATACATTTCTAAGCCTTAGTTGTACAATTGCATCTCTGCGTATTTGCAAGCGTGTAGTTTTGTCATAGCTAACTGGACTTGCTTTACCTGTGAAGAGTTGAACAACATTTCGTAATGCATCTGAATCTTCCACAGAAGACCTGTGACGTCAGTGTATGGAAGGGCCATAAACAACATATAATGAACTCCGAACAGTGGCATCAGCACCAGGGTTGACTTCAGCAGCTTCCTACAGTTAACGTAAAATAAATCACTATAAAATAAGCATAGACTAAGTTTAACAGAGATTTATTCCATTCTTTTGTTAAACAGTTTACACAAAAAAACTGAGTGAATATCAAAGCTGTGAAATCAATGAAATTTACTTAAATATTTATATTGGAACTCACCCAAAATAAAAAGTGTTTTAAGAATATAAATTGTTAGTTCAATTAAATTTCTTTAATTAATTAAACCTCATAGAATAAATGAAATACTATGTACATTTTAAATAAATTAACTGTTGGGTTTTTAAATCAATGTGTTTTTAATACTCATTGGCAAAAATCACCAAGATACTTTTAAAAGATTTTTATGTAGATTTTTGTGATATTTACCAAGCCACTGAATGAGTGTATGCGTGTCGTATGAATGTGTACGTGTAATTATTTATAACCTGTATTGCTGACGAGGGTCCAGTTTTCCTGTGTTTGTTTCCCACAATTTAGATGCCAAAACCCTGATGATATTGAGGAAGAGGAAGAAGTTTACCTGGATGAAGAGTTTGAGGAATATAAGTGACTTATAGCAGGCACAACACACATTTTAATGCTCCGTGATAAATAGTCTGCTCGAAAGACCATAAAAAGACTAAGGAAATTTAAATGTTTGTTGAGTGTTGAGTGGATGAACACTATAATACATTTTTAAGACTATTATCAATCCAAACACACACACACACACAGTTTGATGAATAATGATTTACATATCACCGGTGTTCATCTTGAAACAAAACAGAAACATATTTTAAAATCTCACGTAGTTTACAGTTCCAGACATGGTTTTTAGTCTGGGACTAGGTTTAAGTCTTGTGTGTGAAGGCAGGCCAAAAAGTTTTAGATCATCATTTTTATTTACTAAAGAAAAAAAAGATCTTACTATGATAGCTGCCAGGATTGGTACTTGATAAATCCACTTCAGGTTGCCCGCACTAATATCCCAGCACCTGATAATAACAAAAAATACAGACATATTCACCGCATTCTTGTTTTAATGTGCTTATTTAAGTCATTTTGATGAATTCAGTATTCATTAAATTAATATTTTAGATAAAATGTTATCAATATTTTATCGTAAAAGGTGCTTCTCCGTGCAATACTTTGACAGACACAAAAGACACAATGTTGCATCTTCCACAAATGGGTAGTTGCACCTATGCCAAGAGACCAGACTGAGAACTGACAATTTCAGGGCTTATGGGGAAGAAATTGTTCAGACATCAGCAAATTCTTCATCACTTCACAGATTCAGCCTCTTTACGAGAGGGAGACAGTTTGGAAAAATACATTAAGTCATGCCTCAAATTTGCTAGAAGGCACATGACAAACCGTGAAACCTTTTGGAAGAAATTTTTATGGTCTGATGAAACTAAAATTGAGCTCTGTGGTCAACAAGCAAAGTGCAATGTGTCAAACACAGTTCAACACCCAGGTAACACTTGTGGTCATGTGTAATGTTTTCCAATGCATCAACATTTAACAGAAACTCTCTGGAAGAATGGAGTGGGGTGAATATTCGTGAAAGCAGCGTGTTTCAGTGAATGAATCTGTACTTTCTGTTTGCGTGTAAACACCTACTGTGTGTCTGCCAAAGACGCCCGAGCACTGACCCATATGGATACGAACACAGCAGGTATCCCTACCAAAGAAACAAGAGACAATAAACCAAATGTTGCAGTGAAGTCATGTGAACGTTTTTCTACCACCAAGAGAATAATGGATGACTCCTCTTTATCCACTGATATCACAGTCACATCTATATTTGTTAGTACCTAACAAGAGGCAAGGAGGGGTCAAGTTGGAACATGCTCTCTCTTATAAGTCGCTTTGGATATAAGCATCTGCTAAATTAATGGATGTAAATGTAAACTGACCCCAGCCGATGATTGTCAAAGCCCACAGACAGTTCTTATCAGACAGGAAAGCCATGAAGATTAAGCTGTGCAGGTACAGGCCCTCCACCAGGATCCAATAATGATTGGTAGCCAAGAGATACAGGAAAAACGTCACCGCAACCTTGCAGCCCACCTGAGCACAACAGATGAGATGATGAGATTCGATATGTGATGCAGCAGAGAGCAGACATTTCTGTGAATAATAATTTTACACAAACCTATCAATGCCATCAGAACATTATTGTGCGTGTGACATACAAAATGTTTAGTTGTATTTACATCTATGGTCACTATGAATAATTGTTGTTTGTAAGACAAAAACATAAAGATCCAGAACGACATTTTATATTTCGGTGTGTGTGTGTAAGCACCATGTAGGGCCGTCCTACTGCCCCATCTTCCAGTTTGGCCTCGTCTGTTATGGTATACAAAACAGCATCTTTCACAAATATACTAACTGCTCGGCATATGAATGAGGTGAAGAGGTGGATGTGGATGTAGTTACGGGTGCAGTGAAGACGCCTGCAGAAAAACACCAATGAAAAATTGTAAGCATAATAGCAAAAGTTCCATTAACAAATGGAAATGTATAAATCAATATTTTCTAAAATAATTGAGGTTCAATACGTGAAAAAATATAAAATAATCAATAGTGATCATCATTTACTCACCCATTTTAAACCTGTGTGATTTTCTTTCTTCTGCAAAAGACAAAAGTTATTTAGAAAATGTTGTTAACCAAAAACCGTTGGTCCCTGTTGACTTCTATTGTATGGACACAAAACCAATGCAAGTCAAGGGGACCAACGATTTCCTGTTATCAACATTCTTCAAAATATCTAATTTTGTGTTCTGCAGAAGAAAGAAAGTCATACAGGTTTGAAATGACAAGAGGGCGTGTAAATAATGACAGCATTTGCATTTTGATGGTGAACTATATAATTACAAAAATAGTTCAACCAACAATCACCAACGCTTTGTGGTTTCCTCGCCTCTTGTAAGTCGCTTTGGATAAAAGTGTCCGCTAAATGCCTAAATGTATATGTTACCATTGTTCTTAGATTTGCTTAATTTCATGTAGCAGCCAACTTCAAACCAGAACTCATGTTTCATTTAAAATTTTGCTGTGCGTATTTCTGTGCGTGTAGTTTTACAATAACGACAGCACAAAAAGAAAATCACATCAACTCACATTGACGTACATCCTACTACTGGATTAGGTTGGCAGAGAGAGTTTATTTTTTTAGATGTATCTTTCTGTTAATGTTGAGCAAGCACTCACGTGAAATAGGAGAGAATAAAGACAGCCACCAGTAACGCTGTCAGTGATATAGAGTATCCAATAGTGTACATCAGGTAAAGACGCTCAAAGACCACCTGAAGAACAACAGAATAGCACATAGCATAAACTGTGTTAAAGGAGAGTTATATGTGTTGATTACCAAAGATGCAATTTGTGCGTGTTATAGATACAGTTCGTATGGTTTAAGTTGGATTCAACACTAATCATTCCATGCACTAAAGAACAAAACATAAGATTCATAAAAGTGGGAAGTAATTTTTGTATTACTGTAACATATGAATGAGATTATATGGAAATGTTTATATGGGTAATAACTATGTATTTACACACCTCCTGATCGCTATGGTTGGTGTGTAGGTAAGTAGTACATTCTGTATAGTTGGCCCAAGTCCGGTTTAGAGTGGGCACCTGTTCCCATTTGCCAGAGGCATCACAATGGCGATACGCATGTCCTAGAATACAAGACAGTTCTTTCTTAAATTAGTAGCAACATAAATATCTGTTAAATGCAAAGGTAAAGCAGGATAAAGATTAATATTTAAGGCCATTTCTATTTTGTGCCTAGAATTCATTTATTGAGAGTTGTTCAGACCTCTGTGGTTAAAGTCGTAGATGTACTCGGGACACAGAACTGTAACAAGCTGACTGGGTTTTCCTTTGGGCCAGCAAATGATCCCATCCCACTCAGGAACACAGCAATCCTCTGACGACACACAGATGAATGTCAATTTCATAGGTTTTATCATTTTCAAGTAGGCATAAACGAATAGCAATCAATCGTATTCTCCAACAAAATGTTTGAAGGCGCACAGTCTCCTCAATAGACAAAAAGCCTAAATGACAAAGCACCACATCTACATTCATCATCACAGAGTAAGAAGGCGTTTTGTTTATGGCCATTTCGGTGTGCTGATATGAAGTGACTCATCACCATTAATATAAAAGAAACCTGAGGCCAAATCAATATTCCTTATCCTGAAATCTCGACATAAACAGAGCCTGCAGTCTAATTTGCTGTATCAACGGATGCTGCTGTTTTCAGGAAATTGGATCTGTAGGAGTAAAAATATCTGATCACTTCAGTTCGTTTCTAACTATTTTGAAAAGCCTGATATTACCCCCAAAGCTCACACACATCATGCCCCTTTTTATTACCTCCGATTAGCTGATCTTGCTGAGCATGGATGCTTTTCTCACACCTTGCCCGTGCACCAATCAGAAGAAAGATCTGTTCATCTCTGGTGATGACATCATCAGAATCAATCTATGAGAGCAACAGAAAACGGCTTAAATGTGACAATTCCAACTCACACAATAATAACAATAAACATTTTTGTATTACTATGGCAAATTTTATTTTGTTTTGTCAGGTTCGGGTGATCAAGGACAGAGGACGCAGACATCGGGTAAGGGGTTAACAAGACTTTTTATGATAATAATGACAAAACAAAAACCCACGAGGGGGTAAAATAACAAAGAACACGGGTCAAAACATGACAGATAAACAGGAACAAGGACTTACTACATTAGACAAGACTAAAGATTTGACAATAACTACAAACAACTACACAGAACTAGCCACAGGGACTCACCCACACAAATCGAAATTAACCAGCACAAGACAGAAAACACAGGGGCATAAGGGAACAGCTGTGGGGCATGAAATAATTAACAATCAATAATGAGGAATCGAGGGGGCGAGGACAAAGACGAGACCAGAGAGAGTGCATGACATGTCAAAACAAACAATGTTATGTCTCTCTCTACACCAAACATGACGCTCTGTCATGATACCAAGAAAGACATGACATGATGAGGGACAATATAGGGACACAAGAGTCCAGCGGGGAGCACAAGAGTCCACGGGGGCAGCACAAGAGTCCAAAGGTGGGACCACAAGAGTCCAAATAAAGGCAAGGCTGGGGAACAAAAAACAATGATGCCGGCTGCACGGGATTGGAGAGCCGACTGGAACGGATTGGAAGTACCAGCGCTGCGGCCGGACCCGGACTGGATGCCGGCGCTGCTGGACCGGACCGGAACTGGACCCACTAGGGTCCAACTAGGGGGACCCACTAGGGGACAAAACAAGAACTAAAGTAAAAACAAACAAAACTCACTATAAGGGACAAGTCAGGGACGAGGGGGGGGGGGCAAGGCAAGGCCAGAACAAGAACAAGAACAAGATAACCAGGACAGGGACTAACATGAATATGGTACGAAGAATGAATCGACAAGGGACAAGGGACAAAGAGAAACTGAGGCTACAAATAGGGAACACTAATAAGGAAAATTAACGAGGGGCAGATGAGGAGAATCAAACACTAACGGGAAGATTACACAGGGCAAGTAAGGGGAATGAAACACTAACAGGAAGATTACACAGGGCAGGTGAGGGGAATCAAATACCAATGGTGCAATGATGGGGAAACAAGGGGGCGGGGCCAAAGCAGTTGACAAGAAGACACGTGGCGCAATGTCATACAGAACAGCCAAGTGTCTCCACACAAGAGATAGCACATACAAGACATGGTACTGTCATGACCCTGTCCACAAAAAAATCAGTACCCCTGCCCTAAGAGACACCCCTTGGTGTCTCAAAAGAAAAACTAGCAGGGCAAGACAGACAAGAACGAAGACAAACAAGACTGAGAAACCATACAACAGAGGAGGGGGAACATAATGGCTACGATAAGGGATTGGGTATATTTAAAACAAATAACATTAAAGGGAGGGGGGTAGGAGGGACTTGGACTCGTTTTGACTAGCGGGAGGAGACTACTCTGAACTAGACACAGGGACTCATCCACACAAATCGAAATGAACCATCACAAGACAGAAAGCACAGGGGCATTAAATAAGTGATCAAATTAAGAGGGAACAGCTGTGGGGCATGAAATAATTAACAATCAATAATGAGGAAACAAGGGGGCGGGGAAAAGACGAGACCCGGGAGAGAGTGCCTGACATGTCAAAACAAACAATGTTATGTCTCGCTCTACACTAAACGTGACTCTCTGTCATGATCCTGCCACTAGACCAAGAAAGACATGACATGATGAGGCAAAATCATGACAGTTTTTTTTTATTTTAAAACAAATCATACCTTTAATGGTTATAGAATATAATGTAGATGTCCAAAACACAAAGTAAATATTTTATTTGTTAATGTAGATTGTGTATACATTTTACTAATTTAACAGATTGCTTTGAAAAGTGCAAAATTTATATTTTTAATAAGACTCATATTATACTCATAAGTTAAATATTCATTCATATTTTTAAATAGTGTAATGTACTCTTTACATCATATATATATTTTTAAGTATATAGTTAACAAATAAATTGTCTTTACTTGTACATGGATAATGCTGTATACCTGCTTTGCACTAGTGGGAAGTTGAAAGGGCTTGACTTTATAAAACAATTTTTGTCATGAATTTTGCTGTGATCTGTCGAAGTTCCTCCAGTGTGAGCAAATGTTCTCATGTTATATGTAGACAAAACCTTTTGGATAGTAATGTTTGTAAGGTTTTTTTGCTTCCCACAATCTCACTCAAGAATCATCCATCTTTCACCAAATCTGGCACACCTTGTTGTAGGCTGATTCTTAGTGCGCGTTTCTTAGTGTTGTGAAATATTTGCACTTTCCTGTGGTATGTGTCGAGCTCTTCAACCCTTCAGAGAGCACATCCAACCTTGCAAACCCCACACCCACGAGCATCCACCACCACCCACCCCACATTATGAGCTCTGATCGGTGGTTTCTCACAGAAACACAGGAGCGTTTGTGTCCTGAATACATTTCACAACCACCAAACAAAACCAGCATACCACTATCTATAAGATATGGAGAGAGTGCGTGTGAGAGACACAGAAAGAGTTCAGATCCAAAAGTGCTGTCTGACATTTTTCGTCTAAAATTATTATTTTTATCGGGCTCCGATATTTATATTTAAAGTTATCTCACTTTAATGGCATAGAGGACATATTCACTTTCCATCTAACACTTTGCATCAAAATATAATTTATGGTTATTGAGTGTAACAATGAATCGATAAGTGTTATAATTTATTAGTTAAAATTATTTAAGAAACATTGCAAAGCATTATAGGGGCATTATAAATACATTAACACTATTTTTATAATGTGTTGCCAAATTTTCTAAACAATCAAGCTTCAGACTAACGAATCATAAGGGAAATCAGTTCTTTTGAAATGGATTAATGGACGCAACATATTGGGAGTTATGCAGCATAGAGAGTGACATACAAACAAATATTGTACTCTTACTCACACCTACTGTATTGACAATCTAGTCCTTAACACCTGACCTGAATGATTTTGAAATGTGGAAAGAAATGCAGTGGGGTACACATACAAGAAAGCTGCTGTGTTCATGTGTGTTAGATTTATGTTTCTAATGCAACATCTATTCAATTTATATACTAATTACAGTCTAAAATAACAATGCATTAAAAATTCCCAGATTTATTCAAATAATCAAAAACACCTTAACTTCATGCTTGTCCTTAACAAACGTTTGATCTGTGGTCTTTTAGCCTTGAAACATGCACACTTACATCATGCATCTTTCAATCAGACTCAATCCTTGAGGTTAAATCATTTTTTCAGTCTAGAAGTAAGCTTTTAAATTTCAGATTAATGTAAAAATGTAGTAAAACAATTTTACCAGGCAACTTCTATTCCAGGGAAACTGCTGCGCTCCTGAAAATCAACCAGACCTCTCTGGGTTAAACTATGTCTCTTGATTGCCCGTTCATCAAATGTTCATTTCTTTTGGACAAACTCATTTTCTGCTTCAGTGATCACATGTGTGTGGCCAGTCTTTATGAGTCTGACAGCATTAAAAAGCTGTGGCATGCCTTCCTTTCCACATTAGCCTGAAGTAGTTTCAGAAATGAAATCTGAAAAGCCGAAGAAATCCCAGTTTGATTACTACTTTGCAGAAAAGAAAAGTGAAATATTGTAGAGAAGGGCGTGCTTAAGTGTGTCAAACAAACAATAAGAAATGTTAAAAGGTAAACATGATGATTTTTAGTGAAGAAAAGATCTTGGAATCTAACACATACCACCTAAACCAAGTTCTGAGTTCTGAAGTTTATCAATCCAGGTCATCTTGAGGTTTTTTAACATGTCAAAACACCTACAGAATTTTTGTGATATTAAGATTTCCTGTTAAAATGCTTAACTCACATTAGACATTCATTTGTTTTGTGCTCAATCAATGTTTCTGTCACTTTTTTTACACATTAACTTGTGTACATCTTTCACACTAGTACTAGTTTGTCCTGTTTTAATGTTGGTAAAGATATCTGTAACATATATAACAATAACCATTCCATTTTCATTTACAGTTGGCAGACATATGAAGTTTCTAAAGCAACTAGTGCTTTCAAGCTTCACATTCTTTATCTTTTTATGTGTTCCCTGTATCAAAACCATTTTTTTTGTGTTGCAGGCAAAATGCTTCACCAGATAAGATACAAGAACACAAACAAGAATTTTAGCTATTGTTCTTCTTACAGTATTTTGTAGAATATGCCATCGTCCCAAAAACAGTTTGTGTTCCCAAATACTTTCCAAAAACACATGTTAACAAACTTCTCCACATGCTTGCATATTCTTTGCCTTTATAATTCATATTTAATTTTTTTGCACAATAATATACCGAGTATGCAATGTGTGTAGTATAATGTTAAACATTAGATCCAGAAACCTATAAAAACAGATAGTTTGCCTTTCTGACAACGACTTTTCTAAAAGAAATACTGCCTTCAGCTTGATTTCGAATTGCATTAGAAAGATTAATCAAATATGTGAAAATCCATATGGTGTAAATGAACAAAATGTTTGTGAAGTACTCACCAGAGCCCTGGCTTTCATCAGCACACTGCACAGCATGAAAGCCACAGATACCTCCACTGACAACATGCTTAACCCAAGACCTCTGACCTTCTCCAGAACTTCAGATCAGCAGAGAGCTTCACTTTCTAAAGCTCTTCTTAGGACACGGTGGTCTCATCAAAGAGCTGAGAAATGTGAAGCCATCGCTCTTATATTGTGTTGTTGTATGCACCAGCGGTCAGGTTTAGCTTTGGGTCATAGAGAACCTTGTTTGTGATTCCATATAGACAGATTGACACAAATAATGGTCCCTGGATAGGTATGATGACACTAGATCCTTCCCAGACAACAACCTTCCATTCCTGCCATCGTTCACACTCAGATATGATTGAAGATGAGACTTTGGAGTCTTCTCTATGTGTTCTGCAGGATAGCTCTCCGAGGTTCGTAATGTGCTTGTCACCACTGTTTATCATGTGAGATGGGCAGACCCTCAGGTCTAAAGAGGTTAACCCTTCATTATCTCTCAGCGTCTATTCTTCAACCCCCTCCCAATCCCATTCATGCACACACATAAGCATCTCTCAAATAAAATATTTTAATTGGTCAGTTGAGGTTAAGGAATTTAGCGTACCGTGTCTGTCAGTTCTCCCAGACAAAACATTGTTTGGTCAATTTGCTGTGTATTAAAAGGGATATCCATGTTGCCCAGATTAAAACCTCAGCACACTTGTACAGGTCTATGATCTACACCCCTCATATGGTGAGTGAGGGAGCGACCCGATGGTTTCATCACTATAAGATATGAAGTGACTTTTCAGACTGCTGCTATTCTCTGTCCTCTTTCAGCACTTTTAACATCAGTTGTTTCATACTTCTGTTTTGGAAAAATGTCAGATTACTGAAGTAAAGACGATAGCGACTGCTGGTTCGCCAGAAAACCATGCTTCAATTTATATTTGAGCACCAATAATTTTACAATTATTGTTTATTTACTTGTTTTTCCACACAAGTTGTTCATTCAAGGTCAACTGGTCACCATGGAATCAAAATCAACCTCCTCTCTAAATAAAATTCTTTGCATGATGTGTTGCCATATGTTAACTGGTAGAGGATTGCAATAGCAATGCAAATACTGTGGGTACGATCTGGAATGCCTGTCATCAAATCAACACAAAAGGATGAAATGTAGTCTCTAAACTTTTTCAAATTTTAGAAGCCATTGCAAAACACTATTGCAACTTCTGTTTCCTGCCAACATGAACCCTTTGTAAACATAATTCTATTCACTACAATTTTTTTTATTGTAGGCTACTAAAAAATGCTTTCTGGGCTGATCTAAGTTCATTCCACTCATAAGCTCTCAAATATATTACTTTCTAATGAATATGTATTATTTTTAATACAACTGCATTTTCTTTTTTACAAAATTTACAAAAATAGTTATTTGTCGTTACATTTGCTGTGTCTTCCATTATTTCGCAGCTTAGTTTTGTACACAATAATAACAAAAAACAGATTTTGTTATTTTACGATTTTATTTAATTAATTTAAATTGTTAAACTATGCTTTGCTTCGCTTAAATCTGTTGTTTGACTTTTTCGTATCATTGTTATTATGTTACATTCCATCGTAATTACGATGATGAACAAATCCCTGTTTATAATTATAACTTGATCTGAAATAAAAAAATAAAACAAGTAAATAAATAACCTCACTACCATCGTGTGGCCCCAGCGCGTAGAACTTTTATTTTGACATCAGTTTGTTCACAGGAAATGACGCCAGTGGTGTTGAGGACTGTGAGGCTCGTGCGGGGCAAATTTACTGTTCAGTGACAAAAACTTTTGTGGAGAACAATTATGGTGAAGTTTAACATTCTATTATAGTACTATTTCGTAAGTAACACGCACTGATTATATTGATTATGGTTGTAATGTTGATTTTAAAGCCTTAAAATGACCTTGTCGCACCACTGAATGCATGGAGCTTTAGGAAGGGCAGCATTCATTTTTGACGTTTAATTAAAGTCATTCTTGTTGGTCACTTATATGCATCACGTGTTGGTGTCTATCAAGTGAGTGAAGGACAATGTTAGGAAACATGATGCTGAGAGCTGTCACACACACAGTGAGATTGTCTCTAGTGGTTCACCGTTGCTGTCAGTGTCCAGTCCTGCACACATGCAGATGGCTGCACTCGAACCCTGAGCTCTGGGCAGGACACAACAAATGGTCCAAGGTAAAGGATATTAAAATACCTAAAGATGCTGCTCGAGCCCGGGTGATGGCCAAATACTCCCTGATGATCAGGATCGCAGTCAGAGGTGAATGCATGAGGCAGTAAACAAATATAAATAAGACTATAAGAATCATACAGTGGCTGATAGTATTAGTGTGTGTATGATGTGTATAAGATTGCTTTTATGTTTTCAGAGGGGGGATCTAATCCAGAATTTAATATCAATTTGGCACAGATTTTGGAACAGTGTCGGAACAAGAATCTACCAAAAGCCAGCATAGAAGGAGCAATAAAAGGCGCTGTAAGACATTTTTTTTTTATATATCTGCTAAACATTTAAACATCGCTGGTAAATTATACATGTGTGTATTTGTGCCTTTCATAAATAAGAAATGAAATATAAAACATTTAGCAGCTAATGATTTACTGTCAAGTCACTATAAGCCCTTTTACAGTACTTTGCATAAGATGTTCTGTCATTCTTTATGCCGTTCTTGTTCATACACAGCATTGTTGTATAATTATACAATACTAAATAATGTTTTATGTACTTTGTGGACCTTGAGAGCCATTGTCACTATAAACTGTTATGATAAATAAGTTTCTCCAGTAGTATAACCCCTTTTTCTGCCTTGGGTTTTACAGAAGTCAAAGCCAGGATTGCAGCATCTTTATGAGGCCACAGGCCCAGGCGGCTGCACGTTACTTATAGAGGTTTTGACAGACAATAACACACGATCCCATCAAGAAATAAAACGCATCATGACAAAACATGGGTAAGTACGGATGAGTCCTCTCCTGAAAACAAATTATTTTATCTAAAGGTCTATTTAAATGTATTATTTGTACACATAAAGGCTGTGTTACTTCTACATTATTAAAAACTGAATCTCCTGCTTTTATCGGTTTGTCCACAGTGGGGCGCTGTGTGAAGGAGCACGCCGTAACTTTGACAGGAAAGGTGTTGTGGCAGCATCCAGAGATGAAATCACCTCTGAGAAGGCTCTAGAACTGGCCATTGAGGCAGGAGCTGAAGATGTACAGGAGACTGAGGATGAGGAGGAGAGACCTGTACTACAGGTGTGAAAAACAGATGTTAGAATTCTATTCTCTTGTCTCCCTTTTGGTTCATTTGTTGGAATTTGATGAGTATGGTAAGACATCCAAACTACATTTAAAACAGTTTTATACGTTTAAAATTCCCTTTAACTGTGTAACTTGTTTCCTACATCATTATCAAACCCAGATTTATTACATTATTATTGCCAGTAATTAAAGCTTTTTGTAGAACCTCTGTGTGTGTTTCATGTGGAGTTATTTTGAGTCGTTCTATCTAATGTTAAGGATAATAATGATGTTACAATAACTATCCTCTCTTTCAGTTTATTTGTGATACGGCGTCTATGAAAGCTGTACGGGTTGCTCTAGAAACTCTGGGGGTTCACACACTTTCAGCTGGTCTGGAGTTTGTTTCTCACACACCGTCTCTCTTGAATCAGGCTCAGCTGGAGACGGCATCTTCTCTGCTGGAGACTCTCCATGACTGTCCTGATGTGGTCCGAGTGTGGGATAACATTCAGGCACAGAGTTAGCACTCACAATAAGTGAGGTGATTGACACTCGGTACAGAAAAATGCGAAGACATACAGACTGATGATAGAGATGGAAATATACTTGCTCAGATTGATTGTTTGATGGTGAATGGATGATGTCTTAATGCATTCTGACAATATACTTTTATCGTTTTGTGAATAAAGAAGTTTTACTCATGCATGTGGATGTCAGGCAGGATTGTGAACATTTAATAAAATGAAGTATTAAATCGACCACACTGTTATTATTTTTAGTTGTATAAATGTCGATAACAGGAATTCAAACGGAAATCCAATCAATAAACCTGCTTGTTTATAAAGTTTATAAAACATAACCAGAATTGAAACAGTAAATCATAGCTAAGGATAGAAATTCCATTCCATTTTCTACCGCTTAGCTGAACTACCTCGGGTCACGGGGAGCCTGTGCCTATCTCAGGAGTCATCGGGCATCAAGGCAGGATACACCCTGGATGGAGTGCCAACCCATCGCAGGGCACACACACTCACTCATTAAGGATAGAAATGTTCTTTATAAAATATGTTCTGAAGGCTAAATATATTTGATTAAATAGGTTATATAACAGTTAATATTCTTTTATAATAGTTGAATCCAGGCCTCCCTAGATGGGTTATTATATTGTGATAATTTATATTATAATTTTGCACAAAATGTACAGCTGTTTTTGTATTTATAATTAACGGTCATAATTGTTTTGATTTATAATTTGAATTCAATTGCATTTTAATTTAAGTGATTCAGTTAAATTAAATGATATCATTGGATGACACATTGTAATACAGGCTGAAAAAAAAGAGTAAAAACTTAATTTTTTCAAACTTAGAACCATCGAATCGTTCACATACCTTCATGAAAAAAACATTAGCTGTCTGAGCTGGTAAATTCTTCAATCTCTAAACATGTCAGATTGAACATCTGAGTGGGATATACAGACAGTTCATCTATATAATCTGAAAGTCAGATCAATTTTAATGATTTTTTTTGTCAAAGAAATCTAATGAATCATCGTTGGATCAATGTAAAGCCCTTCAAGTCCCTTCAGTTCAGCATATTTCCAAATGTGAACATTGATTCCTGAGTCTTATCTCATTTACAGAACTAAACTGAAAACTGGACTCTATACAGGAGTTTTTATTCATCAGTAGTTTGTTTTGACTGTAAATATGTTTGATCGTGATGTTTTAATTGACTGGTTTCAGAGTCACACAGGGCTTTGACCACGTGAGGTTAGTTTGTCAATGTTCTAGTCTTCGTAACAAGGGGACAACTCAGTGCGTTTGCAGACAGCTGGATTTGCAAACATTTGGATCATGTACCGCATGAAGCTGGATTTGTAACAGATTCCCCTTACGGGTCATTTGCGAGAACAGAAAGATGCAGCACTTCTACGGTAAGAGCAGGTTTATTATCTGACATATACTGGTGTGCCATTAGGGACACTGGAGTGAGTGACATCCGGCCTGGAGCCAAAACAGTGGGTTTTTCTGCACTGGATGGATGTTCATATGAAAGCTAATTCCCTGAACGTCTATGTTATTAAACACTATCTGGATTACACATAAACTATTGCTTTTCAATTTGCATTTGGAAGCCAAGCTCTAATACAAATGCAGTCAAAAATGTGTAAATGTAGTCACAACAAATGGTGCTTTGAGAATATTTTTTTAACCTTGCATGTTGTGTTCTTATCTATTAAGATAATATAGCAGGGTTTGGGAGTAACTGATTACACTGTCTATTGCATAAAAACATTCCTAAATGCTTCTCAGATTGTTTAACATAGCCTGTAAAAAATATGATGTTTATGATGTGTTGTGTTAATTGACATTTATAATCATGATTACAATATCAAAGTCAATAATCAACAATAATAATTTCATTTGAATCGTGCAGCCCTCTCTAATAAGTTCCTGTATTTTACTCATTTTTCTTATTCGAGCCAACTCAAGACTATTCTGATGCTGCTTTGCTTCTATGTAAATGAAAAGTCTTAAATCATTTTTACTTTTCTGATTCACATTTAGTCAATTAGCAGACACTTTTATCCAAAGTGACTTACAAAGTAGGGGAAAAAAATAGAAGCAATATGTGCAACAAAATAACAACAATGCATAGGTGCAGTAAAACTGGTCTCAGTTAGCATACCACAGTATACGAAGCTAAGAATTTTTTTTTTTTCATATGTTAAATCACATATGATTTATTTACATACGTGATCCTAAAGTAATCCAAAAGCAATCGGACTACATTACTTTTATGTTGTGATACTTAGAGTAACTGATTAGATTTTTATTGTTGTAATTGTACCTGAATACATTTGAAAAGTAACCCTCCGACCCTACAATACAGACTGTTGATTTCCGAAGAAAACCATTTGGTTGTATTTTACATTATGTGCACTTACCCCCAAAAAAACTGATAGTTACATGATATGGATTAGGATGAGGGTCATTTCTTCAGTGTTGTCACATGAAAAGATAAAATAAAATATTTACAATAATGTGAGGATGTACTCAGTTCTGTGAGTTACTGTAGATGGACAAACATGTCGAACAGGACTGTAAAATAATAATTCTACCAAAACTTTTGAACTGCACAATGAAATTCTATGGGTCATGATTATCCTGTCGGTTTCCCTTTTATCTTATTTGCAGTTTTTTTTAAACCTGGTGCAATACTCTATCCAAAAGACTTGCATTTGTGCATTTGTGTAAACATGATTTTTTGTTTCTTTTCTACTGCTGCGTTACTATTCAAAATAGTCTTCATTGTTTAATTGCTGTTATTGGAGTTTGTATTTATTTTAGAATTTAGTACCATGAAAAAAATCTAGTTGTACCAAAGGTTTTTACTACACTAACAGCACAGATATTAGCATTTGGTGGTTTGTGAGGTCTCTTTTCAAGTTTTTAAAGCATTTATTTTATTTTTAATGCACGATTTTTCATAGTCAGGTAAGTGGCATTTTTAGGAATGTCAAATCCATAACGCTACATACTCCTCATAAATGGGCACATGAAAATTAAAATGAAACCACTGTTTTATGTTCTATGAAGAGGTATCCCTTCTCCCTTTGTTGGGTATAAATGCTTCAGGTTTATATATTTTAATTCCACAAAGTTTGTTGTCACCCAAAAACTGTGTTCTTTTCTGTCACATCCATAACGTATGTTTATTTCCCCCTTTTTATTTTACTGGTGCATAGACTGATATTTTTTAAGTTTAAACTCTATCAACAAGGGTTTATTCAAACATAAACAAATGGTTAAGTATTGGTAACAAATTCATTTTTTGACTGCTTTTATGTCACATCCATAACGCAAAATATCACATCCCTTATGCTGGAATTGCCCATGTGCAGTGTGGGTGTATTATCTTTAAAGAATCACTGCACTGTGGGGAAATGAGAACCTTAACTGATTGAATTTAACCATTTTTAGAGTGTAATAAAGATTTCCATTTTTGCAATTCATTTCCATTGATTATTATAAAACTCTTGGATTATTTTAATTTTGTAAATAATAATTAGTACCTATTAAAACAGGTTAACTCTAATTCATTCTAATAAATCTCTGATCTTATTCTGTCAAGATTTGAAGTCCAGTCTGTGGAGCTCCACCTCCAGATCTGAGCAGATACAGTGCAACTCTTTCAACCGCTTCCCATCATTCAATCTAAACCTCCGTCGTCCTGGACGCTCCAATCACACCACAACGGCCAACAACATTGAGCTTGTCACCCCAAAGGTCAAATAATGCACACACAATATTACAGAAAAAGTTACACGGGTAGGATTACATGTGCTTTCAAAGCCAAGATCAGACTAAAGGCACATTACAGATGACTACCAATATGTTCCCTAGTGAAAAATAAATATACTAAAGGAATTTGAAATACATTTATTTAAGTGTATTGCAAATCAATTTACTTCCATCCATCCATTTTCTACCGCTTATCCGGGGCCGGGTCGCGGGGGCAGCAGTCTAAGCAGGGATGCCCAGACTTCCCTCTCCCTAGCCACTTCCTCCAGCTCTTCCGGGGGGACACCGAGGCGTTCCCAGGCCAGCCGGGAGACATAGTCCCTCCAGCGTGTCCTAGGTCTTCCCCGGGGTCTTCATACAATTTACTTCTCATGTATTTAATGAAAATACACTGCGATTGTTTTTGGGGTATACTAAATTGATATACTTAAAGTCTGCTAAATTGGAACAACTAAATTTGTACTTCATATACTTTAATTGTGCAGAAATAGTGCTGAGGTTCAGCTAAAGATACATTTAAGTATATTTGATTGTGCTTAAGTAGAACTATTGCAAGTATGCTTCAGGAACACTTTAAATATCTTGCATTGAAAGATTGATTTTTATAAAAAAATCATAAAATATTTATAAAAGTGGGTTAATAGGAAGAAATTTGCATTGTGTATGAATAGTTCCCCAAATAAAGTTTAATTATAATTTTATATCAGTAAGTCATGTCAGTAAATATGTTAATACATTTAAACTACACGATGAAATAAATGCATTGTAAATGAATTGTTTTTTACTATTGTATAAATATTTATTTTAACTTTCAAGTTGTTGTTTGGATAATGTGGCACATGGATAATAATGTGGCCAAAACCCGTTAGTGGAAAGATCATTAGGAGAGAGAAATGAAGCATCAGTGCGAGAGAAATGGCCCGTTGCCATGGCGAAAATCCATAACCCCTGTGGCCCCTGGTCCAAAGTGTTGAAATAGCATCATTGTGTCAAGGGAGTGTATACTCTAAAAAAATAAAGGTTATTCACGATGCCATAGAAGAACCTTTAACATCCAAAGAACCTTTCTGTCTCACAAAAGGTTCTTTGAGGCAAATAAAGGTTCATCAATTCAATTCAATTTTTATTTATATAGCCCTTTTCACAATGTAAATTGTTCCAAAGCCGCTTTAGAAAAAAACAAAAAACTCAAAAAAGGTAAAAAGCAAAGTGCAAAACGTCAACATGTCGCCAGGAGCCTGTTAAGATACAGCAAAAATATAATAAGTACTGTTATCCATAAAATACATTCCGACACACATCTCTTCAAATCAGCATTGACTTTTCATCTGATTTGGGTGGTTTTGATCTGATTTTTTTATGTGTTTGATTCTTGCCCAGGTTCTGTCTCTAGGTGCAGATGTTTTGCCTGAGTACAAGCTCCAAGCTCCAGACATTCATAAGTGGATCATGTTGCACTACAGTCCCTTCAAAGCCATGTGGGACTGGATCATTCTTCTGCTAGTGCTCTACACAGCCATCTTCACACCCTACTCAGCCGCCTTCCTCCTCAATGAGCTGGAGGAAGAGAGGAGACCCCCATGTGGTTTCGCTTGCAACCCTTTAAATTTAATAGACCTGATAGTGGATTTTCTGTTCATAATAGACATCCTGATTAATTTCAGGACCACATACGTAAATCGCACCGATGAAGTGGTGACCAATCCCAAACGCATCGCAGTCCACTATATTAAAGGATGGTTTCTCATCGACATGGTGGCCGCTGTTCCTTTTGACATGCTCATCTTCAGATCTGGATCAGATGAGGTATAGTAGATTGAGCTGACACAATCTATTATTAAATGTTATGGTAACACTTTACATTAAGGTTCCTTTCATAAAGCATTTATAAATGTGTTCATTAATGATTAATAAGTCATTTACAAATGCATTATAAATAAAAAAGGGGGATTCTAATGAAATACCTGCCAAATAGTGAGACATTTTAACTCACATGTTGTAAATGCTTAATAAATATATTTATTTATTCATTATTTATTTGACTCGAAAGCAGGTTCATTATCATCTGATGTTGTTTGCAAACTAAGCTGTCAGACGGGAGACTGTAGGGTGCTTTATTGTTTATTTCATATCTTATGTCACTTTTCAAACCATGATGCTTATCTGATCCGATTCCGAATGTCTCATGGTGCCCTTCAGAATGCCTTCTGATCATGATACCTATCCAAAGCCGTTTTTTCTTGCTTTCCAAAATACATTAATCGAACTTTTGATCACTTTTTAACATTAAATGCATAAAGGTTGTTGTAAACTTGTTTGTTTATGATGTTTTATTAATGATTGAATTACTTCCAATAGTTAATCAAAACCAGAAAACAATCATTTATAACTTATTGTAGAAACAGAATGACTGCTCACAAGGCTCGTCTCTGATGTGAATCATTTAGATATTGGCTCACAATTTGGCAGGTATTTCGTTAGAATCCCTTTAATTTATAATGCATTTGTTAATCATTAATGAATCCATTTACAAATGCTTTATGACAGTAACCTTAAGTAAAGTGTTATCAATGTTTTTTTATCATTATAAAAGAGTAAAGGCTTCTGTTTGTCATTCCTTCGGCAGACGACAGCCACTCTCATTGGCCTGCTGAAGACAGCCCGGCTGCTGCGACTGGTCCGCGTGGCCCGGAAATTGGATCGATACTCTGAGTATGGAGCTACAGTTTTATTCTTGCTCATGTGTACCTTTGTGCTTATAGCACATTGGCTGGCCTGTATTTGGTACGCCATTGGCCATGTGGAGAGGCCTTACATGAAGACGGGTTGGTTGGATAATCTGGCCGATCAGCTGGGAAAGCATTATAATGACAGTGATGTCAGCTCCGGACCCTCCACTCAGGATAAATACATCTCCGCGCTCTATTTCACCTTCAGCAGTCTCACTAGTGTCGGATTTGGGAACCTCTCGCCAAACACCAACTCTGAGAAGATTTTCTCTATCTGCGTCATGCTCATTGGCTGTAAGTGACCCTAAAGACAACCAAGAGAGTAGCTTAGAGTAAATGTTCTCCCCAAAAATGCAAAACAACTCTTTTGTGGACAGTAAAAAAAATTGAAGTAAAAAATCATTATGACACTTTGATAACCTGAGGATGTGATAACATTCTGAAACCTCGTATTTCCAAATTCGCTGTTTCTCAGGAATTGAAAGTGGAACACTTTTTGAATTAATAAATATTATTTTTAGTACTTTATATTGGTTAGATATTTGTAAACCCCAGTAACATACAAAGGAGCAGTAATAATAATTTATGGCCAAAAAAAATCACAAAATAGAAAAGGGAGATACGAGTTTTCAGAAGGAACCAATTTTAATTTTGGGGTTAACTACGCCTTTAATTCTGCATGATTCTACAATGTGTAATAATAATATTGCTTCCATTGCCTACCCCACCTGTAAGTCGCTTTGGATAAAAATTACTAAATGTAAATGTAAATGTAATAATTGTACCTCTAAAACTAGGGATGTAACGATTCACCGTGAGCCGGTGGAAAATCGATTATAACATGTGACGATTCAAGCCGGTTGAGATGTTATTTGAATCGCAATAAATGTTTTGAATAGCAGGGGATGCTGTGTTTACTGCAAGCTTGGCGATTCTGATATTTTTCAAATGTGGAAAAGAATTCAAGAAAAGCGGTGAAAAAGTCTAAGTTTGTTTTTTAAAGAAACTTTTGCATTGAGCTCAAAAGGTTGATGTAAAGCAATCTGAACTCCGCCATTTTAGCAGGCTATCAGGAGAGCGCTATCAGCTGTAGCATTGGTATTGACACAGTGGTCAAACAATAATAAAAAGATTTGTAAAATTAAATTGTATCATGAGATCAGTATCTTGAATCGCATCGTGAATCGTTACATCCCTATCTAAAACATGTAGACTGACTTCTCTCATTGTCTGACAAAGTTTAACTCTTTAATTTCTCTCATTATCTTCTTACATTAGCCCTCATGTATGCCAGCATATTTGGGAATGTCTCAGCAATAATTCAGAGGCTTTATTCGGGAACGGCACGCTATCATACGCAGTTGCTCCGAGTTAAAGAGTTCATCCGCTTCCACCGGATACCTGGAGATCTTAGACAGAGACTGGAGGAATATTTCCAACGCGCATGGTCCTACACCAACGGCATTAATATGAATGCAGTAAGCTTTAAGACACTTTTCAAATATCAGTATATCAGTATTAGCATGGGAACCCAAAAGCCAAACATGTTTTTTATGTACTAATAGGTCTTGAGAGGTTTTCCAGAATGTATGCAAGCTGACATTTGCCTGCATCTCAACCGCAGTCTTCTGCAGAACTGCAGAGTGTTTCGCGGGGCAAGTAAAGCATGTCTCAGAGCTCTCGCCAAGCACTTTAAAACCATTCACTACCCGCCTGGAGACACCCTCTATCACCACGGCGATATGCTCAAAGCCCTCCACTTCATCTCTCGTGGAAGCATTCAGGTGTCACGTCATAACATAGTGCTTGCCATACTGGGTGAGACAAATGCAAAACTGTTTTCTCATTCATCATATTTTATTAGAAATGAAACACTTAAACACAGACTTATTGAGACAAATGTTTCGTTGCATAGGAAAGAATGATATATTTGGCGAGCCCATAAACCTGTTTGCGGACCCTGGTCACTGCAATGCCGATGTTACGGCGCTCACCTACTGTGACCTTCACCGTATCGGAAGAGATGACCTCCTGGAGGTGCTGGACATGTATCCAGCCTTTGGCAAGAGGTTCTGGAGGAACCTTGAAATCACATTCAACCTACGAGATGTGCGTAAACCATGAACACATTAATACAGAGCCCTTGATTCTTGAGTATAAAACAGGTCACAGAACAGATTTGTGACCCTGAACCGTTGACTGTATGAAGGTAAATCAGTAGCAAAACTTGAGAGCATGTAGATTTTGATTTGTGAACTTGTTAAATGTACACTCACAGCCCCTGTGTGAAAACATGTCAAATAAAAAAATGAAATTGAATGTTAAGATTTGAATTTGTGGACAAAACTCACAAATCACTCAAGTCTTCTGAATTTGAAGTTGCAGAAAAATAATCACAAATGTGTAAACTGGCATTTACAAAATACGTCATCAATTGCCGCTCCTTCTCTTTTTGCATCTGCCAATGTATTTTATAAATGGCAGTTTACACATTTGTGACGATTTTTCTGCAACTTCAAATTCAGAAGAAAGATTTGTGAGTTTTGTCCACGAGTTCAATCTTAACATTCAATTTCACTTTTTTATTTGACACGTTTTCACACATGAGCTGTGAGTGTACATTTTAGTGTACAGGTACAAATACTTACTTTACAAGTTCACAAATTAAAATCTATACTAAGTTTTGCTACTGATTTACCTTCATATGAATGTTTTTAACTGTCACGTCATTAGGCTGATCAGATGATCCAAATGCTGCCCAGTGAAAACTCAGCTTGCGGTTACCATGTAAACAGGATACGACACCGCAAAAACTCGATAGACAGGCGCAACCGGCCAGGTGAGTAAAGCACTCACAAATACTGAAATTAGCTTTGTTTTCACCTCGGGATGCTCATCAGTCTGGATCCTGCCTCCCACCAAGATGTCTGATGACCCAACACATGCGCAAAGATGGTACCGGCTCCGCACTATAAAATGATTCCTCATTTTTTATGATTTTTTTCAAAGAAAAAATTGTTTTATGTGTGTTTTATATTGTGTCCTTGTGTAAAGCTGCTTTGCAATAGTGTAAACAGGGAAAAGCACTATACAAGTAAATGTGCCCTTAGATACCCAAAAAGTTTGGGGTGAAATGAATGAAGCGGCTAAAAAAACAAGTCACAAGTTCTTTTTAAAGAGATACGTCCTGAGAAAAGGTGCATATTTTGTTCCCCTAACTCATATTATGAGTTTATGTTGCTTCTTAAGATGGAATGGATCAGAATGACCCATCTCGGATGTATTCTACACATCGTCATATATCAGTCACTCATGCGCACTGGGAGGAGATGTGCAGCTGCGGTAGCTCCAGGTCCAGTCTTAACAAGACCCTCAGTGGCAGTGAGCTGTACTCCTCTGAAGCCGAACATCTGGACTTTCCCTCTCCTGCTGTCAGACTCATGCCACCATGCGGTGCTTCTGGGGTCAGCACAGAGTCTGACATGGACAGGGTGCACTTCGGTGGGTATACAATTATTTAGGAGAATATAAGCATGGGAGGATGCTCATAGAGTTGTTTAGATATGAATTAGTGTATATAAGGTTTGACTGGTTAAACTGGTCAGCTGACCCCTGCTGGTAGATGCTGGGACCGTTAGGAGTGTAGGATTAAAACGACTAAAAATCTCTCACACTGGCGCTTATTATTGTTTGATTTTCTTCCTGACACAAGGCCATCCGTCCGGATTGTATCATTGCCGGCCTGATCATCCCGAAGAGTCTCGACACATCTCTTGTGTTCCAGTCTCGTTCCCTCCACCTCTTTTTTCAGCTCATCAACACGGCGAACTTGAGTCCAGAGTGGAGCTCCTGCAGAGTCAGCTTAACAGGTTTGACATGGTACTTGAAGAGACACTTCAGCCCAAAATCTAAATTCTGTCATCATTTATTCACCCTCACGTCATTTAAAACCCAAACCTGTATATGACTCGTTCCTCAGTGAAAGATATTTTGAAAAATGTCTCAGTGGTTTTGTGTTAATACAATGGAAGACTGTTGTTTGGTTACCAGTATTCTTCTTCATGTCTTCTCTTGTGTTCCACAGAAGAAAGAAAAACTTTTTTTTTTGAAGAACTGTCCCTTTAAGGCCCCAAAATGTCCTGCTATTTATACGGTATTCATAAATGTATTTATTCATATAATATAATTCAGCTGTCTGTTGCATATCTTCCAGACTTGAGACAAGAATGACAGCAGACATCAGTGTGATCCTCCAGCTCCTTCGACGGCAAATTCCTTCCAGCGTACAGCACAGTACTGGCCGACAGTCACACTCCTGACCCGCCACGCTGTATGGAAGCAGTAAACTAGACATTATAACCACCACCACACAGGTAAACACCTTCTACAATACTGAGCCAGGTGTGAAGGAATAGTTCAGATCCAAACATTGGTGAGCATAGTAGATCAAGATTCAAAATGGACAACGGCTCTGAAAAGTACATTTAAAGGACAGTTCACCCAAAAAGTAAATTCTGTCATCATTTATTCACCCTCGAGTTGATCCAAACCTGTGTACATTTTGTTGTTCTGCTGAACACGATGAAAGATATTTGGAAGAATGTTTGCAATTTTCATAGTAGGGAAAAAAATCTACAGTTAATGGTGCCCCAGAACTGTTTAGTTTTCCACATTCTTCAAGATATCTTCTTTTGAGAGCAAAGATTTTAATACAGTTTTGACATGAACTTGAGGTTGAGTAAATGATGACAGAATTTGCTTTTTGGGTGAGTTTTTAAGTTTTAATTCACTGAACATGTTCAGCTCTGGTGCATTGCTCGAGTCTCATTCTCAGTACTTCAGATTTATTCCAAATAGTATTTCACATTATTTTGCGTGACATTCAAGAGCCAGTCCCGCTTTAGTGGCATTAACAATTTCCAACATTACATATAACATTTGTTAGTCTGAATTAGTCTGAACCGGATTTCAGAGGTTCAACAGACTCACTCAAGATTTTGAGGTTCTATGGACTATTATTGTTCTTTTATGGTCCTTTTAAAGACTGATTTATAGACCCTTTAGAGATAAAAGTATTCATGTTCTTTGCTTGGTACAATATTTTCACAAATTCATTGGTTTCTCATAGAACAAATAACTTGTGTTATCAGCAGAGCCGTCAACAAAACATCTACCACCTTTTTTGGAGAAGTTTTTTTTTCCTTTAACAATAACCAAATTCATTTGAATGCACAGACGCCCGCCCAGCAAAAATCCATCTTCAAGTCAAATTCTCAGAGTTCTCTGTCCAGTGGTTTTCATATGGGAGCTGCGTCAGATGACTGTTTACCTGCCAAACAAGAAACCAAACCTACGGCAGCCCCGATTCTTCAGCCTAACATATTCGAAGCACCGCAAATCTGTGCATCCCACCGGTTTCTTTCTTTGCCTGTCAGCCTGGACACTTCACACCCCAAAGGAATTCAAAAGCTCACATCTGACCCTGCCTTACCGGTCAGCTGAAAACTTCAGCACAACTTTTACAGTCATCTGCAGAAAAAAGCAATAGTGGAAACTGACATGAGAGGATCGGGATATAAAGAATGAAAGGACAGAATCCATAAAACATGGAAGGCATCTCAACGTTAAGATATGGAAATTCAGGTCATTCTGTCATGTCATGAGAGGCAGTGAAAACAAAGCAAATAAACACAGAATAAATAACCTTTCTAAACACTTCATTGAAGTCATGTACTTCTGCACACCAGCCTGTATCACCGTCTTTATACAAACTACAACAAGTACGTGATAAAGATAGTGTATGTACTGTATTTACAACAATCCAATTTATTTCTACACTATCAAAAATCGATGTGTTCAAAATGTCTTCCATATTCAAGGTTCCACATTAGGATACTCATTTATTTACTTGGAATAATAAACAAACCTGAGAAATATTAACTGCATTAAGAGTGGTGTCAAACAGCCTGAGAATGAACTTCTTTATCAAAACACACATCTAAAAACAGACACATTTTATAATTTTGCTATTTGAGGAAACTTTAGCAAATCAGGATAAGTTCAACGATCAATGATACTTTTGATATTTTTCTTGTTTTAATAAACGTGACACAAGAACACGAAACAACTACTGTTATGATTTTTTTTGTGTCAGGATAAATATATTAACTGTCCTGATTTATGGTATTCTCATGGCACTCAATTGAAATTTAAATCAGTGCTGCATTTAGAATTAAACCTCACATTATAATGACTTCACTGGTCTCACTATAGCATTTGCAAAACAGTTATATTAAATTGAAGGTGATGTGTCATAAAATGAATCTCTAGTTGCATTTTTGTCACTTGTTGACTATCAAGTAAAGTCCAAAATAAATATTTAAAGGTAAACATTGGCATGTTGGTTTAGCTGTACAAACTGATTTATTATTTATAATGTATACTTTGCATTGTCTCAAAACAGACTGTTCACCTCCAAAAGACTGTAAATAAGGATAGGGATTGTCTGTCTAAACTTTGGCATCAAAAATGCCACGTTAGCACCATCAGGCCACAATTCTCTCCCTTTCCGATTTCATAGCACAGTAATGAAAAAACATGCCCATATCCAAAAATAATTCAGTGATAAAAAGTCAAAACAAAGCCACTTGACAATACAACATTGATCTCAAGAAACAAAGTATTCAAAAAAGTAAATGTTTATATGAGCCTGTAAACAGCTTTCCTGTAGCTCAGTGGTAAGAGCAAGGTTGCCGTTCGATCCCAAGGGATTGTGAATACCTTAGTATAAATGTGAATTGTGAAAAGTTAATGCAATGTAAGTTGCTTTTGATAAGCGTCTGCCAAATGCATAAATGTAAATATATCAAACAATTTTATGCATGTTGGTACTGTAAAATTCATAGAGCAGACAGTGTACAAGTGTCTCAGTGCATCGAGTCCATGACATACATTTACACTTTAATGGCTCACAGGAAGAATAGAAATATTACATCAAAAGTCTACAATTTCCATAAAACCACAAATCAGAAAGATCTGGACAATTTGCATATAAAAAGTACATATAAACATTTAAAATGTACAGATTTGTTAAATCATGGTAACCATTCCTTCAATGCGATTGCATAGACTTTCACCATTGGATTCATGGTATGAAAACTGGGTTCTGAAACTGATTTAAATACAAAAACCCAATGTGGATATATATCGTAACCAACTCCTAAAATAATGACTGCTTTTATTCCATCTTTAAAAACACTGTCCCGTCTGTAATGTTGGCACGTAGCTTTATTCAACAAGCAGATTTTAATTTAGTTTCAATCAGAACAGTATTAAGGGTAAACTGTGATCTTCCGTCCATTTTAACAGCACTGACATTTAAAAGGTTGGCTATATAGTGACCAGGCAGAAATTCAATCATGTCATTGTTTGGGCTAACATCAAAAAAATCTTAAGTACCATTAGCACGCATAATATCATTCTTTCACACAAAAAATGATATTCAGTTAAGTATACACCATAAGAAAATCAACCGTTCAAGTCTGATTGTTAAAAAACGTGCGGGTTTTAAGATGTGTTTTGACGTATTGTGTGAAAATGATCAATAATGTATGAATTGTCCCACTGAATGTGGAATGACGTCAAATAAATACACACATCTTGCTTTAAAGAAGTGACGTATTAACTGAACGCTGGAGTTAACAAAGGGCAAACGTTGTCATGTGGAACAATGGAGTCATTGAAGGGCCGCTCATCCACCCAGAGGCCACAGCTGCTAATATATGGAAATCAGATCACATTCTTCAATTCTGTGAAGTATTTACTCCACAACACTGTGTTCAGTGTTAGCAGTGTCTCGGTGCCTTCCAAACAGCATAAATGATGCTTTCGCAGGCCACTCTGAAGGGACAACAATCAGGGCGGGTATGTGTTTGTTGCTAGTATGTTTCAAAAAAGTGTGTTATTTTCCAGCCACATACCCATTGACAGGGGATAGAGTGAAGGGAACACTTTTGAAAGGAAAACACACTATGCGTGTATAAATTTCAATGAGTAGGTGTTATTAAATAAAAAATACACAATATAGACATGGATGATTAAATGTGGGGTTGAAGGTAACATTCGGCCTCATTTATAAAACACTGCACCAAACCGTCCTAAATTAGATTTCTCAAAGGGCACACAGTACATGTGATCTCAGAAGTGAAACCTATAAATCGAAAATGATCTTGAAATTGTGCACAGCAAAAATGCAGCAAATGTGCACACATCTGTTCAGACCCTGATGCCCAATGGACGTTACCACATTAAAGACTATATGTATGTATAATGCATGTTAACAGTAGTTTTAAAGCGTTGTAATGCACCTTTTAATGCATTGTAATGTCTTATAAATAATTGTTATTACACTTAATACATTATAACACTTCACATTTTAAATTGGTTATAATTCTTTACAACACACATGAAGAATTATAATGCATTTTACCCTTTAAAAACTCTTAACTTAATAATGTTATGTTTTTATAAATATATGAACGTCGCTGTCAATTGTTGTGTTTGAACATTCTGCGTATGCACATTTTATAAATAAGGCCCGTTTTCTTTTCTCTTTTTTGCGCTATTACAAATGAGTCAGCCTTTGAAAAAGCACCCCTTTACATCAAATAATACATTGTGTACATTACTGCAAAGAAAAAATAAAATAAACATTCCCTTGACAGACTTGTTTTGACATTGAAAAGTATAATGAAAATATACAACACAAAAGGTAAGCATCTCCTGAGGTGAATCTAATAAAAACTGTTACTAATGAAATACAAGATAGATATTTTTGCATTCCACGTCCTGATTCAACCCAAAACCAAAAGAAATACTAATAAGCAGCAGTCTATTTTAAGGACCATAGGGTTTATTTTTTGTATTAAATTGTATTACATACATTTTTACAATGTAAGAACTTGATATCAGCATTAATAAAATAAGCCTAAGAAATTTAGAAGTAAAACATCCAGTTTAGTGTAAGTCTAGGGATCCACAGATACAGATTTTAACAAACAACCATGGCGAATTCTGATATCTAAATATCATGTGGTGACATCACGTCTCTATAGCTGTCCTAAATTCACTGATAACCACTTATTGTTTCAATTTGCCACATTTTTTTCAAAGGATATCAGATTATATTTTGTTCAGATTTAAATTTGTTTAATCAGATATTTAATTATCTCACTATGAATTATGGAACAGAAATACAACATTCATAGTTATCAATGAACTAATGGTTAATAATACAGTATCGTTCTTTTTTATGCAAAAGCCGATATGCTAAATGAAGCCAAAAATGGCCGATACATCAGTGCATCCCTAATTTAGATGCATTACTTGAAATCAAATTTGTAATGAAATGCAATTCAAAGTGTAGAAAAACAATGTCATTGACTTCATTGTCTCGTTTATTTGCAAAATAACACTTTCTTTTGATTTTGGGTTGAAATAAGTCTAAATATTCACCCCTGCTATACATGTGGGCTCATTTTGCTGTTCAACTTCTACCAAGCCCATGAAGATGATTTATTATCGTTTAAAAATGTAAAACCCTGAATATATCACAGAGGAGAAATATTAAATCTTCATTGCCAGTTAGCTTGTTGAATACACCACACGCCAGTTCCGCTGGTAATAATGTCTCTCTCATTCATCGGCACTGTAGCCTAGCTGCTCACTCCGGACCATGACGCAATGAACAAAACCGCTTCCATCGCGTGGACGCACGCCTGTGTTCAGATCTCACGCATCAGTCTGGAAACCACAGTGTGTACGGTCCTGGCTCCGAATTGAATTGCACCTCCAGAAAAAGGAGTTTTGTGCCAAACATTCAAATCCACACAAAAATCCTAATAGAAGTTTAAAAAATACATCCAAAAAACATCCAGTGTGTTATTCATCATTCAAGTAGTCTTACAAACTCGTACCATCATTGTAGTGCTTTGTTTATCATCAGACAGAATTCCAAAGTTCATCTTTTTGGCAAATACCGGAAGTGCGTCCACGTTTAAAGATCAAACACAGAATGCTACATGGGTTTTGTGAGAAATCTTTCCTATTGGCGAGAACGTCCTTTGAGAAACACGTCATTCACGCGTCAGTACATTCATCTCTGCATTACTCCTCTCAGGTGTACTCGACCTGACCGCTCCAAGTCTCTGCTAAGCCCAGGTATTCTGGGTTTTCTGCTGTGGAGGTCACGTAGCCGTTGGGCCGCCTGTGAGTTGAACCGCCATTTATGGACGCTCCTGCCACGGCCTTAGCTTTAGCTGCAATATCATGATAGTAGGGGTTGTCGAAGGCGGGCGAAGCAGGCGTGATGTTCCCCATAGGCAACAAGTATTCTTGGTTCTCCACACTTTGGCCTGTACACAGACCGTTAATAAATCGCCTCTCTCCCGCCTTGCGCGGAAGGGTGCTGGGACGTTCCGACAGGACATCCTGGTTCACGTACTCTGAGATCACAGAAAATATAGTAAGATAAGTCTGCATCTAAAATGGGTAATTTCATGTTGAATCCACTTATCACTCACCGGGTTGTGTGTGCGCTCCACGTGGAAGCGTGTGTGAAAGGAAACCATGAGGCCCGTCGGTCTCCATCTCTCCATCCATGCCATTGAGGAAGGTTGGGTCTTTAGAGTAGCGCCCAGGGCTTGACGGAGGACCGTTTTCCTCCACGTCCCCATCCAGAAACACAGAGTCTGATTGGCCACCCGCTGAACGGTGTGATATGCTCCGTACTAAGGAGGGGAATTGCGTTCCTGGCCACATCCCATTGGCAGTTGCCCCCATGGGCAGGGTCGGGTACTGACTCTGCCCCAGCGTGCTGACAGAGGAGTAAAAACCTCTGCTGCTCGGCAAACCGTCCGTCTCTAAGCCCTGATCTGTGCTCTGAATGAGAAAAACACAGCCATGTTAACTGCCTGATGTGGAAACTCACGTTTGCAGGTTGACCCTTTTTGAGAGAGAAAAAGCTTCTCTGACCCGGTGTGAGTGATGTCTGCTCGGTCCGTTCGCCCTGATTTCTCCGTGTGTGTTGAAGAGATCAGTCTGAGGTACCAGATATTCTTCAGCGTCCAGTAACTCCTTCACGTTAGCCCCCTCTTCTTCCATCAACGTGCGGAAGAACGCGCTGTCAACTGGACTCGACAGACTCATCTGCTCATCGTTCTGCAAGAAAAAGACAAACATGTATCGTCTCAATGCATCAAATCAATGAGAGAACACGACCGCAAGATTTTTCTAAATGAACCCACATCTACGACAACGTAACGCGGAGGATCGCGTGCCATAGTGCTGAATTCATTCACAAGCTCCCTGAATCTTGGTCGACTGTCTGGATCGATCATCCAACCTGGTGAAGAGGATCAAACAATTAATAAAATAATGCATGAATAAATACTTCACAGTTACATGTCACAGAGTTCCCACTTTTTCCTGACTTTTACTGACTAAAAAGCTAAATTTCCATGACCTGAAATGAAACCCAGTCTTTGAAGTTGTCGTTTTTTAATCAAAGCTCTTAAAAAGGTACATTTTCCTGCCATTTTGCCTTTGTTAAGAGGTACAGGTGACTGCATTTGACTTAAGTGATTGGCAGGTGAGAAGCGAGAAGGGAATAAAATGGCGCTGAAGATAACCATAATCAAACACATAAATGTGTTAAAAAACACGATAAAAAATACAGTATAGAAAATAACATTTTGATAAATGAAAACAAAAAATTAAAGTGACAAACAAATCCCTGATGTTCCATGACTTAGACCAAAAACAAATCGAATTCATGACTTTCAATGTCTTGAATAGACCTTTTAAAATTCCATGATATTCCAGAAATTCCATGACCCGTGGGAACCCTGAGGTAAGCTCCATGGACACAGTTTTCAACGTTTTTCTCCTCATAGAATCAAGCACTCACATTTGACCATGATCATGTAGACGTCTATGGTGCAGATTTGGGGCTGAGAGAGTCTCTCCCCTCCTTCCAGCAGTTCTGGAATGTCCCGCGCCGGTATGAGGTCATACGGCTTCATGCCAAAGGTCATCAGCTCCCATACGGTCACCCCTGAGACAAAAAGAGCCGCAAGGTTATTTGAAACCAGAGGGTTTAAAGAAGGAGAGAAAGCGTAACCTCATGCGGATACTGACCGTAGCTCCATACGTCACTTTGATGGGTAAACTTCCTGTGTAATATGGACTCCAGCGCCATCCATTTGATGGGCACCTGCTCAGCACACACACATGGATTGATACATATATTATCCACAAACCATCATTTCAAAATACATTTTTAAAAACAGGATTGATTTACTGACCGTTTAACCAAACACAACTGTTAATTACATACAAATCTGAACGATGCTAACAAAACTGGTTCCATGTTTTTAAACATGATTTATGAACAATTTCTCACAGTATTAAAATACTAAAGGAGGCACAATTTCACACACCTTTCCCCCATCAGCGTGGTATTCCGTCTCATCTATGTCTAGCAGTCTGGCCAAACCGAAGTCCGTAATCTTCACATGGTTTGGGTTTTTCACCAGAACATTTCGAGCTGCAAGGTCTCTGTGAACCAGCCTCACCTCTTCAAGGTAACTCATTCCCTACGTACACAAACACATAAAAACGTTCACATGTGAGATTTGAAAGCTAAACGATGACAGAACATTCACTACAGGGTGAGCTTGATCTGAGATATTACTATCGGCATCTACAGTCATCAGCGCGTGATGTGACATGTCGCAGATGTCTTACCTTAGCAATCTGAACACACCAGTTGAGGAGGTACTGAGAGCCGATGTGGTCCATGTTCTCTCTGACATAGTCCAACAAGCATCCGTACGGCATGAGCTGAGTAACCAGCTGAACCGTTGAGGTGAGACAGATACCCAGCAAACGGCACACGTATGGGGAGGCCACGCCTGCCATCACATACGCCTCCTGTGGACACAAAACGCTTACATGTGAGCACACGTCAAAAATACATATCGGAATATTTACGCGTGGAAAAAATGTTTTGCCAGAAAAAATATGTCTATATTTATAACCAGATTAAGAATTATTTTCATGAAGTTTGCTTTCTTGCTGCAAGCCTGAGATGGATAGCAAACCCCCTCCGTAGCTGTCTGTGCAGAATGTATTATTTGGCTTTGATCTGCCATACCCTTGCTAACAGGTCATACTTAAAAAAAAGAAGGCTCGCTTGTAGGGATGTTAATAGATTAATCGTGATTAATTGCATTCAGAATACAAGCTTGTGCAGGATCATTTTGTATTTAAAAACACATACATGTATATGCATACAGTATATTTAAGAAAAAGATACATAAACGTTTATATAGAATTTCAATTATTGGTAGATATTAATTAATACATGTTTTTGTGTTTATAAATGCAAATTAATATGCACTGTATACCGACATGTATGATGTAAACAAAAACTTTTCTTCCGAATGCGATTAATCAAGGTTAATCGTTTGAAGTTGAAACTTTCCTACTGACTGCAATATAATGCCATGCACACATACTCAGTTATTACAGTTTTTCTCGATTGCTAACGCACAATTCATGAAACAATATACCATTTCCTGACAACTATAAACACATTCTCAGAACAATACACCAACTTGTACAAACCCCAAACACAAACAGCCTCATTTTGCAAATGTTTGGCCATGTTCTCATTCAGAGAACACAAACACACAATATAATGAACTGAAGTGTCAAGATGTAAACTCAAACAGAACACATTTAACCATCAGTAAACATTCAGTAGCAAAACTGATGACGCACCAATCAGAATCTCAGGATTATATCAATAGGAGCACATCCTAGAATCACCCACTGAACTTCATACTACTTACTGTAAACATACAGTATCTTTACAGTACACACTTTATATCAGAGAATTGTAACTATTCTGTATACAGTAAACTGTCTGTTACACCCTCAAATTTGTAATTGCAGCCTTTTTTACCTGTTCCGTATTTTTGCAGAAATTGTGCCAAAGGTGCAGCGGATTCTATATTTTTTCACATTGACAACTATGGACCTGTATTGTTTCCTTTATCTTCTCTGTAAGTCGCTTTGGATAAAAGCATCTGCTAAATGGCTGAATGTAAATGTTATTTGTGCAGTTGTGTACTGTATTGTGCTGCATGACCAGTTCATATTGTTATTTTGTTTTTGAACTGTTCTTGTCAAGTAAGATCATCTTTAAAGTAGTGAAACTTTTTTTTCCAAAAGCTCATTATTGCACTTTGCTCTTTGTGCACTCTTTTATGTTGTATATTCTTATAAACACTTAGGTATCAAATTATTATTGAATCCCAATAAGAGGTTTTGATAACAGTGTTTTGAACTGATCTCACCAGTGTCTAAGACTGTGTTGAATGTGGGTGATTTTGAGGGCTTGTGTGTCATGTCTGTGTGAAAAGTTTTTTTTTTTCAGCAAGTTTGAATGGTTTTGAGCAGATAGCTTCATTTTGACCTTAAAATAGGATGTTTGGGGAATTGGGTGAGATGTTATGGATTTGAGTTTATTGTTTTGAGAATACGAGACATCATTTCAAGAAATGTGTTTAAGCATCGAGAAAAACTGGAATAGATCAATAATATCATAGTACGTGTAATAAAATACTTGACTGTTGACGTTTCCCAGTGACATTGTTAAAAAGCTAAATCATGCACACTCACGTCCAGGATTTCTTTGTTGGCTTTGGGCGAGGTGTTCTCACGCAAAACTTTAATGGCCACAGGGATCTTCACATTCTCGCCATCAGGAGCCCAGATACCCTGTTGAAAAAAGAGAGACTCTTCATGAATGGGGTTCAACTCAAAATAATTTATTTGTGGTTTAGTGTTTCAAAAATATTTTCTATTCATTATTTGCTAGGGAATAATAAACAAACTGCAAAACTTAAAAAAGGAAAAAAGAACATCATTCTCTGTTTCGGGCTCCCTGTAGCTCAACTGATAGAGACCAAGGTCATGGGTTCAGTTCCCAGGGAATTCACACACGCTGATATAAAATGCCTGAATGCATTGCCAAATCTAAAGACCCAAATTACATCATTTTCTGCAGCTTAAAGAGTGATCAGTTATGTGACATATTCACCTTAGCTCATTGGCTTTAAAAGTTTACATTTGTGCCCATTAGCAGACGGCAGCATTCAAACTGTTTACATTCGTGATATGAAGCGATAATGGAGCAGCTATCATTCAGTTGAGGTATTAGTACTGTCTCCAGGTATTATGTGCAGCGTATTACCTTAAAGACCGTGCCAAAAGCTCCAGATCCCAACACTCTGAGTTTTTTCAGCTCTGTCTCTTTAAGGATGCGCATTTGAGCCTGATTGGGCAACGCTCCACTCGGGGTCAGTGGCTCCACCAGCTGCAGGGAAAAATTGACAAGCCATTAGAAAACAATAACCCCCATGTGATGTCAAACATCGAACAGAAATTCAAATAATTTTGCCTTCTAAGGAAGCATGTATTGTTTGTAGCAATCCCAGAATGAGCTAAGAGGAAAAATCTATTATGGTATAACAGATGCCAAAAATGATTGGTTAAAATAGTTGTGTTTACAAACTGACCCTATTTTTGTGAATATTATATCATTTTATGTAATTATTAAACTACAAAATGAAGTGTTGAGTGCTAATTCCATGCAATGTGCACATAGTTGCTGCCCATGTAGAAATTTCCCTTTTCGTGATACAAATCCTTTTAAAAGATTTGTAATTAAAATTTAAAACAACAATGCACAAGTATGGCTCATTCCTACTATTGGGAATATGGAATTCTATTTAAGACTGGGATTATAATAATTTCGTAAAACTAAAACAATATCTGGTTTTAGTGCAGGTAGCCTGAATTGTCATGTGTGCTAATTTAGAAATCAAATCAATACAACACTATTCATTGGTGCCCGATATATGCTATTACTCGGCATATGTTATGTTTTGTTATTAATATATTTTTAATTGTTAAAATCATTAAAATAAATTTGTGTGCCTGAGACGAATGTCCTCCCTGTTACGGTTTGTAATTCCTCTGACCATCCTCCCTTGTTGCTCCTCTAGTCACACAATTCTTAGGAAGTTGCATACAACTTGAAGTTATTCATGTACATGTAGAAGATTAGTATCACTCTATTATCTGCTTTTTCTTTAATATTTCAGAATAGTTCACTGATGTGGTAAAGCATAACATGTCCTCTCTGTTATGCTTATTTATATAGGAAAGAATAATCTTTTGTAGTCTTTAGAGATATTGTTAATAAACAATCTATAAGAAAAAGTCGATGTCCCCAAACATGTGGAATCCTGTAGTTCACCATATGAGTAGAGATGGCTCAGTTAAGCATTACATGTCACTCCTGTTATTGTCCATCCTGTTGCAATGTGCCATAAACAAAACTTGGCATTTTTAAAAAATATTTGTTAAGTAATACTTACATTAACTATTGATTCTAAACCATTAAAAAAGAGATGAAAATGTCCTGTAACAGGAGGGACATTTGGCCTGCGTCACATGGTTAAAATGACTACACCATAATATCCTGAGCAGGACCAGTATATTTTTTTAAGGTTAAATAAGCCGCCTTCTACTGAAATTATAAAAATCATTGAAAGTTTTGCTTTTTTTATGAAAAGTTCAACTCTAAATGTCACCGAATAGTAGGAATGAACCATGTCCTGTGGCTCAGTTGTTAGAGCATGATGCATCCAGCGGATTGCACATAGAAACAAAATGTATAGTACAATGAAATGTAAGTCGATTTGGATAAAAGCGTCTGCCAAATGCATAAATGTAGATGTAAATTCGACCTAATGAAACACCTCACCTCGTGCTCCTGCAGAATTCTCCTCATGGTCTCTTTCCGTTTCTGCTGCTTCTGTCGACGCAGGTAAAACACCAGCAGTGCCAACAGAATGAGAAAGAGAAACACTCCGCCGAGGGTGATCGCGATTGTTGTTCCAGGCCTGTACAAAAAATACAGCAAAAAGGTTATAAAGTCTGCATCTACATCCAGATAGGACTGCTCACTAGAGTTTGTGGAAGAAACACGTCAGAAACTTACCCGGGTTTCTGTTGGATAGGGCATCCCTGTTCATCCAGTGGACAACTGGCGGTAAACAGGAAACAGAAACGAAATCATCAGCTGTTCAAAAGACACAAACTAGGAATCTTCCACTAGCTCAGGCAGCTACTCACGAGACAGTGCAGTTGGTTTCGCAGGGAAGACAGTGTCCCGTGTTATTGAAGTATTTCCACACGGTGTGCTGGTCCTCCTTCACTCCGCTGGGACAACGCTCAACACACACATCTCCATCCTGAAAGTGCAAACACTCCCTACACTGATCCGCACCCTGGAAAAACACACATACACAGTAATGTAAAACGAGTCAAGAAGTGCTCATGGAGAAAACTGTTCATGTCCAAGCCGCTATGAAAGTGGCATTACTATAGATGACAGTTAGTCATGCATTGATATCAATCTTATTGCCATTCACAAACAATTTAAATACATCACACGTCGATTTTTTGTGACAGCACACGTCAAAGCTGAAGATTTGCGAAGTATGGGATGCCAAAATTTGTATTCCATTCAAGCGTGTATGGATTGTATTATATGGTTTTGCTAGAATATCTTACTGGGCCTCTACAGGAGGCAGAGCCATTGACCGTTCGACACTCTGGGTGACAAGAGACACAGTTAGTACCGTCCACAAACTCCCGCACTGACCTGTGGGAAAAGACACACAAACAGTGAGATTTCCCCAACTATGATCTATAATCCCTGTTGAAAAAAACAGCATATACTGGTAAAGTAGGTTTTGAAGCATGGTAGCTGGTGTGCGCTGGTTTAAAGCCAGTCGTGGCCTAATGGTTATCGGACTTGTAACTTAAAGGTTTGGGGGAATGAATGATAAGTGCTCTCCTCCACTTTAAATACCACGGCTGAGGTGAGACCCTTAACAAGGCACAGACAACTGCTCCCTGTGTGCCGCAGCAATGGACGCTCACTGCTCTGGGTGTGTGTTACTCACTGCTGTGTGTGTGCTCTTGGTTGGGTTAAATGCAGAGCACAAATTCCAAGTATGAAACACCAACCTGGCCTCACATCACTTAAACTGGTTTAAGCTTAAACCAGCTCAGGACCAGCTTAATCCAGCAGACACCAACTACAACGCTTCAAACCCCACATGACCAGTTTAAACCAGCAACCATGTTTCAAAACCTACCTAACCAGCATATGCAATTTTTTTCAAAAGGGATAGCAAAATAAGACCTACATGTCTTTCTGAAAGCACAAAATCAATAAAAGATCGTCATATTCATGCTGTACTCACCCCTGTAGGACATTACACTCCTCCACACACTCTGTTCCACGCTTGTAGTTCACACACGACACGCACTGACTCGGTCCCGGGCCCCAACAGCTAGCGTGTGCACACAGGGGGTCGCACACTTTCCCCTCGGATACTAGACAGAGAAAAAATAATTACTTGTTTTATTTGTCCCTAACAACATGGCCGACAACAACACAATGCATGCCAAAACAAACACACAAAGATAAACTAGTGTTTTACCGCAGGTTTGTGGGTCTTGGTTGTTGTTGCTGATGAGGTTGGGTCCCTGTGTTGGGTGGAGCAGAGAGGTCCAGGGCAGGGAGGAAGCGTAACATAGTTTGGTGTTATTATGAATGAGAACTAAACCTCCGCTGACACTGCGCAAGGAACGCATCCCGAGAGACTCGATCGGCAAAGACTGAATGCCCAGAGAGAGAACGCCCCTGAAAAGAGAGAGAGAAAATGAAATGTAATGTGTTTGTTTGCTATGGCATTGCAAAACAAATTCTGGCTAATTGATCCGGTTTTGTTAGGGTGTTCGAGGTTGTTGCTAGGGTGCTCTGTTTGGTTGCTAAGGTGTAGTTGAAAAGGTAGGATTGCTCATGCAAAATAGTCCACAATCTAACATGTGATATTCTAGTCTCTAGATTCGGCCTAGCTTACTGGTTTATTAAAAAGTCAAATGGATTTGTGGACGTTTGCCAAAAAAACGAAAATAAAAGGTTCCATTTATATCATATCTATTGAACGAATGGTGCAGGATGTTTAACACAAACTAATCTATCAAAACTCACCTGTTCTATTTTTTCTAGTTTAACAATTAAACTGTGAAAATGATCTAACCTTTCATATATTAGTTACTTTATATAACTACGTGCAAATCATTTTCACAGGGAGATTAGTTAGCACTGACTTAAAAGGTTAAAGGGGGGGTGTCCGATTTCTGAATTACGCTTGTTTAGACAAAGTCGAGCCGAGTACCAAAACAACCTTGTAGCCAATCAGCAGTAAGGTGCACAGTGCACAGGACGGACATTAGTCCATCCGAGCGCTGACGTCTGTTTTGGTGATTGAACAACGGCGAAGAGAAATCGGACACCCCGCCTTTAAAAGCAAGGGAGAAATGTTTGTATCACGCAGCAGGTGTAGGAGATAATCATTAACCTTTATAACTAACAGAAAACCACAGATCTGATAAGCAGCCAGACCTGCCGTCAGACGGTAAATAGACTTTCAAACAAAATGTGTGTCAAGAATGGATGAGGAAATAGGAAATGAGGACAGCAAAACAAAAACGGGTCGAGCATTACAGAAATGTTGATATTGAGCCATAGAGACACAATTACACTTACTTGTAAAGCATTCTTCCTCTGATCACCTTCAAGTTCTCAAAAACACTCAGATCAGGCAAATCCTCTGGCCATGCCTCAATGTACAGATAACCTGAAATTCAAATAAAATGTTCATTCAACGACAAAATGTAATTTATATATTCTAATGCATTAACCCCCTGACTAGTAGTTTTGTGTTTTCTCTGTGATGTTTGTTCATCTGATGATAACTGTGATCTAACCTGTAATCTCTTCTATCGTCTTCAATATTTCGAGATCACTCCGCTGTAGTCCAGACACGTTTTTAGCTGCATCCCTGTATTAAAAAGACAACAGATGTCTAAAAATACCACCATCAAAAATGGATGACTTAAGAGTTTAGTAAAAGTATAGTTTGTGCAATTATGGGATGAAAATTCTGCCATCATTTAGGCGTCATCATGTCGTTCCAAATTTTTAGGACTTTCTTTAACACAAGATGATTTTGGGGGAGTATCCTTGCCCGCTTTTCTGTATAATAACTGTAAATAAGAAGTGGGTCGGTCAAACACTTGAGTGACAAAAAGCAAATCGTCGCTGTCCATCTGAAACCTCGGATGTCCAAATTCTGGGTTTTCAGGAAAAGGAAACACACTGAACTGGTTAAATGATTAAATACTGTGAATGTCAACATTGACAAGCACTTCTTAATACTTTTTATTGGCTAGATATCAAAACCCAGTGACAAATACAAAGGGTTACTAATAATAGTGGTTTATGGCAAAAAATTTAATCACGAACTATGGAAGAACACCAGCGAAATTTAAAAGTTTATGCTGTGTGTACCCACGTGATTATCCCGCTTATTACATGGCTACTTCCCATATGAGAATTTTTTTTACTTTCAGTTTTAAGGTGAAAAACGACGCTAACAGGCAATTTGGTTTAATAATTTGTAAATACAATGTCATATATGTTATTAAAAGGCCTATTTATATTGAATTTGTCAAACAAAACCCGCCAAAATGATTTGATGTATCAAGGTTACCGTGTGTTATTAGATTTGAGAGGATGTTATGTGGAAATAACGAACCTGCAAAACACAGCTCTTTAAGAGGTTTTTTGCATTGTGTTATTGTACCATAAAATCGTGCCGAAAGTTTCAGAACTTAAAACCTCCTCCCTAGTACGAAAACCAGCTTTAAGTGAAACAAAGTTGCCAAAATGTGTCATCACACTGCAACAAAAGACCGCCTTTACAGAAGACCAACACCTTCTCTTACAGTACATAATTGCCTCTTTAGCCATAACCACCAGATAAGTGCATTTATGAAAGCCGGTTAGAGCAGGGCTAGTCATCTTTAACCGGTCTCGCTTAAGCATTTCAAATGTCACCCTGGACAACAAAACCAGTCTTATGGGTCAATTTTTTCAAATGGAGATGTCTGTATCCATCTGAATGGTGAATAAATAAGGTTTCTATTGATGTATGTTGTTGTGAGAATAGGACAATATGTGGCTGAGATACAACCGTTAAAAACTCTGGAATCTTAGAGTGCAAAAAAATCTAAATATTGATCAATTTGCCTTGTTGTTAATCAGGGGCACTGTGGCAGACCCTCCACTCACACAAATAAAGAGTTTATATATTTAAGGTAGGAAATTTACAAAATACCTTCATGTAACATGATCTTTACTTAATGTATTTTTGTATCATTCGATTCTAAAGTAATTCTCGTGGCTCATAACGATTGTCGTATTAAAAAGCGATTGGATCGGTGTGTCCAAGAAACGTAATGTTATTTACAACGTTATAATCTGCAATCCACAGGCAGTCGGTTTGCGCATGCAATAGGTCGCGTTCCAAAGCACGTCTTGTGTCCTTGAAAGTAACCGCAGGAAAAGCTACTCAATGGGGGAAGAGATCGTTTTTTGTGTTTAGCAGACATTTATACAGGTTTAGAACAATCTGAGGGTGAGTAAATGATGAGAATATTTTTCTTTTTGGGTGAATTATAGATACAATAAAAAAGACAATATCGCTTTATATTAAATATAATGAAAAGGCACAAATACTGGATGCAATATTTGTGTGCATGACCTATAAGTCACAGCAACAAAAAAAGAATAAAAGGAACAAAATGCAATAAATAACAGAAATACAAAATAACAGAAGAAATAACAATATGGTTAAAAACTGGCACGAATCCTATTTATACTTTTAGAATCAGACCATCAAAGAAAAGTACTTGAAGACACCGGCCTTAGAGGATTACAAGATGCTTTAAAGTGTCTCGCCTTGCTTATGTTCCTAACATTCAATTCACAAGACACAAGATGGACATTGAGCACTTTTTTTTAAACATGACGCTGAATAAATGATGACCCAATTTTTTATTTTTGGGTGGAGCTATTACTTATTACTTGGCATGCTTACCCTTTAAAGGAATCTGAAAGAAAAGCCAAACTGCCGTAGATTTTTTTACAGTTTTTGAAGAAGTCAATGTTGCTGACGTTCACCACCGATGCGCCCAGCAGGTTTCCCATGCCTATCCCATAACACACTGCACACACACATCATTTATACATTTATAATTTAGTCTTAATACTTGGCTTTGTAAAGTCGAAAAACGTACTGTACGCAAGCATGTAGATGCATATGTTGGCCAACACTCCCATTGTACAAACTTAAGGCTGAACAACTTCATTACACCAGGAGTAAGAGAGTTATCTCATTCTCAATGTCACATTCCTGACTTTTTCAGAACAAAACGAACATAGTTGAAAAGAATTTCAGTCACATATACGTGCACACAGACCTTCAGGACACTCTCCTTCACACTTTTCACATTTCTGTGTTTCTTGACCATCTGGTTGGACGGAGATATACTCCTGATTAGCTTTTGGACAGACCATGGTACACGCCACCACCATGGCCAAATAGTTATCTAAAAGAAGATAACATGTATAATGTATAAACATCAATCTATTATATTAGATCCAACTGCTAATACTGTTAACTAGTAGAATGAATATGGTAGTTTTAAATAGTTAAGACGTACGTGGACACTGTTTCACACATGTGGCTCCAAAGCTGAACTTTTTGTCCTTGTTTGGTTTGGACTGGAAGGTAGTTTGGTCATAGATGGTGGGTGGGGGGCAGTTGTCTCTACATGTCCCACTGTCATTAAAGTGACGACAGGCCTGCAGATTGAAAAACAGAATGCCTTTAAAGGGGAAGCAGATGGCCAAAGCATGTATGTCAATGATAGAAACGTGACGTTTCTGATGTGTAGTTGTGTCTTTACCAGACAGTCAGTGTCTTTCGGCCCTGTGCACCCAGCAGCACACTGGACATGACAACAGTCATTGGGTTTCGTACCCTTACAACGCAAACACCCGGATGAACATTGCACAGAGGTAACTGGAGACAGAAGCATCATTTATCTTTTATTGGTTAAAAGTGTTTGGCATCATATTGAACAGCAATGAAAAGCGGTAAGGCCCTGAAATATTTTGACTCAAAAAACGTGTCAGTCATACTCACAATTTTGGCAGTCCAGATCCGCTTGCCCCCAGCATCCAACAGACTCACAACCTGCGGAACAATGAGGACCTAAACAAGGAAAATATAATAAGACCAATAACAAAACTATGATGTAGTACAGATTTTCGTGATGAATAAATGTAAGGTCTGCTCTAAATTAACTCACAGCTCTTTGGGATATCTTGCAGATGCAACGTTTTGCTCTGGACTTCATTAACGATGTCTCCCCAGTTAATCTTCTGAGGGAAGCAAAGTTGAGGGTTTTCCCAAATATAAACCCCGCCAAGCAGAATTTCTGTGAAAAACATCAAATGATATAGATCTATTGAATAATCAATTCTGATTGGCCGGTGACGACATTCCAGAGTACCTCATTTCCCGATAACCACCGCTAAAACTGACATCACAGGGTTGCGGGTCATCTTGACCTTAATAATGATTTCCTTTCAAATAAGTCAATATAAATATGCCTACTTAATAAAATACATGAGATTTTAGTTACTAATGTTTAAACCAAGATGCATACTTCAAATATCTTCCTTTGTGTTCTGCAGAAGAATAGAAAATCATACAGGTTTGGAACATCAAATGGGTGAATGCAAACATTTTTATTTGTGACTGTGAACTACCCCTTTAATTACCGCAGTCCGTACCTGTGAGATTCTTGAGATGGAGTTCTATCAGACCGGACCCAACCTGACCGCGGTGAAAGTTGTCATGCACTGCAAGAGCGTAGCTGGAGTTATAAAGCTGACTGCCTCGAATGATCCGTAGACTGTCCAGAGGAATCGACGGCACTGAGACATGAGCTATCAGCACATAGCCCTGAACTTCCACTATACCCTACAGACCGAAAAAACAAAAGACACGTCTAATTTCTTTTGCATATAATTTTTTAAACTTGTGAAAAGTGATCTGATTTGTATATTCAGATTGGTATATCGATTCTCCTATTGATCACTGTTCGATAACCATTCCCAACATAAGTGGATGGTTTGTCAGCATTCAATTCTGACACCAGTCGGAGGATAACAACATTTATTATTGTATTGCTGTTTTATTTTGGTGAATTTAAATGATGTCATTAAAATTATTCTCAAACCTGTCCCCTTTAAAGAAAGTGTGATTTGCCATTTGTGCACGACGGAAATGTCTATACCTCCACTTTAATATGCAGTACTATGTTAATACATTCTGAACATAAGGACTCAAGCGAGTGGCTCATACCTGCAGGAAGGAGAGGTCTGGCTTGCCCTGCAGGTGTGTGATCTCCAGGTTACCGTGAACCACCTGGCAGTCAGTGTACAGCAGTCTGAGCATTTCGTAGTGATTCTCAAGACTGGAGGGTAACGCCAACTTCATATCTGTCCCGAGACATACTGAGAAACATAAACACACACATATAAGCATCAACAGGGGTGTAAACAAATTCAGAGGTAACCAAATCTATAACCTATTAGGAACCTGCAATTGAGCTTTAATCTCGAAAAAAAGGTATACGACTATATATAAAAACATATAAGAGCCATAATGTAACCATAAGGAGAAAGGCTTTTGATTTAATGAGGTTTGCTTGAACTGAGGGCTAGTTCACCCCCCCAAAAAAATTCCGTCATCATTTATTCACCGTCATGTCTCCTGTGGAACACAAAGGAAGATAGTTTGAGAAATGTGTCAGTGTTTTTGTGTCCATACAATGGAAGTCAATGTGCCTTATTCATGTAACACAATTTTTTGTGTAAATCGTTCGTAAAGTCGTTTTGACGCAATTTTTTCGGATTCATGAACGTGTTCGTATTTTCAAAATGTTAGTTGGTACGAAGGAAATGTACACATGCTCCAAACCACGTGTAAATAGTGTGTAAAACCGCACGTGACGTTCTGTATACTTTAAGGCAAACCGCTGACACACTATGTATCATAATGATGCTTCACGAGTTATTTTGCCTGTCTTTCATCATTTTTTACTTTTTTTAACTTTGAGGAAAACGCAGAGCTTGTCACTGTCCTTTTTAACACAGCCATCCAATCACAAATCAGAGCAACAAACACATCTCCGGAATAACGCAGTGCCTCCGAAACGTTCTCAAGCATCACCAGCTGGTCTTTTTCAGAAGAGCATCAGGTATTATAATTTTAGCTGGCTAAAAACGCTAAGGTGACACAATTTAATAATAAAAAAATTAATCATATAGCTTATTTGAATCTTAAGCATTTATTCAATAAAATGTTTTCAAACCAGATAATAAAGTCCAGAGGATTCCAGCATTTCTAGATGTATATAATTCATAGGGCGGGGATTATGCTAATTGTGAATGAGCTTGCATGCGCGCCCCGTTTACGAGTGATTGGAATTCATTAACATACACACATTTAACTATGAAATTGACTTTTACGAAGTATTTGTGAATACAGACAAACGTTTTCGGGAAGATCTGTTTCACACGCAAATTAATCAGATTTTACTCATATATTTGCAAATGTTTCATGAATGAGGCCAATGAGAGCAAGTGTTGTTCTCCAAAGTATCTCATTTTGAGTTCCGCAGAAGAAAGTCAAACAGGTTGGGAATGACCTGAGGGTGAGTAAATAGTGAAAGAATGTCATGTTTTTGGCTCTGCACTTGACAATTTCTGTGGAATGGATTGCGATAAGAAAAAAAACGCATTCTGTGGAAATCTGTGGAGTTTTAGGTGAAGCCTCATACTAACCGTTGGCCTGCTTATGCTTTAACAAAGGAATATTTAATAGCCTAAATAAGATTAACCTTGTCTGAATACTTCTCAAACGCAAGAGAAAATAGCTGATAATGCAGTCAAACAAATAAAAACGTTTCTTTACAACCCCTTCTCTGCTGTCTGTGTTTTATCACACACCCAGGACACTGTAAATAGACACGTTTGACACTCACTTTCAAGGGTCATGTCACAGCAGAGAACAGAGAGAGAGCTGTTCTGAGACCAGTGTGTGTGTTGATATGTAGTGCAAGGCTCTTCGCATTATACATGCTACCTCTAGGACATATAATAAAGGGACACAGAGTTAGCTTTCACTGTTATGCTGAAGATACTCAACTTTATATTTCCTCAAAGCCTCATGAAACACAGCAGTTCAATCGAATAGTGGAATGCATAGTTGATAAAAAAAATTGGACAAGTAACACATTTTTTTACTGAACTCGGAGAAAACAGAAGTGTTACTTATTGGACCGAAAACAACCAAGAATATTGCTTATCTATTGACGGATGTTCCATTTGAGAGCCATGTCGCCAACACTTGCAGAATTGCATTTTTCCACTTTAAGATATATCGGATGCAGAGAAGTTAATTCATGCATTCATGACACTAGATTACTGTAACGCACTATTGGGTGGTTTATTTCTTTCATTTTTCGATTCATTAAATAGCTTTTGTCTTTAAATTGGTTAGAAGTTTACCTCAGTTGGTCTGTTTAGTCGCTCCATGCGTGAATAGTAACTTCCGGGAACTATTGAGAGCCTCCATGAACCGCCATTTCTGTGAAAAACTGTTCCATTGGAGTCAACGAGTTGACAAGACACGCTCTACCAATGGCACTGGTACCATAGATTTTCATAGATACCAAACTTGAGTGGGTATATCCCAAAGAGTGAACAGCAGCGAGTTAAATTTGTAGGTGTGTTACCGGCCATTTTTGTTTGCGATTTTGCTACACCCACTAATATAATTACAGTAGGAAATGTACAAAATATCTCCCTGAAACATGATCTCTACTTAACATCCTCATGATTTATGGCATAAAAGAAAAATCTATCATTTTGACCTGAATTTGACAAATATTGTTGGCTATTGCTACAAACATACATATTATGACTGGTTTAGAAGCCCAGCGTCACATTTTTATTAACTGATCGAACAAAAAGACTTGAATCAAATGTTCGACAACAATTAAGAATTCCTACACAATAAAAATTCAATGATGTTCTGAAAAGATTTTGTTTATGTGTTATGTTATGAGAACATAGATGCAACCAAATGGCTATTTCTGGCAGTATTAGAGTTTAAAACATATAACAAAAGAAATGCAGTGCTAAGTTTCAGTGTCAGATCCTGATACTGGTGAAATAGTCAGTAGACACAAACATACAGAGACAGAGAGATCGGGCAGACTCACATTCTGGATTTAACAGCATGAACAAACTACTGTCTGTAGTTATTTATACATTATTGAAGTGCACCTCAAACTACAGTACAGCTGAGCTTGACAGTTTTATTGGCATCTAATGTCTCTGTCTTAGGCTTATGGCAAGCTTGTGCTTTGTGTGTGTAGATTCTATTGTAATAGTGTGTAGACACATTTACTATTTGACTGGTCTGTCTTATTCAAGAAAAAAAAACATGTCAATTGTGGGCTTTCTTTATCGATTACTGTAAGGAAAACATTTATTCTTTTGTTGTTTGGACATAAACTGGGTAAACCTTCTGCACAACATGTCCTTGTGCAGGAAAGAGTGAAAATCATTTAGATGTCGATGAAATGATGACCGAATTTAAATGTTAGCTAACCCTTTAAAGTGTAAATTGTACAAACTGATTGGACTGAATAATAAGTCACTGTGTTTCTCCAGTTCACGCTTCCTTTCCAAGTTCCCTTCCTCCTCTTTTCATCCTCATAACATTCCCTCGTTTGTGAGTGTGTGTGTGTGTGTGTTTAGTGAGAGCCGACTGGTGGCCTTGAATAGAAAACAACTCGATTCTGGCTCTTGAGAAGAACTCTATTTCTCTCCGAGGCGTCACGGACACAAAGCATGATTTGTTGATTCTTTTTTTATAAAGATAAATTAATTGTATTGGATCTTATCAGTCCTGAACTGCAATGGTCCCTCTGTGGTCCCCTTCTTTTCTCAACCTGTGTCTCCATTATCAGTTTTTTGCCAGTTTCACCTAACAGTTTCTCTGTATTTAGTTTTTCTTTACATATTTATAGGTGAAGTTTCAGCAGATACTTTAGTTTGTTAAACTAAATATTTCTTTATATTTATAATTTATTGTTTATGTTCTTGAAATTGTATAATATACTCTATATTGGGTTTATAAGCAATCAGACATCCTGCTGTCTAGATATCAGTAGTTGCATTGATCTCTTGAAAAATCTTATTGTAAAGAAAATTTGACAAACCCTCAAAAAATAGGTTGCACAGACTGAATAATAATCAGTGCTCTTTACCTGTGCTGTGATGCAACATGCCACACCTCTCTTGGCCAGACAGGAAGTACTCACTAATGTGCACAGTCAGCTGCCAACTTCTGTTAACCGCTGCTGTCACGGAGACTGAGTGTTCAGACAACAACAACACAAACAAGAGAGTACAACCTGAACTTTCACAGCCATCAGAGATCATTTGCTGCCTGACCGACCCTGACCTGAGTTATATTATGAAGTACAGGACAATTTTAACAGCAAAATACTGTCAACATTCAAAACGTCACAGTGAGATCACATCAACGATAATGTTTTTTTCTGTTGGCTCAGTCGTTGCAATAGTTCAGATTTATAATTTTTGATGTTTTAATCGGAGAAAAGATATACTCCTTATTTTAACAGACAAAACGGTTATAATTTGACGGATAAAACTTTGATTACAAAAATAATAAAAAATAATGAACTATAAAAAAACATTTTTATCCGAGAAAATATATACTATATATTTTAACAAATAAAAACGTCTCGGTTACGTCTGTAACCTTCGTTCTCTGTTGTGTTGAGAGACAGACTGGGGTTTGATTCTGAGAACCTATCATCTCCAAGATAAAACTAAAACGGCAATGGGGATTAGCCAATGGCCCGCCCATGCCAGTCTCCGCCCCGTACATACGGGTATAAAAGAAAGATGGCGGCGGTCATAACCCCATTCATCACCCTTTGTGCTGAGGAACCTGAGAGGTGCTCCTTGCAGCGGATCGGCAAAGCGTTGGCCGTAGGGGGCCAGCCCAGGTGGGTGTGCCACCGGAGGGGAGGTCACAGATTCGCCAACAGGGGAAGCAGGAGTGAAGAAATCAACATACGGGACTACCCATCGGGGGAGTCACTACGTATGGGGCAAAAGTCCTAGTATAGGGGTCCACCTAAGTAGGGGCGACACTGCCAGTATTGGACATGGTTCTAGCAGACCGCTCTGCCCGGTCCGTTACCAGATTGCCTATACTTTACCCAATGGGGGGAAGTAGGGAGACTACATAGCACACTATACTTACCTGAAGAGGGAAGAAGGCGCTTTCGCAGGCGTACGGCCAGGCCAGATGCTTGTCCTTCATATTAGGGTGTAGGACACTGGTTCCTTTCGGAGGTTGTAAAGCCTCACGAAGGTACTCAGTGTAGCCCAACCTGTAGCTACACATGTCTGCCAGAGGGGCGCCTTGAGCCAGTGTCCATTAAGAAACACTGCTCCGGTGGAGTGGGCTCTCACTGCGAGTGGGCACGGTTGATCCTGGGATTGGTACGCCGTGGCGCCCACAATCCAATGCGCAAGCCTCTGTCTGAGAGAGCCCTCCCCTGGTGCTGTCTTCTGAACAGACAAGAGCTGCTCAGAGCTTAAAGGCTCTTTGTGCGGTCCAAGTAGAGGCACAGTGCGCTGGCAAAATACATAGGAGGTTGGGCCTTTCTCCCCCGTGTGGTGCGCCTGCAAGTTCACCACCTGAACCCAGAAGGGAGTGTGGGAACCTTGGGCACGTAACTGGGCCGGTGTCTCAGAGAGACTTGCCGTCCAATTTCCAGGCACCCATGGGACACGAAGAATGCTGGAGGTCCCTACCCTCTTGTAGAGGCAAGCGCCATCAAGAGCAGCCTTCATTATAATAAGGACGAGAGGCGTCTCCGAGGGGCTCACAGGCCCCAAGGCCATGTAGGACCCTTTACGGTCCTAAGAAGGTACGGAGGGCACCCGGAGCTGTGCTCCTGAGGAACATGGGGACCAGGTTATGTTAACCAAGAAACTTACCCTTCAGGCGATCGTGATGAGCGGCAATAGCGGCTGCATACACTCTCAACGTGGATGGGGAGAGATTACTCTCTGGTCTCTGAAAGGTCAACACTGACCGGATCAAGCAACTCCTAGGGTTCTCGCCGTGGGGAGAACACTAGCGCGGGGAGAGGCGCCACTTATAAGGGTGCACACGCCTAGTGGTGGGGCTCCGGCAGGACGGTCTGACCGTCACTGCAAGCCACTCAAGGCCTCCTCGTCCCATCCGGGGGTCAGGCATGGAGATTCCAGAGGCCTTGCCTGGGGTGCCAACCGTGCCCTTCCCCTGCGAGAAGGCTTCAACAGGCGAATCGGCCAGAGGGGTAGTACCAAGTACCAAGGGGACTGCCAAAAACTCTAGGCAGTTGGGAACCCGTCACTGCCCGATACTGACTGCCCATTGTACACTACAGTGGCTGACGAAAAATGGCTGACGAAAAATGCTCACATCCTCACATCACCCTCGCCCCTCCCCGCAACGGACGGCAGGGCCGTAGCCACTGCCGTCACGGAACAGGAAGCAGCGAGTTGGCGGCTGAGTCCCGTGGGAACACAGCCGCATGTGACGCAACATCTGAATCATAATCTGCCCGCAGTGCGGACAGAACTGATCCACAACGGCCGCCCCAGCATGCCGGAAGCCCAACACCCGGGGTAGCTGTTGTGTCCGCCCCCCTCCTGGATGAGAGTGGAAACTGTGTGAATTATTGGTCCTTAAAAGGACCTGCTCTTTTAGATCTGCAGCTCGCTGCCGAGGGGCCCAGAGGAATTCTGGGCTCCGGAGGAGAAATCCGCTGCCAACCGGAAAGAGGGTGATCCGCCGTCTGAAGGGAGAAGTACGCTGCTCTGCATCATAAGTCCAGCAGGAATTCGAAGAGATAAACTCGACATCATATGCCGATAAGGTTCCGAAGCACAAAGGATGATGAATGACCGCCGCCATCTTCCTTTTATAACCGTATGTACGGGGCGGAGACTGGCGTGGGCGGGGCATTGGCCAATCCCCATCGGCGATTTAGTTTTTATCACGGAGATGATAGGTTCTCAGAATCAAACCCCAGTCTGTCTCTCAACACAACGTCGAGAGAACGACTGAAGGGGAACTATTATTATACATGACACCCCAATGACTTGAAATGAAAGATTGTGGCCAACAACACAGATTTGTTTATTATTTTTGAACACTAACTGATGACTATAGTCACTGCACAATATATCAAAATGATCGAAATAAAGCAAATGTGAATCACAGTGGTTAAAATAACGTTATCAGATTAGGTTTTTATGTAGGCCTGTCTTACAGTATAGATCGATATTGCAAACTTAAAGCATTATCGTATTGCATTGATTATAAATTGTATTATTTATCAAGTTATCACATATTTCCTCAATATCATGCAGCCTTAACCATAATAAAACAATTCTAAGAATTTTAACAGTGCCTCACATTCTCTATACAGTCATCCTCAATAGGGGGATCCTCTTTGCTTCGTTCCATCCGGACCGTGACACATAGTAAACCATTTAAAACTTTTGACTATTTTGGTTATTTAAATTGAGCCGCTCGTCTTGACAACTGAGAATCACATTACACGTGGTCTCATGGACATTTATGTAATTGATCTTTTGCCGCTATATCCACTTATATCTTTATTTAGCGCCAAACTCGGTTCATTTTGCCCTTTCCGCTCCGCGTGCGCTGCTTCTCTCCCGCCAAAAACGCGCCGCATTAAGACCAGCAAACACGTGCATATTTTAATAACAGTGGTGCAGACATTCAGAGCAGGTAAATGGACACACAACAATTAACAAAATCCAGCAAATATTAAAGCATTTTTATCATATATGCTATATTTCTCCAACCTTTCAACCAGATTTCTGTTATTTTATTAACCATAACGTTTTTATCTAGATTTAGCATTTGCATCATTTGTCAGCATGTAAACATTTGTGACCCTGTGAAAACCCAGGCTAAAGTCTCATCATCAAATTGATTATTAGACAACAAGCATCAAAGATTAATTTTGAGCATTCATTTCACTAAGATTTTGGTAATATTTAGTCAATCTTGAAGGTGTTGTTATATTTTCACAGAATATTCCGTAGGATGATTTTATGAAGGACATTTTCTGGGATTTTACAAGCAGGTTCACATTTTGTAATGAAAAACGTTTTAATTGAGAAATTATTTAAAGATAGAAGTTGTTCTGGTATGAAAGGGAAAAGGTGAAAATGGCATGGAAACGCTAATTTAGTAAGTAACTTTATTTTCTGTTTATGATTTTAATTATTATATAGCATTTTAATTGTTACATTCAATTTGCTGTTTGCATGTTGTTAGTAGTTTTTTTATCTATAAAATATTAATTATCAGACTTAAGAGGGCTTACCCCTGAAGCCACAGAGCCTATACATACATATATCAAAATACAAAATAAATGGACTGATAAAAGATCATATCTTTTATACAGTATATCCAACTGGGCAAAATTGATTAAATATTTGTTTATCTTCAAAAAACAAATTGTCCGGACCTCCGTTTGGAAGAAAATATAAAGACCGGACCTCTTTGAACTGTAATTGAATTCCCGTGCTCTATACAGTATGTTATGTCATATTAGATCTACTTGTTGCAATTAGATCTATTACAATAAGATTGAAAAAAAAATCACAGAAAAATGAAGGCATCAACGAAGGCGAGATTTAGTGCCAATGTAAGAAGGGCCAGCTGGCCAGTCTCATCATCAGACCCTGCAATCTGCTTAAACTTTGGTTGTGTCCCCTGAGCACTGACCTTAAATTCTAAACACTCAACAGGCCAATGCACCAAAATCAATAAAACTTTCAATTACACAGTTATGACTAAGACATTCAATTAAAAGAAGCATTAACTACACATAATGATTTTTAATCAATATCTGAACACAGGGTGTAAACAAAAGATTAACCTTTGCTGTTAGTGCTATTCACCATTAACAGTTATTATGCAGAAAAACATCATCATTTTCCATCACAGCTTTTAAAAAACATTTCACTGCGTTTTTTTCCACACACATTCTATTCTTACTCTCATACAGAGTCAGGCACAGAACAAACAAGAATTACTCAACCGACCGGATGAACCGGATCGGGACCAGACCATGTGAGTCTCTGTGTTTGTGAAGCATGTATTACTCCATTCTGACACACTGCTACACGCATACCAGAATAATGATGGGACGAGTGCATACATATGCTAAACCATAAATAATGCATTCAGGCATTCCTAAAGAATGAATGACCTTCCACACAGTGTACTGTCAGTCCTATAGGTAACTAAACATACAGTAAAACAAAAACGTCCTTAACGCTATTGATAAAGGTGTGACACCTCTAAGTCTGAGTGTTATGAGGCATACACGGTGTCTGTAAAGTTTCTTCCTGCTTTTGTGCAGGAAAATATGGTCAAAGATGGTCAATGAATTTGAAAGGGCTGCACTCTTATTGTAACCAATATGTTTATGAACTCAAAGCAGAAAGTGGAGGGCCATGCGTAGAGTTTGGTGAATTTTAAGCGATCAAATTCAGCAGACATCTGCCGGGCCTCGTGCAAAATTCTGTGAACTTCAATCAATAACCAGTAATTTGCCATGAGATTGAATTGTCCAATTGGCATTGACAGTATTGCACAGTGAATTTTCACCATCATGGTAGATGGATAAAAGGAAAACTGCAGTCTTAAATAGGATATTTGTCATGTATGTAAGCCATATGTAGGTTGACCACAGTGTAAACACTGTGGCTCTGGACTGCAATCAAATCATTGTTTGACAACCACTGACAAAACCAATGCTGTGATCTCAAGGTGGGACAATTTCTTTGTCAAAGAAATAACATACGGAAAATGCTTTTAATGACATTTTTTATGTCACATTTCACCCAAAAAATTAACTGAACATTAAGAACAACATCACATATTTGTGTTCTTTTAAAACACGGGCAATGAAGTTTCCAAGTTACATATCTGACTGTTATTGTGATGATCGTGTCATTTGATATGTGAGGATGGACAAATGTGCGCCGAGACGTGTTGCTACAGGCGTGTAATACAGGACGCACAATTGATCAATCTGGAAATCCAGACTGTTACTGTCAAAAATGATCTACGTTTATGCATTTGACAAAATTATCAACGCTGTATCTTGGTCTTTCGAGGTAGACATTTATGTCTGTCCTTTGGGCTTTGAACCCACAACCTATCCACTGCCAAGTCAATGCTCAACCAGTTAAGCTGTAGGAACTCCCATAGTAATTGCATTGCATTAAATGTCTTTGTTCGGTTCAACACAAAAGAAGATATTTTGTAAAAATACAATAATATTTTAATTCAAATCTATTTTCATTAGGCAATCATTTCATAGACCAATTAGAATCCTTTATAGAGCAGAATCTGAGACACACTGATAAGGCATATCACAAGTCGCTTTGCACACTCACAATAATTGGTAGCATGTCAAGTAAACAGACACACGTCACGATATCAGTAACCTTTGCCTACGTCGAAAATCACAGAATCATATGAAACGACAATAGAGAAACAGCTTTTGCTTATATTTTGTATGAAAGATCTGCACAAGTTATATAGGGATCCATTCCAACCAATTTGCCTGATTTGATTGTGTTTGTTAGCAATACATTTGTTTTCTGCAGGTTGTTGACAATCTCAGCACCTCAATGATGTTGAGAAAAAACAAGAGTCTGCATGGTGAAAATATCTTTGCAAATAAACAAATGTTGAAAGCACATGCTTGGTATATGCAGTTATGTTTGTTTGTTAAGTCTGAATCACAGCCGTTACACAGAAATGCCAAACAGACGACCTTTGGAATAACTTCCATTCAACAAGCAGGAAGGAGTGTATGATTTCCTAAGAAAAAAAAATCTTTACCTGCACGTTTAAGTGCACTATGTTCATAAAGAGCATTGAGGTAAAGTTAATAATAGTTTTTCTGTTACTCGTGAACATTTGTTCAGGCATACCACAATAATTTATGTAGAAATTCCAGAGACCCAGCTATTTGTATTGGATATGTTTAATCATTATATCTCATGTCTCATGTTTTTTTTTATAAAGCCCTGTTATACCTTAAACATGAAGTTGTAGGCTTTTCATAACAATAATACACTTACCAAAAATAGCAAAGCATTGAAACACACTGTTGTGGACATGCTTATTTTTTAAGTTATTTATTTTTACTTTGAGTCCGAGTATGCAAATCTTTAAATACCATGTTAAAGTACTATAAACACCATATACAGTATCAAACACACTATATACCACACAGTAAAAGGGACTGTAGTAGCCTATAGGCTATACTTTAGAATATATGTACAGTGTTCTGTAGTAACTACAGTGAACTAATAAACAGTAAATAAATAGTAAAGTAATTAGTAAGTACTGTGGTATATTATAAGAATTTGGTTAAAAACATTGGCATTTGGGAATTATACTACAATTAACTATAGTTAATGTATGTGTGTAATAGTGTTTATAAACGTATAGATCCTATAGTGAAAAGGGGTTTGATTGATGGAATTTGCCTTTAAAATGTAATATTTCAGTTTCTGAAAGGCTTTAAAATGAAACTCCAGTGATTTATGCTCTTTGCTTGTCGTGTTTACGCGCTATTGTCCAGCAGAAGTTGCAAATCAAGTTTGCGTGACATACTTCACCAACGACTAACCGTGTGGAAAACAACGACGGTCATTTTCTGAACGTTTCTGCATTAAATCAGTTCACCTGAATGAATTCAGCACACAGTTTAAGAGTAAATATCTTTTGCTTTAGTATATGAACTGTCCTTAAATCTCAATTTCACACTAGGAACCATGACGAAACTATAGCTGTGCGTGTGTGTGTGTCACAGAATCTCCACAGGAATGTGAGTTTTAACACTGAATTTCTGCTGTTGTTTCTTTCTAACTTCTATCAACGTAGTATACGGGCAATAATGTAATACAGAGGAAGAGTTTGGGAATGTGACCCACCTTCTCTGGCTATAGCGCCTGTAATGCCACACAGCAGCAGGACGCGGACGAGCCCGAAACTTCTGCGCGTCTCCATCGATTAATCCTCCATTAGTCCATAATCCTGCTTCTATTGCATGGATCCTCTTCGACTTTACCGGATCCCACGCGTTGAGTCGAGCTATGTTAAATGCGAGTGTTTTTTCTCTTTGTTATTTCCCAAAATCCCTCAACTTCCTGACAGGAACGAGTGCACCCAACTCTCCAGAATGTGCGCGTGTGAGTTCTATAATACGCGCGCTCCCGCGGAGGAGTGGCAGTACAGATTGAGTCCAGCAGCTCCACTCACACGCACTCATCGCTTGCTTTTAACAGTCAGTTTGGGAACATGCCACCAAAAAGCATTTGCCATTAAAGTGTTAAATAGTGAAAGTATGTATAAGCTTCTATAATAATGTTTATTATTATTGGCAAAAGCTTATAAGGCAACAGTTTATATAACAGTTAAAACAGTTACAATAATAAAACACAGGTCAAGTGAATATTTCAGGGCAACAGAAAAATATGCAATAACTGTTACATTGTAATTTGTAAATTGTATATATTTATAACACATGTGACAACTTGCCCCTAGAAATGTGACCACCTCCCATGAACTGACATTAAAAAATCTACAATCTTCTCTAATTATATATGTTAGGCCTACTTAATTAAGCCACTTTGTTTCTTTGTGTGTACTATTTACTTGTTTACCAACAACAAGGTGTACTGAAATTTAAGTGTAATTTAATTATTTAATTTAAGACGGATCAATAAAGAGCTGTGTGACCCTTTTGGACTAGAAACAGTGCTTGGGTGCACTAGACCCAGTCACCTCTATTGTAACAGTGCTTAGCAAAGATTTTATTGTATTCCACTAGCGATTTTTTTTTATTTTTTGACACTATTGTTTATCAGATTATCATCTTCTGAGCATAGCTTCCAAATCTTACCAAACGAATTTTGATTGAACTATCAAGTAACTATTCAAATCAGGTTTTTGACTATTAATATGATGACTAAAACAACGGTTAGTAACAAACTGGATTGTTTATTAACAACCATTCTTACTGTTTACCAACTAAAAAATACCCATAGTACCTCAAAACATTAAATATCTGTTACCTGAACAATATCTGAAAAATTAATTATTTGTTCCAACTCATTTCAATACCCAAATAGTATTCAGTTTCACTATTGGAATATGTTATAGCTTATTGGTATAGCTTTAAAATGATTATCTATCCATTTGAAGAAATTGCCGACAGTTGTTGTTTAGTTTTATCTGTATACTACTATTTCACTTTGTGCAGCTGTTCAGGAAATCTAATGGTGTTTTTTAAAAACACATTTGTTTCCTTAATTGCTGGCCTGAAAATGATTTTTTGTGTTACGGCTACAAATTTTTAGTAGCAGCTCATGCTCTTTCTCAATAGACTTTTGGGGAAAAATCCAGAGAATGGCATGTGTCACCAAAAGTGCCCTTGTTTTGTCAGATTGATAGTGAGCGTGTTTGTAGTCCAGGCCATGAGACTGTGAGCAGTAGGCAGAGGAAGGAGGAGGAACAATGCACTTCGTTCATTAAGTCTATCCAGCTTCTTTACACCTTCTGCAAGATCCCTCTTAATAAAACCCACAAGTGAGTAAACCTTACTCTATCATGTGTCTTTATGTTTACTGTGCATATGTGTATTTATTTAGGTGTGTTTTTTTAAGCAATGCCAGCTGTATGGTAATTTCTATAATAGCAACACTTTGTATACTTTTCTGATGTAAGGGGGCTTACCCAAAGTCACCTCACAAATTTCTTTTAAACACTTTTTGAATTCACTCCAGTACAGTTTTAATGAAGATGCACTTTCTTAACAGTTCGCAAACTACTGGTGCTTTTTGCAAGATGCAATTTTTTTAAATACCCAGAAAATACCCAGTTTTCATGTTAATTTTAGTCAAAGTTGTAGCAATTTTGTATTTTCTATAAGTTAAATGTTTTTTGACGTTGCTACAGTATAATGTTAATTATTTTTTATTTTAGCTCTATTTTATTGTTTGTTTATTTTTAATTAGTATTGTAATTCAATTAGTTTATGTTTTTATAATTATTTTTTAGGTCATTTGTTTGAACAGAAAAAGTTTAGTAAACAAAATAACCTTGTCACATTGTTCTTAAAGTGACAACAATCATTTTGAATGCAGGCACTTATGGCCAATAATAGAGGGTAAAAAGGTAAAAGAATTAATAGAGAACAATTTTATTAATTTCCTTAAGACTTTTTATATACAATTGGAGCCGTGTACAACTGGTGGAGAAAGGTGCAGTACAATACCAACATAAAGAAAGAGAGCTATAGAGAGAGAGACCGAATAAGAATATGAGTAATATACAGCGGTGCATGATGAGGACGGTATTGGATTGTCAGCAATCAAACTGCCCAATGGAAAAGAGAGATTAGTAAGACCTTTGGGAGATCAACCTCGGCGTTTGGTCGAAAGTACATGTCTCGCAAATGTCCTTCATTTTTTCCAAACCGTGAGAAAATGTAAAGTTTACATTCAGCATGCAGGTCACTCAACCTCAAAACAATCAACCAAAAGGAACGTTTCTCCATGGATTCTCAAAAAATACTTTAGATACATAATTAAATAAATTATTATTAATAATTGAATGTCTGATGCACACCTATTGGCAACAAACAGAAAGGAAGTTCCACTTTAACCCCAAACTCGTACAGGGATAGGAGCAATCCAGACTGGGAGCTCAACCAAACAGACTGGGATTCTGCTCATTTTACATTAGACAAAACACGACAGGTTCAAGGGAGAGTAGAAAAAACAACTGTCAGTATCACTTTATTAAATTTATTAAATATTATCTTGCATGAACCGTTGTCTCGTATAGTATTATCAACCCTGTAAAGAAAATTGCGTGTTAAAAGTTATAATGCCCCATTGACAACCTGTCCCAATGTTTACAATGTAATTCATATTTCCAAAAGATTTCCGTTAAGTGTGGATTACTGTCAAGCATTTGTGTTTTTGTGATTTATAACAAGTAAAAATGACTGTGATTATTGACTGCATGCCACAGGGAATGGTGACAGAAGGAACTGCATTAAAACCAGAAGATACTTGCAAATTCACAAACTGTTGGTGGTAGAACTTCCTTTTGGCTTTAGAAATACTGTGTGAAAGGGCTCTCTAAGGACAGATGTATTGTTGAGTGTGGTCAGCGGTCCCTGCCATCACTGTTCCAGACACCCTTGATGTCCCCTCCCCCCTCTACCGCTTTTAGCATTTCTAAATGTCTATATTTACCCCCCAGGCCTGTCACGCTGGCACTCTTCTTCTGAAACACACACACATACATACATACATACATAAAGTGGATAAGTGACAATCTGTAACAAGACATGCAACCAACTGTTATATTGGCTAGGGTGGCAATAAATGTAGAATCCACAAAGGTGAGTAGTCCTTAAACATGACAAAAGAAGGCAGAGAGTCTGGGGCCGGTGAAAGAGATGAAAGTAGCTCTATTTCTCATTAATCTGAAGGGTTGGTTTACAAATACAAGCAATGAAGTGCTGCCTTATATGAGCAAAACTAGAAATAACAAAAGCAAGGCATGAAGTGACAGAACACAAGAGGCTGCTGTGGATAAAATCTCAGTTATGCTTTTAGATTATAACAGCTCTAAACTACGAAATCAAATTGCACGGCAACAAACAGATAAGCCTTCAAAATCCTTTTTCATTACCTTCAAACTGATTTTGAATCAAGAACTCTTTCATTGCAAAGGCATTCTTGGTGAAAGATAGTTGAAACATGTAAATCAAATTCAATAAATAAAGCACAAAGTGATGGGATATAACATGTAAAGTGTCAGAAAATTAAAAAAAAAGCAGCAGAGGAATCAAGTTTACAGTCAAACCTGTCAAAGCAAAAGTCGTTTTGTTGTATATCATGCATGCCATCACGATACTGTAATATGCTCTCTGTGAGTGACTGTAGACATATTCTCACTAAAGTGATTCATGAAATAGTTAAGTTTTGGCATCATTTACATGTTTGCTTCTTAATGGATTTGTTTACCTAATACAATGTCATGGATTATTCATTTGCTCATAATTTGTACAGCCTGTTACTGTTTCTTCTGTGAAATACAAATGAAAATATTTGGAGAAATGTTTCAGTAGTTTTATGTCCACACAATGGAAGTCAAAATGAGTCAATGTTGTTTGGTTACCAGCATTCTTCAAAATATCTTCTTTTATGAACTGCAGAAGAAAAAAAATAATACAGGTACGGAATAAGTAAACACTAAAGATTTTTTTTAAATTTGGGGGTGAACTATTTCTTTATGCATAGGGATGATTAGCAAATTTGACTGTAAAAGTGATTTTACAACTGTGGGAAACAACAAAAAACCTCCAATTGCTTTAAAGGTCTAGACTGGGAACACAAAAGAAAAGCAAATCTATATCCCATAATCTATAAACTCATCAACAGTGCGCTCTCTGCTGGTAGCTACAGTTATTGCACTGTTGTGACGTCACAGCCACATGTCTCAGAAACTGAGCAGCACATTGCTCATTCATAACCCCTCCTGAGTAAGGATGTTCAAAACACTTTGGGAGAACAAATGTTTAAAAACTAAAACCCAATCTACCTCTATCTCTGAAATATATTCACACTTCAGGTCCTGACGGATATAAATGCAGGACAAACAACTTAAGTGAAGATACTCATCAATAAAGATGGTGTTAGTTCCTGCACCATTCTTAAAGAGACATGTGTTGATAAATGCTAATTTACTCTATTAATCGAATCTACAGAAGGCAAAGCTTAGTGAATGCAAACATCAATCAAGTTTCAACAACAGCACAGTGGCATATCCTTAGAACTGGACCAAATGATAACCTTCCTGTACAATGCAAAGTAAAATGGTCCGTGGTGGAAATAAACTGTAAACAACAAAACGAAGGAAATCCAAACCCATAAAACTTCGGTCCCGGGACACATGCAGGGAGCCACTGTGATTGAGACCTGGCTCAGTTCGACTCCTACTTGTCCTGATGGGAAGGATATCAGAGGAGGGGTTGGGGTTCTGAGACGGTCTCCTCCTAGTCCAGTTTCACTCCAGGCTTCTCTGTGTTTAGGAGGTGAAGGCTGTCATCTATGAGAAAACTATCAAGATACAGAAGAATCAGAAAAACATGGTTTCTTGGAGAGTCATTTAATGAAATGGATTACATTTATGTTTTGCATTTGGCATCTTTTATTGACTCAAGAGTGCATTTAAGCGTTTCAAAGACCTTGCACTTTAACACAATGTTTTATAGCAATACAGCCAGATATCAGTTCATGCTTTTAAGAGATTTTTAGCAATAAATCTAAGAAGGATGTGTTTAAATGTTATTAAAATTGTGCATGTCTTTGGGTTTTGCACATGTGGCATATCTAACCCATAACAAGTTTAAACTAAAAGTACTAAAGTAAAAGTGTAGTGTTCCATCATATGTATTTAAAAAAACTTTACCTCAGCCAACAAGCCAACAATACAAAAGATCATGCCGATACATAGTTCTACACTGCCTTTTCAATGTATTTACTCAAGACTTCAACACTTGTTAGGCGAGCTGTACCTGTAGAAGAGAAAATGGACAGGTGCGGTGCTGAGATGCCAGACAGCATGAGCGTCCAGAACCCAGAGGAGTGGAGGGAAATCCAGGAGCTCCAGCAGGGCGAGAACGTGCAGTAAAAGCACCACCATACCACACTTCCACCAGTACGGCAAGATTCGCCGGTTCTGCCAACACCAGCACAGCCACCACAACAGGTTTATAATGCCTGAAGTGACAAAAAGCACCACCAGAGGGGAACACAGCGGAGAGGTTGGGTGGGTGAGAAGCTCTAAGACAACTGAACACGTTGACAACATCTAGTGTTTGAACTCTAAACTAGTGCTGGGTGGTTTGAGGATATATGGGTCAGTAACACATATGTTGCTCTTAGAAATGACACCCTTGTTGGTTTAATCCATTTTAGACAAACATTCACACAATTTTACTTAAATCAAAGTTTACAGACCTAATAAAGTTATAAGTATGCATAAGACAACAAGTATTTTAAAGAAACCTTAAGGTTATAGCACCACATTTTATACCTACCTAATATTTACAAAACACTGGGTATATTAACATAAAATCAAATACTAAACACCAAAATTCAGTTTGTTGTTGTTAAAAACCATCCACATGGCAAATCAAACAGCATTTACAGGAGATTTTGAAAGGATCTGTTTCTATGCCTAGTTTAATGTATAGAACGTTTCCAAAAGATACCACGATAAGGATATTATAGCAATATCTACTTAAATTGGGAGAATATTGGAAAATAAATTATCTAATAAAGTTGTGATTAAATAAATTATAAAGTTGTCATTAAAATCAATCTTTAATTTCGGTGTATTTTGTGTTTTTTGGCCGATAGATTCATTTAACATACTGGTGTAGGGATGCAATGGGAAGAGTTTGTTGTCTCTGAAGGCAAAATGATGAACGGATGTAAAACAGGCCCTATTTTGCTCAGGATACTCATGCTGATTTATTTCCAATATCAATAATCATGGTCATTAACTTCATGGCTATTGTCACTACTGGTAAGTCAAAACACGCAATAATCTGAGAAAAAAGGTTACAAGCAAAGTGACATAAGGGTCACATTAAAAAGTCTGTGTTGACATCTCTTAAAGCAACACTTTGTGTTAATCGACCTTCAAATAATGTCTCTAAAACTACTTCAGTGGTAGAACAACTCTTAACTGGACGAAGTCTACTGCCACTGTTACCTGAGTAGCCTCATAGCGGCTACAACCAAACTCTGTAAGTTTAACCATGGTCTGTGTTCCTCCAACTCAATTGTTAAAAATGTTACTGCTTCCAGATGCATAGAGACTGTTTCCGTCCACCGAATAATGAAACAAAATAATACTTTTGGTAAAAGTCAGAGAAAAAATCTGATCGTGATTAAACCTGAAGACAATGCAATAAACGTGCAAAACCAACTCATAAAGTTTGGGCTACTTAAAATTAGATCACTAAATTCGAAGGCAGTAATTGTAAATGAAATGATCACAGACAACAGTTTTGATATACTATATTTGACACCTCTGCCTTTGAAACCTGGCTGACACCAAATGATTATCGGTCGAAATAAGTCTACCCCACCCAGCTACTGTTATACGCATGAGTCAGGTCTGGTTGGTCGAGGTGGTGATGTCACAACAATCTTTAGAGACTTTCTAACTGTAACTCAGAAAACAGAGCATAAATTTAAATAATTTGAAGTGCTTGCGTTTAACATTATTGTTCCAAACCAAAGTGAAAAAATATTGCTGTCTCTTACATTGGCTATTGTGGATGTAAACATCCCCTCGGCACAAGACTGGTTTTCTGAAAGAGTTAACTTCTTATCTGTCTATTGGTTAATGTTGATAAAGTACTGATTGTCGGAGATTTAAATATCCTCGATGATGCATTGAAAGTGGCGTTTACAGAACTACTACATTTTTTGGAGTAACAACAGACCCACTCATCGATTTAATCATACACTAGACTTGAATGTATCTCACAGAGCAGATCTAACCAATATGGATATTATATCTCAAAGCAACGATGTCGCCGATCACCTTATCTTATAACATGCACACTGTGCACTGCAGAAATCAGCCATATAACTTGATATAAACAGGGAAAAACAATTAACTTGACCACTAAAGATAGTTTCGCAAAGAACTTTCCAGATCTGGCTCTAGGGTTGTCAGGATTGGATGATATAATCGACGGCATCGACACTGATAATTAGTCAACATCCATATTTAGTAGTCCACATATCTTTTTTTATTATTATACCTTTTAAAATCATTTTCACCCTTTGACTTAAAAACAACCGTTTCCTTCACACCACTAGAAAGCACCTAAAGTAATACTAAAGTAATAAAGTAATGGGAATACATTAGATTAGCAAAAAATAAAAGGGTGGTTTGTAAACTCTGTAAAGTTTCGTCTGCATACCACAGCAGCACCAGCTGGATGCATGAACATCTGAAGAGGACAGAACTGAGTCAGAACGTTTCAAATCTGCTGTACTTTTTAAAAGGACTTGGGGAGGGAGGACTGGAATTGAGAACCACTGTAACGTTTAGATTGATCTGTACCTACATTTGATAATGTGCAAAAAATATAAATAAATAATATAATATATATCTTAAGTGCTTTATATTATAATTGTTTAAGTGTATGTAGATTTATAACTGTATACATTGTATAATGTGAGATGGACACTTGCTTCTTGAACTCTAAATAATATTATGCACTTTACTTTTGCTTTAAAAAGCATTTCATTTGGAGTTTCACTAATAAAGTCCTCCGTTAAGTTTTTTCATGAAATGTCTGTTTAATTATCTGTTTCATAGTTGATTCCAGTGCTTTAAACATTGCGTTGCTTAATGTGAAAACCCAACTGTCCTTGCACCATGTATGCATAATGCATTATAAAGAGTTATTAAAGGGTAAAATGCATTATAAACCTTCATAATGTGTGTTGTTATGCATTATATGTAGTTGAAAAGATGTATAACCAATTTAAAATGTGTAGTGTAACAATTAATTTCTAAGTGTTATAAATAATTGTTATTACAGTTAATACATTATAAGACATTACAATGAATTAAAATGTTCATTACAATGCTTTAAAACTACTTTTATAATGCATTATACATACATGCTTCAAGGAAGTTACCAAAAATTCTTGAGGAATATTATTGTCAATATTTCTTGCAGAAAATAAATTTCTAAGAATAAATAGATAAATATAGATAAATAAGGTTAGATTAGTAGATATAAAATGTGTTGTTATTGGCAGCCCTATCTGACTTCTTTACCAGCAACTTGGGCACTATTTTCTCTAACACATTTGAAGCTGTCGCACCTATGAAGTGAAAAAGGCTAATGAGAAAAACATAGGACCACAAATAGGATCACATAACCCCAAATTGATCATCCCTTCACTGGCTACCCATTAAATATTATTTTATATTATACTTTTAATTACTTATAAATCCTTAAACGGTTTAGCCCCTACCTACATAACAGAGCTTCTGTCAAATTAAAATCCATCACGTTCTCAAAGATTTCAGACTTTGATAAAACCTAGAATAACTAAATCCATCAAAGGGGTTCGAGCTTTCTCTTACGTAGCTCCTAAACTCTGGAATAGCCTTCCTGATACTATTCGAGGGTCAGACACACTCTCCCAATCTAAATCTAGATTAAGACACATTTTATTAGCCAAGCATATCTTAATGTATATTCAGACTATGTTTGCACCATGTGTACACTTTCTTTTGGACTAAGCGCCTGTCGCCAAGTCAAATTCCTTGTGTGTGTAAACACACTTGGTAATAAAGCTCCTTCTGATTTTGAGAATGATCTTGCTGGTTCTATAAACAACATGCAAAAGTGTTTTACCTTTCACCAGAGTTGCAAATAAAGACATTTTAAGTACCGTATTATTTAGGTAAGACCTCAGGGACCCGTGGCAACTTAACAGTAGATAAACTGTCACTGTGACACATTTATCTGTTTATTCATAGAAAGTAATGTGAATGGCTTGTAAACAAAAGACAGGATTGTCATGGGTATATGGCTTCCAGTAAGCGGTCTAACTGGACCAACGGGGACCGGAACGACTTCGCAAATGGCCCCGGGGTAACAGGTATGCTTATAGAAAACAATGTGTTTGGTGTTCAAAGAAGAGGTGGAACATTCTTCCTGGTGGAACATTCTTCCTAACTAGCTACGATAAACCACATCTCTCACAACATTCAAAAAACTACTTAAAACCCATTTCTTCTGTGAATACTTGACAGACAAATGAAAAAAAAAGAATCCTCTCTCTTTCTCTCAACAGGTAGTGGTCTAACTTTTGTTGAAACAAGTACCTTAATATTGGCACCTATTGCATTATTGCTCCTGTACGATATATCGCTTATTGCTCCTTAAACTCTTTGTAAGTCGCTTTGGATAAGATTTTACTAAATGTAAATGTAAAAGAGACACAGTAGTTTCTCATTGGCTTTATTTGACTCTTTTTTTCTTGGGTAGGCTACTTTTCCTTATAGAAGGCATTGTGTGTGTTTTGTAAATACGCGAAAGTTTGTCATGGGGGGCAGTCATCCAATGTCTCTGGGCAGATATTTACGTAATAGCAAGTCAATGGTGAAAAATCACAATTAAATAGTATATTTCCGATCAATGATTAAACCTGATATGGACTGTACCATAACTTTGGTTTGCTAAGGTTGAGTTATGTTAAAAATCCCCTTTTTCAATGTCGCTTGAGCTCAGGCCCGGCACCACAAGTGGGCAAAAGGGGGCAGTATGGTATGAAAAGGGGTAACAGGATGATATGGTGCGTGCCTCTGTTGGCCAATAATAAAGTTTAGATGAGTAATCAAACATAAAAATACGATTGGACCGTGTAAACAGGTCGTATTGGATGGTAATCCCACTGTGCTGCCTGTTTGTTTTTAAATAAATCCTCTGCATCATGTGTACTCATAACACAGTGTTACTAGTAAACATAGTGATACAAGCAAAGATTCTGAAAAACTAGTTATTTTAGTTATAGAACGAGGGCTGTTTAATATGCTGAATATCATCAATTCACTGTTTTTTTCAGGACTTCTTGAAAACTAATTTTATTGTTGTTGCAAAACGCAGAAGGGATGATAGATCAGTACATAAATGCCTTGTAATTTGGAATATGAATAAAATGGATCTATAATTTTAGCTGTTTAGATGTGTTCATGTATGCTGCTACAATCGTCACCGCATGACATTCGACATTTCTCAAATTGACAAAGTTAATTTGAAAGGCTTGAGCAAGAAAGATAACCCCAGACCAGACAGCACAATGCCGCAGAGACCACATTAAGAAAACACTTGTGCGGAGTCCTTCCAACGCTGACCTGATAGCTGCTGCTTAGTTCTTTACAAAAACATTTTAAAAGTAGTCTAGCTTTAAAATTTCGACTTGAATAACAAATTAATTAAAGGGGTTATTCGCCGGAAATACGTGTTTTTCTTCGTCTTTGGTATGTTATGAGTCGCCCATGCATGTATTAAACACGTAAAATTGCAAAAATTTCAGAACAAAATATGTATTTTATCTAGAAGCGAATGCTCCCCCAGACCTACCTGAAACGCCTCGTGTAACCACACCTCCACAAATCTACGTCAGTTCGTATCACGATTTGACTAAGACCGTCCAAATGTATTCACAAGTACGGTAGGCGTACCTGCCAGTACAATTGAAGAGGAACCTGATGTTCCAAATATGGTAAGAGGCGTTACATTTCCGTGCAGTTTTCGACCAATCACTACGCACTAGTGAACTGGCCAATCATAGCACACCTCACTTTCAGAGCCATGAGCTTTGTAAAATATCAGCGTGTTTCAGTGAGGCGGAGCAAAGAGGAGATACAAACACGGTATGTGGAAAATACAGCGTTTTTTAACCTCAAATCGTGTATAAACATTGTATTACATCTAAAGCAAACAATCATATTCATTTTAGCCGCGTCAAATGACCCATTTAAGAGATTCAATGGTATCCTTTTAAAACACTTATTTTTTAACAGCGCTTCAAAAATATGTTCTATATGTGTGTATTTTATTATTGTTGGTAAGATATGCCCCCTCAGTAATTTCATCCTGCATCTGGGCCTGCTTCAGCTGGGCTTTCTTTGCTGGAGATGCCTTATTGAGCGTTGCATTCCTCTCCATTCATTGTTATGGCAGTGGCACATCTCGTTAATATATATTATCTTTACTTAAACTTAATGAAAAGCCATTTTACACAGCCTTTCATTTATTCATCTTCATCAGCATAGTCTGTGAAAATCATGCATGTAAAAAAACTTAGCATCCACTTCATGTCTTACCTATGGAGGCATTGGCTGCCATGTTGTACCCATAGTCAAACCTGACAAATGTCAGATAAGAGACATGAGACGTGAAGGCCAGAATAAGCAGAACTCCCACCATACTGGAGATCACAGGCCTCCGTAAACCCAACGTCCTATAACACAAACATAATCCTCAAATCCCCTTTATCAACCCATGCCTCTGCTCTTCAATTTAACAGCACTGCGTGTTTACACACCTGACACAACACAAGTAGATCGAGTACAGAATGACAGCTGATGCACAGAAGTAGTCCATCTTCTATTAAATACAGAGAGAAAATCTATTAACACCCTTGACACCTGTTAATTTTATTCCCTATTAAAAATATAGTAAAACATTTTCTTAATCAGTATTGTGTCTTGATTCACACTTAAATTATCCAGACCTTCAAAAGAAGATTTATTTACTTTGTATGGTTCTAAAACAGCAGTTACAGTAGGGCTGTCATCTTGAAAATGACAATTCTGTCATGAATTACTCACTCTCAAGTCGTTTGTCAACCCTATGAGCTCCATTTATCTTTAGAACGCAAATTAAGATTTTATTTTGTTTTGTTTAGGTCCTCGCCAAACACGGAATAGACTAATTAAGCTGCACTTCTTTTAACAGCGTCCAAAAAATGAGACACTGAATAAGTCAGACACAAGGACACATCCAAAGCATATTTATGTAGAGTAAGAACATTTTGAGAATGTATCTACCTCTGTTAGATAGGTGTCTCTCGTGTGGAACACTGTAGACCAGAACCATGCATTTAGAGAGATCTGCGGACAAAGACAACGCAAACATGACTAGTGTACAACATTTGCAGAGGTCTAGATATGCGAATCAAAATCAAAATTTCTCCTTTATTCCAGTAGCAATGGCATTGGCATGGCAATGGCATGTACTGCACATTTATTTGGAGCAAGATTCTGGAAAGTTTTAGCATGTTTCCAAATACATGGCAGATAAAACGCTGTGACTATTTGTACACTATAATGCCTCACCAGTGAAAAGGCTGTGATGGTGTGGTACATGGGGCTCTGACGGGGGACGGCACTGCGGTATTTTAGCAGCATCAGCAGACAGGCCAGACCATTGAGCAGAGACGCCAGAGCAGACGCAGGCTCCTCAAAACACAGGAAACGGGCAAATGGCCACTGCAAAAAGTCACATTGCGAAATAACTACGAGGATAGAAGGGAAAAGTATGTACATGATTTATAATTTTAAAACTTTTAGGCCTAAAACTAGTCCTAGACTTAAATAAATGTAACAGATGTCTAAACTACAAAATGCACACAATTAATGTTTTTTTGCAATGCTTGTTGTTTGTAAAAACTACTTAAATGTTCTTATTGAATTAAGGACTAGTCCTGGTTTAATCTAATCCCTGTCCGGGAAACCTGTCCTGTTTGGTAAAAGACCTGGTTCACCCAAAAATATTAATTCTTCAATCAATTACTCACTCTCAAGTCATTTAAATTTCATGACTTTCTTCTGGAGAATACAAAAGAATATATTTTGAAGAACATAAAGAACACTGGCCCATATTGGCATCCATTATGTGGACACCGCAATAGAGACATTTCTTAAAATATTTTCGTTTACGTACCACAAAAGAAAGTCCTACATGTTTTAGAACGGCATGAGAATGATTAAATAATGACCGATTTTTATTTTTGTTTAGGTCCCTTCAAGAGTTCAAAAACAAACCTTCCCGTGAAACTGTGGTACGCTGTAACCCTCGGCCTGGTAAAGACCCACTGTGGTCCACATGCACTGATACTTGCAGTCATCACGACACGTCCATCCTGAAAAATCAGAGAATACAAATGAGCGACTGCGCAGAACAGACTTCAACATTTATTTGTACAGACAGGTATCATATCTCGATCTAAAAAACATCACAAACTGAACGTAAACGAATCAAAACAAGGCAGTAGGGAGCAATCAGATTTCATTTACAGAACTCATCAAAGCTCATCATAAGGGTTCTTTCTTTAGGACAATCTAAAGAAGACTCATGACGAGATTTCATTTGTTTAATATTTTTGGGCCCAAACATAAATCTCTTACTTGAATGTGTATAATTTCATGGTTGAATAGTTGTGTCTATAGTGTACAATCAGGGTGTGACGATATACCAGTACTGATGTAACAGAGGCCAGTTAGTGTTAAAGAACTGTGCGGCTAAACCTCACTCCCTGACCTCAAGAGGTGCTCTAGCGACAGACACTGGCCTTTTGCCTCCTCGTTGAGTGTCCGTCTCCGATGCCGGACCGATTGCTGGTTTGCAGGGTGCAAGTAAAACCAGTAAGGAGGTTACACTGGCAATCATCGACCTTGTTCAGCTTGTCCCCCAGTCTGGTCAAGATCATTTTTAGCTGGTCGGACATGTTGCCTACTCCAATACCATGGTGGTTGGTAAACTTTTTTTTTAGTTTAATTAAACTGCAATATACTTATAAATATCTGTATGTATGCATATGAATATTTTTATTACAGTTTAATTACAATAAATTACAAACCACCAAGGTATTGAAGTAGGCTACCTGTCCGACTGGCTAAACAATATCTTGACCAGACTGGGGGACAAGCTGAACCTGTTCAAACCAACTATTACTCGTCACAATATCAGATTTTTACTATGCAATTATCATTGCAAAAATAATTCACATTAACAATATTACCGGGATATAAAAATGAACATGTCAGTTTCGTAAATTGAGGTGTTAAATTAAGGTGCTTAGTAAATTAAATGCTTCTTAATAAAAGTTATGTGAACTGCGGAATCAAAAGCAACTCCTGACTCAATAAGACATAATAAACAGTATTTCAACACTAGACATGTGAAATAATTTGATAAAAGTATCACTTAGAAAAAAGATCAACTCAGATTGAACATAAACTGATATGGCACTGTTCAATGCATATATTTAGATATACATTTCAGCAAAATGAACTAATTTGTAATGGAAACTCTCAATTTTTTGTTTTATAGATAACTGTATACAGCAATGCAAGTACATCATAAAGTAGCAGTAAATACTGTGGGTTTTTTCATGGGAAAAGAAACTGTATAACATATCAGATAATCCATCACTTAACACTATTACAGTATGTTAGTGTAGTAACGTTACCTGTGAGCGCCATGTACGGAGGCTGGGTGGACTGGAACCCGCGCAGTCGGGCCCCTGTGCAGTTCGTCCGGACACACAGTTTGATGCAGTCCCGGTAAACCGGCTCTTTATCCCCCTGAGAGGCGCGCGCCGGAGCCGATACGAGAAGAGCCACCGCGGACACCAGAAACATCACGCGCGTCATCCTGCTGTCAGTCAGTCAATCGAGATCAAAAGGCACAACAGAGCGACATCAGGCCATTAGAGCGAGTCTAGTGACAGTCTTATTAACATGACACGACAGTGTTCGCCATCACTGTGTTCTTTGTCCTGAAACGATGCGTCACTTTATTATAACGCTGCGCTTTATGCGCTGCCCGGGCAACAAGTTTCACTTCGCGAGCGAGATGTTACATTTCACTTCTAGACAAACCCGGAAGTGTAATGAAGTGCGCATGCGCATCGGTCTCTCAGCTAAAAGTGCATATAACAAAATAGGTGCTCAATTTGAGTAAATCACCGAATAAACCTACAGAAAATGCGGGCGTGGAATTAGTAGGGTTGAAGCATTTGTTTGCATGTCCTGAAACATAACAAATAGATTTGATAAAATAAAGCAAAAAGTTGTTTTTAAACAACCACCATGAAAATCCTATGAATTCTCTAAGAACATAATTTACAGCATAACAACAACATTATTGTTCCTTCTTATAAGGTCAGATATATTTGAGCCACACCAGACCGAAACAAAGGCAGGCATTCGGTTTTCCCTGAGGTGGAGTGACCTACCAGCCTCCACCTGAACTGCAGCATCCTTAATAAGTTTCAAAAACATCTTAAAAATAACTGTTCCGCATTAATTCGACTAACCAACAACTGTCTGTAAAAAAAACATTGCGCACTCCAGCTTTAATCCTCCTTCTAGCATCATGGCCTTGTAAACTAACAGTACTGTTTAGCGTGTTGACAAAATTTTTATAGGCCTACGTTTTTCTACTTGTAAGTCTCTTTGGATAAAAGTGTATGCCATATGAATAAATGTAAAAAGTACTCTTAAACTTGACTATTTTCTACTTGATATAGCATAAGCACCTGAAATGCAGTATCAGTAAACATTTCAAACAATTGTTACATTGTTGTCCCTGTTTTCGTTGCATATCTAAATGAGTGAGTATCAATACCACTTTACATATCTTAGACATTAAACATCCTACTTTAAAGTGGAGATGAAGAATGACAGTTTACATTGTTAAAAGACAAAAACTCAGAGAAACATTTTATTGAAATTATAAATGACATACAATTTATGAAAAATTATGGAAACTATCCATAACTTATGCATTTCATTCATCCTCACTTCATCACAAACCTGAATGACTTTTCTTCTGCGGCGCACTAAGAATGTTTTGAAGACCGCCGGTAACCAAACAACATAGGCACCCATTAACTTTCATGTTATAGACACAAAACCAACAAGACATTACTCAACACATATTTTAAAGTTTCACAGAATAAATTAATATACAGGTTTTGAATGAAATGAGGGTCAAAAAATAAGGACATGCATATGGGGTGATGAAATAGTGAATGTGAATGAAAATATTTCATATAACAATACGGTTTTTAAGACAACAAAACCAAATTACAAGACAGTCGTTTTCTTGCATACTGGCATAAAATGCTAAGCCTATCACAGCTTGATATTTTGAACTAAAAGTTAAGGGAAAAAAAATACTAAAAACATGTTTTATTTCAAATTACACTGCTATCTGTAAAAACTAGTACTTTTACAAGTAATAGAACTTATAACTTTTTTTAAATAAAAATATTCTGTACGTGTTTGTCATATGGCAAGTATTGTGTTTCCAAATAAATCTGGCGTACAAAATGTTCACGATTAGGCATAAACACATTTATGCAGCTTTAGATTGCGGGGATCTGCGTATCGTTTTCCACATTTATCACAAATGTACTGCTTCCCCCCTCCGTGAACATGCCGCTTGTGAGTACGTAGGTGACTGCCTTGACTGAAACTCTTGCCACAGAAATCACAATTGTACGGTTTCTCACCAGTATGGATCCTCTGGTGCAGCTTTAGACTGTTAGTGTTGTTAAACCACTTATCGCAGTAGCTGCACCCGTAGGGTTTTTCGCCGGAGTGTGTGCGGCCGTGGGAAATGAGACTACTCTGCTGACTGAAGCTTTTCCCGCACTCCTTACAGCTAAACGGTTTCTCTCCTGTGTGGATCCTTTTGTGGATCTTCAGATTAACAGCCTGTCGGAAGGTCTTGCCGCACAAATCGCAACTAAACGGCCGCTGGTCCGTGTGGATGCGCTCGTGATTTTTAAGGTTCACGGCGTGTCGGAACGCCTTCCCACACGACGTGCAAGAGTACGGTTTATGCCCTGTGTGGATCAGTTGATGAGTTTTTAGTGTTACGGCCCGTGTGAAACTTTTCTGACAAATTGAACATTGAAACTCTCTTTCTCCAGTATGGGTCATTTGGTGCCTGGCAAGATTTTGCGCAATGTTGAATCTTTTTCCGCAGACGTTGCAGCTGAAAGGTTTTTCACCCGTGTGGATTATTTCGTGGGTCTTGAGGTGTGCAGCTTTTCCAAAACATTTACCGCAGTCTTTACACACAAACGGCTTTTCTCCCGAGTGGATTCGATGGTGGTCTGTCAGGCTTTGTTTGTGAGCAAAAGCTTGTCGCAGAGGACACAGCCATAAGGCTTTTCACCAGTGTGTATGCGTTGATGCGATTTAAGGTTGCCTTGAGAAGAGAAGCTCTTGCCACACTCCGAACAAATATATGATGTCTTTCCATAGACAGTAATGATGTCTAGAGGATATTCACTACCTTCTTGTAAAGCAGACGTTACCTCATCTTCTGAAGTAGCTTTTAAGTGGACTTGAAGGAAATCAAATAGAAAAAAAAATTATAAGCATGAATAGTCATATTAACATAACAATGGTTAAATATTTGTTGAATCCCACTAGCGTACCTGCAGTGATGGACTGCAAGTCAACTTCTCCAAATTCATTTTTGATCGATACAGCCAGTCTAAGAGGGGATTCTGAACCGTCTTCCAAGGCCGTATCAGACTGGGTGCACAAAAGTAGTTTTAAGTCAACATTATACAGGGTAATAAACCAAACATTCAATGCAAAAACATTTAATGCTCCATGTTTACTTTATTTAAATCTTCTGCTAAACTCTCAACTGAAATATAGTTATTAATTTGTTTTCTGTTAGCTCTTTACAACATTACAATTTACAACAGAATATCTTTCAATCTACCTCATTATTCATGTTCAGCATTCTTGCACTTCCATCATACGAATGTTCCTCTTCTATAATGTACGTATGAAAATAGGTTATAAAACATCTTATCATGTAGTAAACATTGTGCGCTTGGATGTAAGTGGACGTTATGCATGCTATGAAGTTAATAAATAAAAGCAGATCTTGACAATAATAAAAATAAGGTTGAGAACACTCACCAAGTCCTCCGGCGGACAGAATGTTCAAGACGCAGCCTGGTCGCTTCGCTCGCTTGCCTGAAAAGGTTTTGCACTCAAGACCCAACAGAAATCTGGTTTCATCTACGAGTTTGATTATTTTGCCAAGCGCCTCGTTGCCCAATATTTCCATAACTGATGCAAACTGCCTCTGAAAGATTCAATAAAAAAACACTAGTAATCTTTAAATATTATATATGACTCATTGTTAATATTATTGTACAAATACCTAGAGATAATAAATTGTAAAAAGGTGGTATCAGATGTTCCCTTAATATACAATCACACTGGATCATTGCCATTATATATTCCATGGTATTTGCACGGTACTCCGACAAAACTTCAAAGATTATCATAGTATTACCATAGTATACCATGTTATTACATTTATTTACATTTATGCATTTGCAGACGCTTTTATCCAAAATTCATTGAAATATCCTTTACATTTATACTAATGTATTGTATTAAAAGAGAAGAGCAAATTATGAATTTTAAATTATGTTTAAAAAAACAGTTATTTTGAAAAAACGTATATATATTTAAGTAAATGGGTCAATGACGTGACATGTATTTTTTGAAATACATGTCATATATCAAATGGATCTACAATATGTCCTTTATAAGAAACCCTTTTCATTTTATTGAAATTCAATAGATTTTTTGAGTTTTGGTGTTTGAAAGACCAAAAATGTAGGTGGTGCGACCGTCCGAACATACAAACAGAGAACCAAACTGAGAAATAAATGTTAATTTTCTCAATAAAATTCTTAATAAAATATTTTGGCATGATTTTATGTTAAATTTCTTATATATGAGGGGAAAAATACTCAGTGCTAAATACATTAAATGTATATTATTTTAAATTAATATATGGTCGCACCACCTGACATTTTCTGGGTGGTAAAATCAGAAATCTTGTTTAATAATGAATTAATGCTCCCTAAAATGCTGTAAAACCAATATAAATCAACAATACATTTTTTTGGACATAAAAATACATTTTCAAACTGTTTTGCTTAAAATATTTTTTTTTCTTCTTGAAAGTCTTATTTGTCATTGACCCAAATACATAAAGTACAGCATGTCAATCAATCTACAGGTGTTCAGACCTGCGCAAACAACGCGCTGATCGTTATACTATATGCACATGCGTTCATTCAGCGCTCTGAACGCGTCACATGTTTAATGTAACAGGCCGCAGATCTATAAACAATATCACTTTATAACCTCACCATTCTGTGCTCCTTTTCCGTCGTTAGTTTTTCATGTGTCTCCTCGTGTTCACATAAGTCGCTTGCAACATAACTAGCATGAAGTACGAGCGTCTTTTCTCCAATGATTTTGCTCATTTCAGCGATCGCGGCGTGAATTAACGCTTCTATTATAGAAGCGACGTGCGTCTGCAACGCTACGGAGCTCGACATTCTGCCAAACGTAAAGCTCTTCGGATCTTTCCTTTACTTTCTGCTTAACTACTTTCTATATATACATGAGAGTTAAGCATTAGCTACTCCAAAACGTGCACAAACATTAGAAAAGATCCTTTAGGACACAGCGACTGCAGATAGCGGAAGTACATCAAACTTGATGAAACTCGGGGTCACAAAATACAAAATAAAAGTTTTATTTACAACAAAAGTTTATATAGTCATATTTTTGTGTATTTGAGTATAAATAAATGTATATTTAAAGTGAAAATATATAAACGTTTATCTTCGACAATATGACTAAATATCATGAAACACTTTTACATTAAGGCATTTGGCAGACGCTTTTACCCAAAGCGACTTACATTGCTTTATCCTATACATTTTGCATAGGTATTTGCAATCCCCTGGGATCTAACCCACAACCTTGTGTTGTTAACGCAATGCTCTTACTACTGAGCTACAGGAAAGCTGTATAATTATCATGTATTATTATTATTTTTTGTAAGCGTTTGAAATAATTAAAAACACAACCAGCAAGAAAACCACAAATTTAAGGAAACCAAACACCTTTTATATTTATAACAATAAAATAATAACGAAATGCATACAGATTTGAACAACGTGAGGGTGAGGAAGTGATGATGTGAGAAGTATTGTACCAAACACTAAATATGGTTAATGTAGCTATTATTTATTTTACAAAATTGTTTGGCAAAAAGACAATCTATAGCGTATCAGCAAAAGGCTTAATTCCAGAAAGCTCAAAGGAAATAAATAATATGTTGACTGTTAGTTATTAATATGTCCTTGGTCTGCTGTTGTTTTTGATTTTACGGCAAAAAATCAGGGTCTTGACACAGAAGCTTTGCTTTGTGTAATTTCACCAAGCTTTTTTATTCTCGTCAGAGCCAAGCTTCAGCTTATGCTGCTTTTCACCAATCATTCCTCTTTGTGTCAACCTGTGTGGCTTTCTTTCTTTCTTTCTTTTGTGGAAGTGGGGGTCATTGTGTCATTGTTGTTTGACTACCAACGTTCTTTCTATGTCTGTTAATACCAAACTACAGCCCAAAGTTTAGCAGTTTACAAGAGATGCTGAGCCATAAACAGGGTCCACTGTCAAGTATCATTCTGCTCTTAGAATGGTTAACTTTCTTTATAATGTCAGCATAAGACTTTCCTTTACATGTTAAGAAGCTGGAGTGGTGTTTTCTCTGCCCCGGGGTAACTTGAAAACGGCAAACAGGGAGTACAGATATTTTCTGTGTTTAAATCAAATTGAAAAGGAGTGAACTTGCTTTTACAATGATGTACTGTCTATGACCTATTGCCTATTCAACAATCTTATTTTACAGCAATGGTTATTTAGAAACTAAAGGGAATAAGGAAGCTTTATTGAAGAAGGATCTGGATCTTCATATTTTCATCAATATGTGTTCATCGATCCTGCTGAGACTCCTGTCTGAGAGATACTGCTCAAGTTATAAGTTGGAATTTTAACTTTATTGCTTGAAAAGCCAGTGAATCATGAATATCAGAGCAAACAGAGTAAACTTGGTAAAATTATAAAGAGTGGGAAACTGTTAAGTACATCTACCAAAGGCATTTGAAAAATGTTTAGAACACAAGATAAAATAGAATGTGACACATGCCTCAAAAACTAGTTTTATGGGCAAAGATTTGCAGTATGTACCTAAAAGAAAAGCTTAAAAGAAGCACCAGATGAACACTGCGAGACCAAGGACAACTGAATCTGAGTCAATAAGATTTAGGCCTTAAAATGAAAACGTTGTGGAAAATATAATGTATGTAAATGCATTTACAAGGTTTGTCATCTCATCTGTATGTTCAGTGGTGTTATGTTTAAAAGTCTGTTGTAATACTAATCTGTATATAAAAATCAAGTCTCCGGTCTACGGATAACCCGACATTCAGGAAGTTATAGCCTGATCATTATATTACAAATTTACAATCACAATTCATATCACAGTTGTACTTATGTCTATTTTGTTTACATAAAGAAAAAACTCTGCAGAATCACAACATTCACAGTACAATAGAAAGTGTTTTATTCTCTTTGCACATATGTAGTTCCGTGATTGAGAGAGAAAACGAAGGATTCGAGAAACAAAAAAAAATTCTGAGTTTGTAAATATATACCGTATAAATAAGAAAAATAGGAGATTAGATACACACGAAAATTGGACGAGGAACATCGTGTTTTCTGCTATACAAGCTGCGATAAAGGTTGATTTGTGACAGTTCTTTTAGTTGCATGTATAGGTGGGTTTTTAGGCTGGGTTGGTATGCTTGGGTTTATTTTTTTGGTTGAAACATATGTTAATTAATTGTTAATTCCTTCACACGGTCATTGTTGTCTGGTCCTAGCCCTGCCATATGTACTGACTGTTCTTTAGTCAGCAGGTGGCTCTCCAGTAATACTTTGATACAGTGACGTTATTTTGACGTCAGGAAGTACCCCAGTCAACAAATAATCCACTTCACAGGATTCAAGGTCTTTAATCACGGCTTTCTCATGTTTCAGCCAAACATTCTGATTGAAAGTTGAATTCTGCGGAGCAGCGTTGGTCAGTGTGGATGTGGCCAGCATTGACAGATGATTGTTGGTGTGAAGTACTGGAGAGAGGTGACCTTTACTTGTGTTGTTATAATTTTTACTAACAGCTCGATTTATACCAATATTTTTTACCAGAACCTTTAGGCCGCATGCATGGCTCAGGATATCCATCCAGCTAAAGGAAAACGAAGAAACGGAATTTTTCAAAATAGACATCAACTTTTGAAGTAATATTACATTTTTCTAGAAGTTCAGACATGAGCTAGAGCACAGAATGTACAAAAACTACAAACTTCACCTTTAATCTTATTTCCGTAAAATGGATCAGCACATCTAATGTCACATCTCCCAATATTTGGGCTGCCAAACACATACACAGAGAAGATGGGAATCTTCCAGGATGTGCTGTATAAAGTTGCAAACAGATAAATTTGCTCAACCTTGTCCTCGGGAAGACACCGGCAGATGTGCTTGACTAACACGCCTGCTGGTGGTTTGAAGTCAGGGGGTGTGTCGCCCAAAAAGAAGTTTGTGCATTTACTAAAATTCATCTCCAACTTCACTCAAAGTGAAGAAACGTACAGAAGAAAGTAACTGAAAGAAGTGAAGGTATCTGATAATGAACCTCTAAAATTCATCGTCTTCCCGAGGACAAGAAGAGAGAATGCAGAGAGGAGGTTAATGCTGTCCCTTATATAGTGCTAGGGCAGGGACAGGGAATAACGGGGTTCAAAGATTCTCTTGGTGTTTTATATTCAGTGTAAATTTGTGTGAACACTACCCAAAATCTTTGCTTGATATACATGAAATATGTCTCAGATTATAGAGAATATAAAATTATGACATTACACAACCCCGCACAGTAAAATGTCATCAGGTAATGCCTTTGTTACTGATAATAAAAATCACTGTACTATATAAATAACTAACAATCGATAATGAAGAAATGAAAGGGCAGGAACAGAGACGAGACCAGAGAGATTGTATTGAAAGCCATAAGGGCCAAAATAAACATAAAACATGTGGCCCTCTCCACATAAAACAAGAGGTTCTGTCATGGTTCTGCTGCTAGGTCAAGACAATAGACCAACTACAGCTTGGTATTTTATGGCAGAAGAATAAAAATCCTAACAATTACAATAGGAACCATTATAAATCAATTTACCAATCAAAATACTGTATTTCACTCATGCCCATGCTTTTATCTATGTAGAGCCTATAGTTGTCACGAACTGCTCCGAGACCCAAGGGTTGCAGATCTAAATGCAGCTTTATTAAAGGAGATCAGGTACAAACAGGCAATAAGTTCAGGGCTGTACAATCAGAAAAGGGGTCACAGGCAATGGTCGAGGAAGGCAGCAAAGGTTCACAAAAGACAGCTGTGCAATCCAAGGTCCAAAAACACGGTGTAATCCAAAACAATGAACGAATGCTCATAAATGCAGTTGACACAAAAACAAGACTTCGCCCTTGAAAGAGAGAACGCACCAGGCTTATATAGACTGAAATGACAAGGTAAACTAAAAACAGGTGAGGGTGATCAGTGTATTATGAGTCCAGGAAATGGGTTATGGGAAATGTAGTGTGCAATGACAGTCCATGTGATGAGAGGAGTGTCCTCTAGTGGATTTGAGAGTGGACACCTGGTGACTGTGATGATAGTAAATAAGATTCATATACTGTTTACTCAAAGAGTTCAACTAAAGATGAAACAACATATAGACAAAACAAACAAGCACACATGTTAATTACACAATTATTTATTAGAATGTATACTACAAAATTAATTTGCATATTTCCCACATCAGCATAATTTGCCTGTGTTGAATGAAAAGTTTCTTTCCATTGCAAATTAGTATAGTCATTGAATGAACTCAAATATGATTAGGATATGGAGAGATAATGTACTATTGAATTAAAAGATCTTGGATTATTACATGTAAAGACAAATTATTTCTGTAATATGAGGAATGTCATATAAAGCTTTGTAAAGAAGGAACACAATTTCCTGATTAAAAAAATATGACATCTTTATAAAATACATATAAGCGATTGACACAAAATGTAGTTTTAATCTAAGAACTTTTAAAGATTTGTATATGAATATCAGTTTTTTTTTTATGCTAATACCAAACACTACAGCAAACTGTTGGATGTAAAGCATCATTTTTACAGTATTCGTATATGACCTAAAAATCTATTATATGGTGTACGCTTTTTAATCCATTATAAATGGTATAAGTGTCCATAATCTGTACGCTTTTTTATAGGATATGTAGTGGACTAACATGAAACACAGAAGGTAATTCTGGCCAATAGATGTTATGAGTTAAGAGAACCAATGTGGTAAAACATAAACTAAAATCAATCCAAGAAAGTTGGACCATGTACCTCTACTATAACTTGTCTCATCCCCTCCACTTTCTTTCTTCACAACTTAGAAACAAAAGTATTAAGAAGATGTTTAAGATGTCATCCTGGATCTGACATTTGAGGGCATTGAAGTTCATTGATTCATTCTATAGTGCTGTCAACATCAGATTTAATCTGCAGAGAAAAGGTAATAAAATGTTTAACAGGGTATTGTTGACAGATTTATAATGAATATGACAAAGTGTTTATTTGTCCTTTACTTACTGTTCTCAACATGTCTGATGTTGTAAGCCACAGGACCTTTAATTGTGAAGCCAAGATAGAAAGACACCTCGCCTTCTCTGTACACAATAGCCGGTTTGTAAGGGCTGACTTGAATCTGTTGCCCATCTCTAACAGCAAACACTTCACGTTTTTTCACCTCCCCGTTGATACGCTGAAGACAACTGACTTCTACATTTTCATCTCCATTAGTGAGGAGCTCCAGATCAGTTTTACTCAGTTTTTTGTGGACCAGTCTTTGCAAACCACTTCCTTTCCCTAAGAAGAACAGAGGCACCAGGAAGCGACTGCGCAGGTATTTCTGATACAGTCTCTCATATGATTGTCTCATATATTGGACACAGTTTTCAAGGTTTGGAGAGTCTTGGTTTACTGGCTGTGCTTCATCCGGCCAAAAGAGCAAAAGAATCAAGAGATAAAACTCTGGGCTTCTGTGTTTTTCTTCTGTTTTCCAAAGCTCCTGTAACCTGGCCTGAAGATCCTGAAGATTTTCACATGGCTTATCAAACTGACTCAAGATGATGTTGGCAAGAGTGTAATGAACCATTTTGGTTTCATTATTGGACTGTGGATTTGCAATTGCATTCCAATTTTGTTCAAGGACATTGATGTCAGATTGTAAGAAATGAAGAAGTCCTGCAAAAGACTTCATTCTTTTCTCATTTAGGGTCATTTCACCAGTCTGCTCACGCTGTTTAAAATAGTTCATGTAGCACTTTTCAACATCTTTACATAAGAAGGCTGGTTCCTCTTGTTTGCTGCTTGGTCTTGAGTATACCAGATACCATTCAAAGAAATCATATCTGGATTCAATATCACCTCTGAGACCACTGATGTATTCTTGTTCAAGATCTTTTTTTTTATTCATTTCAAAAATTACATTGCAAACCTGGAGAAAACCAAGCAGGCCCCTATTATTGAAACTGGTGTCCTTTTCGGACTCAATTTCCGCCGCTTTTGCTACATCTTGAAATGCATCAATGGCAGACTTTGCAATGTCCAAACACACTTTAATGTCTCTGTTTGGATTCTTAAAATGACTTTGCAGGTGGCTTTTGTGAACTTGCCCCAATGTGTCCTTTACATGAGATTTTTCTTGATCTCGGTTAATAGCATTTACTGCCCATTGTTCTGCCTTTTCATATTTGTTCCTCTCCTGTACCTTAATGTAATACAAACGTGCAAGTGTTTGAGGATAAAATGGGTCTGTTGAGAAGAGAAATGAAGCCGACTCCAACAAATCAATGCACTGCTTAGTATTATTTTCCCCTTCATCCAAGATGTCAAGAATCAGTTTGGAAAACATTTCCTTTCCCATCAGACCCTCAGGCCTTGTGACTAACATGCTCATGCAAAGTTGTTCATAACTGATCTCATTAGATTTTACCATGCTGTTCAAGAAGTCAAGAGCAATGTCAGATTTCTTCACATTGTGATCAGTGAACAGTTTTAGACAGGCATCAGCTATCATTGGATGTGCCAGACGTATGCAGTCGGCTTTCTGTTCTCCATCTGAGAAAATAACAATAAGATCCTCGAAAGGCTTCAGTATCATTTCCAGTGAAGGTTTTCCCTCATCAGTGGGCCATTCTGATTTACCAATGAATCTCTTGCAGAAAAACTTAGACAAGTGTGAACCTGGAACATATGAATTTATCAAAGCCAAAAATCTAAACAGTCTTGTTCCGCTTGACTTTGAGTCGTTTTCAATATGATTCGTTATTTCATCTGTGATCATTTTCTCTGCATCCTCTCTCTGGAAACCTCTCTGCATTATGTTAAAGGAATGCAACTTCTGTGACATTTTCTTGTATTCCCTTTTCACCTCCAGTGACTTCTGAGCAAACCTCTTCTTCTCATCTGGTAAAAGTTCCATTTTAAGTTTCACATCATCTGGTAGTCGAACGGTGCTCTTGCTTACAGAATTGATAATGATGAATGCTGGGTGATCAGCATGCTTAAGCTTGAATTGCAGAGTCTTTAATAAGATGCGTAGTGGCTTGTCATCTTTGTTATCCAACAGGAGAAGAACAATTTCTTTATGTGTCTCACTTGTATTAAATGATTCTCTCGTGGTTTTAAATGTGAACTCCTCACTCAAGTCTGACATCACCTCATGGGCCAGTGTTGATCCGCTGCTGTTTTTGTGGTGCAGATTAATGGTTGTAACTTTCCTTTGGCTTTTCCACTGTAGTAGGATCTGTTGCAGAACTTTTTCCTTGAATTGTTCTGTTGTCTCTTCAGAGAGATTTGGGGGAATTATCATTGTGTCGGTTAGTGTGAAGTCTGTTGGGATGCAGTTCAAAATGATCACAACTGGAGTGTCTGTATTGATGCCCCTCTTATGAATTTCTTCAATCAGTTTATTACAGAGAACATTCTTCATTGCCACATAATTGTCCATCTTTTCCCTGGTGTCCAGTAACAGCAGCACAGTTCTACGATCTTGTTTTGCATGTTCTTCATTAGACAGTAGAAAAAGGTCCAGCACTTGTTTTGACAGGTCTGACAGCTTAGTTTTTAGATCTGAATCGATCGCTTTGGCACATCTGAGATCTTTCCGGAAATGCCAAAGCACCTGCATGGCAAGAGTTGACCCTCCACTGCCAGACTGGTATCGTAAAGGAGCATCACTGATAAGAGCGCCTTTTCTTTTTCTTTTCTCAACTAACTGTATTAAATCGTTGAAGCCGTCCCTTTCGACTAGTGGTACTACTGTCGGCTGATTCACTGATGTGTAAAATGTCAGAAACTTTGGTGGAGCTCCTCTAAGAAAATCAATCTGCTGCTGTCTCACTCTGTCATGGTTAATGTCTTCAGTCTCAAACATGTCAGCCCACACAACATCAAGACATGAGAGAGAATCTCTAAGACTGGTTGGAACTGAGATAGTTTCATTGTCTGTGGATGAAGGCACGGTGTACATTCTCAGTCTTGTTTAAGTTTGTCTTTTTTTCTTTCTAGTGGAGTTGTTTGTGTGAAGGGTCTCGAAATTGTTGTTCAAATAAGTTTTTATTCTAGTGCCAAGGAGAAATCAATATACCTGGAAGAACGAGATACGTATCATTCTCATGCAAGAAAAAAAACATATAAAAGATTAATAAATAAAAGATTAATGAAGATGACACCTAACAGAGATTAAGAAAAATACACTTGACATTTATTATTTTCTTTAAATAAAACGATCTGTCTCCTGCATCCCTGCAATATTCCCCAATTAACTTTGGAACCAAACCTTCAGCCTTGCAAGTATTTGCTCTGTGGAAATAATACATTTGATCAATTAAATAACATATAATAACAGAGAGAAGATGTTTCGTATCAGGCGTAATCAAAACAGAGAAAATACGCAAAATCATACTAAAACACAACGACTGACAATGAGCAGAAGAAACAGAAGTATAAATACACAGAATGATGATCAGATAACTAGACCAGAAGCTCCTCACTGCAGAACACAAGGTCCAGGGTTAAAGGTCGGATACAGATCCAGTCTCCTCCCACTTTATTCTGAGTGTCATACATGTCATTGTTGCTCTACCATTTCTGCATTACATCGTAACTAAAGTAAGTTATTCTTTTGACGGAAAAACAAACTTGCTGAAAACAAACTTTACTTAATTACTTGTTTTATTAGATGTAGGGTTTGGTTTAAGGTTAATATATATTTAACTCTGATAATGCCTACACTAAATTATGGATCTATCTCGACTATTAATCAAATATAGACTAACATTAATAAAAGCCAACATTTCCACCCACAGGTTGCAACTTACTCGCCAAATTGCGTCAAAGTGGGAGGAGATGGATCTGGACCCACTCTTGTTCCCTGGACTTCGTGATCTATGAGGACCATCTCCTATAATGGACATTTGCCCCAGCAGCAGTGTATTGATATATTTACAATGTTAATAACTGAGGAAAGCTGTCACAACAGACTGAGAAAAGGGTTCATTTGAAGCACATCTGTTTTTCCTACAATTTCAGAAGTTGAATCACTTTTATATAATAGTGAAAAGCATGAATTGTCTTACCGTTCTGTTGACAGTCAGCTGTTGTCCAGTACTCTGTAGCAACAAATGTTCTCTGAACCTTTTATGTGCAAATTTTTTTGTAAAATCCCTCCCTCTTTGTGTCATAAACATGTTTTATTTTTTTATGAAATAATGACTCGCTCAGAAACAGAAATACATTTTTGTGTTTGATTTGCACAATTTAATTTGCCATTCACCTTTATGACATCAATACATTCTGTCAAGTTGATGCATTTATCAAAGACAGTTTTAAGCAAATTTTATAAAAATTTTGTCAACGTAGTTATAGATCTACTGAAAGAGGTCAAAGTTATTTAGAGCAATAATCATAAAGTAATTGCATTTCTCTGAAAATGAAAGTAAGAACACAGTAGTACCTGCTATGAAAGTGGCAGATTTATACACAATATTCTTCTAAAAGCTAATTCTGATGTTTGACAAACAGTCATCAGTAGACATTTACAGTATTCTTTTTATGTCACGGCTAGATATACCAGGAGCCTGGGAGGGATACATAAACTGGAGACTGTTAATTCAAACCTCACTAAAATGAGACTATTTTATAGTGGCTATACTTACATTTTATTACAAATTCTATAAAAATCATGTAAGCGTAGTTATATATCTAACGAAAAGAGGTCAGAGGTTCTTTCAAGCTATAGTCATAAAAGTAATTGCATTTTTATGGAAATGAAGGTTAGAACACAAAAGCACCTGCTTTGAAAGTAATAGATTGACATAAAATATTCTGCTAGAAACTTATTCAAATGTTTGATTACCAGAAATCATTATGGCATGTAAATGGGTTAGCAGAGGAATTCAAAAACGTATTTCATCTCAATAAATAACTGATGAGTGAAGATGATTTTTTAGATAATTTATTTCCTTTAATTTGTGGATATTTGACAAATATGCTGTTAAATGTTTTTGTACAAAACATAAAGTGTAACTAATTTCACATTTTTACTGAACTGTACTGAAAATGTGTTCTGAAATGGTGTGACGGCAAACATTTAGAAAAAATATAATAATAAATAAATAGCACATGAGAGCTTTATCTTCATTGTTAGACATTCATAGTATTATCTATATTTTTAAGTTATGGTTAGATTTACCAGGAGCCTCGGAGGGATACATAAACGGGTAACACGGGTAACACACGGAGGAGGAATGGAGATGCACGACAAACGTAAATCCAAGTGCAAAAGGGGTTTAATGACAACAGACACGGGACCATACAACCAGGTTTACATTACAATACTCGACAAAGAACTAAGGAACATACAGGGCTTAAATACAAGGGGAAACCACTAAGGGAAAACAGAGTCAGGTGCGGGACTAATTAACAATGAGGAGGGACAGGTGAAAACAATGAACAAGGCAAAACACATGAGGAACACTGGCTGAAGTGTTACAAGAAGCTGCAGTATATAGTGAATGTAAATACTTCAGACGGAGGTGTTCAAATGTACTTCGTCAGACTCGGGCTCAAACTGCTAAAATGAAATCCCCGCCATCTCTATCTATACACTGTATATAATATGTAACCTGTAAACCGTAATCCAGCAATGATGGTAGGCATTCCATTTGCGACACATGATGAATGCTGTAACAAATTCAAGGAATGGGAAGAAGTAGGTGGGAATTGGCGAACGTTCAACATCTTTTAATAAAAAATAAACAAACCATAAAACGAAAGTAAAAACACAAACATAACATAAAATCCAGGCCTGGTCCTCTCTCTGGTCGCTCGACCTTTTATGCTTCCGATCTCCTCCAAAGAGATGCGATAACATCCGTGCAACGCGCAGCTGACACACAACTCGCTCTTGTCCTGCATTTCTCATTTCAAACGCGTTTGACCAATCACAGCAGACTACACCACCTGACCAATCACATGAAACTTGGCTAGCGGATAGGAGGGGATTTGACAGGTGAATCGAGGAACGAATCATTTGAGAGTCAGTCGTAGAAGTAGAAGTAAGGTTAGAATAACACCTAATTTTACGACATAATAGTGTTTTTACACCTTCTATGTACATAAACTTGTTGTTTGACAATCCTTAAACCAAAGTAGGTCCTTAAAAATCATATGACCTCTTGTGGACCTCAGATACAACAGCAGACATGAATTTTGTCCCAAAATATACATAAAATCACGTGAATCGGTGTCATTTGTAATCTTTTACACCTCCATATGAAAAAATGTGTGTAGTATGCTAAGCATTTGCCACAATAAATTGTAGTGAAATTATTAGATATTGTGTTTTTGAACATTAACATAGCTTGTCAGTTTACAATATTTAATACAACAGAATACGGCAATGTACATAAAAATAGAATTCCCATAATACAACCTACAACTGCTTACTATCACTATATACATTAATATAGGCTACTTTAGTAAACACTTGAGTAAATTAAAGTATTTTTATGTGTGCTAGTACTTTAAAGGTTTAAAGAATGTGTCTGCAGTTTTAAAGACCATAATTCCTCTTCCTCTTGTATTTTGAAATGCGATATTACATCTTTAGTTAAAAAAATGTATACAACAAAATGGTATCAATAACTATACAAGGAAAGTAATCTGGTACGGAAGGCTCAACACAGTATCCATATTATTCCCAGACAAAAGGAAATATTACAAAAAAACAAAGCAAAACATAAGAAACAAAAGAAAATTATATAAAAATAAAATAATGACAACATATACAAAAAGAGCTTCAATAATTTTAATGCCTTTTGACTTTTCATGTTACCAAGGGAATCTGAGAAGTATTTTAATCCTTTCTAAATACAAAAAAAACAGGCGAGGAGATTTAAAATATCTGCATTTGTGTATAAAGTGTTTTGCTAATAATATGAATCAGATTGTTCAAAACTGAGCACCCTTTGGTAATTCCAAACAGTATAACTTGTGAAGTGAGAGTGAAATCACACCAAATATACCCCTTTCTACCATCCAGTCCTACAAAGCTTTCCAGAAAGCCTGAGACATCTACAGTGGGTACGGAAAATATTCAGACCCCTTAAAATGTTTCACTATTTTTTATTGCAGCCATTTGCTAAAATCATTCAAGTTCATTTTTTTCTTCATCAATGTAAACACAGCACCCCATATTGACAGAAAAACACAGAATTGTTGACATTTTTGCAAATTTATTAAAAAAGAAAAACGGAAATATCACATGGTTCTAAGTATTCAGACCCTTTGCTCTGTATTTAGTAGAAGCACCCTTTTGATTTAATACAGCCATGAGTCCTTTTGGGAAAGATGCAACAAGTTTTTCACACCTGGATTTGGGGATCCTCTGACATTCCTCCTTACAGATCCTCTCCAATTCTGTCCGGTTGGATGGTTAAAGTCGGTGGACAGCCATTTTTAGGTCTCTCCAGAGAGTCTCAATTGGGTTTAAGTCAGGGCTCTGGCTGGGCCATTCGTGAACAGTCACGGAGTTGTTGTGAAGCCACTCCGTTATTTTAGCTGTGTGCTTAGGGTCATTGAATTGTTGGAAGGTAAACCTTCGGCCCAGTCTGAGGTCCGGAGCACTCTGGAGAAGGTTTTAATCCAGCATTCATCTTTCCCTCGATTGCAACCAGTCGTCCTGTCCCAGCAGCTGAAAAACACCCCCACAGGATGATGCTGCCACCACCATGCTTCAACGTTGGGACTGTATTGGACAGGTGATGAGAAGTGCCTTGTTTTCTCCACACATGCCGCTTAGAATTAAGGCCAAAAAATTCAATTTGGTCTCATCAGAGCAGAGAATCTTATTTGTGTGTTTTTTAGCAAACTCCATGCGGGATTTCATGTGTCTTGCACTGAGGAGAGGCTTCCGTCGGGCCACTCTGCCTTAAAGCCCCGACTGGTGGAGGTTGACTTTCTACAACTTTATCCCATCTCCCGAATGCATCTCTGGAGCTCAGCCACAGTGATCTTTGGGTTCTTCTTTACCTCTCTCACCAAGGCTCTTCTCCCCCGATAGCTCAGTTTGGCCGGACGGCCAGCTCTAGGAAGGGTTCTGGTCGTCCCAAACGTCTTCCATTTAAGGATTTAGGAACCTTAAGTTCAGCAGAATTTTTTTGTAACCTTAGCCAGATCTGTGCCTTGCCACATTTCTGTCTCTGAGCTCTTCAGGCGGTGCCTTTGACCTCATGATTCTCATTTGCTCTGACATGCACTGTGAGCTGTAAGGTCTTATATAGACAGGTGTGTGGCTTTCCTAATCAAGTCCAATCAGTATAATTAAATACAGCTGGACTCATATGAAGGAGTAGAACTATCTCAAGGATGACAAGAAGAAATGGACAGGACCTGAGTTAAATATATGAGTGTCACAGCAAAGGGTCTGAATACTTAGGACCATGTGATATTTCAGTTTTTCTTTTGAAATAAATCTACAAAAATGTCAACAATTCTGTGTTTTTCTGTCAATATGGGGTGCTGTGTGTACATTAATGAGGAAAAAAAAAGAACTTAAATGATTTTAGCAAATGACTACAATATAACAAAGAGTGAAAAATGTAAGGGGGTCTGAATACTTTCCGTGCCCACTTTAACAAGTAAATAATATATGTTCTCAATCTTCAGATAATTGTTTGCATAAATGATGAGGCACATTTTCTAAATCAAATTTTGAATGTAAAAATGTATTGGAGCTAGATGTGTTTTTTTATTTTTTATTATAATGCATAACTTACATATTTACATACATACCGAATACAATCAGGTTCAATTAATTTTAATAAGTCTGTGAATAAATCATCGTAATTAGTCAAAAAGTTACACATTTTTTGTTATATACAAGTCTGAGATGAGACAATTGAGTTAACTTCGGCACTGAAAATTGGAAAATATAAAGGGGATTTCAGCCATTTTTGTTTATGAATAAATCATTTTGTGTATAAAATAAAATAATTAACAACATTTTCAAGAGAGCGTCTTTCAGGGCATTCATAATAGAAGATAATATCTTTAAGAGTGAAACTATGGGATACATGTCAATATTCCGCCTCACCTTGTCAGGTTTTTCTTGGTCTAGAGGTGGAAGCATACAAGGTCATTTGTTTTATGTGGAAGAAAGACTATTTTGGCACCTATTTGTCGCCATACTCTCTGTGTCCGGTCTTGTCATTGTTCCTGCCCTCCTGTTTCCTAGTTGTGTTAATTGGTTTATCCCCTGTAACCTTTCCCCTCTTGATTTGGTTCCCTTTATAACGACCTTGTGTCGCTTGTCTTATGTTGGTTCATTGTTTGTCTCTTGTGTGTGCGCGCGCGCCATGTGGGAGAGTTCTTGGTCCTTGGAGTTACGTTAGTCTAGTTTATTGCAGTTTAATGTCAAGTGTTGTTATGAGTTTAGTCTAGTCTAATTAGGACATGTTCCTGTTGTCATGTCTTATGTTACCCCCTCGTGGGTGTTTGTTTTGCATTTTATTATTTATTAAAGTCTTGTTAAAACCCCTTACTTTCCTGTCTGCACTTGGGTCCTCTGTCTCTCACCTCACCTCACCCACCCTTAGTGTTTCACGACGATACATTTATGGGGCTAAACAAATACAGTATATGCTTAAATCACTCAAGAATTGTCTTAAAAACACAATCATAAAATAAATGTGTGGCTGTTTCTTCCATAAGGCCACAAAAAGAGCAATTTTTATCAATATCAGAATATATGGAAATAGGAAATTAACAGGATATATTTTGTGAAGTAATTTGAAATGTACCTCCTTAACCTTGTTAGATATACAAAATTTACTAGGCAAAAGCCAGGCTTTTCTCCAATTTACAGTCAATACGAAAGAGCCAGTAGAATTTACCCCATGAACTAAGTTTTTCTTCTTTTCTTTTGAAAAAGTCTACAAATGTGACTATTCAATTTCCTATCAAGAAGGCCAAGACTCCCATAATATAGAGAAGGATAAACACTGTGACCTTTAGAAAATCTAAGGTGGTTACTGACTATTTGAACTAAGCCTGATGGCATAGCTCTTACCAAAGAGTTCAATTCCTTTGATGGGACTGGAAAGTTATGGAGATTAAAAAAATCATAATTTAGAATATTGCCCGAATCATCAAACAAAGATAAGATGCAGTTGAAATTATTGTTAAACCATCTAGGAAAAAAAGAGATTTATTTCTTGTGGTTATATCACCATTATGCCAAATAATTACTTTGTTGGGAGAAAAGTCATGAACGAAACACAATTTCCACGAGAGAAGGCATTGCTGATGAAAGTAAATTCCTGAAAGAAACTGGCGCAAGACCAAGATTTCTGCTGACCTAATGGACTACTAGTCACTACTCTCCTCTGCTAGTGTTTCCACAGCTAAAAGGTATTTCTATACCACCAAGGTGAGCAATGCACCTAACACTCCATTGCTTTTCAAAACCTCTAACTCTTCTTTGCTCCCCTCCTCCCCCACACACTTCATATTTGACTGCGGAAGACCTTGCTGTATTTTTCACTGAGAAAACATCATCAATCAGCAAACAATTATCAGCACATCATACCTCGATGCACACCACCCTCACTTCAAACATTGAATTCTCCACTTTCGCCCCACTGACTGACACTGAAGTCACCAGACTTCTCTCCAGCCATCCAACCACCTGTCCCCTTGACCCTATCCCCTTCCATCTCCTTCAGGCCATTTACAGCACACCCTCACCTGCACTTACACACATCATCAACCCCTCCCTGCTCACCGGCACTTTTCCATCCACATTCAAACAGGCCCAAGTCACACACCTACTGCAGAAACCCACATTGGACCCCTCTACTCCCGACAGTTACAGACCTGTCTCTCTCCTCCCATTTATTTTAAAAACACTTGAAGGGGCAGCTTTCAACCAGGTGTCTTTCCACCTATCCCAGAACAAACTACTGGATGACAAGCAGTCTGGCTTCATAACAAACCACTCCACTGAGACTGCACTTATATCGGTCACAGAAGCAATGCAGCTAGCCAAGGCGGAATCTAAGACCAATCTGCAGCGTGGGTAGTAGCTCGGTAGTAGCTTCAAACGCAGTCATTTTTTAAAGGTTTTATCATGTTTTGAAGCAAGCTCTCTTATAGCCGCCAAGATGTCATCGGTGCTATTACCGATAGATTCCGCCCGTTTTGTTTTCTTTTTAGCTGGCTTCTGAGGAGTATCTGCAAGATAAGTGACCATGACCTCGTAATCAAAGTTAGGACAAGTGTCAAACCATTGTGAATCAGTGTTTTTCGGAAAGTTCAGATAGAGGGTTTGGACGTGACGTCACTTAACCATGTGAACACCACGTATCCCCCCCGGAGCGTGCTGTCCTGGGTGGCAAAACACTCAGCAAAATGACTGCTTACCACATCAGGAAAAACAATTCCGCACAACATTTCAGTGTTCAAGAACACCTGATTCCTATGTAAGTCGTAGAGACGTCGTAAGGATCACCGTCCACTCCATCTGCTTGTAATTTCAGCAATTAATTACGTGTTTAAGTCCCGGTTTCTTTGTTTCTCATATTCTCCTCAGCCGTTTGTTGCATGTTTTACCACTCAGGGTAACGTGTCCTGGCGCTCAAAGGGGGGCTCGTCCCGGCGGGTTAACATGGTGAAGGGACGTCAATGCATACCCTGTACAGTTCAAATACCCCCACTTGACTACTTTCATGACGTATTTCCTGTTTTTGGCCCTAGTGTTCTAGTGGGCTTGAAGATCCCAAGCGAGGATTTAGTGTTTGTATTTTTGTAGTTTCAAAATTCTGCAAAATACTTTGTAAGAAGTCTCTGATTGGTGCCTACTCAGAAGTTTGCTCGGACCTGGGTTGAGACCAGCAAGATTTCCAACTAACTATTGCCAATATTGCTTTAATTGATTTACTTTATGTTAAGTTTTGGTCCTCGTGTTAGTAGCCAAGGCTTAATGTATTATACTGAGCAACAGCCACATGTTAGCTTGCTACTTTCAGCATATGTTATGTTCGTCAGTTGTGCATGCATGGGAAAAGATAATAACGCATTTCAGTGTCAACATTACATTCTAATGCCACTATATTAGTGTAATTCTGTAAACTTGCGTGGAGCAGCTGCTTTTACTGTGAGTCGCTCTGAGATACGACCCAACGTGAAAGAGCATAGCATATCAATTTTTCAAAATCGAAATTATACGTTTTATGTATACAGATAAAAGGCACGCAATCCATAAATGTCATTAATGCTGCGTGCATTAGTGTTATGCTCTGTGGATCACCAGGACTGATGCGCGTTCTCGTCACACTGTATTGCTTTGGATCATCTTGCTCTATTGCAATGAATTTGCATCGTTATGCTGTTCTGTTCTCAATGGTATGTGTGATTTCACATGCAAGGGAAGATTTATAACAAAAATAACATTGTATTTAAAGCAAAACTACTCGACTAAAGCAAATAAAAACTAATTTTAGCTCTGTGTTAAAATGGGTAACTAAGAAATGGTGGAAACGTATTTATCTTTAATGAATATAAACTCCTTTTAGGAATTGATGAGGAATTGATTGTTGATTGGTCAACTTCAATTACATTGAATCAATAAAATAATTTTGCATCCGCAATAAATGTTGAACATTTTTAAATGAATTATATTTAGCGTTTGAATTAGTTGGGTTCGAATTAGTGTAGTCAAGAATGCATGACTCCGCGCTACAGTCTGCAGTAGGGACTACTTGAACTAGGGGAGGCAGGTTCAGGTCACTTGTACACGACACAATCTCTTTCTCCTCCCCCACTTCAAATCATGGACACAAAGCGAGGCGCAAAGAAAAGTGAAGAGCAAAGAGAAAACAGTGTCGCAAGGGAGCGATTGGCTGAAACGCGGATTTAAAGGAGCGATGCAAAGGAAAAGATGTGTTTCAAAATTATTGCTGCTGAATTTTTACTTTGCTAAACTTGATTTTTTTCTCTCAGTGCTTTACTTTTCTTTTGCAGATTCTTAAGTTTTACTTTCGAAGGTGCAATTTTTTGCATAATACCCTATTTTTATTTGCAAAACTTATGTTTTGTTTGCAAAACAAATTTTTTTTTCTGTTGCAAATATAATTGACCCTATTTTGGTCATATCTCATAGTTGGATCTATCACCATGTTTTTATGACCTTTGTATCTGTTTGTTTGTGTCAGTCGTTGTTTCATGTCTCTGGTGATGTTATATGGTTCCTGTTTAACCAGGTTTTTAGCTTGTTTTATGTTTACATTTTTAACTGCGTTTTGAGCCGCTCCCTGCCTAGTTCTTTATGTAGTGAACAGTACCTGACAATGCATTCCAAGGACCCAGGTTTATGTCTTGCCTCTCTCTAACTGCTGGGCTAACATAACTTGTATGTGAAAAGTGCCATCAGATAAATTAGGACAACTGCCTGACACCCCTTACAAGGCAGGTCGGAATACCTTGGTACCACGCTGGGAAGAAGAGGACATTTCTAATGTTCCACAGAATTTTGCCTGATCACCAAACCCCCTCACCCATACAGTTTAAGCCAGGGCAATCATAAAATTCTTCAGGACCGCCAGATGTGGCATAAATATCTGATAATGCAGCAGCATTAACTGAAACGAAGCTATTTTTATCAGTTACAAAAAGCTATATATTTGCATTCTTTTATACACAACATGGACAATCCACCACATACTGACTCAATACTAGGTGGAGACATATGCATTCTCAATTACAGCTGTATGTTATTCAACTGTTCACACCTTCGGTCAGTTATTAACATATGAATGAATGCATGCATGATAGTTTAACATTTTGATGTAATGTTTGATGTCACACATATTCTAGGAAAGATTAAATTATTTTGCACAGTCCCCATCTAAAACGTTACCAAATCTACTACTTAACCAAACTCAGTTGAGATTCACCCATGATAATGACAAAAAATGGTAAAAACTAATAAAGAATACTAATAAAGTTTATGGTTTCCGTCCATTTTGTTCCATAGAAATGGTTGTGTGTCTGTATGATTGTTGTGTTGTTACTTCTTGATATGGATCAAAAGGGTTGTCATGTGCTGGATATTATAAATACTCTGAAAATGCTGGACCATATTTAGATATGAAACAAGAGTAACATGTTTTGATATCGGCAGACTCACCAGTCTAACATGATGAACAATGCATCTGTAAAACAGAACAATGCTGTTCAATGTGCTGCTACACATGAAGAGAAGTCATATTTCACTTCCAAACAGTGTTTATTTATTATCTATAGAAGTACTACTCATATGGAAACAATACCCTGCAATGCTTATCTGTTCCAAAAGAATATTGTAAGGAGCCCTTCACATAGTCAATCAGAGTCATGTATAATCATAGACTATGAATCTTAGACAAAACCACAAAATACAGTTAAATATTTCCCATGTCAGTATAATTTGATTGTGTTACTTTGTTTTGAAATAAAAGTTTTTCCATTGCAAAGTCATTGACAGAAATCATGTATGAAAACTATATGCAGATATATATAGGAAATCTATAACAATTATATGTAGAGATCATAGTATTTCTGTAAGAAAATACTAGACATTAGGTAAACATTTAAGGCTTAAAGAGTAGGCACCCCAATTCCTTATTAAAAATGTATAAAATCTGCATAAAACACAATTGACACAAAATGTAAAGAAATCATTCAACCTCGATTTGAATAGTGTATGATTAAATCTAAGAAACTATAAATGACATGTACGTGAATATATGTTGTTTCCTATATTTTCTGCTGACACCATACAACATCATACAGTTGTCATAAAAGACATTTTATAGTATTCATTTATGTCCCAAAATCCTATAAATTGTATCCTTTTTAGTAAAAGTATCCTTAATCTGTCTGAATTTGTAAAGCACATGTACTGGACTAACATGAAACATAGAAGGTTAATCCGGCCGACAGATGTAATGAATTACCAGGACCAATGATAGAATGTGAGCTATGATCAAGAAACTAGTCATTGAACTCTACTATTTATATCAACCCCCGACCTTTCGTTCTTTCTCTTCAGAACATAGAAACAAAAATATTAAGAAGACATTTGAAATATGTCCTGGGTGTGACATTTAAGAACATTTGAGTTCAGTGATTCATTCCATCCCTCTTACACCAAGTCGAGCAGTTAAATCACACAATTCAGATATTAACTCTGTAGAGAAAATGACATAGAATGTTTTACTGACAATGAAATACAATTGACAGTGTACTGCTGACAGATGTTTGACGAAAGTGTTGGGGAAGTGCTTTGCTTACTGTTTTAATCATATCTGATGTTGTAGGCAAACGGTCCTTTAATCGTGAAGCCAAGATAGAAAGACACCTGGCCTTCTCTGTACACACTGGCCTCATTGTGAGGGGTGACTTGAATCTTTTGCCCATCTCTAACAGCATACACCTTAAGATGTTTCACCTCCCCGTTGATACGCTGAAGACAACTGACTTCTGAGTTTTCATCTCCTTCAGTGAGGAGCTCAAGATCAGTTCTCTGCAAATCCTTTTTGTGTGGTTTTAGAGCATGAACCAGTCTCTGCAAACCACTTCCTTTCCCTAAGAAGAACAGAGGCACCAGGTAGCGACCGTAAAGGTATTTCTGATACAGTCTCTCATATGATTGTCTCATATATTGGACACAGTTTTCAAGGTTTGGAGAGTCTTGGTTTACTGTCTGTGCTTCATCAGGCCAAAAGAGCAAAAGAATCAAGAGATAAAACTCTGGGCTTCTTTTTTTTTCTTGTGTTTTCCAAAGCTCCTGTAACCTGGCCTGAAGATCCTGAAGATTTTCACACGGCTTATCAAACTGACTCAAGATGATGTTGGCAAGAGTGTAATGAACCATTTGGGTTTCATTATTGGACTGTGGATTTGCAATTGCATTCCAATTTTGCTCAAGGACATTGATGTCGGATTGTAAGAAATGAAGTAGTCCTGCAAAAGATTTAATTTTCTTTTTATTTAGGGTCATTTCACCAGTCTGCTCAAGCTGTTTAAAATAGTGCATGTAGCACTCTTCAACATGTTCACTAAAGTAGTCTGGCTCCTCTATTTTGATGCTTGGTCTTGAGTATACCAGATACCATTCAAAGAAATCATATCTACACTCAACATCACCTCTGAGACCACTGATGTATTCTTGTGCAGGAGCCATGTCATATATGATATTGCAAACCTGGAGAAAACCAAAATAGCCCCTACTATTGAATTTGATGTTGTCTTCTGACTCGACTTCAGATGCTTCAGCTTCAGCATTAAATGCATCAATGGCAGACTTTGCAATGTCCAAACACTCTTTAATATCTCTGGATGTTTTCTTAGAATGACGTCGGAGGTGGTTTTTGCGAACTTGCCCCAATGTGTCCTTTATATGAGAATTTTCTTGATCTCTGTTAATAGCATTTAGTGCCCATTGTTCTGCCTTTTCAAATTTCTTCTCCTCCTTTACCTTAATGTAATACAAACGTGCAAGTGCTTGAGGATAAAATGGGTCTGTTGAGAAGAGAAATGAAGCCGACTTCAACAAATCAATGCACTGCTTAGTATTATTTTCCCCTTCATCCAAGATGTCAAAAATTAGTTTGGAAAACATTTCCTTTCCCGTCAGACCCTCAGGCCTTGTGACTAACATGCTTTTGCAAATTTGTTCATAACCGATCTCATTGGATTTTACCATGCTGTTCAAGAAGTCAAGAGCAATGTCAGATTTCTTCACATTGTGCTCAGTGAACAGTTTTAGACAGGCATCAGCTATCATTGGATGTGTCAGACGTATGCAGTCGGCTTTCTGTTCTCCATCTGAGAAAATAACAATAAGATCCTCGAAAGGCTTCAGTATCATTTCCAGTGAAGGCTTTCCCTCATCAGTGGGCCATTCTGATTTACCAATGAATCTCTTGCACAAAAGCTTTGACAAGTGTGAACCTGGAACATATGAATTTATCAGAGCCAGAAAACTGAAAAGTCTTGTTCCGTTTGACTTTGGGTCCTTTTCAATATGATTCACCATTTCTTCTGTGATCGCTTTCTGTGCATCCTCTCTCTGGAAACCTCTCTGCATTATGTTAAAGGAATGCAACTTCTGTGACATTTTCTTGTGTTTCTTTTTCACCTCAATCAACTTCTGATCAAACCTCTTCTTCTCATCTGGTAAAAGCTCCATTTTAAGTTTCACAACACCTGGTACTCGAACGGTGCTCTTACTTACAGCATTAATAATGATGAATCCAGGGTGATCAGCATGCTTAAGCTTCGACTGCAGATTCTTTAATAAGTGGCGTAGTGGCTTGTCATCCTTGTTATCCAACAGGAGAAGAACAATTTTCTGATGCGTTTTATTTATACTGAGCAATCCATTTGCCATATTTTCAATCTCACTTGTGAACTTCTCTTTATTTTCTGTGATATCTGTAATAAATGGTTCTCTCAGGGTTTTAAATGTGAACTCCTCACTCAAGTCTGATAGTACCTCATGGGCCAGTGTTGATCCGCTGCTGTTTTTGTGGTGCAGATTAATGGTTGTAACTTTCCTTTGGCTTTTCCCCTGTAGTAGGATCTGTTGCAGAACTTTTTCCTTGAATTGTTTTGTTTCCTCTTCAGAGAGATTTGGGGGAATTATCATTGTGTCGTTTAGTGTGTAGTCTGTAGGGATGCAGTTCAAAATGATCACAACTGGAGTGTCTGTATTGATGCCCCTCTTATGAATTTCTTCAATCAGTTTATTACAGAGAACATGCTTGATTGGAAGAACATTGTCCATCTTTTCCCTGGTGTCCAGTAACAGCAGCACAGTTCTACGATCTTGTTTTGCATGTTCTTCATTAGACAGTAGAAAAAGGTCCAACACTTGTTTTGACAGCTTAGTTTTTAGATCTGAATCGACCGCTCTGGCACATCTGAGATCTTTCCGGAAATGCCAAAGGACCTGCATGGCAAGAGTTGACCCTCCACTGCCAGACTGGTATCGTAAAGGAGCATCTGTGATAAGACAGTGTTTTCTTTTTCTTGTCTCAACTAACTGTATTAAATCATTAAAGCCGTCCCTTTTGATCAGTGGTTCTACTGTCGGCTGATTCACTGATGTGTAAAAATTCTGCCACCTTGGTGGAGCTCCTCTAAGAAAATCAATCTGCTGCTGTCTCACTCTGTCATGGTTAATGTCTTCAGTCTCAAACATGTCAGCCCACACAACATCAAGACATGAGAGGGAATCTCTAAGACTGGTTGGAACTGAGATAGTTTCATTGTCTATGGATGAAGGCACGGTGTACATTCTCATTCCGCTTTTAGTTGATCGATATGTTATCAATTGATCAGAATTTCTGTACGTTCTTATTCTTGTGCCAATGAGACCGAAATCAAGATACCTAGAAGAACGAGATCAGTTTTAATCTCATGCAAGAATCAAGACAACTAATGACTCAATGAAAACAAAAATTGTATAAAGATTAATGAAGATTACACCTAACAGAATTTGGTTTGAAGGTTTGTCCAGCAAGAACAAATAAAATGTGAATTTGGCCGACATTAGACAAAATTCACAACTAACATGCTCCGTCACCTGCATCCCTGGCATATATAAAAGCTTCTGCTAAATGACTAAATAAAACTGCAATATACCCAACCAACGGTAAAACCAAACCTACATCCTTGCAAATATTTCCTTCATGAAAAGAATAAGACATAATCAATTAAATAACATTTAAAATAACGATTATTTATTGATAACAATTAGAAGACATGTATTTAAATGCAGTTTTATTGACAAATTACCTATTCGTTGTTTTTCTAAGTGAAACTGAAAGTGACCTATTTCAAAGATATGGTGACCCATACCCGAAATGTGACCACTGCATTTAACCCATCCAGAGAGTAGTGAACACTCGTACACCGCCCTGAGAATCGAACTGGCAACCTTCTGGTCACGACTCTAACCATGAGACCATGACTGGCCACAGTCCAGGAGGTTTAAGGAGAATAATCTCTAAATCTCTATCTAACCAGGATAATCCCCAAATTTTACATCTAACATATCAGATAATCATCTTCTTTGATGACTTCTGAGTAAAAACTATTACACTGAAGAACAGGACCCTTTTTTTCCCCAATAATAATAAATTGATATACAGGGGCAAGAAATAGTATGTGAACCTTTTGGAATTTCATGGTTTTCTGAATAAATTTGTCATAAAATGTGGTCTGTTCATCATCTACATCATTGGTTTAAAATAATTGTAAAAAAATTGATCTTTCATCTCTTTATTAACTCTTTCCCGCAATTGACCAGTTATCTCGTCATTTAAAAAGAAACGCTTTCCCGCCCAAGACGAGTTTTTACGGCAATCAGTGTTATTACTGTTTTACAGCAGGTGGCGCTATTACAGAACTTTTGGAAAAAGTACAGAATCCCAGAACGTATGTTTTAGCGGTTTTTAATGATTGTTCTGAGTGGAATCCGGGCGGAATCTTTGACAAAAAAACGTTAATTATCTCAGCTGTTTAATCAAAATGATGCATTTTTTAAAACCTCCCCTCATCTAAGGAGGGATAAAAAACAAACTAATGAAGATTGAAGAATACGTTTCTTTTGTTTGAAAGCTCAGACTGTTCTTTCATTTGACATATTGTTTATCCATATATTCTTTACAGAAAATGTACTGTGAGCCATTAAATTAAGGTGAAAATGTTAAAAAACGCTGGCGTAGGCTGGCAACTTTTTTTTAAAGAGGCTGGCGAAGAATGAGTTAAGAACAAGCTAAAAAAAATACAGAGCTTGTGGAAAAAGTATGCGAAGCCTTGTGTTAATGACCTCAAAAAAGCAAATTGGAGATCAGTTTTAGCACACCTGGAGTCTTGTTAAGGTAATAAGTTTGGAGACGTGGACCAGTTTGCTCTGCACAAGAAGAAAACACTTATGTGAACCATGCCTCGCCAAAAACAGCTTTCAGAGGATCTACGATCAAGAAATGTTGATTTACATAAAACCGCCAAGGGTTACAAAGTTATTTCATAGTCTTTAGAAATCCACCAGTCTACAGTTAGGCAAGCTATCTACAAACGGAGACACTTTGGGACTGTTGCTATACCAAGAAGTGGGCGCCCAGTCAAAATGACACCAAGAGCACAACAGAGACTCATCAATGAGGTAAAGAAACAACCCTGAATGACAGCCAAAGATTTGAAGGCATCATTGGAACTTGCTAACATCTCCGTCCATGATTCTACAATACGTAAAACACTGAACAAGCATGGTATCCACGACAGGACACCACAGAGGAAGCCACTGCTTATTAAAAATTACTTTGCTGAACCCCTGAAGTTTGCAAAAAAGCATATTGACACTCCACAGTGATTTTGGCAAAATGTTTTGTGGACTGATGATGTCATGTAATGGAGGATGACACTGAAACACAGGAATGGAAGACCCAATCGCAGACAGTGGGTAAGTTAACAAGGAACTTTAATAATAAATACAAAACATGAAACAAAATCCCACAAGGGGGTAAAACAAAAGAACAGATAGGGTACACAAAAACTCACTACACTAACTAGATTGGATACAACATAAGACATAACTACAAATAACTAAACGAGACTTACATGACAATTCAGGACAAGGCGGGTGACACGAACACACGGCAGACAAGGCCGTAACCAGGGTTTGAAAATTAGTGAGGTCCAAAGTAAGGTGTTAAGAATTGTGCTATAATAACACCCACAAATGCACTCCTAAACTTCAAAATAGACAGACATGTTGATGATTGCGAAAGTTTTTTTATTCAAAATAATGTTTTACATTTCACAGACGTGTGTGTGTGTGTGTGTGTGTGTGTGCGCGTGCATGTGCGTGTACTACTCTTCATTCCTTGGCTCACTGAAATGACAAAATAAAAAAAGACAGATTCAGACTTCAGACAGAGAGTTTATAAGCAATGCAAATGCAAATGACTGTTGGATGACTATACTCTTTACAACATGCATTACCTTTCCATTGAAAGCTAGCTGTATCCTCCTGTGGCCAGAGGCATCCCACCGTCTAAGGACTCTCTCCTTGTCCAGCTTAACTTTTTGATGAACATGCATCAACGCCAGTCCTGTGAGCCTTTCACTAGACATAGAAGATCTGAGCCATGTTTTGAGCCTTCGCATTGCAGAGAATGACCGTTCACATTCACATGTTGTCACTGGAAGTGTAAGAAAATTTTTCAGCATACACTGGATGTTGGGGAAGAAGGACATCTGTGTTGTTTTCAGAGTTTCCAATGCTGATGCAGGCAGCACCCCATCTTCATAGTGAAACTTGTGCCTCCAGCATTCTATTTCCTGCTCTACTGTGTTTGGATAAGGTAGGTCCTCATGGTACCACTTTACCATTCTTTGCTCTCTTTCTTCTGTGAGTTTCTTCAAAGATTTTGGTACCAGGTAAGCTGCTAGTAATGCAGGCTCATTACTTTCAGAGAATCTCTCATCCAGCTCACTAGTTATGTGATCGATGAAGGGATAGAAAAGAATCACCCGGTAGTGGTCTTCCACTGACTCTGTAGATATGTTTGCTCTGTAATTCTGTTTTACTGTTATTCTACGCTTTGTTGGGACCACATCAACTGAGTTGGCCTATGCTGTGGCTTTTTGAAAACATGGACTGAATCCTTGCTCATTTCTTTGTTTGGCTATGACTTGCCGTACATTTCTTGCCTCCTCGTATGCTGTGATGATGTCCAAGTTGGTAGACTGCAGCTTTTTGGTTAGAGGTAGCATATAACCCAGCACTTTGTTGGCTATTACAGCAGTAATGATGGTCTCAAATGTTCCAATACTATGCCGGAGAGTACTGGCCTTTCCAGAGGTGGTAGTTACTTCTGCCTCCATGGTCTCCAAAACAGAATGTATAGCAGTGAACTGCTCCACAAAAGCACTCAGTGTGTTTGCTCTGCTACCCCATCTAGTGTCTGACATCAGTGGGATCCCTGCTGTTTTTGGTTGCCCTTCTCTTCTACTCTCTGCCCGCAGGGCATCTTTTCTGGCCCCTGTGGCTGAGAAGAACACTGCAATCTTTTCTACGATGGACATTGTGTTCCTCACCAAAGGAAGATCAGAACAACCATGCACCACAACCAAATTAAGTGCATGGCTCCTACAATGGGTGTACATTGCCCTGGGGTACAGTTCCTTGACTCTCTTTTGTACCCCACTCACTTTGCCACTCATTGTAGAGGCCCCATCATAACCCTGACCCCTTAGGAAAGTTGTTTGAAGACCCCACTTTGTCAGCTGATTAAGAATGGCTGAGGTTATTGTTGCCGCATCTTGTTTGGGCAAGGGACAGAACCCGAGAAAATCCTCCTTTATCTCTAGGTTTTCTTCCTCCTCATTGACGTAACGGACACATAAGGACATCTGTTCAGTCCCACTTATATCCATGGACTCATCAGCTAATACAGTGAAGTACTGGGCTGCCTGTATTCTATTGATTAGGGTCCCTCTGATTTCCTCTGCACAACATTCAATAAGCTCATTCTGAATTGCGGGTGAAAGGTATATTGCATTTTTGGGTGCAGTCTGCATGTGTTGCTTTAAGGCCACATCAAATTGTGCTTTCCAGTTAACGAAGTGGTTAAAGTTTCCATTCTCACTGTCCCCCTCCCAGCTCCCTCGGAATGCTACATTTCGCTGGCCAAGACACACAATTATGTCAATAATAGATAGAAGACTGTTACGATTCGCAATGACTTTTTCCTCATATTTCTGGCTGATTATTGAACTAATGTCCTTTCTTTTTTTTTGGACAACAGAAAGGAAGTTTTCTGCCTTTTCTGTGGATTTTCGGTGTCCTTCTGTTAAACTGTGTCTTGGGATGATACCTCTCTTTTCACCCACAGCATTCTTCCAGTCAGTGAAGCCCTTTGTAAGAAAACTAAAGTTTGAGCCCTTTAACTTATTAAAGCTGAGGCAATGAGCACAATATGCTGAATCCTCAAATGGTGAGTAACGAAGCCATTCATATTTTTTCTCCCACTGGACATTGTATTTTAGTTGTTTTGCGCCAAATTTCCGATAGGGATAGCTATGCTGCTCTGGTGGTATCCATCTATTTTGGAGAAAACAGGTTTTATCTCCATCTGAGAGGCTCTCGCCCTTATTTATTTTTTTCTTCATTCTCACAGGGTCAAAGGGATGAAGAGTCCCTTCATCAGTGTTCTCGCTGCCCTGCTCATCAATGATGTCATCCTCATCTAAGTTCCTCTGCTCTCTGTCCTCCTCCTCTGTCTCCTGATTTCTATCATTCTCACTGTTGCTCTCCTCCATCTTGTTTTGATCTCTATCATCCTCTCTTTTGCTCTCCTCTGTCTCCTGATCTCTATCCTTCTCACTGTTGCTCTCCTCCATCTTGTTTTGATCTCTATCCTCCTCTCTGTTGCTCTCCTCTGTCTCCTGATCTCTATCCTCCTCTCTGTTGCTCTCCTCTGTCTCCTGATCTCTATCCTTCTCACTGTTGCTCTCCTCCATCTTGTTTTGATCTCTATCCTCCTCTCTGTTGCTCTCCTCTGTCTCCTGATCTCTATCCTCCTCTCTGTTGCTCTCCTCTTTGTTCTCATATCCATCTTCCTGATCTTTCAATTTAGGCTTTTTTTTAAGAAATACATCTAACGTATTTTGCCGGAACCTTTTTGCCATTCTACACTCTCTCTGTTCTGTCTGTTTTGGAGGATAAACATTGTTAAATTAGACCTTCTTTATTGCATCACAATGGTTTATGTAACAATACTGATTACTGTAATAGATTTCCATAATAAACATTGCTATATGGATAAGTAATAATAACTTTGTCTGTGCTCTAATGCAGTGATTGTCAACTGGTTAGGCCATTGAACCCACATTTTACCATGGACATTAAGCTGCGACCCTTTTTTCGTGGAAATTGACTAATATATATATATATAAATATATGTGTGCCATCTGAAAATTTCTTCTAGAGTGGTCATTTTTATCAAGCTCGTATATTTAAGTTCAGTCATTTATATATATATATATATATAAATAAGTAGATAGATAGATAGATACACTGTATGAATATGAGGTACCGTATAAGTAACCTTAGGTAAGGTAGCAGTTCCAAAATAGTTTTTGTTAATAGTTGGTATGTGTGACGAGACCACAGTCATTTAGAAATACATTACAAAAACACAGTGAAAATAAAGTAGCATTTTGAGGGTTAAGGTCTGTTACCATGGTAAATTTGCGCGCAACGAGCACAGTAGCCTATGACTGACAGGACTGGAAAGTTCGTTTTTTTTTAGGTGAGGGAATTTTTATTTTATAACAAGTTATAAAAACGTTAGAATAATGACACCGATATAAAACTTGACAACATCTCATTTGACCGTAAATACTGAATGAGGAAAAAGCGTTTTTGATAGTCAACCGCTTTCACGCACGTCTGTCAAAATAAAAGTCTAGCGTCAGAAAAAAACAGAATTACGTTTGTTGTTTCTTTGAATGCACACTCCGCAACCCACTCAAAACGTTTTTGCGACCCACCAGTTGAAAACACTGCTTTAATTTATGTTTTTTGATGACTTAAGGTTAACTAAAGAGCATGAGACGTCATCCTGCTGGTCAGTAACGTTATTTGGCAATGGCATAGCCTATTTCATTCTGTAACAAACATATTTGTATTATGCTATTGTTTTTGTTGGTGTTAATCATTTCTTTCAGATATTAACGATGATCACTGCGTTTGTCTTACCAATGGTGGTATCTTCCTGTCAGCAATTAAGTTACAGTTTGTCTGTAAGCTTTTTTTTATTAATGTACAATGTTGCCAGATATTGCTATGAAAAACAAGCATTTTCAAAAAGAAAGAAAAAGATATCCGAAATAAGTTCAGAGCTTGTGTTTTGTGAATAAGATTAATATATCACTAACACTAACGTTCAACTTTACACTTTATAAACGTCCCAAGACTCCCAAAGTGTCACAATAAATTGGAAAAACGAGTAAAAAAACACGTATAATAGGTGCATCTGGCAACAAATGGAGGCATACCCGCGCTCTCACTCAACGCGCTCTCAAGCCCCGTTCACTGCGATAGCTTCTCGCAGCAACATGATGAATTGCAAACACTCATATGATATGGGGTGGTTTAAATGGCAAAATAATCATTCAGAGAGCTTGACATTTTATTTTTGAATATAAAAAAATGACCGAGGTCCGGACCTCGGTGACCTCATAGCTGGCTACGGCCGTGACGGCGGACACTCAAAACGATGGGCAATGAACCAGCACAAGACAAAAGACACAAGGGCATTAAATAGGAAACTATATCAAGAGAGGACAGGTGCGGGGCATGAACTAATTAACAATAATAACGAAGATACGAAAGGGTGGGAAAAGAGACGAGACCGAAAAGAGAGAGCCATAAGTGCCAAAAGTGTCTCTCTCCACAAAAAAAACATGGGGTCCAGTCATGACCCCACCACTAAGCCAAGAGAAACATGACATGATGCGGCAGAATCATGACAGATGAAACTAAGATTTAACTATATGGAAAAAACACACAGCACGTACATCTGGCGTAGAAAGGGCAAGGCATATCATCATGAAAACATCATCCCAACTGTAAAGTATGGTGGACGAAACATCCTGACTGGGTCTGCTTTGCTGCATCAGGGCCTGGCCAGCTTGAAATCATTGAGGGGAAGATGAATTCCCAAGTATATCAGACAACTCTTCAGGAGAATGTCTGTACGACAGCTGAAACGGTGTAGAAGGTGGGTGATGCAACAGTACAACGACCCAAAACACCGGAGTCTACAACAGAATGGCTTCAGAAGAACAAAATTTGGAGTGGCCAGGTCAGAGCCCAGACCTCAACCCAATAGAGATGCTTTGGATTAACCTGAAGAGGGTCTTACACATGAGACGTTAAAAGAATATGACAGAGCTAAAGCAATTCTACCAGGAAGAATGGGCTAAAATCCCTGCTCAACGATGTGCAGGTCTGATCCACAGCTACAGGAAGCGCCTGGTTGAGGTTATTGCTGCCAAGGGGGTTCAACCAGTTATTCATTCTAAGGGTTCACTTACTTTTTCCACTACCATTTGAAGGTTGAATGATTGTGATCAATACAGACATGGGAGAGAAATGTTTTGGGTCATTATTTTGAGACACATTATCTTGTCAATACCCTTGACTTGAATTTATTCAGAAAACAATGAAATTCCAAAAGGTTCACATACTTTTTCTTGCCACTGTATTAAAAGTGTTAATAACTGTGGAAACCAATCATCAGAGTCTGTGATAAGGCTCCATCTGAGGAACATGTGTGTAGATAAATCATAAATATACTTTGTATTGTCTTACCGTTCTGCTGACAGGCAGCTGTTGTCGAGTATCCAGGAGCGGTTGAGGAAACTCAAACCTTTTATATGCAAGGTACAATCCCACCCTCTTTGTGTCTTAAACCTGTTTCACCTGGAGTAACTTATGAAAATGATGACAAATACCAAGTAATGTTTATGTTGTAACTTTATATCCTTTGTTATTTATCTGTTATACACTTTTTTTGTCAAAAAGTTATTATTAAGCTTACACACAGAGACATGGATCAAACTCTAATATAAGCATTTAAGCATTATAATATATTTCCTGAAAAGAGGTTCAATTACGTTCTTCTATAAAGCAATATTCACAAAAGTAAAAACCTTTTTTTTCTGAAAATGAAAGTAAGGACACAACAGTACCGCTTCGGATGTGGCAGATAAATATACTCAGGATATTTTATCACACTAAATAATTGTTGAGTGCAGATGATTATTTGTAGATGCACTACCTTTAACATGTGTGATTGTTTTCAGTTCAGCATCACTATTTCCAATCAGACTGTTCCAAACCATACAAGATGTGACAACATTTTGCAGAAAATGAGCTGTGGTATAGTGTATGTATACACATTTGATCTATTGGCACATTTGGAAATGATTCACATCTTTTCAAAGTTTCTTCATGTAAAATAAAAGTTAACTGCACCTGATTTCACCAAGTGAGATCTGTATCTATGACACCACCAAACTCGCGGAGAATCTGTGGTTTAGAAGAATTCTGAAGTTCCTTTGGCTGAATGAGACGTTTCCTTTTATTGATCTGGAAATGAAAGTTCTCTCTGAGCACACAACAACAAGAATTTGAATACAAAGAATGTGTTCAACATACTATGTGTCAAGATCTCTACCTGTTTCTCCTGTCCTTCATTTTGTAGTTAGTTGTGTTGCTCCATTGTTGTCTTGTTCTCCTCATGTTTCCCTGCTTATGTGTTTCCCTGTTTGTTGCCATAGACGCCACACCTATCTCCTTCTCTGTTGCCATAGTTACTCATTATTTCACTATTTTGCATTTATAGCCCTGCTGGTTTCTAGTTTGTTTGTCGAATTCTCAGTTTAATTTGTCTGTCAAATGTATTAAATAAATCTTTGCCTCTCTGCCTGTTTCCTTGCCTGATGTCTGCATGCCCTTGCTTTTTGAAGTCACCAGTGTTTCATTTAGTTGGTCACTTTAGTCTCGCTTTTCAATATCTGTTGAAAAACTTCACTATGCCCACATTAAGGTTTATATAAGTGCTGATGTCTTTATGATGTATGATGTTTAGTTGAACTGAACATTATTACAGGACATGATCTATAATAACCACAACATTTGTTTATAGTAAAATGTTTTAACAACATTTTCTTTGGGATTTTATAGTCATTTCAATCAAAGCAGTCAAACTTCAGACTCTTTAATTTTCATTCTAAGAAAACACTACTGCAAGTAGGGATGGCTGACCACAAGCAGTCAAACATTTGACCAAAGAGACACATGCTGGTACATCAATGGTCCAAAAATCACGATGGAGCACAAATACAACAACGATTCACACCAGACAACTGAACACAAGGGCTATATATACACAGATAAAGGGACAAACAGGTAATGCGACACAGGTGAAAACATTACACGATAATGAATGAGACACAGCATGATGGGAACTGGAGTCCATACAAAAAACACAGGCAGTACACAGAGAAGCATAGCGCCCCCAGGTGGCGAAATGAGGAGCCAGCAACAGGGAGTGACAATTTCTCAGATCCCAAATTACATTTTCAAACACTTTGTTCAACCTCCTCACCAACACGTCACTTGAGCACAAAACGTAAAAGCAATTTCTCATTGTTTTAAAAAACTGTACAAACTGTAATTCAATACATAAAAATAACTAATAACTTTATGTGCTGTTTTGTTTACATGATCAATTGCTTACTGTATTTGCTCTGTAAACACCATGAACTGGGCTGTGATTTACCTTTCTGTGGTTTTCTTATCTGCTCCTGTAAAGCTGCTTTGGAACAATGCACATTGTGAAAAGTGCTATTTAAATTAACTTGAATTGAATTGTATGTCATGTTAAAAATATATCATACTGATTGTCTGTCTGCGATTATTCTTAATCTCCAAAACAGTTCAGCACAAATTTGTTTGGGACAGGTAACTTTTCAGAGTCATTACAAGCAAATTGGTTTAACCAGTTGTCATTATCTTTCAAGCTTATATATATTTTTAAAGTTGTATTTAAGTGGCTTTATGCCTTTATTGGGATAGGACACTGGAGAACAGAAAGGAAAGCATTGGATAGAGACAGGGGAGTGGGACCGGCAAAGGACACTTGAGACATGAATCGAACTCGGATCGGTCGCAAACGCACTGGCACTATATGTCTGTCAGAAAACAGAAGGACTCAGATGCTGGAATTCGGTAAACAGCTAATTTATTCCAAACATGCAACAAATAATCCCAAGAAGACAAAGTGACAGGGTACTGCTGGCATCAGCACAAAAAAATTAAAATCGTTCCCTCCAGCTGGGCGAGCATGCGCCGATATCCGCAAGGGTAGTGAGACTAAACAACCGAACTGTGGAGAGATGCAGAGAATAAATCCTGGTTTGTGAATACTGAGTGGAGAGCACAAGCATCAGTACAGTCTAAACGGAACAACAAACAATACATCACCACGCTGAGTGAGAGAAAGCAACGGTATAAATAGAGGGGCAGATAATGAGGAACAGGTGTGGATAATAACCGATGCTGTTGTGAGTATCTTAACCAGGGACCAGGCGGCAGAGGAATGAAAAAAAAAACTCAGGACAGGCAAAGATGCCCCATGTCATCCAGGCAACAATGTCTTTAAGAGAATGGTCCAGTATGTCTCGAGCAGGAACCCAGCATCTCTCCTCTTGACCGAAGCCCTCCCAGTCTACTAGGTATTGATGACCCCTGCGCCGCCACCTTACATTGAGGAGTCGACGTACCATGTCGGCCTGTGACCCCTTGATGAGTCAAGGGGGTGGAGGGTCAGAGGTAAAGAGTTTAAAGGGGGAACGTACAACGGGTTTAATCTTGGCTACATGAAAAACGGAGTGGACTCTCCTGAGTGTGAGTGGTAGTTTAAGGCAGACGGTTACTTGGTTTTACGATCTTGGTGACGGGGAAGGGGCCGATAAACTTGGGCCCCTGCTTACATGCGTGGAGATTGAGGGGAAGGTCTGAGGTGTATAACCAGACCCTCTGACCACACACGTAAGGATGGGCTTTGGTGTAATGGCAGTTGCCCGACGTTTGGTTGCATGCATGTGTATGTTTTTCTTTTTAGAAATTTAGGAGTCGCTTGCCCTGATTTTATTCCAAATAAGGAAGGTTGAAACATAACTGTGGCCAATGGCCAGAGGAGTGGGCTGGTCCAGGAACCCTGATTGGAATATCATGGTAGCAAATGAGAAAGGGGACGGGCTAACAAATAAGGTGATATCATATGAAACCTGATTGGTGAACAATGTGAAAAACAACAACTTGAGATTTCCATATAAAGTGTGGAGTGAGATGTACAGTTGTTGGATCTCTTCAGATGAACTCTTAATATCTCAATTGTTTGTTTGAGCAAATAAGTTGGGTTGAAATGAAACAATTCATGACAAAAACACAGAATTTCATTTGTTTTATTGTTTTTCAAATGCTTCCAGAGAGAAATGTGACTGTTGCGCTGCAATTTCCGTTTTCTTGTTTTCTGCATCTGCCATAACATGACTGTGTTTTAAATCATAACTCTGATTCAAGGATTATTTTCATACAGATGTGGCATTTTATTTTATCAAACTGCTCTGATTTAAGTACATGTTGCTTTTTATTAACAATTAAGTATATAAAAGAAACAAATCATACTTCAATGGGCTGAGTGTATTTGCAGCATATCAGCATTTATGAATGATTATTAACATAAAATAAACAATTCTGATGAATAATTCTGATGAATACCTTCTGTTCTTTAAATTGTGAGGATCAGTGCATGACTCAAGAATTTTCAGAGAGTCACATTTATGCACATTATTTAGGGAACTGTTACGATCTAATTCTTAGATCACAACAAAGTAAGGGAGACGCCACACAACCACTGCTTAAAACATGAGATTTATTTAATTTAAATAAGAAATATGAAATGTCAAGTGATCAGTGTAAATGTATGTCAGCATGTAATGTAAATAGCAAGTTCAAATGATATCAGTTCAACCAAACATAAACAACTAAAGGTCCAAATCAAAACATAATAGGAGAACTGGATCACATAATGATGACTCCAACGAGGCTGTGCGTCTCCCGTAACCCACACATCCCGTCAGCTCTCCGGTAGCCTAAATGAGCAGCAACACCAGCGAGTAACACTCTCTCTCTCCCTTCCTCCTGGTCTCTGCTCGCTCTGTGTCTTTTAAAGTGCCACGATTACGTTCAGGTGTAAAGCCACGTCCTCCGGAATCAGCCTGCAACTCAGGAACAACACACACAACTACTCACTGAGCCGTCACATACATTTCAAGCTCACAGTATTATACACAGTATTATGCTGAGCCTAACAGAACTGCATTTTTCCATTATACAGGGGATTTTGACAGGATCCTGCTTGGAGACAGGGGCTATGCCTGGAGCAAGTATTTTATGGCGCCCTTCCCTGAGCCAAACCCTGGACCTTAAACCCGTTACAATGCAGATCTAGCCAAGATAAGGGCACGCATTGAAATGACCTTTGGGCAACTAAAGGGAAGTTTTCAGTGTCTGAAAAGTCTGAGGGTTGCACGTGACAGGGCCTGTGACATTATTGTTGCATGTGTCATATTGCATAACATTGCGACCATCAGAATGGAAAAGACCCCTGTGGTGGGGGTGCAGCCTGATGATGACCTCCAGCCAGTGCACTTGGACCAACCTAGTGGCAGAGCTGCACGGGACAGAATTGTGGAACACCATTTTTGAATATAATAAAAGACAAGACAAATATTCTTAGTTCCTTGAGTTTTATTGAAAATATTCTTTATAAAGAAAATCCAGCAAGTCATCTTTTGCCTTTAATAAGAGAGTTATATTAAATCACAAATACTATGTGTGAAATAGTGTATTAGCACTTACTCTGAAGGTCCTCTTGAAGCAACTCTATCTCCAGTGCAATTTTTCTCTTTTCAAGTTGTCGAGGTCTATTCTATTCAACTCTTTCTCCTCTTAATTTATCTTTTTTCAACTCAAAATACTCAATTTTCTGTTTAAGGTGCCGTTTATATAGGGTACGGATGTCACCCTGTGTAATTTTGTGAAAAAAAGGGTCAAAACATGCCTCATGCAACAAAAGTAAAAGTACAACACTGCCACACCTCTGTATCAGCAGTTCTTTGTGCAGACTGTTCTGGAAGCCTTTCTCTAGGTGTGGACTCCTGCAACTCATGTTGCAGACAGAAAGAATAGGTACACAAGGATATACAAATTTCTTTGACAGATTTCTTCACTGTCCAGTGCAATGGAAATAAATGGGTATTACAAAGTGTTGCACTCTTTCCTTGTGATGTAAAAGTTAGAAAAACACAACTTAATGCATATGCTTCAGCCACCACTTGCTTGGTAACAGGTAAAAGTGTTGGTGTATTATCTAAAACTGCACAAAAGAGAGGGGACATAATGTCATTACAATTAACTACACTGTAAACAAAATTGTGATTAATAACTCATGGCAACATATTTTATATGAACTAAAGGTTTAGAAGTTTTCACTTTCACAAACATTTTTACACTGTACGCTGTACCAGCCATTTGAATTATACTTCATTTTTTACAGTGTACTAAGCGAATTGGAAGCTCATTTAGCCTACCAGTAATGAAGGTGTGGCTGCTACTGGTCCCTGGCTTTGGGTCTAAGGAAGAGCTGCCCCCAGGGATGCCCTCCACAATGGGTCGGTTTGAATTCAACCCGAGGGCCAGCTCTTCTGCTGGGGTATATTGTGGGGGTGCAGGACCACCACCTGTTTTTTTTCTTTCAGCCTTTTTCTTGGTGGCTGTTATAGACAAACACATCATTTAACAGTGGCTTTTAAAAAGAGGAAAAAAGTGGCTTTTTAAAATAAGGACTGTATAAGAAGTAAAGGCTACCATTTTGTAGAATATTTTTGTACTTCACTTTTACTTGTTCCCATGTTGTAGTAAAAAAGGTGGCACAAATACATACAAAAAAAGCACAAATACATACAGTAGAAAGTGATAGAAACATCTAATATGGACACCACTTACGCATTTAATTTGTCTGCTACTTTTTGCCAGCCCTCTCTCCTGGCTTTTGCAGACTTTGAGGTGTTCCCTGGTGTTTTAATTAAATTTTCAAATTCGGCATAACCTTCCATTAAAAGCTCTTGTTCTGCTTGGGAGCAAAACTGGGCGCGTTCTTTAGCCATGCTGAACAGCCAATAACAGCGTTGCTGATTATTGTTTCTACTATCGATACTTATCCCCTTTTAAACCAGTGCAAGAACGCACAATTATCTTAGATAATTCTCAATCCAGCGATACTAATCTTAAGCGGCAGGTGTATTCGGAGAACCCAATTAGCCGGATCATGATGAGCACGATGATATCATCTTGGATGTGTCATTTGATCTCGGATGTAATAAGCGACGTACGAAGAACGGGCCCCAAGTCTGTTAATTCCAAACTACAGCCCAAAGCTTAGCAGTTTACAAGAGATGCTGAGCCATAAACAGGGTCCACTTTCAAATCTCTGTGTTATTCTGCTCTTAGAATAGTTAACTTTCTGCATAGTGTCAGCATAAGATTTTCATGTTAAGAAGCTGGAGTGGTGTTTTCTCTGCCCGGGGATAACTCGAAAAAGGCAAACTGGGAGTACAGATATTTTCTGTGTTTAAATCAAATTGAAAAGAAGTGAACTTGCTTTTACAATGATGTACTGTCTATGACCTATTGCCTATTCAACAATCTTATTTTACAGCAATGGTTATTTAGAAACTAAAGGGAATAAGGAAGCTTTATTGAAGAAGGATCTGGATCTTCATATTTTCATCAAAGTATGTTCATCGATCCTGCTGAGACTCCTGTCTGAGAGATACTGCTCAAGTAATAAGGAAGAATTTTAACTTTATAGCTTGAAAAGCCAGTGAATCATGAATATCAGAGCAAACAGAGTAAACTTGGTAAAATTATAAAGAGTGGGAAACTGTTAAGTACATCTACCAAAGGCATTTGAAAAATGTTTAGAACACAAGATAAAATAGAATGTGACACATGCCTCAAAAACTAGTTTTATGGGCAAAGATTTGCAGTATGTACCTAAAAGAAAAGCTTAAAAGAAGCACCAGATGAAGACTGCGAGACCAAGGACAACTGAATCTGAGTCAATTAGATTTAGGCCTGTTACGACCCGTCCAGGATCGATCGCAACATAAACGAATATCCACACAAAATGTAACCTTTGTAAAGAAATCGTTTTATTACATAAAGGAAACACAAAATAATAAGGGTTTCTATTCAGGAGTGGTCAATGCCAAAACAATAAACAAAACCACTACTTTAATAAATACCCAACTAAATAATCTAAACGTCTTAACAAATAAAAGAAACAAAAGACAATCAATTAGCCTAACTTCCTAAACTCGAAACAGAGGGGCAAATAAAGATGGCGACACACTCCCTACTTCCCTTAAAGTAAGAACAACGACAAATCATCAATACTAAATGAAACACCAAGTAACAAAGTTTAACAGATTCTCAAACTAACATCTTAGATAATAACTAAGAACATAACAAAATCAAAATTCAAAGGTCCAACCTAACCGAATTCGGGGTAAACCCAACAAGAACCCAAATGGCCCAAAATTGACCATGAGGAGTGTTAAAGCAGCCCTTAAAAACAAAACCCGGAACGGAAGAGTCCAATCAGGAACTCCATTCAATTTGGGTCACACCGCCAACTAGAGGGAGACAGACTCGGAGAGAGAGAGAGAACAAGAAGAAAAAAACCACTGAATACATAACAGGCCTTAAAATGAAAACGTTGTGGAAAATATAATGTATGTAAATGCATTTACAAGGTTTGTCATCTCATCTGTATGTTCAGTGGTGTTATGTTTAAAAGTCTGTTGTAATACTAATCTGTATATAAAAATCAAGTCTCCGGTCTACGGATAACCCGACATTCAGGAAGTTATAGCCTGATCATTATATTACAAATTTACAATCACAATTCATATCACAGTTGTACTTATGTCTATTTTGTTTACATAAAGAAAAAACTCTGCAGAATCACAACATTCACAGTACAATAGAAAGTGTTTTATTCTCTTTGCACATATGTAGTTCCGTGATTGAGAGAGAAAACGAAGGATTCGAGAAACAAAAAAAAATTCTGAGTTTGTAAATATATACCGTATAAATAAGAAAAATAGGAGATTAGATACACACGAAAATTGGACGAGGAACATCGTGTTTTCTGCTATACAAGCTGCGATAAAGGTTGATTTGTGACAGTTTTTTTAGTTGCATGTATAGGTGGGTTTTTAGGCTGGGTTGGTATGCTTGGGTTTATTTTTTTGGTTGAAACATATGTTAATTAATTGTTAATTCCTTCACACGGTCATTGTTGTCTGGTCCTAGCCCTGCCATATGTACTGACTGTTCTTTAGTCAGCAGGTGGCTCTCCAGTAATACTTTGATACAGTGACGTTATTTTGACGTCAGGAAGTACCCCAGTCAACAAATAATCCACTTCACAGGATTCAAGGTCTTTAATCACGGCTTTCTCATGTTTCAGCCAAACATTCTGATTGAAAGTTGAATTCTGCGGAGCAGCGTTGGTCAGTGTGGATGTGGCCAGCATTGACAGATGATTGTTGGTGTGAAGTACTGGAGAGAGGTGACCTTTACTTGTGTTGTTATAATTTTTACTAACAGCTCGATTTATACCAATATTTTTTACCAGAACCTTTAGGCCGCATGCATGGCTCAGGATATCCATCCAGCTAAAGGAAAACGAAGAAACGGAATTTTTCAAAATAGACATCAACTTTTGAAGTAATATTACATTTTTCTAGAAGTTCAGACATGAGCTAGAGCACAGAATGTACAAAAACTACAAACTTCACCTTTAATCTTATTTCCGTAAAATGGATCAGCACATCTAATGTCACATCTCCCAATATTTGGGCTGCCAAACACATACACAGAGAAGATGGGAATCTTCCAGGATGTGCTGTATAAAGTTGCAAACAGATAAATTTGCTCAACCTTGTCCTCGGGAAGACACCGGCAGATGTGCTTGACTAACACGCCTGCTGGTGGTTTGAAGTCAGGGGGTGTGTCGCCCAAAAAGAAGTTTGTGCATTTACTAAAATTCATCTCCAACTTCACTCAAAGTGAAGAAACGTACAGAAGAAAGTAACTGAAAGAAGTGAAGGTATCTGATAATGAACCTCTAAAATTCATCGTCTTCCCGAGGACAAGAAGAGAGAATGCAGAGAGGAGGTTAATGCTGTCCCTTATATAGTGCTAGGGCAGGGACAGGGAATAACGGGGTTCAAAGATTCTCTTGGTGTTTTATATTCAGTGTAAATTTGTGTGAACACTACCCAAAATCTTTGCTTGATATACATGAAATATGTCTCAGATTACAGAAAATATACTCAACTCAACTCAACTCAACTTTATTTATATAGCGCTTTTTACAATTTTCATTGTTACAAAGCAGCTGTACATGAGACACATTTAATACAAGTATGAATTCTAAAGCAGCCCCCCCGGCCAGGCAGATAGTGCAAAACAATATGCAAACGGTGGTGAGGAACCCAAAACTCCCATCGAGAAAAAAAACCTCAGGGGAACCCAGGCCCAACCAGGGGATTCCAGTTCCCCTCTGGCAAAAGCTGCTGCCTCTGCACAAGCTCAACAGTGCTTGCACAACAAGGCTTAGTAAAAATATAAAAATTAAGGATTAAAGATTATCATTAACAATCTAATAGCATTTGAAATGTTGTAGGAAAAACAAAGTTGTCGCGTCCTTTATCCAGCTCTATCCTCTTAGCACTTGTCAGGTCACCGCTTTCCATTCTCAGCTCTGCCATCAGGTCTGGGCATGAACTGCATCCTGCGGTAACCTTGGAACAAAGAGACAAGACTGGCTGAGAGTAGAGTACTGTTCTGCACTCTTTGATGCAACAAGTGCAACATTTGTTGTTGGATGTGTTCCTGGTTCCGGTTGATCTAGATAATGCAGCCTAAATCCTCTGAGGATTAATATTATGGAGGTGTAGTGTATGCAAGATTAAAAAGATGAGTCTTTAGTCTAGATTTAAACTGACAGAGTGTGTCTGCCTCCCGGACCGTGCAGGGAAGAATATTCCAAAGTTTAGGCGCTAGATAAGAAAACGATCTACCACCTGCACTTGATTTTGAAATTCTAGGTATTACCAACTGACAGGACCCCTTAGAGCGTAATGTACGTGGAGGTCTGTAATACAATAGAAGTTCATTCAAATACTGCGGCGCTAGACCATGTAGGGCTTTATAGGTAATAAGCAAGATCTTAAAGTTAATGCGATGCTTTATAGGTAACCAGTGCAAGGTTGACAGAACCGGGGTTATATGCTCATACTTTTTTGTACGTGTAAGAACTCGAGCTGCCGCGTTTTGAACCAGTTGCAGTTTTTGTAATCGGCCCGCAGGGCAACCACCTAGAAGTGCATTACAGTAATCTAGTCTTGATGTCATGAATGCATGAATTAATTTCTCTGCATCTGAAAGTGACAGTATATGACGTAATTTAGATATATTCTTAAGATGGAAAAATGCAATTTTACAGGTGTTTGCGACATGGCTTTCAAATGAGAGAGTACTGTCGAATACAACGCCAAGATTCTTAGCTGATGATGAGGATTTTATGGAGCATCCGTCAATCGTTAAGCAGTATTCTTGGTTGTTACGCATAGCAGTTTTCGGTCCAGTAAGTAACACTTCTGTTTTGTCCGAGTTTAGTAGTAAAAAATTGTTACTCATCCACATTTTTAAGTCAACTATGCAATCCTTTATTCGATGAAACTGCTGGGTTTCATGAGGCATCGAGGAAATATAAAGTTGAGTATCATCAGCATAACAGTGCAAGCTAATTCCGTGTCGCTTTATTATATCTCCTAGAGGTAGCATGTATAATGCGAAGAGCAGGGGTCCCAAGACTGAGCCCTGTGGTACACCGTACTGGACTTGTGATTTGCGGGACACCTCATTGTTTATTGCTACAAATTGAAAACGGTCGGATAAATAAGACTTAAACCATTTCAATGCTATTCCGTTAATGCCAACGTAATTTTCGAGTCTATGTAGAAGTATGCTGTGGTCAATGGTGTCAAATGCAGCACTGAGGTCTAGCAGCACCAATAACGAAATACAGCCACGGTCAGACGCTAAAAGCAGATCATTTGTAACTCTGATCAAAGCAGTCTCTGTACTGTGACATGCTCGAAATCCAGACTGGAATTCATCATTAATGTCATTCCTTTGGAGGAAGGAGCATAATTGAGTTGAAACTACTTTTTCCAGAACTTTAGATATAAAAGGTAAATTCGATATAGGCCTGTAATTCCCTAGTTCTTTAGGGTCGAGTTTGGTTTTTTTTAAAAGAGGCCTTATAACAGCCACCTTAAATGCTTTAGGCACATGTCCTAATGTCAGAGATGAGTAAATAATACTAAGAAGAGGATCTATAATTTCTGGGAGCATTTCTTTCAGTAGTTTTGTAGGTATAGGGTCTAGCACGCATGTTGTTGATTTGGATGATCTAATGATTTTAGAGAGTTCATCGTGATCTACTGTAGAAAATAATTGCAATTTCTCCTTAGGGGTGCTGTAGTTAGTTTGTTCAGCGGATTTCACTACAGGTTGCATTGTTATAATTTTTTCTCTTATATCTTGGATTTTACTCGTGAAGTAGTTCATAAATTCATCACTGTTATGCTGATAATCAGAATCTGACGTCGATGACAACTTATTTTTTGTTAATTTAGCCACGGTGTTAAATAAGAACCTAGGGTTGTGATGGTTTTCCTCTATTAGTGTTGAAAAGTAGGCGGATCTAGACGTTTTTAATGCATTCCTGTAATTTCGAGTACTATCCTTCCATGCTATACGAAATACCTCTAAATTCGTTTTCTTAAAGTTGCGCTCCATTTTACGGGATGCCTTTTTTAGAGTCTGAGTGTGTTCATTATACCACGGTGTTGGGCTGCTATTTTTAATTTTCTTTAAACGCAGAGGAGCAACTATGTCTAATATTTCCGAGAAAGTAGAGTTAAAATTTTCAATAGTAGTGTCAAAATCGTCAACGTTATTACTCATGCTAGATATTTTAGACAATTCAGGCAGATTATCGAGAAACGCATCTTTGGTAGTTGAAGTGATCGTTCTACCATATTTGTAACAAGGAGTTTGATTTGCAGCCGTAGGCCATTGAAGCAAACATAATATCAGATGATGATCCGAAATGTCTTCACTCTGCTGAACGATTTTAACATCGTCCACATTTATACCATAAGAAAGTATTAAATCTAAAGTATGATTACGAAGGTGAGTGGGTCCTGACACATGTTGACTAACGCCCATGGAGTTAAGAGTGTCTTTGAAAGCCAGTCCCAAGGCATCTGTATCATTGTCTACATGGATATTAAAGTCACCGACGACAAGGACTCTATCTGCGGCCAGTACTAGTTCTGATAAGAACCCACCAAAATCTTTAATAAAATCTGTGTGGTGCCCTGGAGGCCTATATACAATAGCTAGAATAAATTTTAAAAATGTTTTGTCCTTAGTATTAGGTGTCGATACGTGAAGTACCATGACTTCAAAAGAATTGTATTTAAAATTAGACTTCTGAGAGGTAATAAAAGAATTCTTGTAAAGTGCAGCGACACCTCCCCCTCTACCTTTTAGACGAGGCTCGTGTTTATAGTAATAATCATGGGGAACGGATTCATTTAGAGTAATAAAATCATCTGGCTTTAGCCATGTTTCTGTCAAACAAAGCATGTCTATTTTATGATCGGTTATCAAATCGTTAACAAAAAGTGCTTTATTTGGGAGAGATCTAATATTAAGCAATCCGAGTCGTAACAGCTGATTATCTGTATTTTGTTCATGTTTGATTTGTTTAACGTTTATTAAATTACTTTCAAGAGGTTTACGCAATATCTTATGTTTGCTAATCCGGGGGACAGACACAGTCTCTATTTTATGTTGTTTGTAAGAAGGGATTATTACATGTTGTATATTTTGTGTATTCTGTAACGCGAGACGGCAAGCAGACAGTTGGTTAAGCCATTCTGTCTCCTTCCTGACCTGGGCCCTAGGTAGTCAGATTTTAGCATTATTAAGACTGTGTGCCAAATTTCTAGAGAGGAGGGAAACCCCATCCCAGGAGGGATGGAGACCATCTCGTTTCAACAGGTCAGGTCTGCCCTCAAAACTCTTCCAGTTATTTATAAAATCTATGTTATTCTGCAGGCACCACTCAGACAGCCAGCCATTTAATGATGATAATCTGCTATAAATCTCATCACCACGGTAAGCAGTAAGGGGGCCAGAGAATTTTACAGTGTCTGACATCGTTTTTGCGAGCTCACACACCTCTTTAATATTATCTTTAGTGATCTCCGATTGACGGAGTCTAACGTCATTTGTGCCGACATGAATAACAATCTTACTGTATTTACGATTAGCCTTAGCCAGCACATTTAAATTTGACTTGATGTCAGGCGCTCTGGCTCCCGGTAAACATTTGACTATGGTGGCTGGTGCCTCTATGTTAACGTTCCGGACAATAGAATCACCGATCACTAGGGCACTTTCAGCAGGTTTCTCAGTCGGTGCGTCACTGAGCGGGGCAAACCTGTTAGAGACTTTAATCGGAACGGTTGAGTGATGTTTTGTCCTGCGACTATGCCGTCTCACCGTCACAAAGTTTCCCAGCTGCAGGGGATTTTCAACCGGAACCGAGCTGTGTGCGCTAACATTGCTCGCATCCGAAGTGTTTTCTACAGTCCTAACACTCTTACTATCCTCAAATAAGGATTGGATGCGAGACTCTAATTCTAAAATCTTCTCCGTCAGCCTAACTACTTCCCTGCATTTATCACATGTAAAACCCTCGCCGCTGACAGAGAAGGCTAAACTAAACATATGACATGAGGTGCAAGTAACAACAATAGGAATAGAAGCCATAACTCACCGGGTATGAAGTGCAATCCTAACTTACCAAGGTTGCTTGATGAGTCTTAGTATATACGCTTAAAAAGAGAAACAGTTAGCACACAAGACAAATAGGGGGAGATGATATTCCACACTGTAAACAGAAGGCAAGCTAACACGCTAATATGCTAGCGGTGTTACGCTTCAATTAATATAGATTTAGAAAATAAAGTTATAAATAATTCGGCAACGACAATGATAGGTAACTATAGTAAAATACACTAATATTTAGACCAGGAACAAATGTGAGGTGAAGCAAGTGTCAGAGGATACAAACTAGCCGCCGGCAGCGATGCAATCAGGTGTGCAACAGGTAAAATTATGACATTACACAACCCCGCAGAGTAAAATGTCATCAGGTAATGCCTTTGTTACTGATAATAAAAATCACTGTACTATATAAATAACTAACAATCGATAATGAAGAAATGAAAGGGCAGGAACAGAGACGAGACCAGAGAGATTGTATTGAAAGCCAAAAGGGCCAAAATAAACATAAAACATGTGGCCCTCTCCACATAAAACAAGAGGTTCTGTCATGGTTAAAGAATAAAAATCCTAACAATTACAATAGGAACCATTATAAATCAATTTACCAATCAAAATGCTGTATTTCACTCATGCCCATGCTTTTATCTATGCAGAGCCTATAGTTGTCACGAACTGCTCCGAGACCCAAGGGTTGCAGATCTAAATGCAGCTTTATTAAAGGAGATCAGGTACAAACAGGCAATAAGTTCAGGGCTGTACAATCAGAAAAGGGGTCACAGGCAATGGTCTCGGAAGGCAGCAAAGATTCACAAAAGACAGCTGTGCAATCCAAGGTCCAAAAACACGGTGTAATCCAAAACAATGAACGAATGCTCAGAAATGCAGTTGACACAAAAACAAGACTTCGCCCTTGAAAGAGAGAACGCACCAGGCTTATATAGACTGAAATGACAAGGTAAACTAAAAACAGGTGAGGGTGATCAGTGTATTATGAGTCCAGGAAATGGGTTATGGGAAATGTAGTGTGCAATGACAGTCCATGTGATGAGAGGAGTGTCCTCTAGTGGATTTGAGAGTGGACACCTGGTGACTGTGATGATAGTAAATCAGATTCATATACTGTTTACTCAAAGAGTTCAACTAAAGATGAAACAACATATAGACAAAACAAACAAGCACACATGTTAATTACACAATTATTTATTAGAATGTATACTACAAAGTTCATTTGCATATTTCCCATATCAGCATAATTTGCCTGTGTTGAATGAAAAGTTTCTTTCCATTGCAAATTAGTATAGTCATTGAATAAACTCAAATATGATTAGGATATGGAGAGATAATGTAATATTGAATTAAAAGATCTTGGATTATTACATGTAAAGACAAATTATTTCTGTAATATGAGGAATGGCATATAAAGCTTGGTAAAGAAGGCACACAATTTCCTGATTAAAAAAATATGACATCTTTATAAAATACATATAAGCAATTGACACAAAATGTAGTTTTAATCTAAGAACTTTTAAAGATTTGTATATGAATATCAGTTTTTTTTTTTATGCTAATACCAAACACCATAGCAAACTGTTGGATGTAAAGCATCATTTTTACAGTATTCGTATATGACCTAAAAATCTATTATATTGTGCATGCTTTTTAATCCATTATAAATGGTATAAGTGTCCATAATCTGTACGCTTTTTTATAGGATATGTAGTGGACTAACATGAAACACAGAAGGTAATTCTGGCCAATAGATGTTATGAGTTAAGAGAACCAATGTGGTAAAACATAAACTAAAATCAATCCAAGAAAGTTGGACCATGTACCTCTACTATAACTTGTCTCATCCCGTCCACTTTCTTTCCTCACAACTTAGAAACAAAAGTATTAAGAAGATGTTTAAGATGTCATCCTGGATCTGACATTTGAGGACATTGAAGTTCATTGATTCATTCTATAGTGCTGTCAACATCAGATTTAATCTGGAGAGAAAAGGTAATAAAATGTTTAACAGGGTACTGCTTACAGATTTATAATGAATATGATAAAGTGTTTATTTGTCCTTTACTTACTGTTCTCATCATATCTGATGTTGTAAGCCACAGGACCTTTAATTGTGAAGCCAAGATAGAAAGACACCTCGCCTTCTCTGTACACAATAGCCGGTTTGTAAGGGCTGACTTGAATCTGTTGCCCATCTCTAACAGCAAACACTTCACGTTTTTTCACCTCCCCATTTATACGCTGAAGACAACTGACTTCTACATTTTCATTTCCATTAGTGAGGAGCTCCAGATCAGTTTTACTCAGTTTTTTGTGGACCAGTCTTTGCAAACCACTTCCTTTCCCTAAGAAGAACAGAGGCACCAGGAAGCGACTGCGCAGGTATTTCTGATACAGTCTCTCATATGATTGACTCATATATTGGACACAGTTTTCAAGGTTTGGAGAGTCTTGGTTTACTGGCTGTGCTTCATCAGGCCAAACGAGCAAAAGAATCAAGAGATAAAACTCTGGGCTTCTGTGTTTTTCTTCTGTTTTCCAAAGCCCCTGTAACCTGTCCTGAAGATCCTGAAGATTTTCACATGGCTTATCAAACTGACTCAAGATGATGTTGGCAAGAGTGTAATGAACCATTTTGGTTTCATTATTGGACTGTGGATTTGCGATTACATTCCAATTTTGTTCAAGGACATTGATGTCAGATTGTAAGAAATGAAGAAGTCCTGCAAAAGACTTCATTCTTTTCTCATTTAGGGTCATTTTACAAGTCTGCTCACGCTGTTTAAAATAGTTATTGTAGCACTTTTCAACATCTTTACTTAAGAAGGCTGGTTCCTCTTGTTTGCTGCTTGGTCTTGAGTAAACCAGATACCATTCAAAGAAATCATATCTGGATTCAATATCACCTCTGAGACCACTGATGTATTCTTGTTCAAGATCTTTTTTTTTATTCATTTCAAAAATTACATTGCAAACCTGGAGAAAACCAAGCAGGCCCCTATTATTGAAACTGGTGTCCTTTTCGGACTCAATTTCCGCCGCTTTTGCTTCATCGCGAAATGCATCAATGGCAGACTTTGCAATGTCCAAACACACTTCTTTTGGTGTTTTCTTAAAATTACTCAGGTGGCTTTTGTGAACTTGCCCCAATGTGTCCTTTACATGAGATTTTTCTTGATCTCTGTTAATAGCCTTTACTGCCCATTGTTCTGCCTTTTCATATTTGTTCCTCTCCTTTACCTTAATGTAATACAAACGTGCAAGTGTTTGAGGATAAAATGGGTCTGTTGAGAAGAGAAATGAAGCCGACTTCAGCAAATCAATGCACTGCTTAGTATTATTATCCCCTTCATCCAAGATGTCAAGAATCAGTTTGGAAAACATTTCCTTTCCCGTCAGACCCTCAGGCCTTGTGACTAACATGCTCATGCAAAGTTGTTCATAACCGATCTCATTAGATTTTACCATGCTGTTCAAGAAGTCAAGAGCAATGTCAGATTTCTTCACATTGTGATCAGTGAACAGTTTGAGACAGGCATCAGCTATCATTGGATGTGCCAGACGTATGCAGTCGGCTTTCTGTTCTCCATCTGAGAAAATAACAATAAGATCCTCGAAAGGCTTCAGTATCATTTCCAGTGAAGGTTTTCCCTCATCAGTGGGCCATTCTGATTGGTCAATGAATCTCTTGCACAAAAGCTTTGACAAGTGTGAACCTGGAACATATGAATTTATCAAAGCCAAAAATCTAAACAGTCGTGTTCCGCTTGACTTTGAGTCGTTTTCAATATGATTCGTTATTTCATCTGTGATCACTTTCTCTGCATCCTCTCTCTGGAAACCTCTCTGCATTATGTTAAAGGAATGCAACTTCTGTGACATTTTCTTGTATTCCCTTTTCACCTCCAGTGACTTCTGAGCAAACCTCTTCTTCTCATCTGGTAAAAGCTCCATTTTAAGTTTCACATCATCTGGTAGTCGAACGGTGCTCTTGCTTACAGAATTGATAATGATGAATGCTGGGTGATCAGCACGCTGAAGCTTGAATTGCAGATTCTTTAATAAGATGCGTAGTGGCTTGTCATCTTTGTTATCCAACAGGAGAAGAACAATTTCTTTATGTGTCTCACTTGTATTAAATGATTCTCTCGTGGTTTTAAATGTGAACTCCTCACTCAAGTCTGACATCACCTCATGGGCCAGTGTTGATCCGCTGCTGTTTTTGTGGTGCAGATTAATGGATGTAACTTTCCTTTGGCTTTTCCACTGTAGTAGGATCTGTTGCAGAACTTTTTCCTTGAATTGTTCTGTTGTCTCTTCAGAGAGATTTGGGGGAATTATTATTGTGTCGGTTAGTGTGAAGTCTGTTGGGATGCAGTTCAAAATGATCACAACTGGAGTGTCTGTGTTGATGCCCCTCTTATGAATTTCTTCAATCAGTTTATTACAGAGAACATTCTTCATTGCCACATAATTGTCCATCTTTTCCCTGGTGTCCAGTAACAGCAGCACAGTTCTCCGATCTTGTTTTGCATGTTCTTCATTAGACAGTAGAAAAAGGTCCAGCACTTGTTTTGACAGGTCTGACAGCTTAGTTTTTAGATCTGAATCGATCGCTTTGGCACATCTGAGATCTTTCCGGAAATGCCAAAGCACCTGCATGGCAAGAGTTGACCCTCCACTGCCAGACTGGTATCGTAAAGGAGCATCACTGATAAGAGCGCCTTTTCTTTTTCTTGTCTCAACTAACTGTATTAAATCATTAAAACCGTCCCTTTCGACTAGTGGTACTACTGTTGGCTGATTCACTGATGTGTAAAATGTCAGAAACTTTGGTGGAGCTCCTCTAAGAAAATCAATCTGCTGCTGTCTCACTCTGTCATGGTCAATGTCTTCAGTCTCAAACATGTCAGCCCACACAACATCAAGACATGAGAGAGAATCTCTAAGACTGGTTGGAACTGAGATAGTTTCATTGTCTGTGGATGAAGGCACGGTGTACATTCTCAGTCTTGTTTAAGTTTGTCTTTTTTTCTTTCTAGTGGAGTTGTTTGTGTGAAGGGTCTCGAAATTGTTGTTCAAATAAGTTTTTATTCTAGTGCCAAGGAGAAATCAATATACCTGGAAGAACGAGATACGTATCATTCTCATGCAAGAAAAAAAACATATAAAAGATTAATAAATAAAAGATTAATGAAGATGACACCTAACAGAGATTAAGAAAAATACACTTGACATTTATTATTTTCTTTAAATAAAACGATCTGTCTCCTGCATCCCTGCAATATTCCCCAATTAACTTTGGAACCAAACCTTCAGCCTTGCAAGTATTTGCTCTGTGGAAATAATACATTTGATCAATTAAATAACATATAATAACAGAGAGAAGATGTTTCGTATCAGGCGTAATCAAAACAGAGAAAATACGCAAAATCATACTAAAACACAACGACTGACAATGAACAGAAGAAACAGAAGTATAAATACACAGAATGATGATCAGCTAACTAGACCAGAAGCTCCTCACTGCAGAACACAAGGTCCAGGGTTAAAGGTCGGATACAGATCCAGTCTCCTCCCACTTTATTCTGAGTGTCATACATGTCATTGTTGCTCTACCATTTCTGCATTACATCGTAACTAAAGTAAGTTATTCTTTTGACGAAAAAACAAACTTGCTGAAAACAAACTTTACTTAATTACTTGTTTTATTAGATGTAGGTTAACATATATTTAACTCTGATAATGCCTACACTAAATTATGGATCTATCTCGACTATTAATCAAATATAGACTAACATTAATAAAAGCCAACATTTCCACCCACAGGTTGCAACTTACTCGCCAAATTGCGTCAAAGTGGGAGGAGATGGATCTGGACCCACTCTTGTTCCCTGGACTTCGTGATCTATGAGGACCATCTCCTATAATGGACATTTGCCCCAGCAGCAGTGTATTGATATATTTACAATGTTAATAACTGAGGAAAGCTGTCACAACAGACTGAGAAAAGGGTTCATTTGAAGCACATCTGTTTTTCCTACAATTTCAGTAGTTGAATCACTTTTATATAATAGTGAAAAGCATGAATTGTCTTACCGTTCTGTTGACAGTCAGCTGTTGTCCAGTACTCTGTAGCAACAAATGTTCTCTGAACCTTTTATGTGCAAATTTTTTGGTAAAATCCCTCCCTCTTTGTGTCATAAACATGTTTTATTTTTTTATGAAATAATGACTCGCTACGAAACAGAAATACATTTTTGTGTTTGATTTGCACAATTTAATTCGCCATTTACCTTTATGACATCAATACATTCTGTCAAGTTGATGCATTTATCAAAGACAGTTTTAAGCAAATTTTATAAAAATTTTGTCAACGTAGTTATAGATCTACTGAAAGAGGTCAAAGTTATTTAGAGCAATAATCATAAAGTAATTGCATTTCTCTGAAAATGAAAGTAAGAACACAGTAGTACCTGCTATGAAAGTGGCAGATTTATACACAATATTCTTCTAAAAGCTAACTCTGATGTTTGACAAACAGTCATCAGTAGACATTTACAGTATTATTTTTATGTCACGGCTAGATATACCAGGAGCCTCGGAGGGATACATAAACTGGAGACTGTTAATTCAAACCTCACTAACATGAGACTATTTTATAGTGGCTATACTTACATTTTATTACAAATTCTATAAAAATCATGTAAGCGTAGTTATATATCTAACGAAAAGAGGTCAGAGGTTCTTTCAAGCTGTAGTCATAAAAGTAATTGCATTTTTATGAAAATGAAGGTTAGAACACAAAAGCACCTGCTTTGAAAGTAGTAGATTGACATAAAATATTCTGCTAGAAACTTATTCTAATGTTTGATTACCAGAAATCATTATGCCTTGTAAATGGGTTAGCAGAGGAATTCAAAAACGTATTTCAGTGAAGATGATGTTTTAGATAATTTATTTCCTTTAATTTGTGGATATTTGACAAATATGCTGTTAAATGTTTTTGTACAAAACATAAAGTGTAACTAACTTTTACTTTCACATTTTTACTGAACTGTACTGAAAATGTGTTCTGAAATGGTGTGACGGCAAACATTTAGAAAAAATATAATAATAAATAAATAGCACATGAGAGCTTTATCTTCATTGTTAGACATTCATAGTATTATCTATATTTTTAAGTTATGGTTAGATTTACCAGGAGCCTCGGAGGGATACATAAACGGGTAACACGGGTAACACACGGAGGAGGAATGGGATGCACGACAAACGTAAATCCAAGTGCAAAAGGGGTTTAATGACAACAGACACGGGACCATACAACCAGGTTTACATTACAATACTCGACAAAGAACTAAGGAACATACAGGGCTTAAATACAAGGGGAAACCACTCAGGGAAAACAGAATCAGGTGCGGGACTAATTAACAATGAGGAGGGACAGGCGAAAACAATGAACAAGGCAAAACACATGAGGAACACTGGCTGAAGTGTTACAAGAAGCTGCAGTATATAGTGAATGTAAATACTTAAGCATCCTTCAGACGCTGATATTCACCCCCATTCTCCCCACCACCACAAGGTTGAATACTGTCTGCACATCGCGGGGGGTGGGGAGGTCTTCAAATGTACTTCGTCAGACTCGGGCTCAAAATGCTAAGATGAAATCCCCACCATCTCTATCTATACACTGTATATAATATGTAACCTGTAAACCGTAATCCAGCAATGATGGTAGGCATTCCATTTGCGACACATGATGAACGCTGTAACAAATTCAAGGAATGGGAAGAAGTAGGTGGGAATTGGCGAACGTTCAACATCTTTTAATAAAAAATAAACAAACCATAAAACGAAAGTAAAAACACAAACATAACATAAAATCCAGGCCTGGTCCTCTCTCTGGTCGCTCGACCTTTTATGCTTCCGATCTCCTCCAAAGAGATGCGATAACATCCGTGCAACGCGCAGCTGACACACAACTCGCTCTTGTCCTGCATTTCTCATTACAAACGCGTTTGACCAATCACAGCAGACTACACCACCTGACCAATCACATGAAACTAGGCTAGCGGATAGGAGGGGATTTGACAGGTGAATCGAGGAACGAATCATTTGAGAGTCAGTCGTAGAAGTAGAAGTAAGGTTAGAATAACACCTAATTTTACGACATAATAGTGTTTTTACACCTTCTATGTACATAAACTTGTTGTTGGACAATCCTTAAACCAAAGTAGGTCCTTAAAAATCATATGCTATTCACTCTTTAACACTTAGGAACCTTTACGTATCACACAGATTAAAGTCTGACTAGAAATAGGTATAAAATTACATAATTTGATTTTTTTCATTCCATTCCATTCCATTTTCTACCGCTTATCCGAACTACCTCGGGTCACGGGGAGCCTGCGCCTATCTCAGGAGTCATCGGGCATCAGGATACACCCTGGATGGAGTGCCAACCCATCGCAGGGCACACACACTCACTCATTCACTCACGCACTCACACCCTACGGACAATTTTTCCAGAGATGCCAATCAACCTACCATGCATGTCTTTGGACCAGGGGAGGAAACCGGAGTACCCGGAGGAAACCCCCGAGGCACGGGGAGAACATGCAAACTCCACACACACAAGTCAGAAGCGGGAATCGAACTCCCAACCCTGGAGGTGTGAGGCGAACGTGCTAACCACTAAGCCACCGTGCCAAATTAGGTTAAACAACAATATAGCCCACGGTTTAAAGATGAAATGATTCAATCTCATTTATGAATAGTTTGGGAATAATAGTACAATACATAACATAAGATTGAAAATTTCATAATGAAACATTATCATTGAAACATTATGGCAGATATAATATTATTACTCAATTATAAATTAGCTAAATGATAATAAAACTGGCCTCAACATCCTTCGATCCATTCATAGATTTTGTTCTGTGGTTTTGATGATCTCTTGTGGACCTCAGATACAACAGCAGACATGTATTTTGTCCCAAAATATAAATAAAATCACATGAATCGGTGTCATTTGTAATCTTTTACACCTCCATATAAAAAAAAGTGTTTAGTATGCTAAGCATTTGCTACAATAAATTGTAGTGAAATTATTAGATATTGTGTTTTTGAACATTACCAAAGTAAATGATGCTATAGGTTTTACCACAGCTTGTCAGTTTACAATATTTAATACAACAGAATACGCCATACAAAAAAAATACATGTACATAAAAATAGAATTCCCATAAAACAGCCTACAACTGCTTACTATCACTATATACATTAATATAGGCTACTTTAGTAAACACTTGAGTAAATGACAGTATTTTTTTGTGTGCTAGTACTTTAAAGGTTTAAAGAATGTGTCTGCGGTTTTAAAGCCATAATTCATCTTCCTCTTGTATTTTGAAATGCCATCTTCCTTGTCTATGTCACTATGATGTGTATTTAGATCGTGCTTACCTATACGGAATGACATATGACATGGGACCACGTGCAATGTCACGCATGAATGACACGTGGTTACGTAAATGACGACATTACGACTATATGTTTAATACATTTTATGCAAATTTTCCCATTTTGGGACTCGCAATAGGAGAAAACAAAGCCGTCTTTACACGATATTACATCTTTAGGCGCAAATAAAGCGTCCACGCGTTATAGCGTCTATACACGTTACGTCTAAATAAATATTTGCTAAAACGGCCTTCCGTAGTGGTGTTGTCTGTGGGCTCTCACTAGTGTCTTGTTGCTGTAACGTTAGCTGTTTATTGTCATTTATAACAGGTGTTTCAGAGGTAAGTGCATTAATGGCACAACTTGAGTTGGTCTGCCCAACGTCATGAAAATACCAAAATAATAAGTAGTACATAAACTGTGACCATGAAGCTGCTTTATTGGATTAGTTGGCTTGATGTTTCTTTTTTTTTTTTTTTTTTGAGTTAAAAAATGTATACAACAAAATGGTATCAATAACTATACAAAGGAAAGTAATCTGGTACGGAAGGCTCAACACTGTATCCATATTATTCCCAGACAAAGGAAATATTACAAAAAATCAAAGCAAAACATAAAAGAAAATTATATAAAAATAAAATAATGACAACATATACAAAAAGAGCTTCAATAATTTTAATGCCTTTTGACTTTTCATGTTACCAAGGGCATCTGAGAAGTATTTTAGATCCTTTCTAAATACAAAAAAACAGGCGAGGAGATTTAAAATATCTGCATTTGTGTATAAAGTGTTTCGCTATTAATATTAATCAGATTGTTCAAAACTGAGCACCCTTTGGTAATTCCAAACTGTATAACTTGTGAGAGTGAAATCATCACCAAATATACCCCTTTCTACCATCCAGTCCTACAAAGCTTTCCAGAAAGCCTGAGACATCTACAGTGGGTACGGAAAGTATTCAGACCCCTTAAATGTTTCACTCTTTTTTTATTGCAGCCATTTGCTAAAATCATTCAAGTTCATTTATTCCTCATCAATGTACACACAGCACCCCATATTGACAGAAAAACACAGAATTGTTGAAATTTTTGCTAATTTATTAAAAAAGAAAAACGGAAATATCACATGGTTCTAAGTATTCAGACCCTTTGCTCTGTATTTAGTAGAAGCACCCTTTTGATTTAATACAGCCATGAGTCCTTTTGGGAAAGATGCAACAAGTTTTTCACACCTGGATTTGGGGATACTGAGGTCCGGAGCACTCTGGAGAAGCACTGTAAAAAATCCAACTTGCAAATTGTAAACTCAGTTTAAAAATGTAAATTAAGTGGACAAATTTTGGGGAACATTGTTGAGTTTACTCATAAAAACGAGTTATCTCCATGTTTATTACTTCTTTGTTCAGTGAATGTAAGGGCATAAGTTGAATAAACGTAACATTTAGATTTCATGGTTTGACCGTTAAACTTCCTATTACTGCGCATGCGTGGTACCTCTTCGCGGTATCTTGCGCGGGGTTTCCTCTAACAGCCACGCCATCGAAAGGACTGGATTTCGCCTAGTTCAGGTAAGATTTCTTTTAGGCTTATTATTGAAATTAAACTGCGCACATGGATTGTAAAGTGCAATAATATGTGTCTAAAAGTCAAAACTCGGTCTGATGCACGTAGTTATATTTTAAAACGAGCTCAGACAACGAGTTAGCGATCTGCATAGTTCAGCTGCTAACATATAATATGTGCATAAAATATACGGTTATATGCTGGTATTTAACACAATAAAACGTAACGTTACATGTGTGGATTATGTGTTGTAGACATGCCAATATCGTCCATTCATGCTTACTTTTATTTTGTTTACGTAGTATTCTCGTTCCAGTAAACGAGTGGTGCGAGTTTAAATTTATTTGTTATCTATTTTCCACTTTGGCATCAAACTAATATAGAAAACGTGAGGATTTTATTAGACGTCGCGTTATTCCGACCACAGCACAGTCCAGTTGACAAAAGTTGTCATTTATGTCGGATATGAGAGAAATTAAATAAAGGTTAAATAAAAGGGAAACGGAAACAATTCACGTTGCTCGTTTGCGCAATATCGGGCCGTTTATATGAAAAGATCCAGTTAAAAGGGAAAACAGCGGAATTAACAACGTCGCAACGCCTTAAATCCACATATAATTCACCGTGTAAGGTTAGTCATACGGTTATGTGTAGTAGCCAAATGATTTTGCGTGTTTTAAAGTACTTCATTCTCAAGTCTGCATTATCCAATTAAAATTTTGTAATTTTTTATGTGACTACTAACACCGTGTCTTCACCGGATGCGACTCGAGAAGAAACAATAGAACACATTAGAACACATTATAATTTTAAATGTTGTCCACACCGGTGTTATGCTGAAAAATGCACCCCTGCCAGATTATGCACCCCCTCATCCCCACAATGGTTAGGGTTAGGATTAGGTGTTAGGGGAGGGGTTAGGATTAGGTGTGGGGAGGGGAGTGGTTAGAATTAGCCAATCAGACAGCGTGTGTTTGAAGGGGGTGCTTAATCTGGCAGGGGTGCATTTTTCGGCACAACACCGGACGTGGCGTGGCGTCCTGTGTAGACACGGTGTAAAAACGTTATTTTTTTATTCATCTTGCTTTTGAAAAACGTATAAATACAAAACAAATATAAATGAATGTTAAAAAAACTGAAACTGATTTTTGTCTTTGGAGATTTCGTATATATTTGTGTGTGTGTTTAAACATTTAATCTGCAGTGTTACATTTATTTTAAAGTAACATATTTTTTTCCTAGGTTTGGAATGCAGTGTAAACTTTGCAAATTTGCACACAGTAGCAGAGAGGTCCTCCTAAAACACTACAGGTTTCACCACTATCAAGGGCGATCCTGGCAGCAGCCTTGCCTGTATACTGACTGTATCTGCACTTTCAATACTATAGGTGCATTAAAATCCCATTTGACAAGAGAACACAAACAGACCGGTGCAGTGACAGAGCACTTCAATTTTACATGCCAGTTATGTGATTTTAAAGATGTTTGTCAGCCATCTCAGTTTTTAAACCACATAAGAAACCATTTAAAGAGAAAGGACACAGTCAAATGTCCTTATAGAGGTTGTGAGTTGACAACCAATGTCAGGAATTAAAGAAGAAACGTCTCAACATGGCATTTGTTGACTCAAAAATGGAATTGATATTCTCATTGAGAAGACAGGAGATAGTTGAAGAAGAACCTCTTGTAGCTGATATCCTAAAACAATGGCCAGCATTGTTTTTGGAAGATCAAGTAAGTTTTAAAGATTAATTTGTTTTTTTGTTTTCCTTGTTAGATGAGTGGACTTACTGTAAACTTACTGTATTCTTATTGTTAATTGTTTTTTTTTTAGATATGTGCTGAGTTTTACAGAATCACACAAATAAACCTGAAGAGTGCATTTTTCTCTCCTCTGGATGAATATGCACCACGGTTGATCAAGTTGTATAGGGTACGCGGTGGAGCACATGAAAATGATTTGAAGACCCTCCTGGACCAACTTCATCATCAGGTAATTTAGAGTGTGTTCCTAAATCTGTCATTAAGGACAACCTTTTATGATTTGTTTGTGTGTAACTTGGGTATTTTAGAATCAACCTAAACACAGTTTTAAGCGTATAATTTTTTCCATATTTGTCTTTCTTTGTCTCGCAGACCTCCGATGTTCTTGCTCACAGAAAGGCTACAGCTCCCAAAGGTCTACCTTTGTTTATGAGGGAAAAGCCTGAACATTTCGTGAAGACTTGCCTGGTAAGATGATTTATCAGCACATACATTTATACTTCAAATCTATCTCCAGATCCTATCAGGGGGTAACAGCTTTGTCTTGAATCAAAAACTGCCATGACATAGAAGACTAAGTGATGGTATAAAGTAGTTCAGTGTTTGGATTTCTGATTTCATCTGAAACATAAAACAAATTGTTTATTCTTAAGATTGATAATAGTCAGTTACTTCTGTATAACACTGCCATTGAGATGGAGACATTCCATCTGATCTCCAACCGGTGGAAGAAAAATACAGCATGAAACTCAATCATAAGATGAATCAGTAATGTAGCAAAAACCAAAAGGCAAGTGATATTAATATCAAATAACACACCAGAAAATAAGTATAGATAATATTAACAACAAATGAAATGATTTGCTTACCCTTGTGTTTTTTGCTCTTACTGTCTGAATGCAGTTACATAATTCAAATAAATATGTTTTTTGACCTTGTTTTATGCTGCTTTTTTCTGCAGGACACAGAGCCAGAAGAAAACCATACAAAAGGGATGAAGATGGGGATCTTAACCATCATTAAAGATGACGTTGCGACCATCCACTCAAACCCAAATCTAAGGTTCCTGTCTCTGGTTCTAGAGGACCATATCGTGCTGGATAATGTGCAAGACCTTCCCACTGCTATGGCTCTTCTCTTTGGCTTGATTTATGCCTTGAACATGAACTATCCTAAAGAACTTAAATACACCTTTGAAGTGATTCAAAAGGTGTTTATTGGTCTTGACCCCCAGTGCTCAGCAAGAGTCCAGTCCTTCAAAAACAAACTTTTAATGTCTAAATAGCTGGGTACTTTAAGCGTACGGCAAGAACCATGCTCTTCTTGTTGTTCCAGCCGATGTTTAAAAGTTAAACAAATCGGTCAAAAATCTTTTCATATAATGAACCTTAAATATTCATACAGTTGTATAACTGGATTGCTCAAACACATTTGTTCAAATGTTTTGAATTCTAGATCTTGTTCATATTACGAAGCCTTTTAAGACTGTCCCTCGTGCACCTTGTTACTCTAGCACTTTAAAATAAGTTGTGATTTAATAGCACGGATAAGAATACAGAGAAGGGCAAGCACTTAATTTTTCCTAAGTTAAAACATATGTCGAAAAGGGAAATATTTTCAGTTTTCTGTTATGTATTTTAAATACTCATTTTACAGTTGTGGAACTGGATTACTCAAACATATTGCAATTTGTAGAATTCTGAAGTCTTCATTGATACAGCACTTTAAAACTGTTGCTCTTGCAATTTGTTACTCCAGCACTTAAAAAAGATGTTGTGCTGTAATGTCACTTTAAAAGCATGCCACTTAAGGGTCCTCCGTGTGACCACTCGTTAATAAAAAATTTCTGTAATGATGGGATAGTCTTTTGTATTACTTCTTCAGCATGGTTTACACAATTTACAGCATGGCTTATAAATTTGAATGCAAGATCATTCAAAGATAAATTAAAAGATAAACAATAAGGCAACCAGCTGCAAAGCTATTTTGAGTTGACTGAACTTCATTCCCATGCAGTTGTTGCTACTCGTTTTTTAAAATTCACTTAACTCCCCTATCCACCTTCACTGAACTTTCAAAAATGATTTGGCACAACTTCAACCACCGAAGTTGAGTGAACTCAAAAATGCTTTGCAGCTGGTTTCTTTATTTTTTTAAGTTGACTCAACTTTTTATTTTTTACAGTGAGGTTTTAATCCAGCATTCATCTTTCCCTCGATTGCAACCAGTCGTCCTGTCCCTGCAGCTGAAAAACACCCCCACAGGATGATGCTGCCACCACCATGCTTCAATGTTGGGACTGTATTGGACAGGTGATGAGAAGTGCCTTGTTTTCTCCACACATGCCACTTAGAATTAAGTCCAAAAAGTTCAATTTGGTCTCATCAGAGCAGAGAATCTTATTTGTGTGTTTTTTAGCAAACTCCATGCGGGATTTCGTGTGTCTTGCACTGAGGAGAGGCTTCCGTCGGGCCACTCTGCCTAAAAGCCCCGACTGGTGGAGGTTGACTTTCTACAACTTTCTCCCATCTCCCGAATGCATCTCTGGAGCTCAGCCACAGTGATCTTTGGGTTCTTCTTTACCTCTCTCCCCAAGGCTCTTCTCCCCCGATAGCTCAGTTTGGCCGGACGGCCAGCTCTAAGAAGGGTTCTGGTCGTCCCAAACGCCATCCATTTAAGGATTACGGAGGCCGCTGTACACTTAGGAACCTTAAATTCAGCAGATTTTTTTTGTAACCTTGGCCAGATCTGTACCTTGCCACAATTCTGTCTCTGAGCTCTTCAGGCAGTTCCTTTGACCTCATGATTCTCATTTGCTCTGACATGCACTGTGAGCTGTAAGGTCTTATATAGACAGGTGTGTGGCTTTCCTAATCAAGTCCAATCAGTATAATTAAGTACAGCTGGACTCATATGAAGGAGTAGAACTATCTCAAGGATGACAAGAAGAAATGGACAGGACCTGAGTTAAATATATGAGTGTCACAGCAAAGGGTCTGAATACTTAGGACCATGTGATATTTCAGTTTTTCTTTTGTAATAAATCTACAAAAATGTCAACAATTCTGTGTTTTTCTGTCAATATGGGGTGCTGTGTGTACATTAATGATGAAAAAAAAATGAACTTAAATGATTTTAGCAATTGACTACAATATAACAAAGAGTGAAAAATTTAAGGGGGTCTGAATACTTTCCGTGCCCACTTTAACAAGTAAATAATATATGTTCTCAATCTTCAGATAATTGTTTGCATAAATGATGAGGCACATTTTCTAAATTAAAATTTAAATGTAAAAATGTATTGGAGCTAGATGTGTTTTTTTTTTTTATTATAATGCATAACTTACATATTTACATACATACCGAATACAATCAGGTTAAATTAATTTAAGTCTTTGAATAAATCATCGTAATTAGTCAAAAAGTGAATTTTTTTTGTTATATACAAGTCTGAGATGAGACAATTGAGTTAACTTCGGCACTGAAAATTTGAAAATATAAAGGGGATTTCAGCCATTTTTGTTTATGAATAAATCATTTTGTGTATAAAATAAAATAATTAACAACATTTTCAAGAGAGCGTCTTTCGGGGCATTCATAGTAGAAGATAACATCTTTAAGAGTGAAATTATGGGATACATGTCATGATTCAGTCTCACCTTGTCAGGTATTTCTTGGTCTAGAGCAGGGCTCCTCAAATCTTACCCTGGAGGGCCGGAGCACTGCAGAGTTTTGCTCCAGCCCTGATCAAACACACCTGAGCAAGCTAATCAAGCTGTTCAGTATCGCTAGAAAATCACAGGTGTGCAAGTTTGATCAGGGTTGGATCTAAACTCTGCAGTGCTCCGGCCCTCCAGGGTAAGATTTGAATAGCCCTGGTCTAGAGGTAGAAGCATACAGGGTCATTTGTTTTATGTGTGAGAAAGACTATTTTGGCACCTATTTGTCGCCATACTATCTCTCTCCGGTCTTGTCATTGTTCCTACCCTCCTGTTTCCTAGTTGTGTTAATTGGTTTATCCCCTGTAACCTGTCCCCTCTTGATTTGGTTCCCTTTATATCGACCTCGCACAGCTTGTCTTGTGCTGGTTCATTGTTTGTCTGCGCGCCATGTGGGTGAGTTCTTGTTCCTTGGAGTTATGTTAGTCTAGTTTATTGCAGTTTAATGTCAAGTGTTGTTATGAGTCTAGTCTAGTCTAGTCTAGTCTAGTCTAGTCTAGTCTAGTCAGGACATGTTCCTGTTGTCATGTTTTATGTTACCCCCTCGTGGGTGTTTGTTTTGCATTTTAATATTTATTAAAGTCTTGTTAAAACCCCTTACTTTCCTGTCTGCACTTGGGTCCTCTGTCTCTCACCTCACCTCACCCACCATTAGTGTTTCACGACGATACATTTATGGGGCTAAACAAATACAGTATATGCTTAAATCACTCAAGAATTGTCTTTAAAACACAATCACAAAATAAATGTGTGGCTGTTTCTTTCATAAGGCCACAAAAAGAGCAATTTTTATCAATATCAGGATATATGGAAATAGACAAATTAAAAGTATATATTTTGTGAAGTAATTTGAAATGTACCTCCATAACCTTGTTAGATATACAAAATTTACCAGGCAAAAGCCAGGCTTTTCTCCAATTTACAGTCAATACGAAAGAGCCAGTAGAATTTACCCCATGAACTCAGTCATTCTTCTTTTCTTTTGAAAAAGTCTACGAATGTTACTATTCAATTTCCTATCAAGAATGCCAAGATTCCCATAATATAGAGAAGGATAAACACTGTGACCTTCAGAAAATCTAAGGTGGTTACTGACTATTTGAACTAAGCCGGATGGTATAGCTCTTACCAAAGAGTTCAATTCCTTTGATGGGACTGGAAAATTATGGAGATTAAAAAAATCATAATTTAGAATATTGCCCGAATCATCAAACAAAGATAAAATGCAGTTGAAATTATTGTCAAACCATCTACGAAAAAAAGAGTAATGCTCTATTGCAATGAATTTGCATCGTTATGCTGGTTTGTTTTCAATGGTTTGTGTGATTTCACATGCAAGAGAAAATTTATAACAAAAATAACATTTTATTTAAAGCAAAACTTCTCGACTTAAGGAAATAAAAACTAATTGTAGCACCGGATTAAAATGTGTAATTAAGAAATGGTGGAAACGTATTTATCTTTAATTTTTTTTATTCAACTATAATATAATGAATATAAACTCCTTTTAGGAATTGATTGTTGATTGGTCAACTTCAATTACATTGAATCAATAAAATCATTTTGCATCCGCAATAAATGTTGAAAATTTTTAAATGAATTAAATTTAGCGTTTGAATTAGTTGGGTTCGAATTAGTGTAGTCAAGAATGCATGACTCCGCGCTACAGTCTGCAGTAGGGACTACTTGAACTAGGGGAGGCAGGTTCAGGTCACTTGTACACGCCCCAATCTCTTTCTCCTCCCCCACTTCAAATCAGGGACACAAAGCGAGGCGCAAAGAAAAGTGAAGAGCAAAGAGAAAACCGTGTCGCAACGGAGCGATTGGCTGAAACGCGGATTTAAAGGAGCGATGCAAAGGAAAAGATGTGTTGCAAAATTATTGCTGCTGAATTTTTGCTTTGCTAAACTTGATTTTTTTTTCTCTCAGTGCTTTACTTTTCTTTTGCAGATTCTTAAGTTTTACTTTCGAAGGTGCAATTTTTTGAGTAATACCCTAATTTTATCTGCAAAACTTAAGTTGCGTCCATTTTGTTCCATAGAAATGGTTGTGTGTCTGTATGTTTGTTGTGTTGTTACTTCTTGAAATGCATCAAAAGTGTTGTCATGTGCTCTGAAAATGCTGGACCATATTTAGATATGTAACAAGAGTAACATGTTTTGATATCGGCAGACTCACCAGTCAAACATGATGAATAATGCATCTGTAAAACAGAACAATGCTGTTCAATGTTCTGCTACACATGAAGAGAAGTCATATTTCACTTAAAAACTCTCTTCCACGATTCGATTTAAGAAACAAACACATAGTTTTTTACAGTGAGTTTTTGACAGTGCTTATTTATTTTCTATAGAAGCACTACTCATATGGACAATTTTGTAAAAAAAAACCTTCAATTCTTTTATGTTCCAAAAGAATATTGTAAGGAGCCCTTCACATAGTCAATCAGAGTCATCTGTAATCATAGACTTTCAATCTTAGACAAAACCACAAAATACAGATACATATTTCCCATGTCACTATAATTTTATTGTTAATTCGTTTTGAAATAAAAGTTTTTCCATTGCAAAGTCATTGACAGAAATCCTTTATGAAAGCTATATGCAGATATAAAGGAAATCTATAATAATTATATGTAGAGATAATAATATTTCCGCAAGAAAATACTAGATATTAGATAAACATTTAAGGCTTAAAGAGTAGGCACACCATTTCCTTATTAAAAAAGTATCAAATCAGCAAAAACAAAATTGACACAAAATGTAAATAAATCATACAACCTCGATTTGAATAGTGTATGATTAAATCTAAGAACTATAAATGATATGCACATGAATGTATGTTGTTTCCTTAATTTTCTGCTGATACCATACAACATCATACAGTTGTCAATTAAGACTTTTATAATATTACAATATTCATATATGACCCAAAAATCCCCTATAAATTGTATGCTTTTTAATATAAGTATTCTTAATCTGTCTGAATTTGTAAAACACATGTACTGGACTAACATGAAACACAGAAGGTAATTCTGGCCGACAGATGTAATGAATTACCAGAACCAATGATACCAAAGCTATGATCAAGAAACTAGTAACTGAACTCTACTTTTTATATCAACCCCCCACCTTTCTTACTTTCTTTCTGTCTTTCTTTTTCTTCAGAACTTAGAAACAAAAATATTAAGAAGACATTTGAAATATGTCCTGGGTGTGACATTTAAGAACATTTATGTTCAGTGATTCATTCCATCCCTCTGACACCAAGTCGAGCAGTTAAATCACACAATTCAGATATTAACTCTGTAGAGAAAATGACATAGAATGTTTTACTGACAATGAAATACAATTGACAGTGTACTGCTGACAGATGTTTGACGAAAGAGTTTTATGAGTTTGAAATAGGAAGTACTTTACTTACTGTTCTCATCATAACTGATGTTGTAGGCAACAGGTCCTTCGATCGTGAAGCCAAGATAGAAAGACACCTCGCCTTCTCTGTACACACAATCCTTATTGTGAGGGGTGACTTGAATCTTTTGCCCATCTCTAACAGCATACACCTTAAGATTTTTCACCTCCCCGTTTATACGCTGAAGACAACTGACTTCTACATTTTCATCTCCTTCAGTGAGGAGATCCAGATCAGTTTTACACAGTTTTTTGTGAACCAGTCTCTGCAAACCACTTCCTTTCCCTAAGAAGAACAGAGGCACCAGGTAGCGACTGTGAAGGTATTTCTGATACAGTCTCTCATATGATTGTCTCATATATTGGACACAGTTTTCAAGGTTTGGAGAGTCTTGGTGTACTGGCTGTGCTTCATCAGGCCAAAAGAGCAAAAGAATCAAGAGATAAAACTCTGGGCTTCTGTGTTTTTCTTCTGTTTTCCAAAGCTCCTGTAACCTGGCCTGAAGATCCTGAAGATTTTCACACGGCTTATCAAACTGACTCAAGATGATGTTGACAAGAGTGTAATGAACCATTTGGGTTTCATTATTGGACTGTGGATTTGCGATTACATTCCAACTTTGTTCAAGGACATTGATGTCAGATTGTAAGAAATTAAGAAGTCCTGCAAAAGACTTTTTTTCTTTTAGGGTCATTTCACCAGTCTGCAGATAGTGTGTGTAGCATGTTTTAACATCTTTACACAAGTAGTGTAGGTCCTCTTTATCAATGTTTGGTTTTGAGTATGTCAGGTACCATTCAAAGAAATCACATCTGGCCTCAATATCATCTCTGAGATCACCCTTGTATTCTTGTTCAAGAGTTTTCTTTAGTGCCATATCATACATTTTATTGCAAACCTGGAGAAAACCAAAAAAGCCTCTATTATTGAATCTGTTGTCGTGTTTTGACTCGACTTCAGCTGCTTTAGCTTCAGCATTAAATGCATCAATGGCAGAGTTTGCAACTGCCAAATTCATCTTTGGGGGGTTTTTACGGTTAAGCTGGTTTTTGAGAAGCTGCCCCAATGTGTCTCTTAGATGAGAATTTTTTGGATCTCTTTCAATAGCCTTTGTTGCATATATTTTTGCATTTTCGTAGATGTTTTCATCTACTACATTATCTACCATAATGTAATAGAAACGTGCAAGTGCTTGAGGATAAAAAGGGTCTGCTAAGAACGAATCTGTAGCCAACTTCAACAAAGCAATGCAATTCTCAGCATTATCTTTTACTTCATCAAGAATCAGGTTGGAAAATTTTTCCTTTCCCATCAGACCCTCAACCCTTGTGACTAACATGCTCTTGCAAGTTTGTAAATAACTGATCTCATCTGATTTTCCCAAGAAGTCCAGAGCAATATCGAATTTTGTAAAATTGTGCTTGGTCAACAGTTTTAGACAGGCATCAGCTATCATTGGATGTGCCAGACGTATGCAGTCGGCTTTCTGTTCTCCCTCTGAGAAAATTACAGTGAGATCCTCGAAAGGCTTCAGTATCATTTCCAGTGAAGGTTTTCCCTCATCAATGGAGTTTTCTTTTTTGGCAATGAATTGTTTGCAAAAAGACTCTGACAAGTGTGAACCTGGAACATATGAATTTATTAAAGCCAGAAAACTAAAAATTCTTGTTCCGCTTGACTTTGGGTCCTTTTCAATATGATTCACCATTTCTTCTGTGATCACTTTCTCTGCATCCTCTCTCTGGAAACCTCTCTGCATAATGTTAAAGGAATGTAACTTCTGTGACATTTTGTTGTTTTCATTTTCCAGCTCCAGCCACTTCTCAAACCTCTTCTTTTCATCTGGTAAAAGCTCCATTTTAAGTTTCACAACACCTGGTACTCGAACAGCGCTCTTGCCTACAGCATTAATAATGATGAATCCAGGATGATCAGCACGCTTAAGCTTCGACTGCAGATTCTTTAATAAGTGGCGAAGTGGCTTGTCATCTTTGTTATCCAACAGGAGAAAAACAGTTTTTTTACTTGCTTTATGTCTGAGCTCCTCTTCATTTTCTGTGATATCTGTATTAAATGGTTCTCTCAGGGTCTCACATGTGAACTCCTCACTCAAGTCTGACAGCACCTCATGGGCCAGTGTTGATCCGCTGCTGTCTTTGTGGTGCAACAAATTAACGGTTGTAACTTTCCTTTGGCTTTTCCCCTGTAGTCGGATCTGTTGCAGAACTTTTTCCTTGAATTGTTTAATTTCCTCTTCAGAGAGATTTGGGGGAAGAATCATTTTGTCGTTTAGAGTGAAGTCTGTAGGGATGCAGTTCAAAATGATCACAACTGGAGTGTATGTATAGATGCCCCTCCGACGGATTTCTTCAATCAGTTTATTACAGAGAACATTCTTGATTGGCAGATCATTGTCCGTCTTTTCCCTGGTGTCCAGTAACAGCAGCACAGTTCTACGATCTTGTTTTGCCCGTTCTTCATTAGACAGAAGAAAAAGGTCCACCACTTGTTTTGACAGGTTTGACAGCTTAGTGTTTAGATCTGAATCGATCGCTCTGGTGCATCTGAGATCTTTCCGGAAATGCCAAAGCACCTGCATGGCAAGAGTTGACCCTCCACTGCCAGACTGATATCTTAGAGAAACATCTGTGATAAGACATTGTTTTCTTTTTCTTTTCTCAACTAACTGTATTAAATCGTTGAAGCCGTCCCTTTCGACTAGTGGTACTACTGTCCGCTGATTCACTGATGTGTAAAAATTCTGCCACTTTGGTGGAGCTCCTCTAAGAAATTCAGTCTGCTGCTGTCTCACTCTGTCATGGTTAATGTCTTCAGTCTCAAACATGTCAGCCCACACAACATCAAGACATGAGAGAGAATCTCTAAGACTGGTTGGAACTGGGATAGTTTCATTGTCTTTGGATGAAGGCACGGTGTACATTCTCAGACCTCTTTTAGTTTGTCTATTTTTCTATCAGAGAGGAGTTTTTTTTGTGAAGGGTCTCGAAATTGTTGTTCAATTAAGATAATTCCTGTGTTTCTATTCTAGTGCCAAGGAGAAATCAAAATACCTGGAAAAACGAGATAAGTATTATTTTCATGCAAGAAAAATAAAGGGTGAATTAAAACAAATGAACAATGATAAATTAATGAAGATGACATCTAACTGTTACAGTTTTAGTCGGTTTAGTTTGATTTCCTGTGTTCCTGTTTTGCAGGTGTTCCTTTATTAGTTTTCCTAGTTGTTAATTGCACCACACCTGTTTCTGTTCTCTTTGATTATGTTCCCCCTGTGTATTTGAGCCCCGGGTTTTTCTGTTTTGCTCCTGGATTGCTTTTAAATTTCTGTTTTTGGTTTCTATCTTAGTCGTGTGCTTTTGACCACAGCTGTTCTGTGACACTAATAGAGATGTTAAAGAGTACCTAGCATGAGATCATAAAAATGACATTTCATGCAGTCTGTTATGTTGCCGTGATTGAAAGTAAGCAGTCTGCCAAGTTGTAAGTCTGAAGGTGAATAAACAACGAAGTTATTTGCTTGTAAAAATGGAAGTCGACTCTGAATCACACAAACGAGACGTGGAATAGTTCACCCGCATATCTACGTCACTAGACCTAGTCCCCGCCTACGTTTTGCTCCTACTGACGTGAAAACGTATTTCTCCTGTCCTCTGTCGCTCGTTCGTGATGCGTGTGTATCATGTCTAGAGCCTGTGTTCTACAGTGTGACACTAAGTCGGCCTTAATTCAACTACCAAAGGAAGAACGTCTGAGGGAAAAATTGTTACAATTCAATCCCAGGGTTTTAGTGCGCGTGTCATTTCACCGAAGATTGGTTTAATAATCTTGGCTGCAGCTTCACTGCAGGGTATGTGAAACAACTATCATTGAAAGAGGGGGCAATACCAACTCTATTTGGACCTGTTAGCTCGGTAACACTTTATAATAACTGCACGCCATGAATCCTTAGTTAAGCATCAGTACATAGTTAATTAATCATTTATGAAGCATTGGCCCCACATTAATAGACATTAGTAAGCAGTTTATAAATAAAGCTATAAATGCTTTGTTCTTGATTTATAAGCATGTATATAATATGTTTAATAATCAAATTTTCATACTTTATTAAGAATGAATTCATCATTTCTAAATTAAGGATTACATTACTTACAAACCAGTTAGTTAGGAGTTGTCAGTGGTTCATGAGATCATTTAGAAAGTGTTAGTAAATGAATAATAAAATCTTTGAATGCACATTTATACATCTTATTATTCTGACATATAGTAACAGTTACTTAATTTGTTAATAAATGCTTTTTTAACACACATTCCTGCTGTAATTCATGATTAATTAAGGTAGTTATAAAACATTTAGATGTAAGATGTATAAATGTGCATTCAAAGAGTTTATTAATCATTTACTTACACTTTATAAATGATCTCATGAACCACTGACAACTCCTAACTAACTGGTTTGTAAGTAATGTAATCCTTAATTTAGAAATGATGAATTCATCCTTAATAAAGTATGAAACTTTGATTATTAAGCATATTATATACATGCTTATAAATCAAGAACAAAGCATTCATAGCTTTATTTATAAACTACTTACTAATGTCTATTAATGTGGGGCCAATGCTTCATAAATTATTAATTAACTATGTACTGATGCTTAACTAATGATTCATAGCGTGCAGTTATTATAAAGTGTTACCGTTAGCTCCACCGAATCTATTGATTTTTGTCTTAACTTCAAGAAATATTTTTGTACCTTATGTCTGTGTTTAGCTAATGCATATAACGCAAACATTAGCATGTAGCGTTATTTCTGGGGTGTTTCAGTTTGTTAATCTTGCTATTAACTTTGCCTTTTGACACATTTGCCGCACGTGAACCCATTTAGATATATTTGGGTGATACTACAATAATGTTTCATAACATCGACTTTCTGAAATGCTCTATGTACCAATGACAACGCACAGTAAAGACGAACTAGTAGTATTACTAACGTATTAACAGTATTTTAAGAAATATATATTATTATTATTAATATATATTACATCATTAATGAACAAAAGCACAACATGCATGTTGTCACACTGGGAGTTTTTATGACAAGAGTTGTCACTTGTCACTGACAAACATCCCGCTCCAGTCGTGGTGGAGTTTGTTGTGGATTAGTGTCTTCTGATGCTTCCTCGTCAGACTCGGGCTCAAACTGGTACGGTGCCGCCATCTCTAGCTACACATATAATATACATGACATCCAAACACATGTAAACCGTAATCCTGTAATGATGGTAGTGAAGTTCCATTTACGACAAATGATGAACGCGTTTGACCATTGACAACAGACTACACCATCTGACCAATAACTTGACACAAGGTTAGCGGGTAGGCGGGGCCTAGACGGATGAATCGTGGAATGAATCTTTTGAGAGTCAGTCAAGAAGTAAGGTACGAATAACTGCCTATTATTACAACATTATAGTGTTTTTACACATTGTATTTATATAAAGTTGTCGTTGGACACTCCATAAACCAAATTAGGACCTTAAAACCATATGCTACATACTCTTTAAGCAAAAAACACAATTTTTCTTTAATGAATACCATTTGTCTCCTGTATCCCTGCAATATTCCCTAATAAACTTTGGAATCAAATTAAATCAAAGTAACAAACAGCCTAAACAATAAGTCAATGCATTTATTTAGGATCTAGGTCTTTATTTAATAGAATTTGATTTTTCAGGCGTAATCCAAAACAAGAGTAAACACTAAATCATATCAGCTAAAACACAATGAACAGAAGAAACAGAAGTATAAATACACAGAATGGTGATCAGATAACTAGACCAGAAGCTCCTCACTGCAGAACACAAGGTCCAGGGTTAAAGGTCAGATACAGATCCAGTCTCCTCCCACTTCATTTTGAGTGTCATACATGTTATTGTTGCTCTACCATTTCCGCATTACGTTGTTACTAAAGTAAGTTATTATTTTGCTGAAAAACAAACTTGCTGAAAACAAACTTTACTTAATTAAGTATTTTATTAGATGTAGGGTTTGGTTTAAGGTTAACATATTTAACTCTGATAATAGCTAAATTATGGATCTATCTTGACTATTGATCAAATATAGACTTAAAAGCAAACATTGGCACCCACAGGCTGCAACTTACTCGCCAAATTGCGGAAAAGTGTATAAAGTGGGAGAAGTTGGATCTGGACCCACTCTCATCCCCTGGACCTCGTGATCTATGAGGACCATCTCCTATAGTGGAGAATAGGAGACTGCAAACTTTCACATTTTCCCCACCAGGAGTGTATTGATAGATTTACAATGTTCATAACTGAGAAAAGGGTTCATTTGAAACAAATCTGTTTTTCCTACAATGTCAGCAGCTGAATAATACACTATTATATAATAGTGAAAAGCATGAATTGTCTTACCGTTCTGCTGACAGTCAGCTGTTGTCCAGTAGTCTGTAGAAACAACAATGGGCTACTGTCCTAACCTCGGTTTTCTGAACCTTTTATGTGCAAAAAATGCTGTGTCATAAACCTGTTACACCTGAATTAAGTTTTGTTTTACATGAAATAATGACTCAATCAGAAACAGAAATAAATGTTTGTGTTTGATTTGCACAATTGAATTTGCCATTTATCTTTAAGACATCATTAGCCTACATTTTGCCAAGTTGATGCATTTATCGAAAAAACAGTTAAGCAAATTCATTGAAAATCGTGTAAACATATTTATATATCTACTGAAAAGAGGTCAGTGAGTTTTTTACAAGGTATATTCACAAAGATCATTTCATTGATCTGTAAATGAATGTTTGGACACAATAGTACTGGCTAAGAAAGTGGCACATTAATAAATAATATTCTTCTAGAAGCTAATTAGTATTTCAGTATCCCTCGTTAATGAGTAAGCAGATGATTTAGAAAACTTATATTTCATGTCACTAAATAACTGATGAGTGCAGATGATTATTTAGAAATGTATTTCATTTTATTTGTGGATATTTGATAAATGTTTTTGAAAAAACATAAAGTGTAACAAACTTTATAGATTCTTTCACATTTTTACTGAACTGTACTGAAAATGTGTTCTGAAATGGTGTGAAAGCAAACATTTAGATAAAAACTTTATAATATACAAATAGCACAAGAGAGCTTTATCTTCATTGATAGATTTATCTTCATACATAGTATTATTTATATTTTTATGCCACGGCTATATATACCTGGAGGCCCGGAGGGATACATAAACTGGAGATATTTATTAATATAAACAACAGTTGATTCAACACTTATTGGAAATTGACATGGGATTCAAAGGGTGCTTCAGGCTCTGTCGCAAATGACACACTTTTTGTGGACTTGCTGTCTCATTGCCTTAAATTGCACATGCTTGCCAAGTTTATGAGTCCATCACATGTCCCATTCATTTTTTCAGCACTCGCAAGTCTGCTTACGAGGACATTTTGCAGGACAGAAGCTGGAGTGAATGTAAATACTTAAGCATTCTTAAGACGCCAATATTCACCCCCATCCTTCCCACCACCACCAGGGTGATCCCTGTCCAAACCTCCCAGGGGCTGGGGGTGACTAAGCTCCGCCCCTGCCTTCATCTTCACACAGAAAGTGCAAGAATCCATGACCCTCTGGATTCGAGCTACAGACCGGACCTAAGCCGTTGAGTAAATGTCATTGCAACGTCATCTCGCCACCCGAGTCTTTCTGGTAGAATTATTAATTTCTATTGAAAGAAAAGAACATTTACTTTTCTTTCCTGTGAAACGAAAGTGAACTGAACCTGAAGACTGAGATCTGTATCAATACCACCCAACCCTCAAAGGAGTGTAAGGCAGTTGAAATATTCAGTGGATTAAAAGATTTGACTGAATGACACTTTTTCTTTCATTTCTCTGAAAATGAAAGGCTGCTCTCATCACACATCGACAACAATTTGCAACTGAAATTTAATAGATACTGATAATTCAAAACTAATTTCAATGAGAGTAGCTGTTAAAAAAATGTCTTCTTGTTAATAAAAGTCCTATCAGGGACTAAGTTCAAACATCTTATGTATATTTAAAATGTTACATTGTTTAAATGTTTTTAAAATACGTTCATGAACTTGTGAATATATATCAATATATATCAGTGAATATAAATTCTATTCTTGATATCAAGAATAATATAAATATGTGTATAATTCTTGATAAGTGTGAAACTTAAAGCAGGGCTCTCATGTTTTGAACTAAATTCAGATTGAGATTTTGGCGGCACCGGGGTTTGGGTGGGGATGGGGGTCTGATCTGAAAAAAGTGACACGAATTCGTATGAATAAAAAATATTTATTTAATTCATCATTTCTTAGTGCAGGTTTGTGTATGTGAGAGAGCGATAATGGTTAGTGTTGTTTATTGAAGGTGTTGGTAGCGAGTTTTGAGGCCTTCAGCACAGGGGTTGGTGGCTCCCATTTGAAACATTGTGTTTCCAGGCCAGCCATTTTCACTGTCAATATGGATGACAGAGTTCCATCTAGTGCTGAGCTGGTCCTGGTTTTAGTTTTGTTTTGTCAAAAGAGGAAATGTATGTCATGTGAATGTTAAAACCAAAAGCAGCTACCTGTCTTTTAATGGAAGCAGAGGATGAATAATTATGGTTGAAGTTTGATGGACATTTTGCTGTAACATAAACTTTGATCTTTGGATTTTAACTGTTATGAACATTGAATATGTAATGATGGACATTTATCTCTTGGATTTGTCACGGTCCTTTCCTTCCTGTCCTGGGCATTCGGTCCTTGGGGACAGAGCCATGACAATATCATGTCTTATGTGTGTGTGTTTCGTCTTGTGTGGAGACACGTGGCGGTTTGTTTTGACATTTCGCCGCGTGTCTTCCGTGTAGCTCCGCCCCCTCGTCTCTCTTTCAGCGTCCCATTAGTGTTTCATCTCCTTCACCTGTCTTTGCCTTTTCCCGGTAGTCTCAGTTATTGTTAAGTCTTGTCATCTAGTTTCCCCTCATTTAATGTCCCTCATTCCCTTACTGTTCGTCGGTTCATTGTTCATTGTTACTTCGTGTTGCTGTTTCGTATCTTGTTCCTGTTTCCCTTCGTGTTTGGACTTATTATTTAGATTGCCCTATACCCTTGTTTTGTTATGTCCCCCTCGTGGGAAGTATTCTGTTTGTAAGTCTTTAGTTTCTTGTTTGCCCCATCGTCGGTTTATTATTTCGTGCTTAATAAATATGATTTAACCCTTCACTACTGCCTGCGTTTGGGTTCTGTCCGACCAACCCTGACAGGATTAATTTGACGAGACGTTTTCTCCTTCATGTTGGAAAATGAATGTAATAAATTTAATGTCTTTATGTATGTGATATTGTAGTGGAATAGGCGGGGCGAGACCGTGAGTCGAGGCCGGTGAGTGTTAATGAGCGTCAGCTGTACGTGCACCGGTCTCGTATCATGGAGGAGATCGGGAGCATAAGCGGACAAGCAAGGTTTGGAGAGCCTTGGTTTACTGGCTGTGCTTCATCAGGCCAAAAGAGCAAAAGAATCAAGAGATAAAACTCTGGGCTTCTGTGTTTTTCTTCTGTTTTCCAAAGCTCCTGTAACCTGGCCTGAAGATTTTCACACGGCTTATCAAACTGACTCAAGATGATGTTGACAAGAGTGTAATGAACCATTTGGGTTTCATTATTGGACTGTGGATTTGCAATTGCATTCCAATTTTGTTCAAGGACATTGATGTCAGATTGTAAGAAATGAAGAAGTCCTGCAAAAGACTTCATTTTCTTCTCATTTAGGGTCATTTTACCAGTCTGCTCATGCTGTTTAAAAAAGTGCGTGTAGCATTTTTCAACATCTTCACCAAAGAAGGGGCTGCCGGCTGTCTTTTACTCTGTTGTTATTTTGATTAAATGACGGTTCCCGTCTCCTTCCGTCCCTACTTTCAACATCCGCCAGTGGCTGCCCGAAGCAGTGGTTCTGGAGAAGAGGAGGAGCCATTGTGGGCCCTTAAAGCTTCGGCGGGACAGCGAGCCAATGTAACTTAATGAAGAGTGTAGTGACGTGTGCTCTTTTCGGTTCATTGAAGACACCCCTCTTGCCACTGCATTCTGGATCATCTGTAGATGTTTGGTCGTTCAAGCAGGAAGTCCAGCTAGTAGCGTATTGCAATAGTCCAGTCTGAACAGAATAAGAGCCTGGCCTAAGACCTAAGTCGCATGCTCGGATAAGAAAGGTCTTATTTTCCTGATATAGTAGAGGATGAATCAAGCAAGGTTCAGCTGCAGGTGATGGTCCTTCATCCAGAGCTAAATGTCGCTTAGGCATGCTGAAATGGGTGGAGAAGGAGTCGAAACGTCAGGCTGGAATGACAGGTGGAGTTGTGTATAAAAATATATATATAACCAGGGCCGGCTCCAGGCATGGGCAGGGGTGGGCTGAGCCCACCTAAACGTTTGTCTTGCCAACCCAATGTGAATAAAAATTAACTCCAAAAATGACAGTATTTTTCTATTGTCTGGAAGCAACGTCACTCACTCGCATAGTGGCTTTAGTTTGTAGCAAAGAAGCATGCTGCATGCTATGATGGAAGCAAAATACTGTGCAAAGGAATTTTAGGCGCACTGCGCAATTTTAGTTTATTATAAACAGCGTGTAAAAGTAATTGTGCAATAAAGTCTAATTCGTTATTATAACGGGAGTTTTTACGGTCTTAATTTGTGTTGTTTCAATCAGCTATTATTTGGCTGCAGTAGGATATTTTAACCTGTTGACCATTAGTAATGACTGAAAGCTCCATCTTCCAAAGCTCCCGCTTCGGAAATCTCCCTCAGTATCAAACTCATGCTGCAGGTGGTAGTGAATAACTGTGCAAAATAGTTTATTTTAGGCGCGCTGCTCGCTCACAGACCTCATTCACAACAGCAGATTGATGTAAAGTTCATTGTGCAGTGTAAATAGATTCATTCATCATAACGGTAGTTTTTTGGCGAAATTAAACCGAAGTCAGTGATTGTTCAGTGATGGAGATTGTTCTTAGCACACTTTATAGGCTTCTGTCCAGTTTACATTATGTCCTTTAATGCGTAAAACATCATTCAAATCAAATGCAAACAATATATAAAAGGCATTAATCAACAATAATTATTTTTGCTTTAATCTCTCATTCTTCTGTAATGAACACGTGTTTTTTATCTTTATAACGTCATAAATCATTTAAATCCTGCATGTATTGCAGACATATTTTGCAGTTTTTGTTGAATTCCAACAAAAGGAAACCTTAATAGTGGCAGTCAGCAATATGAAAGCCTGACAGCATAATAATAAACTAATTTTAAAAAATCATTGTTATTTCCTTTTTTTTTAAACATTTTCTATTTACTTGTCCAGTTGTTTTTGTTGCGAGGTTTCTGTTTTTTTAAAACACATTCTTACCTGAAAATAAAACTTGAAATGGTCTCTTATTTTTTTTGGCGGCAATATAGATTAGATTAGATTAGATTCAACTTTATTGTCATTACACATATACAAGTACAGTGTAACGAAATGTTGTTTAGGTCTAACCAGAAGTGCAATTAGCAAGTGCAGGATATACAGTGTAAATAAATACAGAATACAATATTAGGAAAATACTATACAATGGGCATGTACTATGAAAATATGACAGTCGGTATGTACTATGAACAATAAAAACAGAAGGCTATATACTGTGAACATTAATGTACAGGTGGTTATGAACAGATAACAATATAGACTATACAATAGTGCAAGTGATTTAAGTGTGCATTAGTTACAGACATTAGCTGTTAAAGTTACAGTGCAATAGATGAGTTGATGCGGTTATTAAAGGTTCAGTGCAGTACATGAGTTAATGAAGTTATAGTGCAATACATGAGTAGATGCAGTTATACATTTACAGTGCATTAGATGAGTTAGTGCAGTTATTGAGGTTACAGTGCAGTAGATGAGTTAATGCAGTTATTGAAGTTACAGTGCAGTAGATGCGTTAATGCGGTTATTAAGGTCACAGTGCAGTATATGAGTTAATGCAGTTATTGAAGTTATAGTGCAATAGATGAGTAGATGCAGTTAGTTATGCAATAGATGCAGTAATGCAATAGATGAGTTACAGTGCAGTAGAGAAGTTGGTGCAGTTATTGAAGTTACAGTGCAGTAGATGAGGTAATGCAGTTATGAAAGTTACAGTGCAGTAGATGAGGTAATCTAGTTATGAGAGTAGTCCATTAGTGCAAATGAGCATTCAGTGTAATATTCCTGGTGTGCAAGTGAGCAGTATAGAGTGCAAATGATGCTGTGTGTGTAAGCAGTCCGATAGAGCAGATACATGAAGTACTGGTGTGTACAGTTCAGTCATGCATGGCAGCCCTGTAGTGCAATGTAAACAATGTAATAGCAGCATTACAGTTAAAGTTATGAGAGGTAGTGAAATCAGTGGGGAGCAGAGTTCAATAATGAAACAGCTCTGGGGAAAAAGCTGTTTCCTAGTCTGCTGGTTCTTGTCCGGAGGCACCTGAAGCGCCTGCCGGAAGGCAGGAGAGTAAACAGTCTATGAGCGGGGTGAGAGGAGTCCTTGAGAATGCTGCGAGCTCGACGCAGACAGCGTTTCTTTTGGATGTCCTCAATGGAAGAGAGTGTAGTCCCTGTGATGCGCTGGGCTGTTTTCACCACGTGCTGCAGTGCCTTGCGCTCAGCAACAGAACAGTTCCCGTACCAGACTGTGACACAGTTGGTCAGGATGCTCTCTATCGTGCAGCGATAGAAGTTCACCAGGATAGTTGAAGACAGTTGGTTCTTCTTCAGTGTCCTCAGAAAGAAGAGACGCTGGTGAGCCTTCTTGACCAGGCATGAGGTGTTGGTGGTCCAGGACAGGTCCTCCGAAATATGGGTCCCCAGGAACTTAAAACTGGAAACACGCTCAACAGCCGTCCCGTTAATGTGGATGGGGTCGTGTGTGCCTCCTTTCGCCTTCCTGAAGTCCACTATGATCTCCTTTGTCTTGGAGGTGTTAAGGAGCAGGTTGTTGTTTGAGCACCATGTGGCCAGGTGCCGTACTTCCTCCCTGTAAGCAGTCTCATCGTTGTTGCTGATGAGACCAATCACTGTTGTATCGTCTGCGAACTTGATGAAGGAGTTAGATCCATTCACAGGTCTGCAGTCGAGTGTGAAAAGGGAGTAGAGAAAGGGGCTCAGTACGCAGCCCTGTGGTACACCAGTGTTGAGGGTGATGGTGGTGGAGCAGATGTGGCCTAACCTAACAAGCTGAGGCCTGTTCGTCAGGAAGTCCATAATCCAGTTGCAGGTTGATGGTTAATGCCTAGGTTTCCAAGTTTGATGATTAGCTTGGAGGGGATTACGGTATTGAATGCAGAGCTGAAGTCTACAAACAGCATGCGTGCATAAGTGTCCTTATTATCCAGATGTGTGAGCACGGAGTGCAGCGCCATGGACATCGCATCATCTGTGCTCCTGTTGCTACGGTAGGCAAATTGGTATGGGTCCAGTGTGGATGGTAAAAAGTCTTTTAGTTGTGACAGGACCAGCCGCTCAAAGCACTTCATAACAATGGGTGTGAGTGCTATAGGGCGGTAATCATTCAGGCATGTCGGGCTGGAATGTTTTGGAATGGGCACAATGGAGGTGGATTTGAAACATGCTGGAACCACTGCTTGGGCGAGGGACAGGTTGAAGATATCCGTGAAGACCCCAGCGAGCTGCTTCGCACATGCCCTGAGTACGCGACCAGGGATGCCATCTGGGCCAGCTGCTTTGCACGCGTTTATCCGGCTTAGTGCAGTGTAAACATCTGTGGAGTTTAGTGTGAAGATTGGGAGGTCAATAGAAGGTGTGAGCCTGGTGGCGGGTTCATTATTGTCTCTCTCAAAGCGTGCATAAAAGTCATTAAGCTCGTTCAGAAAGGCAGCATCTGTGGCTATGGGGATGGAGTGGTTGGGTTTGTAGTCACTAATGGCCTGGATGCCCTGCCACATGCGTCCAGGGTCAGAATTGGTAAAATGCTCCTCTAACTTCAACTTGTAGCAGTGCTTGGCCTTTTTGATGCCCCTCTTCAGATTTGCCCTGGAAGTACTATAGGCCTGTGCATCACCTGATCTGAAGGCGGTGTTGCGTGCTTTCAACAGGAGGCGCAGTTCCTTGTTCATCCATGGCTTCTGATTCGGGTATATGGTGATCTGCTTTTGATCTGTGACACTATCAATGGTGGTATTGATGTAGTCCAATACAGAGGAGGTGTAGCTGTCTATGTCCGTGTGAGAGCCACTGGTGGCCTGAGAAGCAAACATACTCCAGTCTGTGTGTAGAAACCTTTCATGGAGTGTTAAGTCTGCCCCCGCAGGCCACACCTTGATGGTCTTCACTGATGGCTTCACACGATTAATGAGAGGTGAATACTTGGGAGTGAGGAACAAAGAAAGGTGATCAGATTGACCCAGGTGGGGGAGGGGGGTCGCGGTGTAAGCTTCAGCCATGTTTGTATAGACATGATCCAAAGTTTTGTTTCCTCTTGTGTGGCAGGAAACATGCTGATGAAATTTAGGGAGCACTGTCTTTAAGTTAGAGTGATTAAAATCTCCCGCAACAATAAATGCAGCCTCCGGGTGAGCAGTCTGTTGTTTACTGATGGCTGCATGAAGTTCTTTCATAGCAAGCTTGGCATCAGCATCCGGTGGAATATAAGCTGCCGTTATAATGGTGGAAGTGAATTCCCGTGGCAGATAAAACGGTCTACATTTAACCATGAGAAACTCAAGGTTAGCCGAGCAGTGTCTCCCGACAATAACAGAGTTCGTGGACCAAGCTTTATTGACATAAATGCACAATCCACCTCCTCTTGTCTTACCGGATTCCTCTGCCGTTCTATCCGCCCGGTGTGTGTTGTAGCCCGCTAACTCAATAGCGTTCTCCGGTATGCCGCTGTGTAGCCATGTTTCCGTGAAGATTATGACATTGCAGTTCAAAAGTCTTTTATTGTTGATGATGCGAAGTCGAATCTCATCCATTTTGTTCACTAATGATCGTAAATTAGCAAGGAAAATGCTGGGTAAAGAGAGCCGGTGTGGTGTTAGCTTTAGCCTAGCTCTTAGCCCTCCGCGTTTTCCCCGCCTTTGTAGCCTACATTATGTGATAAATGCCCTCCCAGGATATCTGCTAGCCCACCCTTTTTCACCTGGCAGGAACCGGGCCTGATTCAAACCTCACTAAAATGAGACTATTTTACAGTTGCTCCACTTAAATTGCAGATGTTTGCCATGTCTATGAGTCCATAATGTGTCAAATTCATCTTTTCAGCACTCAGAAATCTACTTGCGAGGACATTTTGCAGGACAGAAGCTGCAGTATACAGTGAATGTAAATACTTAAGAATTCTTGAGACGCTGATATTCACCCCCATCCTCCCCACCACCACAAGGTTGATCCCTGTCCACACATCGTGGGGGTGAGGGGTGGCTAGCTCCACCTCTCCCTTCATCTTTAGACAGGAAGTGTAAGATATACGACCCTCTGGATTGGAGCTACTCCCGTTAAGTAAATTTCAATGCAACATCATGTCGCCTCACTACTTCTGTCCTGATTTTTTTCAAGAAATATTTGAAAAAGCTTACACATTTACTACACACTGGCTGGGTAAATGTATTTGCCTTTTCAGATATTCGAAGCACGACCAGAAATGACAAAAGAAATATACAGAAGCGGTTTTATTTCTGCTTTGAAAGATGAGAGACAGCGCCGAACACTGTATGCGTGTGTCAGACATGAAATGGTGAGTAAACATTCTGCTTGGTACGTTTTTCGTCTTTAAGCCAACATTTTAGGTCTTTAGCTGGCATAGTTAAAATTCTGCCTAGCTAGCGCACTTCTCTTAATGTTTATGCATGATGTCCGTATGCAGATAGAATGGGTCTCTTGTGGTTGTTCATCAAACACTGAAAAAACAAAAGCCAAAACAAAAGTTCACCAAAAAAGAAAAATAAAGCAGCGCGTGCAACACCGCTACGCTACTTTCCCATTGCAGCACTCCCACTTCTTGCCAGGGACAAAAATGTTTAAATTATTAACATCTAAATACAATAAAAGTTGCACTAAATTGCCACCTAGAAGTGCAACTGGGTAACCAGTAACTTACATGCATTACAACCTGTGTTATAGTAATTTAAAAGGTTAGAAATATTTGTGGATCCAGACAAATTTTATTGTGTGGGAGAGGCCCCAAAATGGCTCTTTTGGTTGCAAAGGTTACGGACCCCTGTCCTAAGTAGAGCCTTATGCCTATATTCAACCAGAGTCATATACTGTTTACTCAAAGACTTTCAACAAAAGATGAAACAACATTTAGACAACACACACAAGCACACATTTTAATTACACAATTTTTTATTATTTATATTTTGTGTATACTACAAAGTACAGTTGCATATGTCCCATATCAGTATAATTTGACTGTGTTCAATTAAAAGTTTTTCCATTGTAAATTAGTGTAAGTTATTGAATGAACTCAAATAAGATTAGTATATGCAAAAATTAAATATTGACTGAAACCACCTCCGATTATTATATATAAAGGTATAGTCAAATTATTTCTGTAATGTGAGGAATGGCATGTAAAGCTTGGTAAAGAAGGCACAAAATGTTGCTGTTATAAACAAATACAATTTGCATAAAATACATACAAGCAATTGACAAAAAATGTGATTCGATTTAAGAACTTTAAAAGATTTGTATATGAATATCAGTTGTTTTCTTTTATTTTCTGCTAATACCAAACACCAAAGCAAACTGTTGGATGTAAAGCATCATTAGACTTTTACAGTATTCATATATGACCCCAAAATCTATTTTACGTTGTTTGCTATTTATTAATTATACGTGCTATAAGTGTCCAAAATCTTTATTATTTTGTATAGGATATGAACTGGACTAACATGAAACACAGAAGGTAATTCTGGCCAATAGATGTTATGAGTTAAGAAAACCAATGTGGTAAAACATAAGCTATGATCATTCCAAGAATGTAGGACCATGTACCTCTACTATAACTTGTCTCATCCCCTCCACTTTCTTTCCTCACAGCTTAGAAACAAAAGTAGTAAGAAGATATTTAAGATGTCGTCCTGGATCTGACATTTGAGGGCATTGAAGTTCATTGATTTATTCCATAGCGCTGTCAACATCAGATTTAATCTGCAGAGAAAAGGGAATAAAATGTTTAACAGGGTACTGCTTACAGATTTATAATGAATATGATAAAGTGTTTATTTGTCCTTTACTTACTGTTCTCATCATATCTGATGTTGTAAGCCACAGGACCTTCAATTGTAAAGCCAAGATAGAAAGACACCTCGCCTTCTCTGTACACAATAGCCGGTTTGTAAGGGCTGACTTGAATCTTTTGCCCATCTCTAACAACAAACACTTCATGTTTTTTCACCTCCCCATTTATACGCTGAAGACAACTGACTTCTACATTTTTATCTCCTTCAGTGAGGAGATCCAGATCAGTTTTACACAGTTTTTTGTGAACCAGTCTCTGCAAACCACTTCCTTTCCCTAAGAAGAACAGAGGCACCAGGAAGCGACTGTGAAGGTATTTCTGATACTTTCTCTCATATGATTGTCTCATATATTGGACACAGTTTTCAAGGTTTGGAGGGTCTTGGTTTACGGGCTGTGCTTCATCCGGCCAAAAGAGCAAAAGAATCAAGAGATAAAACTCTGGGCTTCTGTGTTTTTCTTCTGTTTTCCAAAGCTCCTGTAACCTGGCCTGAAGATCCTGAAGATTTTCACATGGCTTATCAAACTGACTCAAGATGATGTTGGCAAGAGTGTAATGAACCATTTTGGTTTCGTTATTGGACTGTGGATTTGCAATTGCATTCCAATTTTGTTCAAGGACATTGATGTCAGATTGTAAGAAATGAAGAAGTCCTGCAAAAGACTTCATTTTCTTCTCATTTAGGGTCATTTTACCAGTCTGCTCACGCTGTTTAAAAAAGTGCATGTAGCATTTTTCAACATCTTCACCAAAGAAGGCTGGTTCCTCTTGTTTGCTGCTTGGTCTTGAGTAAGCCAGATACCATTCAAAGAAATCATATCTGGACTCAACATCACCTCTGAGATCACCTTTGTATTCTTGTTCAAGAGCTTCTTTTAGATTTATGTCACAACTGAAATTACAAACCTGGAGAAAAGCAAACAGGCCCCTATTATTGAATCTGGTGTCAGCTGACTCAACTTTAGCTGTTTTTGCTTCATCTTGAAATGCATCAATGGCAGACATTGCAATGTCCAAAAACTCTTTAATGTCTCTGTTTGGATTCTTAAAATGACTTTGCAGGTGGCTTTTGCGAACTTGCCCCAATGTGTCCTTTACATGAGATTTTTCTTGGTCTCTGTCAATAGCCTCTTTTGCCCATTTTTCTGCCTTTTCAAATATCTTCTCTGTGTTATACAAACGTGCTAGTGCTTGAGGATAAAATGGGTCTGTTGAGAAGAGAAATGAAGCCGACTCCAACAAATCAATGCACTGCTTAGTATTATTTTCCCCTTCATCCAAGATGTCAAGAATCAGTTTGGAAAACTTTTCCTTTCCCGTCAGACCCTCAGGCCTTGTGACTAACATGCTCTTGCTAATTTGTTCATAGATCATCTCATTGGATTTAACCATGCTGTCCAAGAAGTCAAGAGCAATGTCAGATTTCTTCACATTGTGCTCAGTGAACAGTTTGAGACAGGCATCAGCTATCATTGGATGTGCCAGACGTATGCAGTCGGCTTTCTGTTCTCCATCTGAGAAACTTACAATAAGATTCTCGAAAGGCTTCAGTATCATTTCCAGTGAAGGTTTTTTGTCATCAGTGGGCCATTCTGATTTACCAATGAATATCTTGCACAAAAGCTTCGACAAGTGTGAACCTGGAACATATGACTTTATCAAAGCCAAAAAACTAAAAAGTCTTGTTCCTTTGGACTTGGGGTCTTTTTTAATATGATTCACCATTTCTTCCCTGATAATATTCTCTGCATCCTCTCTCTGGAAATCTCTCTGCATTATGTTAAAGGAATGCAACTTCTGTGACATTTTCTTGTATTCCTTTTTCACCTCCAACGACTTCTTAGCAAATCTCTTCTTCTCATCTGGTAGAAGCTCCAGTTTCAGTTTCACATCATCTGGCACTCGAACAGCACTCTTGCTTACAGCATTAATAATGATGAATCCAGGGTGATCAGCACGCTTAAGCTTGAATTGCAGAGTCTTTAATAAGTGGCGTAGTTGCTTGTCATCTTTGTTATCCAACAGGAGAAGAACAATTTTTCGATGTGTTTTATTTATACTGAGCAATCCATTTGCCATATTTTGAATCTCATATGTGAACACTTTATTTTCAGAAATGTTTGGTTTAAATGGTTCTCTCAGGGTCTCACATGTGAACTCCTCACTCAAGTCTGACAGCACCTCAAGGGCCAGTGTTGATCCGCTGCTGTCTTTGTGGTGCAGATTAATGGTTGTAACTTTCGTTTGGCTTTTCCCCTGTAGTCGGATCTGTTGCAGAACTTTTTCCTTGAACTTTTTTGTTTCCTCTTCAGAGAGATTTGGGGGAATTATCATTGTGTCAGTTAGAGTGAAGTTTGTAGGGATGCAGTTCAAAATGATCACAACGGGAGTGTCTGTATTGATGCCCCTCTTATGAATTTCGTCAATCAGGTTATTACAGAGAACATTCTTGATTGGCACATTATTGTCCGTCCTTTCCCTGGTGTCCAGTAACAGCAGCACAGTTCTACGATCTTGTTTTGCATGTTCTTCATTAGACAGAAGAAAAAGGTCCAGCACTTGTTTTGACAGGTCTTGCATCTTAGTGTTTAGATCTGAATCGATCACTCTGGAACATCTGAGATCTTTCCGGAAATGCCAAAGCACCTGCATGGCAAGAGTTGACCCTCCACTGCCAGACTGGTATCGTAAAGGAGCATCTGTGATAAGACAGTGTTTTCTTTTTCTTGTCTCAACTAACTGTATTAAATCATTAAAACCGTCCCTTTCGACTAGTGGTACTACTGTCGGCTGATTCACTGATGTGTAAAATGTCAGAAACTTTGGTGGAGCTCCTCTTAGAAAATCAATCTGCTGCTGTCTCACTCTGTCATGGTTAATGTCTTCAGTCTCAAACATGTCAGCCCACACAACATCAAGACATGAGAGAGAATCTCTAAGACTGGTTGGAACTGGGATAGTTTCATTGTCTGTGGATGAAGGCACTGTGTACATTCTCAGACCTATTTTTCTATCAGAGAGGAGTTGTTTGTGTGAGAAGTGTCTCAAAATTGTTGTTCAAATAAGATAATTCCTGTGTGTTTTTATTCTTGTGCCAAGGGAGAAATCAATATACCTGGAAGAACAAGACAGGTATTATTCTCATGCAAGGAAAAAAACATATAAAAGATTGAAAAATAAAAGATTAATGAAGATGACACCTAACAGAGATGTTAAGAAAAATACACTTGACATTTATTATTTTCTTTAAATAAAACTAAATAAAAAAATTTCTTTTAAATAAAAATAAAACACTAAATCATATGAAACACAACGACTGACAATGAACAGAAGAAACAGAAGTATAAATACACAGAATGATGATCAGATAACTAGACCAGAAGCTCCTCACTGCAGAACACAAGGTCCAGGGTTAAAGGTCGGATACAGATCCAGTCTCCTCCCACTTCATTTTGAGTGTCATACATGTCATTGTTGCTCTACCATTTCCGCATTACGTCGTAACTAAAGTAAGTTATTCTTTTGACGGAAAAACAAACTTGCTGAAAACAAACTTTACTTAATTATGTATTTTATTAGATGGTTTAGGGTTAACATAAATTTAACTCTGATTATGCCTACACTAAATTATGAATCTAACTTGACTATTAATCAAAATTAGACTTATATAGATATATAGAAATATAGACATTAATAAAAGCAAACATTGGCGCCCACAGGTTGCAACTTGCCAAATTGCGGCAAAGTATATAAAGTTGGAGAAGTTGGATCTGGACCCATTCTCCGCACCTGGACCTTGTGTTCTGCAGTGAGGACCATCTCCATTACATGCCCCAGCAGCAGTGTATTGATAGATTTACAATGTTAATAACTGAGGAAAGCTGTCACAACAGGCTGTGAAAAGGGTTCATTTGAAGAACACTTGTCATGCCTACAATTTCAGTAGTTGAATCATAAATACACTTTTATATAATAGTGAAAAGCATGAATTGTCTTACCGTTCTGCTGACAGTCAGCTGTTGTCCAGTACTCTGTAGCAACAAACAATAGACTACTGTCGTAACCTATGTTCTCTAAACCTTTTATGTGCAAATAAAGGTTGTAAAGTCCCACCCTCTTTGTGTCATAAACCTGTTACATCAAAGTTTAGTTTTTGATGAAACAATAACTTACTCAGAAACAGAAATATTTTTTTGTGTTTGATTTGCACAATTTAATTTACCTTGAACACATCAATACATTTGGTTAAGTTGATGCATTTATCAAAGTCACGTAACCATTGTTTATATACTGTATCTACTGAAAAGAGGTCAGGTTATTTTTTTATCCAATAGTCATAAAAGTAATTGCATTTCTCTGAAAATGAAAGTTAGAACACAGTAGTACCTGCTATGAAAGTGGCAGATTAATATACTGTAAAATATTCAGATAGAAGCTTATTCTAATATTTGAAGAACAGATATCAGTAGACATTTACAGTATTATTTATATTTTGATGTCACGGCTAGATATACCAGGAGGCTCATAGTGATACACAAAATGGAGACAGTTGATTCAAACCTCACTAAAATAAGACTATTTCATAGTGGCTCCACTTAAATTTATCGAAGACCATTTTAAGCAAATTCTATGAAAATCATGAAGGCATAATTATATATCTGATGAAAAGAGGTCAGAGGTTCTTTTAAGCAATAGTCATAAAAGTAATTGCATTCCTCTGGAAATGAAAGTTAGATTGATAGATTGGCAGTGGCAGTGGCAGATTAATATACAATATTCTGCTAGAAACTAATTCTAATGTTTGGAAAACAAGAAATCGTTTTCCCAATTAAATGAGTTAGCAGAGGAATTTATAAATGTCATCTCATCTGTTCATCTCACTAAATAACTGATAAGTGCAGATGATTATTTAGGGATGCATTTACTTTTATTTGTGGATATTTGACAAATATGCGGTAAATGTTTTCTTTCAAAACATAAAGTGTAACTAACTTTATAAATTCTTTCACGTTTTTACTGAACTGTACTGGAAATGTGCTCTGAAATGATGTGACGTCAAACAAAAAACGTTATAATATATAAATAGCACAAGATAGTTTTATCTTCATTGTTTGACATTTATAGTATTATTTATATATCTTTATGTCACGGCTAGACATACCATGAGGCTCGGAGGGATACACAAACTTCACTAAATGAGACTATTTTACAGTGGCTCCACTTAAATTTCACATGCTTTCCAAGTCTATGAGTCCATAATTTCAGCGCTCAAAAGTCTGCTTGCGAGTAAATATTGCAGGACAGAAGCTGCAGTATATAGTGAATGTAAATCAAGCATTCTTCATATGCCGATATTCACCCCTATCCTCCCCAACACCACAAGGTCAATCCTTGTCCACACATCTTGTTTCAATCAGATCCTACAAAGACAACGTGCAAGTTGCATAAACCACCATATTACTCTTACAAGTGAGTGAACTATTTATTTTCAAGGCTGGTCATTACTTCTTTGAATCTACATAAAAGGCAGATTGGTCCAATTGAAATCTAAAAATGTTTATGCATCTGGCCCAACATCTTTTGAATCTTATGAATATTTTAAATGTTTCATTGCTTTTAAAATGCTTCATGAACCTTTGAACACTTACTAATCTTTGAATCCGTGGTTCGGAGTGCGTGTCAAACTGGCCAGGAAATGCTCTTAATAGTCTTAATGAATGACTTAAGTGTCATAGGTATCCCCAGAATTTGTCTGTAAAGTTTCAGATCAAAATACACAATACATCTTTCATAACAAGATGTTGAACATGGCCATTTGTGGCTGCAATGGAAAACGTGCCGTTTTTGTGTGTGTCTCTTTAATGCAAATGAGCTTTTGCTCCCCTCCCCGTATGCACAATAGGGGTAGAGCACTTAGACATGTGCTTTGGATCATATGACATCAGTCAAGCAATATGGCGGAAAACGCAATTATGTCTTTAAAGCACTGTCCAACCAAAACCATACACTAACTGCAACATAGAAAGAACAACATATGCTGACCATTTGCTGTATGAAATGTTGGCCATTGATGATTAATCATGTGCATGTATATTATTAACAGACAAAAGGCATAAACATGCATTTACAGTACTTGTATATGACAGACAGGTATGTAAAGATCAGCAACCAGTTGTTATTACGTTATGAGTAGCAATTTCTGCATAACCTAATTGTCTTACAAATGCGAACCCTGTTTCTCTCCGCTCTAACTTAGGACATAGATGAAAACACTTATTAAAGAAAGGAGGAGATGAATGTTGGTTTGTCGATCCGGAAAAAAGTTAATTCTTCCAAGAGTCATCATCGTCCCATTCTTGACTTTTGATCCTTAATAACTCCGACCCCAGGCTCGTCGGCTACATCTGCTCTTGCCTGAAAATGGCTGAGTGTGTCTCTAGAGGAAACTGGAACTATGCCTACAAGGTGAGGTCTGTGAGCGATCATGGGCGAGCGTAAATCAATGTGACATCACTTTGATAGGGGATCCCAACAGCCTGTTTTGTGTCGCAGGAGATTTAAAAAAAAAGAAGGAAAGATGGATTGTATAATTACAGGGTGTTTCTGACTGAAGTTCTGACTGAAGTGTTGTAAACTAAGGACTACAATGATTTAAACACAAATTGTCGTCCTTGAATGGTGAAGCCAAAGCAGCAAGACACCATTTATTTGTGACTGAAATAAGACATTGCAACATTTTACAATTTAAAAAATGTTTTATTATTGTATATATACATCAGCAATCCATAACTTATTTGGGTAAAATCAACCCAAATTCAGTTATTGGGCAACTACATAAAAATTAGCGTGAAATGCTTTTAAATGTTCTTATTTATAAGTTGAGCTGTACGATTTTGTGGGAAATTTTACTTTGGTTGACTTCACCCTATGATGATAAACAAAGTAACCTGCAATTTTATATTTCAAACAGAGAAGGCGACACAAGTGCAAAGTAAAACATTGCCGTTTCAAAAATAGTTTGTATTATGTGCAAAAATATTAAAATATGTATTCATTTTGACTCGGTTTGACATTTCTTTTTGTTTAACTTAATTAAATAAGCTGCTAATTCACATACTCATATATTGCACCCAGAGGCGGATGAACCATATGGGCAATTGGGCGAGTGCCCAGGGGCACCAAGACTTTAGGGGCACCAAATAAACCCGCAATACAATTTTTTTATGCTAATAGTAAGTGGAGGTAAGGCCACTATTTAAGATCCAAACCTGGGTTTTAAGGTAAAAGAGAAGAACGGTGTCATCACTATAGTAATCATTTCATATGTGTCTTTTTTAGTGGAGTACACTTTTATAGCAGTATATGTGATCGTTTAGTGAGAAGAATATACACATACTGTGCTTAAAAAGAGCGTTTGAATAGCTGTATAGCAGTTAAAATAGTAACAATAGCATTTCATGTATTTTTATGAGTAATCTTACTATACACTGTAATCTGGTGAATGCCAGTTTGGTTAATTTAAGTCCCAATGTCCTGAAAATCTGTACATGGTTCAATTGTCCCACTAATGTTAATACATGCATGCAAACTATAGTTTGTGTGTGTGTCCCTGTACCCCCACATTGTGGCACGCACAACATTTAAACCTGTTAAAAACATTTTTGTGATTTTCTTCACTACAACAAAACCTGAAATGTAACATAACAACAGAAGCAGGTGCCCCTTAACTATAGTAGGGCTAATTGTTAAAAATACTTGTTAGTTGTTTTTTGTGTTCTATTCTACAAAGGTGTCATGTTAATGTGTCATTCTTGTAAAATAGTATATTGTAAATTGCTGAGTTTCATTCTTATTAAATCTTTTGATATATAAATCTTTTAAATAAGTGGATTCTAGGTATGTTTATTGGGGGCACCTCTGGGGCTGTTGCCCAGGGGCACCATGAGGTCTTAATACGCCTCCGAGTAAACCTATAATATTCGTTAATGCCGTTTAACACATTATTATCTTACATAAGAACGTGAGTCGCGAGGTGCTTGTTACACAAAAGTTGAACAAATTGTCAAATTATTCTAATAGTATAATCATTAACAAAGACTAAGAAGTTTATTCTTAGTAAAAATTAAGATGTTAATAATAAAATAATTGAGAATTGCACAATAGAATATTCTTAAGAACTTCCCTATTATTTATCTTACAAAAGCCTAAAGAACCGTTTTGTGAATCCGTCATATTTGTGTGTGAATTATGGAATTTATTTGGTAGATGTGTGTGAGTGTGTGCTGCCTGCATACGCCAGTGAGTTACAGTGTGCAGGGAAATGTTTTAATATTGTTGCTGCTGGTTCAGGAAAGTATTGTTGCAATCATCTGTTGGGGGGTCCACAAGACACTGGTGCCCAGTGGTCTCTGAATTCTTAATCCGGGCCTGATTGCACCTACAGCTGTATATAGTTTTAATAAAAGACAAAATCTGCAAATCCTTAAAAATGGATTTAACATCTTTTAGATTACTATATAATAATTGTTATTATGTTATTAACTCCCTCCCTGTCATCAAATCACTCCACCACATTGTTTCTTTGTTGTGAAGTCTATGGTGTCTCTCCGCTGCCATCTTGTTACTATAAACTAGGATTCTGCTCCACTCCAGCACTCCGTAATCATTTGACCTATAGAGCTCTTAACACTTATCACACTTATTTAAATCTGCCTAGAAATAAGTATATAAAATTAACAAAATTCTTAGATTATTTCATACATTTTTTTTTTTTTTCGATATCAAGAATAGAATTAGCAACAATGCTACTTTTGATATCAGTAATAACATTTTCACTAGTAAAAATGTGAATTCCTGATGGCAATGTGTATTCTTGACATCAAAAATTGAATTTCAACTAGTAAAATGTAATTCTTGATATCTGCATTTTTACTAGTTAAATATCACAAAAGACTGCCATTCAACTTCACTTTCAGATATCAGAAATCCAATTCTCACTAGTAAAAAACATATGAATCATTTTACTAAACAATCGGTTCAATTGATTCAAAGATTCGAAAGGTTCGTTTCTCCCGTCAGTTCACTACGTAATGACGTTTGGTGACGTATACACTACGCGCCAAAATATTGGCGCCACCTGCGTAGCTGTTGTCTGTGCTGAAAGTGTGTAGTTGCCGTAACGTTAGCTGTTCTGGTTTATTGTCATTTTAACAGGTGTCTCAGAGGTAAGTGTATAAATGCACCACTTAAGATGGTCTGCCAAACATCTTAAGAAAATACGAGAATAATAAGTAGTTACGTTACATAAACTGACCATAAAGCTGCGTGGAGTTGGCTAGATGTGTTTATCTGTATAAGTAGACGAACTGACAAACTGATCACACGTTTCCGTTATGCCCATAGATAGTTAAATTCTGACTATTATTGTTTGTAACATATTTTTATGTTTTGTAAGTAAAAATGTGAATATTCCTTATGTATAAATGTCGTTGTCTTTTGCAGAGTGATGGGTTTGCTGGAGCAGTGTGAGGATCTCTTCAAGACCTCTGATCTATATAAAGTTCTGGGTGTCTGTAAGGAGGCATCAGATGCAGAGATCAGACGCGGATATTATAAAGTTTCTCTGCTGGTTCATCCTGACAGAGCTCCTGATGATGAGTTAGCTACCACCAAGTTTCAGGTAACATCTTTGTGTCAGGGGCTGGTGTAACATATTGAGGTACATGATCTTAAACTTCCAGTTTTGGTTGTAATGTCAGCCCAAGCCCAGTTTAGGTGAGCTTTTGCTGTAATAATGAAATGGCATCAATTTATAATTGTTTTACATGAATAAGCACATTCATTTTACATGTAACACAATTGGTTTCCTAAATTTTTTCTAATTTTGTAAATGTTTATGGACTTCTCATTCACATTATTTATCTCTGTTTATTTTACGTGGTATCTTGTAGGGAAAATGTCTGTGACAAATCATCTTTTAAACTTTACATTGATTCTGCAGGTGCTGGGAAAGGTCTATGCGGTGTTGGCTGACAGAGACCAAAGAGCGGTCTATGATGAACAGGGAATTGTGGATGAAGAGTCGGACTCGCTCAAACAAGATCGCAGTTGGGAGGAACATTGGAGAAGATTGTTTCCCAAGGTATTTCTTAAACCGTGTGCTGTTATACATGTTTTTATTCCCTGAAGGTCATCAATTGATAATATTCTGCCATAGATTACACAGCAAGACATCTTGGATTTTGAGAAACAGTATAAAGGCTCCGATGAGGAGGTGGAAGACTTGAAGCGATTGTACCTACAGCATGAAGGCGACATGGATCTGATCATGGAGTCTGCCTTGTGCTGTTCCCATGAAGATGAACCTCGAGTACACAACATATTACAGAAGGCCATTGATGCTGAAGAGGTGCCAGCCTACAAAGCCTTCACACAGGAGAGTGTCAAGAAGAAAAACTACCGCAAAAGAAAGGTACCGTGTCAATAAAGTATTGTGTTTTGTAATGTAAATCGGGTATATGTTTTTGTTGAAGCCAGTGTTGAGTACAATAAAAACTTATTTGAATGAAAATGTATGTCTTGTTTCTGTGCAGGCGGACAAAGAATGTAAGGAGGCAGAGGAAATGCAGAAGGAGATGGGCTTGAACAGCGAGGACAGTTTAGTTGCTATGATAAAGGTAAAATTAGCAACAACTCCTGAAGTGCTAGAATAACAAATGCTAGGAATCTCGACCCTTTTCTCTTTTATTTAAATGGAGTAAAAATGACCACGGTTTCATTCACAATTTTTTTTAATATTAAAAACGACAATGTTTATTCATGTTAGGAAAATGTCATAATAGCATTTCGCAGTAGTTTTTGCGATTATCAAATGTTCTTAACCTCATTACTTTAATCTTTTGTGTTGTTGACCGCTGTTCATTTTGTTGCACTTAGCAAAGACAGAAGTCTAAAGAAAATGGATTTAACTCCCTCATCTCAGATCTGGAGGCAAAATACTGCAAGAAGCCAGCGGGAGGAAGGAAGGGGAAGAAAAAGTGAACAATGTTTTAGGAGAACCAAGACGACTATTTTCACCAAACGATAAAGAGACTTCATTTTGTGAGTTTTTCCAGAACTGTAAATATTAATAAGAGCGCACTTTTTTGTAAAAATAGTGATAATTTCCTAGCTGTAAAACACCATTTGATGATCCACAAGACTAATAACAGGTAACAGAAAACAGTTGTGTGAATTTTGCCGTGTCTGTTTTTGTTCAGACTTCAGGATGAGTACTTTTTTGTGTTGCTGCAACTTTTCCATAGGAGAGACTGCATTATATGTTTTCATGTTTCAGCATTTCTTGAAATGTATTATTTTTAACAGCATTTCATTTAAATTTAATAAACTGTATAGATCTGTATGTTGTGATGTTTTATAGCCTCACTTTCTTTCTGGGTCATGCAATTGTAGCAAGACACAACATGCAAGTAGTGTGTAATACAATCAAACCAATGCAAAGTCAATTATTATTATTTTTTTATTTTAAATATAAAACATTTCAACTGGGTTTTACAACACTACACTGTAGTAACAACTGATTACTTGGTGAAACCGATGCCATCTGTGGAAAGCCGGGTTGCCCAAACTCTGCGTCGTGAATTATTTTTTGGATCTGAAGTTTCACCAAAGACTGTTTTGAAGCAGGCAAGCGTCTTAGCGCAGGTGCTAAACTACGAAGAAATAAATCAACTTCATCAAGCTGCTGTTCGTCTTTCTCTTTTTCCCTGGCGTCCTTAGTAGCCAAATACCTCTCTAACATGTCTAGTGTCCCTGTCCGCTTTCGCTTCATGGCGCAGGGTTGAATTCCTGGACTGGAAATGGACGTCCCTGTACTGGTGCTGGCTGGTTCTGCTTCACTGTCGTCTTCTGGGTCATCCTCCTCAACTTTGTTTGGGACAGAGTTCAACGAAATGCTGTAAACAAATCACAACCATGCACTGTGATAAGCCACACTGACAAAAGTATTGTCAGTGTACAAATATTACATATGACAAGCTTTCTACTGTTATAAAAGTTTAATTACAGATGCAAAATGTTGCTTTTTTCTTGCTTTTGGAATGAAAGTAAAACTCGGGGGTATTGAAGAAAGCTGGTTATGTGACATACATGGGTATGTTTAAGGGTAGGTTAGCTGATAACTTAACTTTCGGTTTCAAAAACAGGCAACTTTCCGGATATGTAAGTAACCATAGCAACTCACTCTCTGACGAGCAGGTTATGTTCCATGGTAAGTTCATTTTAAGGAAACGTTACTAAGCTTCAGAGGTTGTCTGTGTATATGTGTACTTTTAATTAGGTTTAGGCCTATTAATAGCTCTCCACATATAATTAGATGCATGAATAGTATTCACACCTTACAATTCTTGTAACTTAAGAACAATTTATTACTCTTTCCACTAACTAGTAATATTTAATGCATCTCAGGACAGTCGAGGTGTAATGGTTAGAGGAAATTCTAGCCCCATTGTTGAATCCCAGTCTGGTAGGCCTGATCCCCAGGATAAATTTAATTATAGGTTATCAGCTATGGCATAGTGTTAACAGATTTAAGTTCCCTGTAATTCAGATACATAATAAATTACATCAAAAGACTTAAGTGTTTTCATACTATCTGTATTTCTTAATAATGCCTTTCTCCAAATGACAACTTGTTATTGATCTTTCAAGATAGGCCAAAACACCACATTTAACATTTGGAAAGCCATAACTTTTAAGCAAACAAAGTCGAAAGAAAAAAAGAAAATGTGTATTTGAAAGGCATTTATATTAGGCTAAATGACAAGCTGATACAACCCAAAGTCAGTTTTCAGAAAAACAAAAAGTCGTTTTTTAAGGAACATAACGTTACAGCAAAGGAACAAAAAAAGAGGTTTAATACTGCCCACAAATTAACAATGTGATCAAATACAACTTTCGTCAAATACCATGGTAGACGTGTTAAAATAACAGTTAATTTACAAACATCCAAAAAATCTCCACTTTATGTAACAAAGACAGCCGTGATGAGTATTTATTTTAAATATTTCAGTATAAAAATAGTACATATTTAAACTATATATTTAATTAAATCATTAATGTATGCATTTGTTGTTTTATAAACATAAAAATATATATATATCATTTTTAATCCCGCAATTTATACGATGATGCAGATTTAAGTCTTCCCGGTTGTTTCCATGGTGACACGTGAACTCTGTGATCCATTGACAATGTCTTTATGCCGTTTCTGTGAGCGCGCGTTAACTCTGGTTATCTTTCGTGAGATTGATTAAAATTACCATTCAATCGTGTTCTGGAACCGACAGACCCCAAATAACCAAGATTCGGGTTAAAAAACTCAAGAGTTCAGCGCGGAGTAACGTTACGAGCGTTCAGCGCAGAACAGCGAAGGCTGACCAATTACAAACCAGTACTCGTATGATGTACGGAAGAAACAACCAATCAAGGGCTGTTACAATGTTGTCGCCGTTGTCTGGTACATGTATTATCTATCAGATTCATATACCTTCTGTGTTCCGTACAAGACGGATCGAGGAAATCCATCACCCTCATATATCTCCACTGTTTCGATTTCTTAGCACCCCGTCCACCGCGACTGACGGCCTGTTCCATTCGCTTCTTCCTCGTGTATGTGTCTCTCAGATTTTTCCATTTAGCTTTCACATCCTCCACTGCACACACACACTGAAGAGAGTTTAGCGCGCGTAGCATCATCATCTTCATAACATCAGGTAACGCTGCGCAACTAAGACTTACCGTCAACTCCAATTTTGTCCGCAATTCCTTGCCAGAGTATTTCTTTCCGCTTTATGTTTTTGTACTCGCTGTGGTTCTTATCAAACAATTCCTTGTTCTCGGAGACCAAAAACAACAACAACTCCGCGTCCATCTTGACTACCTGTCTTCTTCTTCTGGAAGAAAACTAACTTTAGTGCACCAGCGCCACCACCCGAGCTGGAGGAAACAGCGACTTGAACATCATTCTCAATATCACAAGAAAAAGATGACAGCATTTTGTTGTTTTAGGTTCTTTTAATTCAAGGAATAAGAAAAATCCAGCAAACCCTGCTGTTATTAATCTGATAAAGATAATATAAAGATATAAAGCTTAATTATTTAGTAGTTATTGTTTATTAATTCTTATTGTCATTCTGCACACTCTAACCACCCACTTTATTCTTTCAGTATTGCAGTAGCATGTAATCAATTATGTATATGTGACCCTGGATGACAAAATCAGTCTTTTGGGTCAATCTTCCAAAATTGAGATTTTTACATCACCGGAAAGCTGAATAAACAAGCTTTCTTTTGATGTACGGTTTGTTATGACACTATCTGGCAGAGATACATGATTCTGAGGGTGTAAAAAAGCCAAATATTGAGAAAATTGCCTTTGAAGTTGTTAATCAGAAGCCCTGTAGCAGGCCATCCACTCAAAAAATTGAGTTTTTATATAATTCGGGTAGGACATTAACAAAATATCTTCATGGATAATGACCTTTACTTAATATCCTTGTGATTTTGGGCATAAAAGAAAACTGGATCATTTTGGAACATACCATGTATTTTTGGCTTTTACTAAAAATGTTACTGTGCTGCTTAAGACTGGTTTTATGATCCAGGTCATATGTTTAAATAAAATCTGATTGCTCTTAAAGTTTTTAAAATATTTTCTTGAGTGAACATTTATTTGTACTATGAGGTAGATGTACAGTAACACATCTTATGTTACTAAATCATAACTGCAACAATAATCAGTGTCTTTTCATTCAAGCTAACAAAATCATCTTTTAAAATGATTAAAGGATCCTTTAACAAATGTAAAAGTCCACATCAATGTGATAATCTTGTTATAATTCCAAGTTTTCATGTCCATATCATCTTCAAGTCTACAGAAATGTCTAAGTGGTAAGTGAATGCATTATGTATTTGTATATTGTGCAAATAATGTCCAGGTTAAGTTTGTGTTATTTTCTTGTTAGTTGTTGCTGATTGGCCCATTCCTGAATGAGCTGATTGGCTATGGCAAAAGAAGGCGGTACCCAGAACGCAGGGGACTCTCCTTTAGAGATGCGTGGCGGTTTCTTTATCTGTAGTGCTTCTGTCATTTCTTTAAAAGTGAACCATTTCGCATCCTCAAGTTCTGCCTTGTCTACGCTCACCTGTTAAAGACATCAATGACTGTGGTTAAATATAGCAGATTTGCAGTACCTTTACTCTAGCTCCATTCTCAAATGAGCACATTCTGATTTACTGTCATAGGCTTGAATACTGAAATTTTACATTTCTATGGACATATATCTCCTTTTTTTCACATTTTTTCAGTTCCTTTAGAATTCCTACATTTTTTGATGACAAATTCTCATTAGTCCCAGTACTGTTAACATACTGTTCTACAGTGATTCTTTTCAATGGAACTCCACATGAATACTGAAACATACACAAATTTAAATGAATATCTAATCTTTTTTTATTTTATTTATTATTTTATTTTATTTAATCTAATCTAATCTTTACTTTTTATCTTTATTTTTATTTAAGTACAAAAATCTCCTGGATTCATTATTTTGAAGCAACACAATTTATCCTTTAGGGTAAACTAATCTCCATAAGTTTCAGAACAGAGATCAACATTGTCACAAACTGAGGTCAGGTTTGTCAATTCCGCAGTCAAAAATCAATATTAAGACTTTAATATGAACTCAAACATTTATTATCAAATTTAACCAAATCCAGATGATTGTATTGTATATAGTTTAAGAGTAGCATCTGAGCTAACTCCACCCAGAGCTATAAAAAATAACCACTAAACAATAAAGATTCCCCTCATCATGCATACTTCTTTTGTTATTTTTTGGGAAAAATAATCAATTACCTTTCTTTATCACTACACATTTACTGATAATTCTACCATGTACCATCATATTTTCTTATAAATTAAGTATATTTTAAATCAATTTTACTTTGTATTTATTAAAAGAGATGTAAATATTAGAAAAATAAATTGAAAATGAAATGTTTATTATGATCTGTAACCCGAGTATAATTTGCCTCCAATAACTTTTGCCACACCCCTACACTCACCTTAGCAGCTCGATACCAATTAAATCGCTTAACAGACTAAGTATACCATTATGGTAACACAGAAGATAGCCGCGGAAAAAATTAAGAGACCATACATTTTTTAATTTCAAATCAGCATTTCTAGATTTATTGTAGCAATTCCTTAAGAATCCTCATAAGAATATACTAAAACACATCTCTCCAGTCAACAACCCATTAGTAAAGTTTTCTACTTCACTACCCCCCCAAAAAACAAAAATACTTAGCTTTGTATACTGTGATAGGCTGACAGAGACCAGTTTTTACCGCACCTTTGCATTATTGTTGTGTACGTCGCTTTGGATAAAAGCGTCTGCTAAATGACTAAATGTAAATTCCGGTTCTGTGTCTGTTGTACTTCAACAAAATGAAACGTCGGGAGTGACAAAGAGTCATCCAACAGCATTGTGAAAGACTGGCAGCATGACAAGACACGATAAAACTGTGATAAAAATCAAGGTTGTCAAATAAAACAAATATTTTGAACTTTTGCTAAATACATGTGAAATATTACTATTACTATTGTCCTAGCACTGCACATTTTTGATGTGACTATAATCTAACACACTCACCTGAGGTCTTGCAATCTTCTTTACTAATGAGCTGATGAATTGATAAGCACAGGTCTGTTTGATCAGAGAGATATGAAATATGTGCAGTGCTTGGGGTACTCCAGGACCAGGATTGGTCACACTCGTCTAGGTCTCACCTGTGTTTTGTTTGGGTTCACAGTTGCATGGCAGGCTACCATAAAGGAGCTTTGTGGGAACGGCCAATGCTGCGATCCAGAGAACTGTAGGGTCTCCACCTCGAGTCCCACCTCCTCTGCCACCTCTCTGCGTAGGGCTTCCTCCACTGTCTCCCCTACAGGAGGAGATTCAATAAAGCTAAACTAACAACCACCACACTCTTTTCAAATGTTTCTGATAAAACCCACACAGACTGATATGCTGTTGACAGTAGATGGGAATGTCATATAACAGTGTGACTCACCCATGTCGCAAAAGCCGGCGAGTGCGCTGTACAGGCCTGGAGGAAATGTGGCCTGTCGTCCCAGCAGACATCTGCTCCCATCAGAAACAAGCACAATCACCACCGGAGACATCTGTACGTCAACACAGATGGACGAGAGCATCTTCATTTACTGTCCCTTTAAGATGCCATGACCTGTGGTATACGGCTGACCTGCTGCCTGACGGAAGACCTGTTGCTTACTTTTGGATAGTACGTGATCCCACTGCTGTGACAGATTCGGTGACTTCCGGATTGGTTCCTGACAGTGGGCTGCCCTGTAGCACTGCAGAAACCATTCGTCAGGTGCCACCGGATGAGTGCTTGGCCCTGAAATACCAACAAATATTTGATTCATATATTTAGACATGAGTCTTGGTTGACTATTGGAACCATAAAACAGGTTCAAATTGATTCATGTTGGAAAGTGATATGTTAAATCCATGTGAACTGTGGTAACCTCTTAAAGAGGTATGAAAACTACAGATTTAAATGTCATAGGGTTTTATTTCTTGGTTAGATTTTATATTAAGGGATAATTCACGCAAAAACAAAAATCTTTATATCATTTAGTCAACTTCTGCTGAACACAAAGGAAGATATTTGTACAAATGTCAGTATTCAAACAGATCTCATCCCCAATTTACTGCCATAGTAGGGAAACTAAATACTATGGGAGTCAATAGGGGATGAGATCTGTTTGGTTACTGACATTTGCTAATCACAGAATATGATATTTGGATAAATCAAAATATTTTTTTAAGGTTTGGAACAATCTGAGGGCGAGTAATGATAACTAAATTTTCATTTTTGGGTGAACTATCCCTTTAAATAAATTCAAGCTTCGGTAGATTCACCTTTTCCTGTAAAACACAACCTGTTTGTGGTGAATTTTAATATAATGTATCTTTGCAAGTAGGTTGCTCAGCATCTTGGAGATGTTGCTACAATTCTTCTGGATATAATCTGTCTTTTTCAGTCTCTTCGTGTTATTTCAGTCCGACTTGATGGTAGTGAGAACACAAAAGTAATTCCTTTTAAGGTACATTGGCTTTAGGGATAGTTCACACCAAAAAATCCCATCATTTATTAATCCTGTCGTTCAAAATGGAGAAATGTCCATTTCGTAGAAGTCAATGGAGGCAAATGATGAAATATATTAAAGAACTGAATAAAGTTCACAATTTCGGGGTGAACTATCTATTTAATGATGCATTAACAACCCCTCACTTAAGCAGAGATGTTGACATGGTCAAACTTGAAACGTTTGTGTCAATGACCTTGATTTTTTCTTTAAAAAAATCCACTTGCTAGCTGTAAGAAGAATGCATTAGCATTACTGATTCTTCAAGTCATGCTATTATCTGAAGGAAACAGATGTATACTTTTGTCACAATAGGAGCCTCTGGTCCAGATAACATGAAGAAAGCTTTTGTGAGGTCCACAAACACCCCCCCACACTGCTGTTCCAAAGCACTGCGGTCCAAATCACCTGTGGTGAATGAGAAGAGATCTCTGTCAACCTTTCTAGTTTTGTTCACCATTAAACATTAAAAAAAATATTCTAGAAATCCAGAGTTATGATGATCAACTAGAAGTCTTCCCGAGTACAGCATAGTACTAACCCACTTCCAGTGAAAACTGTGCTTCTCCATTTTCATTGCATCCCAGAAGAACAGACTCACTAACAATGTTTTTGTCCCTACCAATCTTCTTCAGTATATTCTCCAAATCTAAAGAAACAGGCAGATGTACAAACTTGAATTCATACTGTTATGTTTGTGTGTTAAAAGCATTCAAATACTGTTATATTCGCACCTGAAGCTTTCAGAAAAGCTGGTTGGTAAATGTTGCTGTTGCTCTTCAGTAGTGGTGCAAGATTATTATACAGCAGAAAACTCCCGGACTTCAGTGCCTCACGACACGCCTCATCATCCTCCTTCAACCTCATCAGATATCTAAACATGTAAACCACATACTACATTTACATTTATTCGTTTGGCAAAAAAATGTATCCATAGCAACTTCCAAGTAGAAGAGCATTTAACATTTTGTTAATATGGTAAACAGAACTGATAGTTTATTGGCAATGTTACTAGGAATATTAAAGCTTTTATGTAAGGAATAATTGACGACGGGCCATTCAATTATTCAAAAGATAATGAACACCTTGAGGAAATAATGCGAGCACGTCGTGAAGCGGAGTTGAAGTTACACCTCGGGTTTGCATAAAAGGATTAGTTCACTTTCGAAATAAATTTTCATGATCATTTATTCGTCCCCATGTCACCCAAGATGTTTATAACTATGAAAATAAATTAAATTTTTCTGTTGAAAACATTCAAGGATTTTTCTCCATATAGTGGACTTCAATAGACTGCAAACGGTTGAAGGTCAAAATGACAGTTTCAGTGCAGCCTCAAAGGGCTTTAAAGGATACCAGACATTGAATAAGGGTCTTATCTAGAGAAAGGATAGGTAAATAAAAAAATTGTATTCTTTATATACACAAATCCTCGCCTTTCTCTGTTCTACCATGCGCGTTCATGACTTCATGTTATACGTAATAACATTGAAAACTTGCATGTTCAACTTGTAAACACTGACTTGGTACTTCCACCTTCGTAAAGCGCAACCTTTTCAATGTAATTACGTATTTTGTGAAGTCATGAACGCATTGCAGAACAGAGCAAGGCAAGCGTTTGTGTTTATAAAGCATATACATTTTTATTTATTTTTTAATGACCAATCGTTTCGCTTGATAAGACCCTTACTCATCGTCTGGTATCGATTAAAGCCATTTGAAGCTGCACTGAAACTGTCATTTTGACCTTCAACCATTTGGAGTCCATTGAAGTCCACTATATGGAGAAAAATCCTGGAATGTTTTCATCGAAAACCTTCAATTCTTTTTGTTAATTGAAGCAAAATTGCACACGTTTCCATTAACAGCAAAGTCTGACATTATAAACTTCAGCTTAAGAGCAGGGTGCTGTGTGAGGAGATTTAAACTTGGCGAAGTGATATTAAAGGAACTGTAATGCAGACCTAGAACACCTTCATATGTATTAATTTACTGAAAGTTAATGTATACCCAAAGAACATTTGTAAACCAATCAGATTGAAGCATTCGTGGTATAATGGGGTATACTGGGGGGGTTAATGTTTAAAAGATCACAAATTACAAATTAAAATATATTTTTAGCTTAATTTATACTTTAAGTTGCATGGGCACAAACGTATTTAAAACCTTCTGTATTAATACAAGGCAATACATTAATTACATATATTATTTAATTATTAACAAAATAATATTAGAGATTATATAATTATTTACAAATCGAGTAAATATTGATGAATAAAAATATTTTGAAACCGTTAAAAAAAAATCAAGTAAAATATCTAAACAAGACACATTTACTAGAATAACTCGCCCCTTAACATTCTGTTTATCAGATCAAGCAGTAAGGGATAGTGCACCTCAAAATGAAAATAATTTAGTTACTCACCTTCATTCCAAACCTGTATGACTTTCTTCTGCAGAACACAAAGGAAGATATTTTGAAGAACCATTCAAATACGCTCATTGTGTGGCCACAAAACCACTGAGACATTTCTTAGAATATCTTTTTAGTGTTCCACAGAAGAAAGACTCATAGCCTATACGTTTATATACGTTTCAGTGAATAACTCAAGAACCATTAAATGCTCTGATGTTCTGAGACTGTAATACTATTTGACTTTGATATGAAGGTCAGTGTTTATATTGTCGGTATTAAGCGTGACAATATCTTGTCCAGAAAAATATATATTATGATGCAAGCATATGATGCATATGATATTGAAATATTAAGTGAGGGGACATTAATAACAATAAAAACTTGTGTTTTAAACTAGATGTTTACAAAGTTCATTGTGGTTCAAAATCTGTCTCTGACTCTTTCTTCTGTGTAACACAAAACAATATATTTTGAGAAATGTCTCAGTGGTTTTGTGTGAATACAATGAAAATCAAAGGTGTGCAATGCTTGTTTGGTTAATGACGTTCTTCAATGTATCTTCTTTTTCGTTCTGCAGAAGAACAAAATAAAATGTTTGGAATAAAATGAGGGTGAAATTGTTTTTGTGTGAACTATCCCCTTAGAACCAATATACAACAATTTGACTACTATTACGAAGCATATAATTACCATTGCATATAATGAAACGATAGCCTAATCTATATTCGACATAAAAGCATAACAGACCTGACACGAGACACATATCCAGAGCACGAGCGAGAGAGCTCCGGCGACTTGATTGAATGCAGAAGTTTCAAAGAAACCCACGAGAATCTGCCTCGCATGTTCACTTTTCAAGAAGAAGAAGAAACAGTCGAGCGATAATTCTGCTGTCTCTGAAACTTTGTTATGAACAGTACAATGGCAGTGGACACAAACTCTCACTTGATTTCTCGTCAATCAAAGTTTGTACATGAATGATTGTCTATGTTCAGTTCATTGAATAACAAACACAGAACGATATGAACACGTTATACTGTAAATAGCCTATGTAACAGGACACAGTATAGTTACTATATGCGGCGAGTTCAAAGATGGAGGCTGTTTTGCAATTTTGTCTTTCTCCACTCCAGCGAGCTGTCCGTTTAAACATACAGTTAAATATTTTTTAAAAGCATCAAATTGTAAATTCTTCTTTATGCGAGAGAAACTGGACGCAGATCCGTCGTCAATGATCAACAGCAGCTGTTGTTCCCTGCCGGTGTGGCGGTCGGGGAGTGAATGTGGAAACACAGCGCCTCCTAGCGCCCTTAGCGAGTGTTGCGCAACCCAACAGAACACAAAATAAAAGTTCGATTTTGCATTTAATCTTTTTCTTTCATTCAGGATGTATTCATCTTTTGAAACATTCTTCTTTATCCCACACAGTAACAAAAGTTTGATTTGCATTATTTGCATTTTAATTTGTATTATAGTCAGGATATATTCATCTTGTGAAACATTCTTCTTTATCCCACACATTGTTTAGTCAAGCAGTTGTAACATCCATAAACCGAATATTTCAATGTAATGTAATAATTGTATTAAAATAAATGAGCAGAATAAACGGTATGTGGATTGAACGCGTCTGTACTCGCTGTGACCAGTAGGCGGCGCTCCGTCACAAAAATTCGTCTCCTTTAGATTTCCCCACAGTTCAGGAGCTCTGATCCGAGCATGAGCATTGTGAAAGAAAACGAGCTCCAGAAGGTTCGACGAGGATTGGAAATAACCAAACATTGAGCTACTTCGCTGTTATTCAGACCCAGGAGGTTACGGTGAGTTGACTTGCTTTTTCAGTGAACCCGTCTGCAGACGATCAATGTCACGCACGCACGCACGCACGCACGCAGCCATAAGACCCTCTAGAAATTTCCCAAACATTCCCATAGTTTTCACTTTCCGTGCGTTGCTGTCGCTTGCTTCTTGCGTGTAGTTGCAAAACGCCGCGACATTCTCAGAACTAAACATGTTTTGTGTTATTGTTTGTAGATTTCATCAGTGAGGTTTGTTGTTGTTGATCTCGCCTCCTGATTTCACGATAGACGCTGATTGATCATTATATCATCCTAACCTATTATATACATTATATTAAACGTGTGGAATATATGATATAAGTAGCGCATAGTTTACAAACTGTCACGCTGTCGGCCTAAATGTAACAAATACATCCTAAAATACTGTATCGGATGATATCGTTTCAATTGAATTTGATACAAGAGTTTTCTTGCTACATTTGAACTTTTTTTACCTCTGAAAATGTTACTGTGTAGCAACAGACAGTCGTCACTGTTAATAGTTTTGTGTGGTTTGAAAGAAAGTTACTTGTAGCAGTAAAGTAACAGTTTGACTCGAGAGTTAGTTGATGGGCTCTGGGGGAGGGGACGGGACGTGGCACTCAATCCAGCGTGTTTAACACATACTACAGTAACTCTGTCATAACTGTTAACTTTACTTTATTCATTTGTTAGATGTGGACTAGCTACAGTTGAGTGGTGTATACAAGTACTCTGGCATCTTTTACTAAACGTAACAATTGTTTTGTTAAAGTTAAAGTGTACTAACCTGGGGGTATGGATTATTATTTGTACTATGGAAGTGTACAGATACGGTTATAGTATAGTTACTGTATTGACTCAGTGCTAGATTTGCAGGCATTATGCTTTTACTAAAAGTATAATAAAAAGTATGAGTGAATAAAGAAGTTATTGTCATATTATATCAAGGTTTCCTGGTTCTTATACAGTTGAATTTACGTGGTACTTCAAGGTAGAGTACTTTGAGGAATGCCATGGTTTTCCATTGTACATGTTCGAAAGACCACAGTATTGATATGGTACACTGACATTATAGTTATATGGATATAGTTGACAAATGTGTTAATGGCACGACAGCAAAAAATTTGGAAAAATTCTAACAACTAAGTTAAATTTCTTTTTTATGCCATTTTATATTATACATAAGAATATATTATTAAACGTTTGTACAACACCATAGGACAAATGCATGTTATATTTGTCAATTACCCTGTTGTTTTATCTATTTTTGTTTGCAAACACTGATTTTTCATTGTAAAAACTTTATTTCTATAGCGCTTTTTTTTCTTCTATTTATGCTGTTGCAAAGCAGTTATACAAAAACATATAGTAGAGCAAACAGTGATCTCTTAAAAGTGGAAATGTATACGTGATTGAAATGTGTTTGTGAGGATTGAGTATCGTATAATCTAAACACTGTCAAATCAGTCACCCCATTTGAATTTTGGGAAATTGAGAGATTAATATGCAAACTTGTTTTATGGTGTGGCAAAAATGTAGAACAAAATTTACAATGAAAATATCTCTCTCTTATGCTAATTTATTTGATAAATATAAGAACAATTAAAATAAGTATGCAGGATATCAATAGTGATGCTTAGCTTCGCAACCACCACTAATGAATCATATAAAATAATGTAATATAAGCAGTTTGTTTTCAAAATGTTGCTTTGTTACACCATAGGACACATGTACAATTTATTTGTCAACCGCTCATTCACAGTGTGATGTCACGCAAACCTCATTCCTGAGGGGCATCTGCTCTTTCTTCTAACTTCACCATAATCGGTCTCATCAGTTATCTGAATGCAGAAGCTGTGTGATGTGAATGGATGTATACGCTTATTTGATCTGAAATCATGTCACTGTGATCACATGGTTATGGAAAGTGCAAACGTGTAAAAAGTAATAATTGTTTCTACAGCTTGAAAATGTCGCATTCAAATAAAAACAGATTCCAAATATGACGTTAATATCCCATGTTTTGTAATGTTTGTTTAATTCGATTTTGACACAACTTCACCATACATTTTAGAAACCATGGTACAGTCTTCTAAGGATAGGCCACAATACAAGAGGTGTGGTCATTTTCTGCCTGTTATCAAGTGACCACATCCAGTAACCTTCCCTGACTTACCCTCAGGCTGTTGCTTTTCACTGCAGGATTTTAGACAAGCTCTCTGTACAAGTTAATACTAGTTCCTCCAAACTTTAGTCATCATGTTCTCCTCACATTCCTGCTTTAAAGGGTCAAAAGCCTTGATGACTTTATACAAAGCCCTGTTTTAGTTATTTGCTAACCGAAATTTGTATGTATTTTAACAAAAGGGATGTTAAGTAATCTGTGCTATTTGTGTTTGTTTTAGCAGCTGTTATTGTCATCAACGGTTAGCTTACTGTTGTCTTGGAAACTGTTGGGAATTGCATTAGCAACATGCCATTTTGGCCTTTTTGAACACTGGAAAGCCTACGTGAAATATCTGTATTTTCAAAGAAACATGATATATTGGTGAGATACAGACATTTTCTTGTCCAGTTCATCATTGAGGTTCAAGAAAAAAGTGTAAAGTTAACTTCTTCCTAACATTCTTTTAAATGAAGCAATTGGTTATGCACGTTTATATGTTGGCTAATGATTTCTACTAGTCTTTTTTTTTGAATATGTGTAAAACAAGTCAACAAAGTGACTTTCTTAAAGCCACCAGGAAAAATTGTTTGAGTAACCTACTAAACAAAATGCATCTCTCTATAGTTTGCCAAACCATGTGACAGTTTTGTGGTTCAAAATCCAGTCGCTGACTTAAGCCCATTGCACATTGAGTCACATATTAAAAAAATAAATACGTTGTCACGTTGTACATCGGATATTTTCGTCCGTTTTTTTCCTCCGTCAAGCATTTTGAGTGGCCTTTTAAACAATTCAGAGACACCGTACAAACGAGAGCCAAATAAACTCAGCAAAAAAAGAAACATCCTCAGACTTTCAAATGTTTTTACTTTCAGTAAACTTAATATGTGAAAATATTTGTATGAACACTAAAAGAGTCAACACCATAAGACATAAACTAAAAAATTTTCACAGACATGTAGAATAATGTGTCTCTGAATGAAGGTAGGCTCAAAATCAAAAGTACCAGTCAGTATCTGGTGTGGCCACCAGCTGCTTGAAGTTCTGCAGTGCATCTCCTCTCATGGACTGGACCAGATTTGTCAGTTCTTGCTGTGAGATGTTACCCCACTCTTTCACCAAGGCACTTGCAAGTTCCTGGACATTTCTGGGGGGAATGGCCCTAGCCCTCACCCTGCGATCCAACAGGTCCCAGACGTGCTCAATGGGATTGAGGACCGGGCTCTTCGCTGGCCATGGCAGAACACTGACATTGCTGTCATGCAGAAACTCACGCACAGAACGAGCAGTATGGCTGGTGGCATTGTCCTCCTGGAGGATCATGTCCGGATGAGCATGCATAAATGGTACCACATGAGGGAGGAGGATGTCTTCCCTGTACCGCAAGGCATTGAGATTGCCTGCAATGACAACAAGCTCAGTCCGATGGTGATGTGATATACCGCCCCAGACCATGACGGACCCCCCACCTCCAAATCGATCCCGCTCCAGGGTACAGGCCTCGGTGTAACGCTCATTCCTTCGACGATAAACACGAACCTGTCCATCACCCCTGGTGAGACAAAACCGTGACTCATCAGTGAAGAGCACTTTTTGTCACTCCTGTCTGGTCCAGCGAAGGTGGGTTTGTGCCCATAGGCGGCGTTGTTGCTGGTGATGTCTGGTAAGGACCTGCCTTACAACAGGCCTACAAGCCCTCAGTCCAGCCTCTCTCTCTATTGCGGACAGTCTGAGCACTGATGGACGGATTGTGTGTTCCTGGTGTGACTCGGGCAGTTATTGTGGCCATCCTGTACCTGGCACGAAGGTGTGATATTCGGATGTACCGATCCTGTGCAGGTGTTGTTACACGTGGTCTTCCACTGCGAGGATGATCAGCTGTCCTTCCTGTCTCCCTGTAGCGCTGTCTTAGGCGTCTCACAGTGCGGACATGGCAATTTATTGCCCTAGCCACATCAGCAGTCCTCATGCCTCCTGCAGCATGCCTAATGCACGTTCACGCAGATGAGCAGGGACCCTGGGCATCTTTCTTTGGGTGTTTTTCACAGTCGGTAGACAAGTCTCTTTAGTGTCCTGCGTTTTTAGAACTGTGACCTTAAATGCCTACTCTCTGTAAGCTGTTAAGGTCTTAACGACCACTCCACAGGTGCATGTTAATTAATTGATTATGGTTAATTGAACATGTATGGAAAACATTAAGTTATTTGGATTTTTACAACATTATTGTTGAAATACACAGTCCTGAAAACGGGACGTTTCTTTTTTTTGCTGAGTTTACAAAAAACGCATATGAAAATTTCGGACTGTAGTTACAAAGACCTTTAGAGTCATTTTTCTGCTTATTTCCTATAGTTTGGATTAAGCTATGGAAAACAGATGCTAGACACAAACTATAAACACACATAAACGCGACAAAGTTTATTAAAAGCACTCTTAAAACCGGGTATTCGTATTGCCGCAGGCGCATAGTGTTTCTTTACAGCGCAACATCACCATCCACTTGCCTGGAATGCATAAAATAACGTTTTTATTTGTTTTCCCGGATCCGTGTAAATGCAGATCGAGTAGAAAACTAGGGATTTTAAAGGTCCTACTTTGGTTTTTGGAGAGTCCAACAACAAGTTTATGTACATAGAAGGTGTAAAAGCACTATAATTTTGTAATAGTAGGCAGTTAATCTTACCTTACTTCTTGACTGACTCAAATGATTTGTTACGCGATTCATCTGTCTAATCCCCTCCTTTCCCCTAGCCTAGTCTGATGTGATTGGTCAGATTGTTTAGTCTGCTGTGATTGTTCTATTGCAAATGATGCTCACGAGATACAGTTTTTGGGGGAGAAGAGTGAAGTTTTCCTGGGCTTTCCTTGCAAATGTAGACGGGGACAATATGGAGTGACGTGAATGTTGATAATTTAGGAATGTTTAAGTAATTTTATTAAGATTCTCTGTCAATCTACGGACTGATTTACTTTTTTAATTTCCTGTCATTTCATACACCACTAGGGGTCTCTTCGATTATCACCAGTGGTATGCGTACCACAGAACCATTGCTTTAAAGGCGAGATAACATGCTTTGTCATGCATTCTGACTTCTTTACACTGTTAAACGTGCTGGCTTCTCAAAACGAGTAGGACATATGAGGTAGTATTTCTGCACGTGATACACTCCCCCACCACTCCAACTTGTTTCAGTAGGTTTTTGCTAAGTCTGGATCCCTGTTTCGTAACTGCGCTGCTTCAAGATTAGCTGCGCTGTGGGCCTGCAGCTCGTTACTCTTGCGATAGTGAGAGAAGTTGAGGTGTTTGTTTGTTCACAGCATTTCAGTGATGGATGTTATATAAACGGGGGATATAACGATGGATTTGCAGATCGTTTGAACTGATAGAAGGCGTGATGAACTGCATGCGGTAAATTGTTTTGTTGGCAATTGGCGCGTACGTGCATAATAAGGGATAATGCGATGATGTATTGTGTGCTCGTGCTGTAGTTCCGTCCCTCCAGCAGCTCGTGTTTTCCGGAAATAATCGTACAGCTGTATCTCTCTTTTATACATTTGATCAAACTAAATACTCTTCAAAGATACTACGTATGTAATACTACTGTATAGGTACTCAAGATTAATATGAGATTGGCAGACACTGAGTGTGTTAGCCCATATTTAAAGGATTAAATACAAATTTGGTTGCAGCAAACAAAAAAGTTGGTCCTGATACAGAACTATCAAATGAACAAAAATTATTAATTAACTATGGTAAGTAAGAAATTTTGCTGTTGTTCGAAGTTTGTTGAAGAAGGTTTGAAGTTGTGCTGTTCTGTTTACAAAGTGCAAGCACAGTTTCGCTGCATGTAATGTTGCTGACTGCAGCGAGCTGACACACTCTTTCAGTGTTTACATCAGTCTGGCACAGAAGGCACATCTCCCCCTCATATTCCTCTGTGCTAACATTTTTCTGGTATTGCATTAATGCGTAGGATGCAGGAGTTTCGACTTTAAAACTTCCCTTTTTGTGACATTCTTGCTATAATGAGAATATATAGTTAATTTTTTGAGTTCCTGATTTATACTTGGTATTTTGTGTGTGTTATTAGATATGTCTCTATTTATCTTTAGTGGTGTAGGATTCGGATCATCAACATCTTCACCTACAACATCATTATATATAACACGTACACCGTCATATTCAACAAAGCCTGAAACACAAATAAATTACAATGGAATTCTGTAGAGTAATGTTGACTGAACTATTCATGGTTTTTCCAGAAATGTGCTACTGAAGCTGGTAAATTGTGTAAATTGTTCTTCATTCTCTCTTTCAGACTGTTTAAGGGGTATGCTGGTAAAGATGGGGGTTTGGAGTGTGTGTTGTATTTCACTCCTCAGCTGTCTGCTGAAGGTTTCTTCCGCTCACAGTGACTTCTTCACCTCTATCGGTATGTGACCTCTTTCCTTATTCATGAATGTTTAGAAATGTTCAAGATTCTAGAAGAAAACCGAATGGCTCAATGGTTCGAGCATAGGGGTAACAACGCCAAGGTCATGGGTTGGATCCCAGGGGATTGCACATACTAAGAACCATGTATAGTATAATGTAAAGAAAGTCTCTTTTGATAAAAGCGTCTGCCAAATGCATAAATGTCAAATGAAATTGTGTGAAAAAGTGACAGAAGAGATATTTTTGGGTGTTTGCAGGTCAAATGACAGATCTGCTATTCACAGAGAAGGACCTGGTGACGTCATTAAAAGACTACATTAAAGCGGAGGAGAGCAAACTGGAGCAGGTCAAACAGTGAGTGATATCTGATGACATGGGGATTCTTCACTTTTGACTTCCTGAATTCTTGAAAAGTGAAACTGAAGTCAGCTGACCGGGAGTTATACAACCAATGGAACGCTGCCTTAAAATACAAATGTAATGGATTGAATGCTTATAAGGGGAATACAATATTGAATACAATATATACAATAGATGGGAACCAATACAATCATTAAATCCTACTGCAATAATGCTCACACTACATAAAACTAATGGTTTATAAATAGAATTTCTTTAATGATTTTGATTGGTTTTCTTTACAAACTCGAATATTGATGTAAATATGCTAGAATTCATTGCATTTCTGATGTTCTCCCATGTCACTTTTCTTTCCACAATAACCAAATCATTGTTTAAAAAGCTCAGTCGTTCTTTAAAAATGAATGTTGCATATAAAAATATACTTATGAAACGCACATGAATACCAGATGAATTCTGCATAAAACCTGCAAAGTGGAGTTTAGTTGATTTGAACACTTTTTTTATGCCCGCATAGGGTGGGGGGAATAGTGATATTTTATTTGATTTGACATAATGATGCACTTCATTTTCTTATGTTAAATGAGTATGATGATTTGAAGTCATGCAAATCGTAGATGAATGGGCAAAAACTCCAAATCTCCAAAAAGTTGAAGGGAACAATGCACATTTGAAATGGAATAAATGAGTTAAATTGAATTAAAGACTACTTACAAGTCGGTATCATAACGTAATTCAGATTTGTTTTTTTACCATCTGATATATTCCATCAGACATGCTCAAATATACAATGGATAACTCTAGAGAAGAAACTATGCATGTGCGCTCATGATCTCAGCAGTACTCTGTGTGTGTGTGTGTGTGTGTTGTCAGGTGGGCAGAGAAGCTTGATGCTCTGACAGCCACTGCCATACTGGACCCGGAGGTGTTTTTGGGTCACCCTGTCAATGCCTTTAAACTGATGAAGAGACTAAACACAGAGTGGGGTGAAGTGGAAGATCTGGTGCTCAAGGATATGTCTGATGGTCAGTCTACTCTATTACAATAACATAACTTGGTATTTAATCCTTGTAAATCATTTGATGTATTATTTACGGTTCAAGTACCGTTTTAAATAAAGGTGCACCGATTGACCGGTCAGAAACCAAAATCGGACAGTTTTTGCATGATCGGCCGTGACCGGTGACTGGCCGATCAGTCTCATGTCTTGCCGATTCGAAGCCAATCGTATGTTGCCAGCGACGCAGACTTGAAAAAAGTCCAAACTATAAAAAATGAATAAATCAACCAATATTTGTCATATATATCTGATTGAGTTCTTTACTAAAACCAAAAAGGGCAAATACATACACATATTTACAGTAGAATTCACTCTTAAGTTTTTAAGCTTTTTATTGAAAAACAGTACTACAGACCCAAGATAAAGACAAGTTATTTTACATTTCAGAAAAAATAATAATAAAGCAATAATAGTTTCATAAACAGAAACAGACAAGAATAAAGTTGAACTATTTTATTGTTATCTTAGACTTTTGTGAGAGTAAAAATATGAAAAAGGTTGATTAAGTGATTTGGTTTAGTCATATTTAATTATTTACAGAGTTCTTCAATTTAAGAGTTATTTGGGCAAGAGAAGATTCTGTAATTTAATGCAGGTTGTAGAACTGTATTTAGGGAAATTGTAATGTTCAATAATTTATGTAATAATAATAAAAAATGTATGTATTGTGTATTGAAGAAAAAAATACACAAAAAATGTGTATTGAAGAAAAGTTAATGTTTTTTTTATATACTGTCAATTATAGTTTGTGGATATAACATCAGAATCGGCAAAGAAAATTGCAATCGGTGCCTCTCTAGTTTTAAATACCTGTCTTTTTAAAACTAAGAACAGATATTTAATAGGACACATCTCTAAAATACATTTTCTTCAGGCTTCATTTCAAACTTGACCATCCAGCGTCAGCATTTTCCTAATGATGAAGACCAGACAGGTGCCGGCAGAGCTCTTATCCGACTGCAGGACACTTATCAACTGGACACACAGACCATCTCTTCTGGAGATCTGCCTGGTGAGTGTGACGCACAGAAGAGTATGTAAATGCCAACAATTTAGATTTGTTCTTCAGTGTATGTGTTTTCTTCTAGGCATCACCACAGACTTGCCTTATAAGAGCACGCTGTCAGTAGAGGACTGTTACGAACTGGGAAAAATATCCTACTCCGAAGCAGACTACTATCATACGGAGTTGTGGATGGCTCAGGCGCTCAAGCAGCTGGATGAAGGAGAAGATTCCAGCATTGACCTCGTGACTGTGCTGGATTATCTCAGTTACTCCGTCTACCAGCAGGGGGAGCTAGAGAGAGCTCTGGATAATACCAAGAGACTGCTCACTATCGGTTAGTTTCTTTCTCTTAAATCTATTGTTCCAGGTGTTTACCAAAGATGCAACGCTAAGTCAACATCTCACTCGTCCCACAGCATTAGTACTTTGTATGGAAACAATACCTTATATTGTGCAGAACATTGAAAGTAGATACTTAATTGAAACACAACAGAGAAAGAAAAACATAAAGTCTGAGCGATAACATTTGAGTGTGGGTGTGCCGCTAGTGGTCACATGTTAACTAAGTAGAGATGCAGTTTTCAACCGAATGAACTGCTAGATAACACATAAATCTCTGCTGTACAGACCCTGATCACCAGCGAGCCCTTGGGAACATGAAATATTTTGCATATCAGTTAGCCAAACAGAGTAAGACAGAGGAGCCACACAATACTGCGGAGGAGAGCGAGAAAGGGCAAGACAAGTCGATGAAGGAGTATCTCCCTGAGAAGAGAAAATATGAGCGGCTGTGCAGAGGAGAAGGACTCACGATGGTAAATATATCTGTCAAGAAGACCGGTAATTATTATAAAAGTCTGTTGATTTTCTTTTCCATGGAAGGGTTTAGCAGTCTGACCCCTTTATTAAAGCATTATCAGACTGCTTTATAGCTATGCCATCAGCCAATTAGAAGGAATATTTTTCGTTTTGAATGTTTGCATTTTGCTTAGTGTAGTGATGTCACGGTACCATAATTTCAGTAGTCGGTACCAATACCAGTTAAATTATAAAGACCATTGTTGATATAAATTAGTGGTGGGCATAGATTAATTTATTTAATCTAGATTAATCTAGATTAATTTTGGAATTAATCTAGATTAATCTAGATTAAAATGGCTCATTTGAATTCTGCCGAAGGCATTCAGAATATGTGTGCTACCCAAATAATGACTAAAAGTAAGTCTTTGAGAACGGGTTTCTCAAACCAGGTGGCGCATTAGACCAGGGGCTCATCTCCTGTTTCCAAAATGCATCTCAAATTGCTTGAGAAAGCTGTTCTACTATGATAATTGGTGATGAAAATTAAATTATGTTCAATAAGATGAACTTGTGTTTACTTCCGCATTAGCTAAGGGATGATTTGTGTTTAGGTGGTACTTGCGACTGGAAGAGCTCCTACAGTACATTTACATTTAGTCATTTAGCAGACGCTTTTATCCAAAGCGACTTACAAAGAGTGAGGGAGCAACAAGCGATATGTCATACAGGAGCCATAATACATTAGATCTCAATACAAAGTTACTGGTTTCAACTAAGGCTGGACCACTACCTGTTGAGAGAAAGTGTTTTTTTATTTAAAACCAATTCCGCATTGCACAAGGTGCAAACAACCTTAGTCTTGTCGATGTTTCTATTGGGAAGCTTCTTAAAAATTAATATTCCCTGAAGCAAACCCGGCGGCTTCATAGCTGCATCCATGTTAGCACGTCACGTTTGATGTGGTCATTTCACAGTAACGTTATGTTGTGTTCAGACCAAACGCGAATGGCGTGTCAAGCGCGAGTGATTTATATGTTAATGCAAAGAGGCAATAGACCAACTTGCTGCGCGAATCGCGCGAATGAAGCCCTGGTTATGAGATGATGAGGCGGCTTCTGCTTCCGCGAATGACGCGAATCACGCGAGTTGAAAAATCTCGTTCTCGCCCCGTACAGTGCAGTTAAGCTGCTATACATCCGCGCTAAAATATCAAGGTGAAAGTCATCATAGCTTGCGTAGTATAGACCCAGCTCCCAACCCAACTTTGAGAATAGATTAACGGCGACATTTTTTTTAACGCGCGATAAAAGTCTCGCTTAACGCCGTTAACGGCCCACCAGTAATATAAATGTATTAAAAGCAATTCCATTTTGTATACATGAAGTACAAGTTAATTGTTGCAGAAACTGTTGTGTGCTCACTGGGGTCTTTTATGCTGATGAACATCCTCCTCCGTCTTCTTCTTTATAAAACAAATAGAATAAACTTCAGTAACTGACTGAACAAACATGCTTATGCAATAGTAAAACAAACCTCACTTATACTTTATACTGCACTTACTTACTTATATTAAGGTAACTGTATATTAAAATAATAAATGCAACAGATTTTCTTTATTAGGTTTAAGAAGCCTCAGTACAGTTATAGAAGCATTAAATGATTAATAAGGATACTTGACAGGATTAGCATTGGCGCTTACAAATGACCCGGGACAGTGTAACCACCGGGTCTTATGAAAGTTAGGTACCACCAACTTTTTTATTTTTAGGTACCGGACCCGAAGTACCGGGACTTTTGACAACAGTAGCTTAGTGATATTTTTCACGATCTTACTTTTACAGACCCCTCGCAGACAACGGCGCCTGTTCTGCCGGTACCACGACAATAACAGACATCCGTTCTACGTGATCGGTCCAGTTAAACAGGAGGACGAATGGGATCGTCCGCGCATCATCCGATACCACAACATTATAACCGAGCAGGAAATGGAGAAGGTGAAGGAGCTTGCCAAACCAAGGGTGAGTTCACCTTTAAACATGCAAGCATCACCTAGAAGTCGTGTGCACACACGTTACCCTTAAATAATTTGAAGTTAAATGGTACTGTATAGAACCAGTGCAATGATGTAAACCTACCAACCTAGTTATTGTGCCTCTTGAATCTATGTGCTCACTTTAAATCATATGTTTATGTTGAGAAAACGAAGGGTAGCGCTGATATTTACAGTATGTTTTTGTAAATCTGATAATAAACATTCTTTATGAGTGTAAGCAGGGTTACTCACATTGGGTCTGTAGGTGAATTGTAAGCTCATGTTAATGTTAAAGTAAACAGGAAGTCTAAGTGTAACGTGTGTTCTTGACCGGTTGGCTCTACAGCTGCGCCGTGCCACCATCTCCAACCCCGTTACCGGCGTTCTTGAGACCGCCCAGTATCGCATCAGTAAAAGGTAAGGCTCCGATTGGCTTGTGGCCATGCTAGCCAACCAGCTTGCCCCACTGCATGCTGGGAATGCAACTTTAGCACGAGCGCAGACAAATGGGTTATGGACGCAATTGAAATAGTCTGACTTGATGAAGACATGAGTTAAAAACAAATGACTCCAAACAATGACAGTATAATCCAGATAGTTCTCATTGAATGACATGTATTGCTTGACGGAAATTATTTATAAATTCATTTTTGAACATGGGAGTCTTGCGTAATGTTGCTGTTGCAGTGCAATTCCCCTCTTGACTCTTTGACCTTTCAAAGTTTACCAGATGATCCGAGATATCCCAGTTTGTTTAACCGTTTCTGGGAATGTTGCTCTCGCCGCTTTTTTTCAAGAGAGAAACAGAATCGGTCAAAACAGAGTTGTGTCTGTGACCCCTCAGATTTACAGGAATTCCTGCGTGAATTGGTCATAAAATTTTGCTTGTTATTCAAACTAATGGACAAACACAATCTTTTACCTTTATTGAAGATCAGATCATAAGTCCACTATAACCACCTCACTGTTCGTCATGAAGGGCTCAATTTTGAGATCTGACCAGAACTTAATCCCCCAAACTTTACTTAAAGTCCCAGTGAAATAAAAAGTGAGAATTCCTATTTTTCTTGAAATATTGCAGCGTTGATTTTTAATGGCTTACCAGTGTGGGTCCTTCTCTTTTTAAAAATCATGTCCCCTCGTGATCTTCAGTTAAAATCAGAAAATGCACTTCCGTCCTGTAGTGACTATCTATTTTAAATAACGTATGTTAGACGGCTTGGGCGGGGCATCTGTTAACTCCTCCCCTTCAACTCTCAGTCTGCTTCCAGTTCCATTTCAAAATGCAAAGGCTGTTTTATACATTCAATCAAATCGGGGGGAGAAACAATGCACTGCCACAATTGTTTTCTCATTTTGAAATTCTGTTTTACTCGGAAATGTGTCAAAATACATAAGTAAACCCTATTGCACTTTTAAAAAATAAGTTTAGAACAGAATGTACCTTAATAATAAATAAAAAACGAAATAAGCCAGAGTCATCCATAAGCCATCATTCATAATGTGGAATATAAATGTGTGTAGGCAAAATGTCTAAAAATGCAGGGGAACATCATTTTCAAAACATAAGCCACAAAGAGTAAAATTAATGGACATTTTCCTTAAACATCACGTAACGGGGGTTTCGGTACCCAATCCTAAAAATGTCCCAATTCTTAACTAAATAAATATATGTTTGGTAGCACAGTGCTTGCCCGTCTGATATGCCACTGCCCATATAACCACCATATTAAAAAAATGGCATGACCCCCATTGCATAACACCTCTGCGATGATTCGACTGTGAGATTGGTAGTCGAATCAGACTCCTCCTATTGAAGCATTGAATCTTTGACGATTCCAGGTCAACCCTACATAAAACAATATTAAAATCGAATGAATTTGCATATTTATGTATAAACATGTCCTGTCACATTCCACCAGGGGGCGCTAGGCTTTACCACTGCAACATCAAAGCAAAAGTTACAGATAACAGCTTTAAAAACTGACCGCTGTCACATCTAACTGTAGCGATGTGATTGATTCTTATAACTTAATGCAGAAGTCCATGGTCAATCCAAAGGTTCAGATACTTCCGCCTGAAAATGTCGGCCCAGAGATATTCTCAGTTTACAGTAGCAATTCAGCCCTGGCACATGCCGCCCTCCAGCCATGCAGTTCAGGTCACCAGCTGGTGTAGTTCAGAATAAGCCTTGTCTCTGGGGTTTGATGATATTTCACACATTGCACACGCCAACAGCAAACAGTGGTCCCTCCTTTCAACTGCCTCGTTCTATCTCCTCTCTCTGTGCTCGCTCTATAGCTCAGCCGTGCCACCGTGCATGACCCTCAAACTGGCAAACTCACTCACCAGTAGAAAACACACCAGAAAGTATCACTGAACAGCTTATGAAATTCAAAATGTGGAATCCGGGGAAGCGGATTTAAGTGTAAGCGTGTTGTAAGAAATGAGCGAAAAACGAAAGACAAGATATCATGCCTTCCAAGCTGAGGCATCTAATATTTCTAAATGCCAACATGCACTTAAGAAGTGTCTTAAAGGGAAAGTTCACTCAAAAGTGAAAATTCTGTTATCATTTACTCACCCTCAGCTTGTTTCAAAATAAATATATTTGTAAGAATGGGAGCAATTTTCAGATCCTTGACATGATCCACTTCCATGATAGGAAAAATATAGTGTGTATTTTGTACACAAAGTGGGTTATTTTGAAGAATTTAGGAAAACAAACAGTTCTGGGGACCTTTGACTACCATTTGTATTTGTCCTACTATGGCAATCAATGATGTCACAGATTTGAAAATTGCTAACATTCTTACAAATATCTTTCTAATTTAAAAAAATGTCATTTTTGGGTGAACTATCACTTAAATGTTTTATGAAAAATGTTAAATATTAGGAATTTTGTATTTTTCTCGTAACAAAAAATGGCTAAAAATAAGTATTTTATGAAAAACATTATACAAAATGCTTAATAATTCTGAAAGCATTCACAATTGATAATTGGGCTATAATATAAGGTAGTACTAAGTAAAGAGCCGTAAGAGCCGGATCGATGAAAAGAGCCGGACTTCCCATCACTACAGCTCTGCATTTTACTGTTTCATTTGAGTGAAGCTGGTGTCAAACTTTGCAGCATGCCGTCAAAATTAAAGTCTGTCGTCAAAATTAAAGTCTAGTTTACCTCGTATCAAACCTGCTACTAATAATTTACAAAACAAGTAATCAAATGTAAGTAGACTTAAAACAGCCAAATAAAAAAACATAAGATGTAAGATACTGGTTCATATTAACATAGTTGTACACCACAAAAAAAAAAAAAACACAGAATCTAGAAAAATAAAAATGGAAGTTGGGAAAAAAAATCTAAGAGATTTCTTAGGTCCCTGGTTTATTATTAACTGCATGGAGGCAGAATGATTTCTTTAAATTGTAACAGCACAGACTTTATTTAAATATATTAAGGAAATTATCCATTTTAATTCAAATTTGAGTTAATGTTTTTAATAAAATAAATATTGGATAGCAAAAATAACCTTTGAAGATTGTCATGTTGTCTTATTTTATTTTGATCTTAACTTACATTTACATTTAGGCACATTTACAATTGTGCCTCTCTTAAAATGTTAAATGGATCCAATTCATGTTCAGTAAAATAAATTGAATGCAGATAAGCTAGCTTTTCTGAACAGCTAACAGAGAAAGGAAGACATTGCCTGTGACAGGACTGAAAATAAAATTGTGTGAAATTGACGGGTGTACAGAGGGCTGTAGTGAAAGAAGCATTAAGTCCTCATTCATTCATGATGTGCATGTTACCTGCTAATAATACTAAAATCACACACTAACTACAGCTTCCTTTCATTGCTCTATATTAATTCTTCTGTACTGAACAACTCGCATCTTTTGTTGACAGCCTCCAAGGTTGTATTTGTTTTAACAATAATCGTTATGAAAACACATTTGAGTGTATTTTGTAATTCTTGGTGATGAATACAGTGCAGTTTGATGGTTAATAGAAATCTCTGCTCTCAGTGCCTGGTTAGACGCCTACGAGCATCCGGTTGTGAGTCGTATAAATCAACGCATAGAAGACATCACTGGACTCAATGTCAAAACGGCTGAGGAGCTGCAGGTAGAGTTCTGTTTTAATGCACGGGAGAGAGCAATAGACCAAAAAAGAGAAGAATAAAACACGATCCGCATTTATATTTCATTGGTCTGTATTTTTCTTATTTGTTAGGTGGCAAATTACGGTGTTGGAGGACAATATGAGCCCCATTTTGACTTTGGACGGGTAAATTAAAGGTTCTTCAATAGTCATCTTGTTAAACAGAGTGCATGATGTAGTGAAGTACAGTTATACACAGTGTGGTGAGATTGAAAATGCTTCTGTCCTCCAGAAAGATGAACCAGATGCTTTCAAAGAGTTGGGCACGGGAAATCGAATAGCCACCTGGCTGTTCTACGTGAGTATCTTTGTAATACTGTATTATAAATGAATGAAACTGCCCTGATATTAAACTCCTGTGATCCATTGCAGATGAGTGATGTGACATCAGGGGGCGCCACCGTCTTTACAGATGTCGGAGCGGCTGTAAAGCCAATGAAGGTGCTTTTTGTTTGTGTGTTTTAGGAAACCAGAGGAAATTCCAATCATGTAATATCTTGTGGGGACATTTTTACTTGTAAATCATCCTAAAAGGGCTGTTATACATATACAACCAGTGCTCTTGGAATACAGCAAGTCTAATCAAACTAGAGTTCTAGCTGCTACTATATAAAACACCATCTAGATATTTTTGCTATACATTTACTAGATAGGAATACGAGACAGTTGAAAACTTCTGCTTCATAGACTATGTAAGGCTTTAAGATTTGAGTAATTTTTGTATGTTTCTGTGTTTAGGGTACGGCAGTATTCTGGTATAATCTCTTTCCCAGTGGAGATGGAGATTACAGTACACGACACGCAGCTTGCCCAGTACTGTTGGGCAATAAATGGGGTGAGTGGCATTCCATTCAATATCGAATCTCAAAGGCTATGATTCGATTTTTTTCGAGATTGTATGGTGTTTATAGAAAAAGAAAGATCATTCTAGTAAATAATATCTGATAAATGCAGTTTCCCGGTGGCCTATTTAGCATATTATGCAATAAGGGAATGCCTGTCTGAAAATATGTGTCTTTAATCTAGATTTAAATTGGGAGAGTGTGTTTGACCCTTGAATAGTATCGGAAAGGCTATTCTAGAGTTTAGGTGCTATGTTTGAGAAAGCTCGAACCCCTTTGGATGATTTAGTTATTCTAGGTGTTATCAAAAGTCCGGAGTTTTGAGATATTCGAGAGCGTGATGGGTTGTAATGTGATAGAAACTCTGTTATGTAGGTACGGGCTAAACCGTTTAAGGCCTTATAAGTAATTAAAAGAACTTTAAAATCAGTACGATACCTAATGGGTAACCAGTGAAGCGATGATAAAACTGGGGTTATGTGATCTTATTTTCTTGACCTGGTTAGAACTCTGGCAGCTGCATTCTGAACTAACTGTAGTTTGTTTAGTAATGATGGAGGACAACCACTAAGTAGAGCATTACAATAGTCGAGTCTTGAGGTCACAAATGCACGAATAAGCTTTTCTGTGTCTACAACACACAAAATATTTCGTAATTTGGCTACATTTCTAAGGTGGAAGAAGGTTGTTTTTGTGATCTTTGAGATGTGATTTTCCAAATGACAGGTTGCAGTCTAATATAACGCATAGGTCTTTAACTGTATTTGTTGAAGTAACACTGCAGACTTCAATTTGCAGGTTATAATCCGAAATATCCTGTTTGCTGTTTATTTTGGTCCGATAAGTTATATTTCTGTTAGGTAATATATATTTCCAATGTTTTATATCTTTGATGCACTTTGATGTATAGCTGATTATCACCTAATTCCATGTTTTCTAATAATGTTGCCAAGGGGCAGCATGTATATGCAGAATAGCAAGGGTTCTAAAACCGATCCCTGAGGTATTCCATAATTTTCTTGTGTTAGATTTGACGATAGCCCATTTAAATGGACAAATTGATATCTGTCTGATAAGTAAGATCTTAACCATAGTAGTGCCTGTCCCTGAATACCGGTTTAATTCTATAAAAGATCTAAAAGTATGTTTTGGTCTACAGTATCGAATGCACTAATGTCAAGCAGGACTAGGCGTGAGATCTTACCTTTATCTGATGCTATAAGTAGGTCATTGGTAATTTTAACGTCTCAAGCCTGACTGAAATTTTTCATGTATGTCATAATTTTTTAAGAAAGAGCACAACTGAGTGGACACTAGTATTTAAGACAAGTACGGGAGATTTGAAATCGGTCTATAGCTTCCTAGTTCATTGGGGTCTAAGTTTGGTTTCTTGATAAGAGGCTTAATGACGCTCAGTTTAAAGGGTCCTGGGACATGGCCTAGATTAATTGATGAGTTGATAATGTTATCAATGGGCTTAATTGTAACAGGTAGTTACTCTTTTAATAATTTAGTGGGTATGGGGTGTAATAAGCATGTTGTAAGTTTAGATGTTGCAATAAGTTGAATTGAATCTTCCTGTTTTATAGGTTAAAAACACTGTAGCTTTTCTTTTGGGGCGATGGTTGATACTATTTCATAGGGCAGACTAGGAGGTTGAGTTTTTAATATTTTGTCTCGTATTCATGAATTCATTGCTACCAAGGTGCAGCAGAATAACCAGGTCAGGTTATGTCTGTTTATTTGTTAATTTATGTTAATGTTCTTCTCACAAGTCTTTTTTTACTACGTAGGTGCGACAGCTTCTAATGTGTTAGAGAAAATAGTGCAAAGTTGCTGGTCATGTCCTCGAGCGATTCTGTATTTATTTGTAGGGTTATTAAAGAAGTCAGATCTGGCAAGCTCTTTGCGAAACTATCTTTAGTAGTCGAGGTTGTTGTTCTACCGTGTCGATAATGAGTTATACGGTGTGTTTTAAGGTTAATATACATGTTTGTGGCTCTTTGTTTCGTTTTATATTCACCATTGTAATGTGATATATTTACTCATGTTATTTAGAAATGTCTATAGGATTTGTATTAAATCTATAATCATTGACTCGAATGGTGAGCTTGTGAATCAGAATCGGAACAGCCGAATCGATACCCAGCCATATTACAAACTATATTTAGCATGAGCACATTTACACATGCTGGCTTTCTTTGTGTGATATACTTTAACCTTTGAAATGTTACAGGAATTTACTCTTTCTTAACCTTATATTTTTTTTATTGCTGTTAGTTTCTAATAAATGGATCCACGAGAGAGGGCAGGAATTCAGAAGACGGTGTGGCCTGAAAAAGTCTGATGGAAGAAAATAAAAATCATCTTCCTCATGATGTCTTCCTCCGAGACTCTGAACAGACTATGGAAGCACAGCACCATCCTTTCTGTTCACATCAGCCCACATGTGACTGTCATGTTTCTTTTTTTTACAGAAGCGTACATGTGTGTGTGCGTGTGCCATTTTATGGGTTATGTTACCTCTGTTAGTGCCTTTTGTCCTAGTGCAGCAGGGCACCTAAGGATGACACTATTCCTGACAACACTCCATAATGGCTCTTAAGCTAGTGCACTGTATATTAACGCCGTCATATAAGAGCTGTTAATATGACTTAGTCAAACCAAAGTGAAACATGAAAAGTATACGTACAGAATGAATGTTCACAGCTTCACAGAATAAACCTGATTTTTCCAAAGTAATTTTTTTACGTCCTCATTTCTCACAAACCTTTTCACTTCAAATCAATCGAATGACTGGCAATGTTACACACCTACAAAAGTAGCACATTTATTAGATTTGAAAACTTTCATTTTGACAGCGATTTAATTCAGTGGCTTTAAAGTCATTTGTTATTTTAACATATGATTTAAAAAAAATGTTATGCACACAATTTAAAATTGATTTGATTTCAAATGCTTATCAAAATATTGTTGTAGTTGACAAAAACATCAGACGCTTTCAGCATAGACAGGTCTAGTGATGATTAATAATGTATTATAATTTAATTGCCATCAGACGGTTGAAAAACTGCATATAAAATAATTTCAACAATTTAGCCAAGTGACACTTTATTTTGAACTGTTGCTCACGGATAATTCGGGAGATTTGACAGTGTTTGTAGTTATGTTTCATTTCAGTTATACATCTCAGATGTTTTTGCTAAAATGAAATGAGAGAAGAAGCAAACCATTGTTTAAATACATTTTGATTACGGAGCTGTAAAATGAATCCATATGCATTCACCTCAGATTATTTTATGGGTTTTGCAGCCATTGCTGTTTGTGGAGTTCCCCAAATGGTATTATTGATTTATTGATCAATAATGTTAATCAAAAGGAACCCTAATCAGAATACAACAGCAGATCTGATTTCCTGCATCGTCTTGTGTTTCGGTCAACTGTACAGTATTGATTCACGGGTGGCATAAAAGACATATTCAATTTTTACGACGACGATCAGGATATGACGGGTGTTTACAGTAAATGTATGTATGTATAAGAGCATGAATGCTGACCATAGAGCTCTTGCCTTTATTGCATTCAGTCATATTTTCCCATAAATCCTCACCTGACCTCACCTCTCTTGGTCCTATCGTTCTGGCCATCCCACAGGACTGTTTAACAAAGGGGCATTTGTGTCAGGACAGATAAAGCGATATTCGAAGCCAAAGGTACAGCACGTGTTTCTGAGTCCTCCCTATCTAAACACGACAATGATCTAATAATATACTACTGAGAACACGACAAGGTCAATGGTCAATGTTAGGATCACATGGCCCTCAAATATTGCGTAAAGTACAAACCATAGCCACCTGATACTGACCCCATTAAAGCTTACTGAATCTATTCACTCTTCTGTAAACCGATCGGCTGTCATAGCAGAGGAAGAACCTGTTTATTCTAAGCAGCTCTTTGCTTTGTGCAGAGATCTTGTGTGCATTTTGTGTTTATCTTTGGAATCAATGTTTTGTACTAAAAATGATCTAAGCCATGTTGACTACTCTGCCATCCTCATTAAATGCCTAGAAAACTAAAAAGTTGTTTTGCATGTCTCTTAAATTAATTTTTTTACTTTGTATAAGCGCTTTTAAGATGTTAGCAATTGCAATAAACCAAAACACAAAGCTTTTGATTTATGGATTGGGAATTTTGTAATCCGGTTTATGAGACCCCTCACGGACCCGTCCGAAGCAGGCCAGCAACAGGTCGACAGCAGCTGTTACTGTTGACTTAATCTCATCCTCTGTTCTGCCTTGCTTTGGGTTCACCTCCACCATATCTACAGCAGACAGGAGCCCTGGAGAACAGTAACATAGAACGGATGACACACAGTTAAAGATGCAATCCGAAAAATTTTGGTCAAAATTAGTAGCAGATAATGAGCAATAAAATATTAAATCTGTTTCCCTTTACCATAACCTGATTCACGGCAGCAAGCCTATAATAATGATTTATCAGTTGAGCTGTTGGGTTAGATTTAGCAGGAAATATCATTTGTAAACACAGGTAAAGATGTAAAGTCACTTTCAATTTTGTGTTTTAAAAAAGAGAGAGAGGAAAAAATTACAGATTTTAAATGCCATTTTAAAGGGATAGTTCACCTTAAAATGTTCATTTTTTTAACACACCCTCATGTAATTTCAACCATGTTTGGCTTTCTTTCTTCTGCAGAAAACAAAAAAAGAAATTTTTTGGGAATGTTGGTATCCAAAAAGCATTGGTCCCTGTTGACTTGTATTGTATGGACAAAAAAACAATACAAGTCAATGGGGACCGATGCTTTTTGGTTACCAACATTCTTCAAAATATCTTCTTTTGTGTTCTCCAGAAGAAAGAGAGCCTTACAGGTTTAAAATGTCAAGAGGGAGTATTAATGATGATAGAATTCAACATTTTGGGGTAACTATCCCTTTAAGGTTAGATCTGTATTGAACAGCCATCTAAAGGCAATGAAATCTTATGATTAAGGATTGTTGCAATTAAACTTGCTCATCGAGCGAAAAACTGCAAAATAAACTTTATGGATTTTTCAACAGGGAATGGTTGTACCAACATCTAGAATGCAGTACCTAATGGCCAATGTATTAAATATTATAAATATGACGTACTTAAAGTTGCTAACATGAAAATGAGTGCCTAATATTTACTAAAACTTTTCATAAAAATTCAAAAAAATATTCTCACCAGTTTGACATGTGTGTTCAGTGATATAAATCCCCTCTCTATAGGTCAGACCTCCAGCTACAGGTGTTCCTGTTGCAGGTGATACTGAAGGGTCCAGTGCATCAATGTCAAAACTCAGGTGGATGGGTTTTTTCACTCTAAACCATAAAAGAGTTGACATGTGTTTGGTGGATATATTTTAAATCTGACTGTTTTGGAAAGTCTTACTTTGAAAACATGTGCTCGCATGTCTGCTCCATGACTTTCGCTATTCCAAGCCTGTCAACGTCCATCATGGAGAAGGTTTTGATGCCCAGATACTGCATGATATAACTGGAGTATGAAGATAATGAAAAGATTATGAAAAAGTTCAATCATATTTTTTTTAACAATCATTATCAAACAATCTGTTTTAAAGGGGTCATATGGCGCGAATGTGTTTTTCTGTGTCTTGGGTATGTTTTAAGTTTTCCATGCATGTATTAGACACGTAAAGTTGCACAAATTAAAATGTCAGAAAAATATGCATTCCGTCAAAAAGTGAATGCTCACCCAGACCTGCCTGAAACACCTCTTGTAACCACACCAACACAAATCTACGTCAGTTCATGGTATATCTTGACTAATACCACCCAAATGTCAGCGCAAGTAAGGTGGCGTACCTGTCAGTACAATTGAAGAGGAACCTGATGTTCCAAATATGGTAAGAGGCGTTACATTTTCGTCACACGCTTGCAGTATTCAACAAATCACTACGCATAGTTAACTGGCCAATCATAGCACAGCTCACTTTTCAGAGCGATGACCTTTGTAATAAATCTGTGTGATTCAGAGAGGCCGGGCAAAGAGGAGATACAAACATACACGATGTGGAAAATACAGCTTAAACCACCTTAAACCATGTATACACATTGCATCGCATCTAAAACAAACCATAATATACGTTTTAGCCGTGTCACATGACCCCTTTAACAATCATAATAGTGATGCAGTCCACATGCTTACTGTTCTTCTGGATCTACATCACGAAGTCCAATGTAAACAACGTCTTTAGCTGCTATACAGGGCTTTATCCATGAGAAATTTGGAAGTATGGGAATCTGAGAAATCGGAGAAATATGCTTATTATAATAATCAATAATAAGACATTTAGGACTATTTGTATGGTACTTTTATACATGATATAGTTCAAAGTGCTTCATAAGAAAAAGTCATCAAAAAATTGTTTGACACAATAATAATAAATAAGTCAAAAACCTTTTAAAGAGATTTCTAAAGGTAAATTTAAAACAACATTTTGACACAATGCCAATAGGCCTACTCACTCTAGAATGCTCAAACATACTGAAGTAAATCTGAAACCTTTTCAAATCCCTTCCCTATTTTTTATAAATTCTAATTCATTTGTATTTCACAAGTCAGAAAGCTTTACAAGTACTATTGCAGTGTTCAAGCCAGAGATGTTAACTCCAAAGACGCAATTAAAACTCATCTGGGGAAGCACACCTCCTCATGCTGACACAATATTGCAACACATTTCAAAACGCAATTCAGTTTTCCTCAGTCAAGAGCACAAACAGTGTTAAGTTTACAGATGCTGAAACACCAGCTGTGTTCGGAACGTTACAGCTCTTCTGTAAGATTTTGACAGTGATGAAATTGACTCTACAACATATTACACTGAATAATGCAAGATTATCAGTCACCTTAGAGTGCAGTTCATGAATGAGGTAAGACAGCGGCTGGCCGTGAATGTTTCCGGTGGGTGTGGTCAAAGGTGTGTTGATGTCGGCATGTGCGTCCACCCATAAAACACTCAACTCATTTCTCGATGCTGCGTGACCAGAGATCGAACCGATTGCTAAGCTGGAAGAACCAGATGAAAAATGTCCTCTTATGACATTTTCTGTGAACAAACTTAAGCATATGGTTTCGGAGCAATCGAACAGCCTACAACATATTTTAATCATTCATTTGTGTCTTTTTTTAGTCTAAAAGACTATATACATGATGTTGTTGTAGGGACAAGGGCAGCTTAAGTCATTTGGAACAACTGAGGTGTAACCTGTGATCTCCTCCCAGCATCACGCACGTGTTCCCATCACTCTTGACTTTATGCACAGCGCCTGCAAGCAGCTCATTGGCACGGCCGACCGCTCTCGGCATCTTCACCCTGCCAACAGGTTCATCGTCGGGAATGTCTTCAAACGTCAGATTTCCATAATCCTTCACTATACAACCTGCAGAGGGACAGAGGGCCTGAAATTAGTGAATTTTTAAAGACAAAAATCATTTGTGGTTGAACATCCACTGGTGAAAGTCTAGATTCAAATGGCATTTAATGAGTCATCCAATGAAGGAATCCTGTTGAATGCGACTGAAGAAACAGCTAAAACTCTGGAATGAATTTCTAAATACATGACTTATTTCAGACAGTCTGTAACTATGTGATATTATGTTTTATTTATTTGATTTGATTATGACAAGAAAAGTGCATTTAGCAATTCACATTAATATACAATTGGTATCAGTACTGTTTGGATATTTCCAGCATTTTGTCAAAAAATTATTTTGATATAATCGTGATGTGATATTTTCATACCGTTACATCTCTACTGAGTACTAAAAACATGAAAGGGTTAATTGTACAAAGATGTTGTCTATTTTAAAGTCTCCGTGGAACTGAAGTTGCAATTTTTTTTTACCTCCCAATTCTGATGCATTTCTGAATAAAAAGGAATTTTGAATTAGAAATCTAATTTGGCTTTTGTTTTTTTCTGTGATTCGATTGGTTGTATCAAATAGCCGTTGCATTTTGAAATGCAACTGGCAGCAGAATGACATTGAAGGGGAGGAGTTAACAGATGCTCCGCCCAAACCGTCTGATTAAGATGGTAAGTCATCACAGGAAGAAAGTGCATTTTCAGATTTTAATTGAAGATTTTGAGGCCACGTGAATTTTAAAAAGAGAATGACTCACATTGATAATCTATTTACAATAAACACTGAAATATTTCATGAAAAAATAAGCATTGTATTTTTTTATTTCAATGGGACTTTAGAGAATGTTTGATGGTGCTCTTTTTATTTATACAATTGAATTTAATGTGGACTAGGACTGTTAAGATCCATTCACAATAAGGACAATAACGTAGTTTTAAAAACAAGCAAAAAAAGAGAACACTGCACACAAAGATTAAAGACATAAATTATTAATAGACATACTACTGATCAGGTTTACAGGTTTACAATTATTAGCCCAAGTTCTCTTTTTCTTATACAATATCAACTGAAGTTATGTAGTAACAGCATTCAACATCGCTGGGTTTGTTGTTCTGTAATGCAAACACGTGTCACTCTTATTTAGTAACAGAAATCTGTTGCTAATGCAATACAAACGGAGGGGTGGTGCTAGGTCAGTGTTGTTGCTCCAATTAGATTGTGCTTTCAATAGTAAATATAAAAAGAAGACATTGGCAGTCACGATCTTGTTCATGACACGAGTCTCTCTTTGGCTCAGAGTAATGACACAGTTTATTCTTAGTGCAATGACAGTCAGACAGATACAAAAGAAGCAATAGATTAAGGTCTCTCTTAAAGGTTTTAAAGCAAGTTTGTGTGCGTTTTTAAAGCAAAGTTAGACAAGTATGCTATTTGCAAGATTGTGACATTCATAACTGTACATATTCCTCATGTACGGACTGATGCAAATTAAACTATTAAAGTTACTATTTTATGTGCTATGAAGAGTCATTCCTGCTCCATTTGTTGGGTTTTATTCCTTTTGGTTTGCGCATGTTAATTCAAAGAAATCCTAGAAAGTGTTGTCTCTTATGTCCATTTTTTATGATGTTAAAACACATTTTCCACCCATTTTTGAAATAGAAAACTTGCGTAGACTGATATTCTTCTGATGTTTAAAATCGATCAACGAGTGTTTAGTAAAATATAAACAGATGGTTCAATATATTGTTAACAAATACATTCTCTGAGCGTTTATGTCACATCCATAATGCTGGAATTGCCCACAGGGCATCCTAATGCAATCCTAATCTGTATTCTGTATGTTTCACAAATGTGACTCTGGACAACAAAACCACTCTTATGGGTCAATTTTTCCAAAATTAGATTAGTACATAATCTGAAAGCAGAATAATTAAGCTTTCTATGGATGTATGGGTGTTAGGAAAGGACAATATCTGGCGCAGATACAACAGTTTAAAACAAAAAAAAATGTTTTTATATATTTAAGGTAGGAAATTTACAAAATATCTTCATGGAACGATCTTAACATAATATAAAAATCGTTTTACTCTTTTACTTAAAGAAAAATCGATCAATTTGACCCATACAATGAATTTTTGTCTTTCACTAAATAGGTTCCCGTGCTACTTAAGACTGCTTTTGTGATCAAATGTGCACAAATGTTTTAATAACGAGTTTAATTCCAGTTCGAGTATTCGCGTGTCGTGTCAAATGACTTTAAATCAACAAATCTTCCATGTAGTTTCTTAACTAATCTAAACTCACTTAGTTATTAAAAATGATAATAATCATCTAAGAATGAAACTAATTAACTGTAGCCTACCACCGCTTAACATTCTATAATACTTGTACATTACATCTAAATTAGTAATATTTTGTGTTTCGAATGATATGCAAAATAAAAATATATATTTAAGTAACTACACTGTTGTATATGAAGCATTCTGTAATAAAGTGAATTAATGACTGTAGTAAATACGGTCATGTTTATTATAGTATAACACAGTATCTATGAATTGAGCACTATTAGAGTAAATAGCCTATTTTAGTACACTACAGCATTTATTATGTGGTAAGAGACTGCAAATGATTTCAGCTTCAAGATTGCTGCAATTTGTCCCCAAAGTAAACAATATGTTCAGAGGACACTGAATCGATTCATGAACAAGTTAAATGCTGAATAACATGCGAATTATTTCACGAGTGATGTCCAGTACAGTAGTCATGAGTGTGAATAGCGTGTGTTTATTGAGGTGTGATGGTGCAGTAACGGTACCTTGCCCTTTAAGCTTCTGCACCAATCCTGCAGCTCGGATCAGATCTGGTCCTCTCTGCACACCATCCCTCCTCTGCAGTCAATGACACGTGCATTACACAGAGCACTAATGCATATAACAGCATCATTATATGCAGAATTACAATTATTTTAAACGCGAAGGTTTTGTAAAGCAGACGACGAATTTAAGCGTAAGATCTCACCTGTCCTTTAGAGAAAGGTGCGCCGATTATTCCAACACAGTGATGGTGATGGTTTCGTGTGAATATATAAAAAGCGGATCTTAATCGGCTGAAACTCTTATTTGCCGCCATGATTCACGCGGACGTCCAGAATAACTCGCGCGCGTCTCTGACATTAAAGCAGATTACAGGAGGCGTGTCCACACACGTGTCGTGTTAAAGTCATTGGATTGTCTCTGCTGAACTGAGCTCATGTTGTTGTTATGGGAAGGAATAGAGAGAAAGTATTTTTAGATGACAACATTGACGGTTTTGCATATAGAAAGAGCTTTTATTTGCGTAATCTTGATTTTTTTAATGTAAGAAAACCTACAATTATTAATATTGTATTATTATTATTAATATATCTTAATATTGATTAGTATACTTAATTGTTATATTTTCGTTTGTACACAGTTCGTTTATATACAAATGAATTCATACTTTATTTTTCTTTGTAAATGAAAAAACAGCTAAATGTGCCCTAACTATGGTGTATCGAAAAGTGGCCTAAAATAAACAAAAAAAGCTCACAGATTTTGTCACAGATTACACTTGTTGACTCTAAAGACAACATATTATTTTTTATTTTTTCTATACTTGACCATCATCTCTGAATAGTCATTTTTTCTATATGAGTTTATATATTATTATTATATTATTATAAATTATTATAAAAATGTATAAATTATTAAATTACTATACGAGTTTTCATGAATTGCATAAAACGTGAAGAATATGAGCTCCTGAAGGGCTAATGTAGGTGAAATGGACTGTTGGATAATATTATGTCCTTGATATCAAAGTTTTATTTGGTGCATATTGATTTAGTCAACGCAAACATGAACTGATGTTCAAATAACTATTTTGACTAGTACAAACAGACAACAAACATTATTTGTGTGATTTTTTGTATTTATGGGAATTTCATAGCAGAAAGAAAGTGGACGATGGATGCCTGAGAGATTGGTGACATCAACCCAAAATAAGTCATTTCAAAGAACACGGAATACATTTAGATGACCACATTTTGATTTCATGTCCATGTCAAAAAATATGGATGCGTGTTGTCCAGATCTTTTTCCATTCATATGCATTACAAAATGACATTCAATGCCATCAAATAGTTTATTTTTAAAAACACTAGACATTTAAACACAATACATGTCATTGTTATATTCATTTTACGGGAAGAGATGCGTCTAAAATCTATAGCATTTACACGCACAAAAGGCAGGACAATATCCCAGAAGTGCAGGTGTCTGTCTGAAGATAAGATCAGTCACAGTCACACATGTTCTGCAAATCAGTTCATGAAGTAACTTATTAAGAGACACTGGACAAACACTTAAAGCATCTTAACAGGGCTGAAATAACAGAGATTTTAAAAGTAGCTTTGCAGGGGTTCACCGAGAACAGTCTCCATCTCCTGAATGACATTCTGCACCTGGTGTTCAACTTCCTCACACTCATCTGTGAAAAAGAGGGAGCATGATAAATAATCAGTAGTTTTATTAGATAGAGCGAATTTATTTTTTGAAGACCTTTACTCTACAAGATTACTTAAATAACTGATATGATGTTCTTACCCTCCATGAGTTCAGCCAGGAATGGGATGGTCTCGGGCAGAAGAACCATGTAGTTCTCCTTTAGTTTTCCGGCCAACTCCAGCAACATGACCAGTGCTGAGAAACGCACCTGAACAAAATCACAAACACCTCAGTATTCAACTGAAATTGCGTACACCAACCATACGGCCCGACTCTGGTGAAAGCGTCTGTATACCTTGGGTGAGCCGTGACGTGTCTTGAGTAGAATCTGATAATTGAGAACTTTCCACTGCGAGTCGTCTCCCATGGTGACGGCAAACTGGCCGATGCAGGGCACCAAATGTTCAGTGATGTGGATCTTGTAGACCTCCTCTCCTCCCAGCATATTCTCCAACTTCAGAAACGCAATATTGATACAGTTTCAAACGTTAAGACAGTCATGGTCAACGATTTGTTTGTTTTATAAAATTAAAAACTTTTCAATTCAGTAATTTTTGGGGTGAATGTGCACCCACAGCTTAAATATTTAAGTTTATGAAACATAGCCAATACTATACTGACCTGATCCACCAGGGGGCTCAAGAGAGCATCAGCCCTCTCTTTACTGAGGAAGCGCTGTGTATCATAGACGAAGATCTTATGGAGGCAGTCCAACATATACTGCAGAAGCAGACTACTCTTCGTCACATTATCCTCTTCCTTGTCGTCTGATTCAAAGAAGGCCTCATCTATGGGAGAAGGGGTGCGAGTAGAATCACATCAGTGCTTTAAATATTGTAAAGGTTTATTGCAATGTTTCTCAAAGTATGGAGGTAGGGAAGGGTTCCGAGCCCCGCCTGTCCCCAATCGCACCAACAAAATGGTAATAAACAAGGCTGGTAAACATTACGATGTTGAGCTGGCGTCATGATTCCAACATATGATTCACTTTGGTCACATGACTCTCGCTGCTCTGTGCTGCTGGCAGCATGTGTAAACAAATATGAACAAGGCTAAGAGGCATAAAACCTCACACTGTGCAGATCAGACTGGCCTGACTTTATAACAGTGTAGTTCACGCTGTATAAAGAGGACGAGCAGTTTGCGCAGACCCGCCAGACTTTATAACTGTATAAAGACGACGTGCATCTACGCAGCCTCACTTTATAACTCTTTTAATGAATCCAAAATCAAAATAGGAATACAATCTTTATAACTGCCCAGCTCGCGCTGTATAAAGATGTGTAAAACATGCCTCACTTTAAAACACAGCAAGGCAATGTCATCGTCCATCGCAATGTTTTTTCTCTGTAAACGTCGTCCAATGCTAATTTGGTAAACAAGGCCCAACACTTATCCACGGCTAACCTTTATACCCCCTACCGCCTCTCCACATTTAAGTTTTTGTAGTGCTTCAATTAACATTCCGATGTGAAATCATTCTCGAAGGCTACTATGGTTTCATGGGACATTTTCTTCGCAGTCTGATGTTGTTTTATGTAAGGCTTACTTTTAAATGCGTCTTTCATTTTGAGTGTATTGTCAATAAATAAAGGAATGAATAAAAATAACCCAATTTCCTCTTGTTTGTCGTGCCCCACATGTCATGTCTCTATTCCCAACCAGTGGAGCCCGCCCCACACTTTCAGAATTAAGTTCTCACACAAAGACACTTATAATATCGTACCTTTGTGGGCAGTGTTGAGCTGACGGAGTAGGTCAGAAAAAGGTTTGACCAGCTGCCCGGCAAACAGCACAAACAGTCCTTTGAGTTTGTCTGCGATCCGGTCTGCCAGTCTATAGAAGGTCAGCAGACGGTCTTTAGAAGCACCATCTATCTTTGACCAATCAAACAACTGCGAAAGAGAAGAGAGCCAATCATAAAACATTTACATTGGAAATCAACACACCACTCAAGAGAAAATTGTGAATTGTTAAGTGAATTCTGAATCCGACAGCTATTTTGGTTAAGTTGATTCATCTGCTTATATTTAGCAATTAGAAAACATGCAATTAACATATATTTTTAATAAATAAATGAATGTGGAATGTTGTTCAAGCCCCTCTTACTGATGTTTACCTTGAAGAAGAGAGGTCTAAACGTGACTTCTGAAAGTTTCATAACCATTCCCAGCAGACAGTCGATCACACTGCCCTCGATCTCACCGGCCTTCTTCAGATCTCCCTATAAAATAGCATAAATACTGATAATCCTGTCAACCATTGCATTTGAAGATAAAGGCATTATAAAGAATAGAAGCGAGGCTGTTTAAGTACCTGGCAATGCTGGCCGCGGAAGTCGAGAGCGGACAGGAAGAACGAAGTGAGCTCTGATTGGTGGTTGTTGAGTTGGTCCTTCTCCATTTGAGCGATATGTTCCTTCAAGATGTTCATCAGCGGACTAAGACAGTTCTGTATCATATAGAAAACATCTTTTTTAAGGCATTATTATTATTATTTCATTTTTTTGTCATAGTTAAATTTCATCTCTATCAACTATGTTTGCACTATGTGTTTACTTTCTTCTGCACTAGTAGCTCCTGTCGCCAAGTCAAATTCCTTGTGTGTGTAAACATACTCGAAAGCTACTTCTGATTCTGATTCTTTAATGTCAAAATGCAGTAAAATTGAATTTTAAGGCATTTATTAGACAAACTACAAAAAGGGGCAAACTACAGGAAATACAGGTTTTGGTAATATAGTAAAATGCATAGAATAAAAAAATTTGTCATCATTTACACACCCATAAGTTGGTCCAAACCTGTGTAAATGTCTTTGTTCTGCTGAACACAAAGAAAGATATTCAAAAGAATGAATATGAGAATATGAGTTCTGGGTCACCACTGACTACCATAGTAGGAGAAACTACTGTGTGCATTTTTTTTTTTTATTTAAAAAAATTTAAGTAAGCAAAGAGTTTTCAGCACCTTTGACTACCATTGTAATTTTTCCTACTACGGTAGTCAATGGTGACCCAGCTCTGTTTGGTTAATGACATTCTTCCAAATAACTTTCTTTGTTTTTAGCAGAACTAAGCAACTTATAGAGCTTACCCCTTAATTTTGGGCACTACTCTATGTGACATCACAATCTTACCTGATGCTTATCCACCATGCCACAGTAGCATTTGGTGATGGTGGGGATGAGGACCCTGGAAGGCACTTTTGTGGCAAGAGTGTTGCTGAGAGACGTGAGACGCTCGGTGAGCTGAGGGCAGGACGTCAGTCGCATCGCTAACAGAGTTAAGCGTGTGGTCTACAGCATCACAAATAAATGAGATGATGTTATTCAATGGCAAAATATAAAGAGTTTGAAATCATATGCCAAGCCGTGTGCTGCTGCTGACCTGTGAGATGGTGTCCTGCAGGTATGGGCTAATGAAGTGCGGCAGGGTCTCCGACACGCGCTGTAGGGCCGTGACGGCACTCAGCAGATAGATTTCATTGGTCAACAGATCCTTCCTCTCCTTCAGAGTGTTCAGCACAGCAGGCATTAACCTGACACGTAATGAACATACCATATCAGTACAAAAACTTCCAAACCAAAACCACATCCATAATAAAACACAATTGATCATCAACCAGTACCTGTGTAACTGTGGTATGGCGTGAGCCTTCAGCGTGCCGATCACCTCCGCCACACACAGCAGAGCACTTCCCATGACGTTCTTCTCCTCGTCTTTATTAGCCACCAGCTCTACCGCTTTGTTCAGCACGGGGACAAACAGCTCCTGGTGGTTCGAGCCAAAACTGCGGCACAGAAGCTTGAGACTGTAAAGGGCCGTCTGTCGATTGATGGCCTGCTCTTCTTCTTCCTGTGGCATGACTTGACCGTGACCCCGACCCACAATATGCAGGAGATCACCGATCAGTTCAAGAAGCACAGTAATCTGTCACGGAAACAAATACATTTAAACAAATAATAACTGGGAATGTTTAATGACACTTATGTGCAGTTGGTCATCAATGCATATAAATCATTTGAATAAGACAAAATGACAGAAATATAAAATGATGATGTATGTGTGAGGTTTTCTACCTGTTCCTCCTGCCACTGAGTCCTCTGCTGTAGTTTGTTATTGAGTAACTCCATGGCCTTCCTCCTCACCGAAGCCAACTGATTACCCATCAGCCCTCTCATGACTGTGATGAATGTGTCCATGGGCAGAAGGGCATTCACCTTAAAGTTATCAAATATTTTAATTAAGACTACATAAAAACAAGAATACATGCATTCTTATTTGAGCAGATAAATAATTGACGATTGATTAATCGATCGTTATAATTTAACAGATTAAAATGAATGATTAATCAAATTAAATTATGCTTTCAGTCATCATGCAAACCAATGGCTGAGAGAGATCCAGAATAAAAGTTTGTGGATATTCGTTTTGTATTTACAAAGACATAAACACACATGTATACATATTTAAGAAATATTTACATGTATGTTCCAATAATTTAAATAATATATATGTTTATTAATTAATATTTTAATTGATATTTTTCTTAAACATAGGCAGGTAAGTGTTTGTGGTTGTAAAAACAAAATTAATATTCAGAGTACACATATACTATGTAAACACAAACTTCTATTCTGGATTAATTGTTTGAGAACCCTTATTCTTAAGTTAATTAATATTGTCTTGTTGATAAAGATAATTCTTCAGTTAATTCTTAATTAATGATTAATCATTTTAATATCCACAGCAAAACAGACAGACATAAAAATATGCTGTCATGTAAGCACCACCTTAAAACAGAAGCACAAACAGAGCCTGAAAATGTTTTCTATTTACATTAAGTTTTTAACAGACGCTTTATTCCAAAGCAATTTACACAGAGTTCAGGGAGCAATAAGCGATAATTAATCTGTTAAAATCTATTTCAGCAAAAATCATGTGAAAACAAGAAATGTCACTTGCTTAGACATGATACTGTGACAATAATGGTGTTGTTCAACGTATGGGATCAATGTAGATGTTCTACAGTACCTTGTCCAGGGTGTCATAGGACTTGCTGAGCAGAGCTCTCCAGAACTTCGCTGTGGGTTTGTCCGAGTTATCCTCCACACATCGTGCAACTGTATGGATATAGCGCAGAACCTCCTCCAGCATACTGATCAAAAAACACACAAATATAACAATCAACAAATCAATTCACCACAAACAAGTTAAACATGGTCACGCTTATCCTCACCGCTGCTGAAGATTCTGTAAGGCGACGTCTTTAATGTCCTCACTGTCCGCAACCTGTCAAACGATTACATTTCTTTATCCAAAGTTTGAAAGAAAATTCTGAAGACATCAAGAAAACATTAAAGGGGTATTTGAGCCAAAAAAAAGTCCCCATGTTTAACTCGCCCCCATTGCATCCTATCTGTATATGACTTTCTTCTTTCAGAATAATCCAGTCGGAGTTTCAATACCGTGTATCCTGGGTCGTCCAAGCTTTAAAATGGGAGTGAATTGTGGATGAGATTTCAAAGCTCCAAAAAGTGAGTGAATCGATCGATTCACAACCGAAGGCCTTTATTAAGCCCATGGAGCCGCGTGGAGAAGTTTATGATCAATGGACGCACTTTTTGGACCTTCGAAATCTCATACACTAATTCACTCCCATTGCAAGGCTTGGACGAGCTAGGATACGAAAGTCATATACAAATAGGATGACTTGAGGGTGAGTAAAACATTGGGAAATTGAGCGTTTTGGCTGAAATATCCCTTTAAATGAAGTGGGTCCAGTATAAATGAGGGTACCTTTCCAACAAATTTGTCAGAGGCCAGGAGATGAGCCATGAAAGAGATGGAGAGGAATTTAAAATGACGGAGTTCTTTGCCACTATGAGCTTGAAGGTTGAAAATCAGTTCGGAGACGGTGTCTTCCTTCTTCACTGCACTTCTTCCTCGAGTACGCTTTTTCTCAGAATCTGTGAAGAGAAATGAAAAAATGAAAATTGAATTAGACAAGTCGGGCAGCAGCCAATCAGCAGTAAGGTGCAGTAAACAGGACGGACATTAGTCGAGCCGAGTGTTGAAGAAAGCGAAAGATGGGGGTAGGGGTGTGTCTGTTTTGGTGATTTGAACATCAACAACGGCTAAGAGAAATCGGACACCCCACCTTTAAGCTGCGTTCAACTGTTTGCACCATGCAGTTAAAAAAAAAAAGATTTAAAACCATACTGATTATCATTAATATATTGAAAATCTGTATATTTGCCGCAGATGTTAAACTAACGGTGGTTGAGGATACTGCTATGCTGGACCTCTGCACTTTCTCTCTCACCTTCCTCGCTGTCCTGTGGTAGAGTCATGAGGTACTGCAGGACCCTGATGAGGGAGGCGAGCTGCTCCTTCACTTCAAACTCGCAGCACACAGAGATCCAGAAGTCCTGATCTCTCTCCACAACAGACTCCTGAACACAGAACACCACGTCAATGCATCTAATAACTAAACACACAGGATACATCCATGAAACAACAATTGAAAACTTTCCGCACCTTTTCAGGCCCGGCGGCATTGACGGAAGTCTGCGTGACGTGTTGCTTGAACATGAGCAGCATCAGGACCCAGAGGAAGTGAGACGGGCCCAACGTGCCCAGCAGCTGACTGAGGATGGGTAAGCGCCTGTGCTCGGGCACATGCGGGAGAGCATCAACGAACACGTGCATAATACGCGTCACCACGACCTCCATGTTGGCGTCAGACTGGACACTGCCATCCTTATGGGCCTGTGAGAGAATCAAGTGTAATGTAGGTTGTTATGTAAACGCATGCGGCCTGGTTTGACATATCATACATGGCACAAGCAATACAGGGCAAGTTCAGTTTATCACTCTAGTCTGGGTTAAGGGTTTCAGATGACTTTGTCACAGACCTTTATAAGAGCAGGAATGACAGCCTGTACAGTCTTATTGATGACCTGGAAACTGTAAGCATCGTCCAGTCGCATGATGTTGGCGCCCATGAAAGTGAAGATGGGCATGATGTTGTGAAGAACTTTCTCCTGAAATGAGTGAACGAGATGGTTAACATGGTTTTTAAAACTGTGTCTGTGCAGGGCTTGTCATGAGGTTGTCCTTCAGACAAGTATATTTGTCATTCACTTGTCCGAGTACAAAAATTACTTGTCCAAAGATAAAAAATATATATATTTCATTTGAATATTAATATAATATAATCAACTAAATTGTTTCGGATTTAAATTGGTCAAGTTTGCATCAAAGCATATTAACTAGTGTCCGCTTTGGCCGCCTGATTTTAGTCATTGATTATTGTCAAACGCAACCAAGTACAACCACGACAAACGCACTTCACACAAACACGCAGCTCTGTCTAATGCACATATTGTTATTAATCTACATATATGTTGCACTGGTGGTGTTTTTTTTTTTTAAAGTTACTTGTTGCCTCGGACAAGTAAAATTCTCTCTCACTTGCCCATACAAAACATTCTCTTGTCCCAGACAAGCGTTAATGTCGAGCCCTGCTGAGAATGTCTCTGTGAATGTACTTACAGGAAAGATTCCCGCTAAAGCCCCGAGCAGCAGCAGCGAGTGATGGTGAGTTTGGGGAACATCTGACATTCTGACGCACTGCACCACCAGCTCCACGTTAAATTTGTCCTCCTCCAGCACATCTAATCACAGAACATAAAAACAAACCATCTAATAAAAACCTGAGAGAAAATCTATCTATTAAAAATAAGCTCAAGAGGTCATTGCTTCTGAGGGTCTTTAAAAGAACTTCTACTGCAAGGCTCCTGCATCATACAACATGGTTAAAACACACATTCATATTACTGTGCAAAAATGTAAGCGTTTAGAGGTCTTTGAAGCATGCTGAGGTAGTTTCTTGTACCTTTGCTAACAGCTCCTCCATCTGAAGAGAGTTTCTGACAGATGTTGAGCAGGCAGATGAGGATGAGCTGTTTGGTGTACTCGATATTCTCCTGCTCAGCTGCGGCACGCTCCAGACATCTACAAAACACATTTCACAAAACGTACTCATTCATGCATTTGACAGATGCCTTCACTCTATGCAACTTAAAGTGCAGTTATGGTACAAATCAATGTGTTCTTTCTCTGCCGAACATGTCTGCATGATCTACATTCAGACATGAAAAATCAAAGCTTTTGTATGAAGTTTGTAAAACCTGATCCTGAACACAAACTTTCAAAACCCACCAAAACTTACATTATTCCGTCATGTGTCAGACATATCAAAGCAGGAGTTCACTCCAACATGCTTGTAATGAAAGTGTGCGCAGGTGTCAAGATTGTGAACAGATGTTTGTTACGCACCTGGAGAGCAGGTGAAAGAGAGCAGGCACTAGACACTGAGCTCTCTTCAGCTTCTTTTTGTGTTGCAGCAGCTCTAAAATCAGGGTGATTCTCGGCCACGAGACGACGGGCTCCTCAGGTCCTGCCGTAGACGTGTCTTGTGTTTTTCTGCAGGAAAGCAGATGCAGTTCAAACCACCAAATATTCCTGTATTGAAGCCTTGCACAAAAAGCCCAACCCCTCACCTCTGCAGTTTACTCCGCCGTGCTTGTTGAACGGTCACTGCGACTCGGTGTTTATCTGCAGGCATCAGCTCATTGGCCACTAACTCTGCATCCACTGCGATCTACAACCACAGAGGCGTTAAAACGTTCATTAAAGATAGTAATACAGAAGATATGTCTGCCAAAGAATTAAAGGGATAAATGTAAATGCATTCAGTGATTTATGGTGCATTACGAACCCTCAACAACATTAATAATGTTCATACCGCTTTAAAGACGCTGTTGATAACTTGTGTACAGGCAGAGTTTTTGTTCCCAACCAGCAAGTCAAAAAGAATGGCGAGAATTCTCTGCTGAATCTTTTCATCTCCAAGTGCGGCGAAGAATGGCTTGGTTATCTATGAAAACATCGCATTACATTATTCCTACGACGCAATCATATTCGAACATTCTTTTACGCTTTGCAACTTTTGGATTAGATATTAATGTATATTTTCAGAACTGAGGTGTCTGAAGTACACTTTCAGTGTTCATTTCAGGTAATTCTGTATGCCAGAAGGGTCTGTCGAACAACATCTGCAATGAAAGCACTTCATTTGTGCACCAACCTGCTCCAGGGCAATAATCTGGAAACTAGACATAGTGGGGTACGGCTTGGCTGACGTGCCAATAGCCCTGAGGAAGATCTCCAGGCACCGGGGCTCTTTGACCAGTAAAGGTGCAGACTTCTCATTGAATTTGCTCAGCAGCAGCTGCAGGACGAGAGCCTCATCTGGCAGGAAGGTGCATGTGTCTGGAGCACACTGCTCGAGAAGACACTCCACAGCCGGCAGAAGAGCCTCCAAAACATGCTGGATAAAGAGGAAGAGATGGGTTTGCATGCGTACACATCCATCGCTGAAAGAGGTTTGAGAAACAGTGACGTCGTTACCGTACCTCTCCGTGAATGTCCTGAATGGCCCTCAGCAGAGATTTGGAGGTGTATAAGGGGCAACAGGGTAACTGCACACACTGCAGGAGCTGATCAATAGAGGCCAGCTTCTTACTCTTGCCTTTCAACAATATCGCCTCCTCGTAAACCATAGACAGTGACTGCAGGAACGACAGAAGTGTTATTTCTTTGCCAAAAGCACATGGAACTGAAATGATGAATTCTACTCAAAGCGGTGATAAAATGCGGCTGTGACTGACCTGGCTGAGGTACGAGGGGTCAGCGATGATCTCCTCAGATGATTTGAGGAGATGTTCCACCAATGGGTGGTAAGGTGAAGATACGACCCCCCTGAAAGAGTGAAGCACAGCGATGGAAGCCTTCCGAACCTCACACACGCCTGATCGCAAACACACCAGCAGAGACGGCACCACTGCAGGAAGAAATCAATCTGCGGTTATCATCTGTCCTCTCGGTTGAAAACAATATTGAACACAGCATGTGCAAACAGCACACATTTATGTAAGAGAGTGATGTACCTGGTGAGGCGCCTGATGCCAGTACATTGAGGGATTTCATTGGCTGCTTGCAAAGCACGGCCTTTCCCACATAAAGAGCCTGAGTTTGCAGTATGGCACTGACGCGACAGTCCAGCTGGTCACCTAAATTACTGTTGTAACCCCACAGGAGTGAGAGAAACTTAAACAGAGTCAAGGGCTCTTTCAGGTGCACCTGCAATATGAAAAGCCAGACATAAATGAGCATGTAGCCAACATTGTTGTTTTTAATGTAATACAGTAAAAAATCCAATGAAGACAGCGTTGCCTGCATGCTTCACACTCAGAAACCTTACAATTGTAAAAGTGGCATCCAAACCTTTACTTTAACCGAAAAATTCAATAAATCATATTAATTACGGTATGTGACAATAGACGTTTTCATTTGATGCACACTCCTGCCCCGAACTTCATTTCCGGTCCGTGTTCAGTTCCCGGTCTGATTATGTAACAATTTAATTTATATTTAATTTATAATATTATTATTTTTTATTAATATTTCATGGTATATGATATACATATTTATTAGTGGTGGGCATAGATTAATTTTTTTAATCTAGATTAATCTAGATTAAAATGGCTCATTTGAATTCTGCCGAAGGCATTCAGAATATGTGTGCTACCCAAATAATGACTAAAAGTAAGTCTTTGAGAACGGGTTTCTCAAGCCAGGTGGCGCATTAGACCAGGGGCTCATCTCCTGTTTCCAAAATGCATCACAAACTGCTTGAGAAAGCTGTTCTACTATGATAATTGGTGATGAAAATTAAATTATGTTCAATAAAATGAACTTGTGTTTACTTCCGCATTAGCTAAGGGATGATTTGCGTTTAGGTGGTACTTGAGACTGGAAGAGCTCCTACAGTACATTTACATTTAGTCATTTAGCAGACGCTTTTATCCAAAGCGACTTACAAAGAGTGAGGGAGCAACAAGCAATATGTCATACAGGAGCCATAATACATTAGATCTCAATACAAAGTTACTGGTTTCAACTAAAGCTAGACCACTACCTGTTGAGAGAAAGTTTTTTTTTTAAACCAATTCCGCATTGCACAAGGTGCAAACAACCTTAGTCTTGACGATGTTTCTATTGGGAAGCTTCTTAAAAAATAATATTCCCTGAAGCAAACCCGGCGGCTTCATAGCTGCATCCATGTTAGCACGTCACGTTTGATGTGGTAATTTCACAGTAACGTTATGTTGTGTTCAGACCAAACGCGAATGGCGTGTCAAGCACGAGTGATTTATATGTTAATGCAAAGAGCCAATAGACCTACTTACTGCGCGAATCGCGCGAATGAAGCCCTGGTTATGAGATGATGAGGCGGCTTCTGCTTCCGCGAATGACACGAATCACGCGAGTTGAAAAATCTCGATCTCGCCCCGTACAGTGCAGTTAAACTGGTATACATCCGCGCTAAAATATCAAGGTGAAAGTCATCATAGCTTGCGTAGAATAGACCCAGCTCCCAACCCAACTTTGAGAATAGATTAACGGCGTCATTTTTTTTATTGCGCGATAAGAGTCTCACTGCGTTAACGCCGTTAACGGCCCACCACTAATATTTATATATAATACAATTTTATTAATTGTATAATCAATTATAACTGCTAAACAGTTTTTGATTCTTTGCTGAGGTCTAGTTGGAAGTTAAGTTTGGGTCATATAACGTTTGTTTATCCTGTTGCTGCGGAATCACGTTATTTTAAGGTATGACGTGTTTAATTCTATTGTTTTTGTTCGTTTCGTTTTGCTTCCTTGATTTACATTTACATTAAATGTAAATTGCAATGTTATTAATTTTCATAAAGAACGTTCAATTAAACTAGGAATGTCTTCAATTCTTTAACAAGTTGTTACACGGTTAATGAACATGGTTAATGTTTTGGAAATAAATCTGTTATTCGAATTGAGTTTGTGATATTGTAATTGTGAACCCAGTATTGTGTAATGTTTTAAATATGGGCTGAGCGTATCGTTACAACCCCTAATATTAAAGACGGCATGAAATCAAAATTGAAAAATCTTTTGTTTTCAAGGAATATTGTAGCAAGTTATCTATATGTATTTTTTAGGAGCCTGTTTGTTTTGAGGTACGTTTTACTTTTTGGATAATGTTTGTGTTTCTGAGGCTCTAGACAACATCATAGCTACTATCACTTGTATCACTTGTTTTTATGGTTACCGCAACAAATACCAGAAAATACTGTGATAGAGTTTTAGGGCCATATCCCCCTTCCCTTGTCCTGCCCTACATTTATTCCCTCATTTCAAAAGACGTTTCACTCAGATTTTCGTCAAAGTACAGAAAAGACAATCGCTACTTCTATTTTATGGTGACTTTAACATGTATCTGTAAGTGTACTAAAACTCGAAAATGGACAGTAAAACACTGAATATTATTTCACTTATGTACAGCACCTGTAGGATGGGCTGCATTAGGCTCCTAAAGCAAGGGGCAAGTGGCCCTTCACTGGCCCCTGATATCACCACATCAAACAGACGACAAAGTAGACGCAGGTAACAGCAGGTGTTAGTGTCCATCTTCTCAGGGTTCCACCAGGACTCACCTGAAATACACAGCACGTATTTGTTAGCAGGTAACATTTTTTAAGGATTTGGGTGAACTTGTGTATTTTCCACATTTCCAGTATTTTCATTAACAAAACATGCATTGCTGTTTAACTCAAAAAAACAAGAGTCCTGTACCCTTAAATGTAGATTTGGGGCATTTGAGGGCAGTGATGAATAGCCGCAGTAGTGAGAGAAGCAGGAGGCTGTGTTCTTTCTCTGCACAGAGACCAGAGTTCATCTTCTGCAGAAACTTACCCAGGCCAACACACACCGGCACACACACATCCAACCCCACAACAGACACCTAATGTGACGGAAACAAAATACAATACATTCGGATGCATGATGTATTTGTGACCGTCGTGAAAACAGTGCATTCGTTTTTATGAATTTTGTATTCAATTTACAAAGTAAAACTGTTTTGCATGTATACCATGAACAATAAACAACAACTTCCTAAAACTGACAACAAACTGCTCATGAAGTTTCTGAGAGACATCTTGAACGGTGCCGTTTAATATTAAGAAATAAATTGCATATATAAACATGCCTAGCTAATATGAGAAGGCATGTTTGTCTTCTTTCGACTGTGTGTATTGGTTTAAAGCCACTAGCAAAAATGACTTTACCTACTGACTGTTTGACAACACTCTACTAAAACATTTACATTTTTGTCTAATAAATGACTAGTGTGGCAAGTAGCTGTTTTATAAGCTGTGATGGGCTTTATTTTGCAGTAACTGTCAGGGCTTCCGACCTTCTCGGGTTGGATTGTGGAGATGTGAAGCAGAGAAGGCTCCAGGAGTTTGTAGACACTTTGAGCTGTATGCAGATGTTGACTCTCAGTCATAGACTCCAGACTCTGAAGAAGCGTGAAACACAAGACGACAAACGCCGTTCTCTCCCGCACGCTGCTGCCCTGACGGCCCACGACTTTACATATATTCTCAAGCTGCAACACACACGCACATTGCAAACACCTGACTTATATACTCAATATGTATATTAAAACATGAAATCAGTTTTAACGGTTTGATTCTTACAGTGTTGCGTCTGGTCGTGTGATCCATGTTGGCCAGGTTCTTTATCAGAGTTGTTGTGAGCATTTGGTTGGCCATCTCCATCATGTCTGATGGAGGCGTTTTGGCCTGAACTTCCTTCAGCACTGCGAATTAAGACAAGACAAAGTTATCACAAAATCAATACCTGGTTTATTGGCTAATGCATATACAAAGCAACTGCTTTCATAAAAATGTAAAACGCAATCTAATCCCAATGCTCTCCCTAAACATTCTGGGTCAGATGTTAAACACAAAGAAAAAAAGAATGTATTCTAAGGACTATAAAGTAATTGAAACGTCATTATAAAATCGTCAGTAGCAACCTTTGGCCCATCCTTTGGTCAGAGGATGCTGGGAGATCAGAGCGGTTCCAGCAACACATGATGCCATCTGCAGCTCTAAACACTCGGGCTCTGGACCCGTCACCGCCAGGAATGGCAGGAGATCCCACGTAACCTGCGCCTTCAGATCCGGCCTGCCCTCGACAACACGCGGGTCATCAAGAACACGCACAGCCTCCTTCAGCACCACACACCTGCAGAATACAAGACCACATTCAGTCAAATGATTCCTTTAAGGAAACAAACACGTTGTTCAAGTATAACTAACCAATCAGCTGATGGTTTGGTGCGGTGCAGAAGAGCAATCAAAGCAGAGACCGTCTCCTCTGAATCCATAAAGCCTAAGTGAAGCTGTTAGAAACCACAACAGGCATTTAATCTCCCATGTCGAGAGAAATCAATGAAATAAAAAGTTTGTGCATCAATTGGTTATCTGACCTCCAGCGCTGTAATGGCAGACATCACGACCTCCGGCTCGTCATCCTTTATTCTCTCCAATAACGAATCCTTCAGAAACACTTCATCAAAGCAATTCTGCAACATACAGGACACAAACATCTTATTACTTCATTACATTGGCGTGTGTCTCCTGCATGTAAATGCAGTAAATATAAAAACATAAGACGGATTAACAAACAGCTTTACATAACAATCACCACTCATTAACATCTGTTATAAGACGTTTTTAGATGAAACTGAAAAATAAGATATGTGTTTGTTTGGCAATAAAGTATTAGGAGGACCCCCCACTTCCTAGGTTGTCTGAAGCATCTTCATCTAGCCTAATGACAATATTTTTGAATCTACCACCATTTGCTACTACTGTAACAAATTCATTACATTAGCAATTACGGCCATTACAATATTCCCTAGAACGCAAGAACAAAAACATTAAGTTATTACATTCTGCTGAATCATAACCAAGCAAGCTTTTATTTTCTGTAAAATGCACTAATGAATCACTCATGCTAGTAGTGCATATAAAGAACATAAACAGGCCAAAAATGATTGATTTCATGTTGATGGGAACGTTGATGGTGCATATACACACATGTTGTGAGGTGAAGATCTCTTTCAGGTACATGACAGCCATGTTTCTCACTGAAGGTAACGGATGGTTTAGACTGAGCATAAGAGATGTGTCGGACTCCTCCAGGATCTGCAGATACACATGCCACAATTTTATTACAACACATTAGGCATGAAGATTTGAAATATATTTTCTACAATAATAACTACATATTATGAAGTTCTCAAACTATTTAGAGTATTTGTCAACATTAGGACAAATTCATCACCGGTTAATTGACGTGTGAAAACACCAGTTGTACCGGTTACACCGGGGATGAGGGCTTTGCTGCGGGGTGGTTGAAGATGCGCCTGTGTACATGACACATTTTACTTTAGGTTTAAAGTAGCGGCAATTCGGAAACGGCAATTGCTTGAATTTATAGTGGGTTTAATATCTTTCTTAATTAAAACACACACAAAAAAAAGTAAAAGGACATTTACTTATGAATAATCACAGCACACTTAAAGTAAAAAATAAATGAAAACAAGAAACATTTATGTTAGATAAATTGCCTAAATTACAAAACGGGCAATCACGGCACACAATAAATATGAAACTAACAAGATGGGAATACAAAACAAAAAACAGTGGGGGTCGGTGCCGCGGTGGACAAGTGATTTAATCGGTGGGCGGGTGGACACCGTGGACTACCGGTGACACCGACTATCGCAACAAGACTAGTCAAAATTGGGGAATTGGCTTTCCTGTAGCTCAGTCGTTGGAGGATGGCACTAGCAATGCCAAGGTCATGGGTTCGATCCCAGGGGATTGCACATAGTCAGAAATAAATTTATAATACAATGCAATGTAAGTTGCTTTGGATAAAAGTGTCTGCCAAATGCATAAATGTAAATATATAACTATCACTATCCCACCAGGCTCCTGATCCTGATTTAATCCTGAGTTTATTAGGGGGACTAAATGAATGCAGATTATGTCTCACCGATTCATTATTTATTTGTAAGCTGCCTAAATGGACTTTTTCCTAAATCTAACTGGGACTAACGGAAAGGACAAAGAACAGTGGCTTACCTGGTATTTCCCACAGCTCACAGTAAGAGAGATGAACTGATGGAGCAGGTGTTTTTCATTGTCACATGATACACTTTTAACCTGATTTTCCAAAACCACATCCATGGCACATGGATATCTGCAAGATAAACAACAACAAAATAAAATATTATTATAAATATTCATTAATAAATATTAGGACTGTCAAATGATTAATCGCGATAAATTGCATCCAGAATAATAGTTTGTGTTTACATAATATATATTTGTGTACTTTGCATAACAATTTTGTATTTATTTACACACACATCAATGCACATATTTAAGAAAAACCTAAAAATTAATAAACATTCATTTCAATTATTGGTAAATATAAATAAATGCATGTAAATATTTCCTAAAAATGTGTTTGTGTTTGTATTTATAAATACAAAAGTAAAATGCACTGTACATAGAAATATATGATGTAAACACAGACTTTTATTCTGGATGCAATTAATCACAATTAATCTTTTGACAGCCCTAATAAATATTAATGCTGATAAAGTAAAACAACACACAGAATATAATCTACTATAGACCATTTAAAAAGATTTGAACAACAATGGTCCCAAAGTACTTCCTGTTTAATTTTTTTACACTACACAAATGTTATAGCAGAATACAACCAACAGAATATTTACAACTAAATAACAATATTAAATAAACATCTTCAAGCCTTTAAAAAAACTGTGTTGTTTATGTTTCCCAAATGGGTCCAAATTTGACACAAAACAGTGTAGAAATGACTTTAAAATCAGAGTGAACTTCCAAACAACTTCTGTAACGTGACATTTTTCAGAGTAAAACAGAATATCAAATGAGAAGAATTGAGGGCATGGCACGATTTTATTGAACTGTGAAGTGACTGAATCTAGAAAGCACATATACATCTGGAAGATGTTAACTGTATTTTAATGTCTGCATTTACATGTGGAAGATGTATTTTATTGATTGTTTGCTCATCTCCAATACGTCTACTCTCAGATGTCACATAGACATCAAGAAAATGTCTGTAAGATCTTTATGATTTAGAATGTATGTAAAACTGAGCTTTCTAAGATGTTTAGCAGATGTTTTCCGGATCTCCAGATTTTTATAAGACATTTTACAGATCTAACTGTGAATTTTGATTTCGTGGGGATTTTAAAGGTACCTAGATTCAAAGAGTCGTACAGCAGACTGCATCCTTTGGTTCAGAGCTGAAATCTTATCAGAGGGCATGTCACCACCACGGGAAACATATTCCTCCAGAAGAAGCCTGGAAAGAGGCAAGTACAAGAAGAGAAAATATTTAAGCTTCATACAGTCTTTTCATTTCAATTGAATTTAGCTCTTCTTACTTAGCCACAGTGCTCTCGAGGTGGCTGTTCAGCTGAAGGTTCTGGAGGACTGACTCTAACAGACCGTGGTGGTCAACAATGTATGATGAATCTTCATTCTGCTGCTCACCTACAGAGACACAGCAACCAGAAATAATCCATAAAGGCAATGCGTTATAGGTATTTACCAGCAATGCGATAACGTTTTCTAATGTTACATTTCTCACCAATTATAATAACAAGCAAAACCAAGTTCATTTTAAATTGAAACCCTTTTGGTTCAGAAGGAGCAGGAAGAGTAACTAACCATCTTGCGTCATGACAGTTGGGATGAGATGGGGCAGCAGGTATCGCAGTATGGGACTGACGTCATGGACTGCAGATATGCTCTGCAGGTTGGACACCAAGGTAGGCACAGCACACAGATACCCAAAAGGTCTTATAGAAAAACAAAAATGGTTACATATAGTTTTTAAGGGACACAAAAACATTACAATAGTAATATGATAGAAAACATAAGCATGAGTAGATCAAGTAATTGGGTTATACTTACGAAACCGGGTACTTAAAGATTTTAAGTACAAATCATACTGTATGATACAGTAACACAGAAAATGCTCATAATAAAGATAACTGTGTTCTCTACCTTGCACAAAGCAGTAACTTGAATGAATGAATGATGTATTTTATTTAATTTTCTGCTGAAATTCTCATTTCTGCAACGTTTCTGAGTGCAGTATATGTTGACATGAGTAAAATGACATTTGACATTCTTCTAGATGTTCTTGAATGACAAAACAATCATTGACAGAATATTCATGTATAAAAAAAATTGGAAATAGTGAAAAAAGGCTAATTGACTGGTATTCTCATCCTTTGTAACATTTTTAAAAGACTCTACACACAAACAAAAATATATTTACATTATGTATGATTTTGTGTTTAGAACAGCGTCCCAGGAAATGGCCGCCAACGTTTATTTGGCGTAACATTTTGTAATGTTTTTCCATCTGGGATAATGACTGTATCTGTGATCGATTAACTAGTGGATAAACTGCACTTTCGCGTCATGTATTTAATTGTCAGTCACATTGTGGAGAAAGGGCACACAGCATAAAGCCGCTCTATAATGGAGATGTGCTGTATTGTGATTTTGTGCGATGATGTTGTGTCTATAAATCAGAAGTGACTGCTGGTGACATTCAGTTGTAAGATACAGTATAATGTGACAAGATCAGAGAGTAGAAGGAAAAACAGATATCAAGTGCTAACACTATTTAGTTTGTGACGTCACCAGCGCCACAAGTCAGTCAAAATCCTGTGGGAAACACTGGGAGAAACACATTTTTCTATTTTATGTTTAATGTGCTCTTGTAATGCTGTGTACATTACTCATTAATCATACAGGTAGTTTTCACATTTAAAAAATGTTACATGTATAATTTACTATGAAATATATTTCATTAATGTCTAATGTATGATTTATAAAATCTTGCTTTTCATCGCATCGCTTGATCTTTTTTTACCATGTTAAGCTGTCAATGATTTCATTGCATAAAACAAAACGTGCTTATTCCAATGTTTTTAAGAAAATAGTTTTTGAAACCAAGATTTTGTGAGAATCACCCAATTATGAACCAAATCATTAAAACTTACTTTGAACCAACTACCCCTTCTTTCTGGTTCTGGAGGAGGATGATAATGCAGCTCAGACCCTCTTTCACCAGCTGTGGTGTCTGACCCAAAGACCTGGACAACTGCACAGTCAATGAGTCCACCAACTGAGCCTCCATCACTACCTTCACGGCCAGCTGAGACACGATCATGTAAGTGGCAGCTCTGTAGTCCAAAAGCTCTGATTTCAGCCCCTGGTTATTCAAGACCGACCATAATCAGTTTAATCAAGTTGAGAATCAGATTAAGTTGTACAAAAGCATGTCAATAACATTTTTACATCAAAAAAAATGAAACTTAACTAATATTTGTGTAAACTAATCTCTCTTCACGTGGTTAACGTTACTGTTAGATCTCAAGTTTCATCAGATTGAGTGTAGCATGATCATATTCACAATCACTGTCTTACCAGTTGTATATGTGGAAGCAGTTTGGCCATTATAGGATCAGTTATCTTTTCTACAGCGTCGAGCCCGAGAACGATGGTAGATGCATAGAAAGAAAAGATAACCCTCAGCTGGGGACAGTTCCCATCGTGGAAAAATTCAGAGTATGCCTACAATAAAATTAAATCAAGCATTAACCAATGCAACCAATAGTCAAACTGGCAGATTTTAAGCCCAGCTAACGGTCTCTTACCTTAACTGATCTTGTGACCATAGAGCAGATGAAATCCATAAAGCCTAAATCCTTATAACAGTGTGTGAGCAGAGTTCCTCGGGCCAGAGGAACACCGGGTTTCTACAAAGCAAATTCAATTTTAACTCAAATCTGAAAACAGTGTTACAACGTTTTCTATTTATTTGAAATTGGAAAAAAAAATAAACAAGAGTGTTGCTTCCAACCCAGGTCAAAAGAAATAAAACAAAAAGTAACTTTGTAACCGCTGAGATGGGAATCAAACTCGGGGGCCTTGCACTGGCACTATATGTCGACAAACCATGGGGCTATCCGCACCAACAAAATGTCACTTTTATCACAAAACATTCATAAAGGAGCCAGTCTTTTGCTGTTTTTGAGGCTTTGATTATGTTTTTTGGGTGTTTCACAATGTTCACAAAGTTCATGTTTCTAATAAAAAAAAGGATTTCTATTTCACATATTTCAAGTCTATTGTTCACTTCTGTCCCTCTTCTAACAAGACGACTGTTTTCTTCCCGTCTACATAAAGTCACTCCTTCCGAAACGATCTGATTGGTAAAGCTGACCAGGTCTGTCGTGATTGATTCCCCGCTTAGAGTGTGTCTCTGAAGATGTCCCACCCATAACATATCAGCAAGCTTCTCAGGCTGTTGTGATTGGTCGGTGTCCTTCTCAGTGCACGTGTATTCATAAATGTTTGGCTTTTAGCAATAAACAGTAACGATGGCGTCAACTTCACTTTATCAGTTAAAAACATGTGGATCCATCGAAGTGTAACGGAGGTCTGCTAGTGCATGTGCAAACGTCAATTTTTGTCATAGATCGTGTTTTTTTCTAGTATGGCGAGGGAAGTGACACCGGAGTAGTTTAGCGCAAAGCTCTGTCAAATGTTTACAACCTCTGATAACCAAACACTACTCCATCGGCTCGATCCTCTTCTCTAAGGAAGACCTCTCCCCTTTTTTGGCATATTCCTTTGGGCGGAGTTTATTAAAAGCACTCGGAATAGTGACATCCTGTACCCAGTAAGTAGAGGGCTGTCGTCTGATTCCTGCCGTTCTCTGTAGTCCATGAAAAGCGAATTCTGTTAAAGGCAATATCTCGCTTGGCACTGAACTTGAGCTTTATCATTTGGCAGGTATTGTTTATGCTCTAACAGAAACATTACACACTAACTAAAGGTTTAAAAATGGGTTTGCGGGGAATGGGACCTTTGAAGCAACACTATAGAACTTTTGCTCACTGTTCCCCCATGTGGTTGATAAACGCAGTTGTCTGTAACCGGTGTTGCCAATAGTGTCACTGTTTAAGCCTGTTTTGTAACAATTTTTCAACTTTTTTGTACAGCTGTATATATCTTTTATAATGTGATCAAACTAAATATTCTTCCAAGATACGACATATGCAATACTACACTATAGGTACTCAAGATTAATATGAGATTTGCAGAAACCCTGCGTGTTAGGGCCGCTTTATAGTTGAAAAACGACAAAGTGTTGCATTATGAAGAAAATTCTTTTTAAAAGTCATATTATTTCCTAAATTCTAATTTCAAAAAGTTTTCAAAAAGTTAGGAATGTTTTCTCGTAAAAACTTGTGAAATGCTTGCGATTACACATGATAAGGTTTACCTGAATATAATACATGATAAGGTTTACCTGAATTCCATGGAGCCAATACCATTTGTGTGTTGGCTCGTCGATCTTCAAAAGCTGAATCACTCGTACAAACACTTTAGTCTCATGATATGGTAACACACAAGCAATCAGACTGTCCTGATTATACAGATGAATGTGGAATCTGCAATCAATAAATTTTGTATAAAGTATTGTTGATCATTTCAATCTTTTTGCATGCTTTCAGAGGTCAAATGGAAAGTCTGCAATTAAATGAAATCTTCAAAATAAAGCAAGTAAATAGTGTGTAAAACATGATCAACATGAGAAGAGCAATAGAGTTTACCTGTGTACTAGCCATTCAATGCACTTCAGAGCAGGCTTGAGCAGAAAGTAAGGTGACAGCCGAGTGAGAAAGAGCGAGATGGTCTTGTCTAGTTTCTTGTTGACCTCTTTGGACTGAACGCTGCGCTCTAAAGTTAGAGAGGCCTGACTGAAAAGAGTTTCGTGAAACTCGCTGAACGCTGGATCAATTCCAGTCATCTCCTCCAGTCCTGTGCAGCCTGTGACAAATGACCAACAACAGTAAACATTTACAAAACGTGATTAATACTTCTTTTCTCAATGGTCACATCACAAGAGATCTCAATGACCCATTTAAAGAGAAATGATGACTGCACCAGACCACCATACGCGTCAGAGCGGTATATTCTCACCCAATGCATGGAAGGTGCTTCTGTCCATGCTGGCTGCATCTTTAGGTTCGAAGAGCACAGAGGCGATCTCTCTCCGGCTGAGCAGATTAGGGTCATTCTGAGGCAATGCCAGTCGCTTCAACTGATGTGCTAAGGATGTCATCTAGGAAACATTATATTAAAATAATTCAAAATAAAAAGAGCAAATTAAATAAACGACAACAGACTATGTACATTGTTGGCTTTTAAGATTTGGGGAATTGTGTGAGGTTTGTCTGCTGGAAGAATCAATGTAGATGACAGGTCAACATCCGTCTTACTATTAAAGCAATGAGTCCCATATGAGAATGTTATAGTCTTATTTACTACAGTAAACTGTCGTAGACTTCCTAGATTTGAATGTTAAAGCATACCGTTTAACTTACTATAGATATACCGCAGAATACAATAGTAGGTTAACGTTACCCAATAACGTTTAATGACATGTTATCATATGTTTAATAGAAAGATCACAAAAACCTGGTATAAACAAAACAAGGATGCTGATAAGTAACAAATTATTTCCGTTTAGGGTTGCCAAAACACCATTTTAGTGAATGACATATGTGTGCCATCAGGACGTAAAACAACAGGAGAAAGTTTTCCCCATGAGAGGTCAGACATGCAGCGCACCATCAGTTTGCTGAAACAGTAGATATATTCTCTTACCTTTAAACGTATTTTTCACACCAGTTTCCACGTGCGTTAGAGCGCAGAATGATTTTGCTCTCTGTTTTGTTTTCGTTGTCGGAGGACTACGTGACAATTATACCGCCATCTAGCGCATCGGATGTGCGCTGCACTTTCCTCACGCAGAATGAAGACTGTGGATAATGGACATTTAGCACTCTTAGCGTTGCCTCATTACTAAATTATTAATTACTGTGGTTCATTTACTTTGCGTCTAGAAAGGTAAATTAAGGGATGGCTCATTTTTAATGTTGCCTCATGTGCCCTTCAATTAAAAAGTAATACTGACCAATGTGCACATTATCATGTAAAGCTATCTAGGGTGTATTATAAAATATACTGTATAAAGTTATAAACTGTGAAAAAGATAGATTTATCTTCATTGTTTTTATATACTATAAATATGAATTGTATTAATACATATTATTGATACAATATTTTATAAACAGTTTACTTTTGCTGTCATAATAGTACACCTGTACGGTTTATTTGTCAACTACCCATATAGTATAATGTTAGGGCATATAAATACAGTATGTGAGTGTGTTTCTTATTGCATTGTAATGGCTTGGAAATAGTATTAAAAAATTTCTCGGTCTCTTTAACAGAGCCCCTGGTATGACGAATAAACTGCGTGAACCCATAAAAATCGTTGTGCAGAGATGGTGTGAAACGAGACGCTCTCTATGACCCTGCTTCTCTGCTGCGCGCGCTGCTGCAGCATCAGTGAGAACGACAGAAATCTGCAACCGAGAAAATGAAGAGATCAAAATGATGCGGATTACAGACGCGCAATCTGTCGTGAAAATCCAGGGCGCACCGCTGTTCTAGTTTCTCTTATACTCGATGCTTTCGCGATTAATCGTTTTCACACACCGCGCGAGGACACCAGATGATGCGCTGCATCTGCCATGCTGCTGATGGATACTCTACAATCGTTCATATCGGGCATTAATACGCTATGATCATATTTTAGGACACATTGTTAATCGGTTTTTATTCGTTGTGCGTTCATTTTCACACAGAAGGGGCATGTTTATAGAATAGGAGGCTCTTGGACCAACGACACAGGGATGCTGTTATTGCACCGCCTAGATAAAGCCTAACAGACCATGATGAAGACCGAATCCTCATCCTCCTCAAAGCCAGTGAGCGCCACCGCGCTCCGCAGCCCCTCGCCTCACCGCAACGCTTACGAAGCGGCAGGGATTCAAGCGCTGAAGCCGGCGACGGATGTCTTTAATAACGGCGAAGCTCAAGATGGCAAGCCGAAGCTCACCAGCCGCGGCCGCGCGTACGGCTCAAACGTGCACCGCATCAAGAACATGTTCATGCAGATGAGCGCATCCTCGCCCACCGATCCCGAAGATCCGCAGAGGGCGAACGGCGACGGTAAAGCCGTGCGCCTCACCCTCCCGCGGGCCGGCAGTCTGAACGAGAACGTGGACCACAGCGCGCTCCTCAAACTGGGATCCAGCGTCTCCGAGCGCGTCAACCGCTTTGATAACAAAACGGACGTGTCGCCCCGGTTCTCCAAGCTCCATGAGACAAGGAAGATCTTCGAGCAGCAGAATCAGGAAAAACAGTCGGCATCCAACCGGGTGTTGCTCAAGAAGGAACGCGCCGCGGGATTGCCGGATGCGTCGCGCTTGGACGTGGTGGCGCGATTTAACGGCAGCACGGAGTCGCTGGATAGCCTGGATGCGATTGGGGGGCCCTGCGAGGCCGTGTCTCCCACTGTCAGCCAGCTCAGCGCCGTGTTCGAGCGGGCCGCCGAGTTGCGAAACAACCTGCACAGGCTCTCCAACACGCCCCCGCTGCCTTTGCGCGGGGTCACCGGCCGGGTCGGTGCGCTCAACTCCAAAGTCATCACCAAACGGGTACGCACGTTTCCTGCGGGAGCGAGCAAGGAGGATGGGGTTAACCAGCACCTGGTGGACCAAGACGGGACCCTAAACAGCTTTAACGGAGCCTCTGGGGAACAGGACAGTCTCAATGCTGTAGACAAAGAGTCCTCAGAAGCTAAGCAGACAGGTGAGATAGAAGACTCAAGTGCCACTGAATCCAAAACTCTTGATAAATCGGGAGAGGTCACTGCCACAAAGGCGAAAGGTACTCTTGTTACGGCTGGTGTCCGTACCTCTCTGGAAAATGGAGAGGTGACTTCCAACGGAGGGGCCTCGGAGAGAGACACTAGCATCGCTGACACTGGAAAGGCAGAGGAGGGTCAGCCAGGACATGTACGTTCATCGGTGGGGGTCTGTAAGAAGGACAACGATGATGGCACTCTGAAGGAGGATTACTCTGTGGATATCAGTGCCTACAGCGCAGTGGGGGAAGACTCTGGTGGTAGTCAGCTTGAGGATGAGGAGGATGAAGAGGATGTATATGAGCCAGAGTCGAGCTCCGCTGAGGTTCCTGGATTACCCGACGAGGAGGATCCACCCCCGAGCAGGAAGATTCAATTCAGTAGTGCTCCCATTAAGGTGAGTTTTAGTCAAACAGCAACACATTTGTGAATTTCTTTTGGTATATTACACGATTGTTCTGGGAAAATGCACAAAAGGCGTAATGTACACCTGATGAAACCCAATGATGTTATTACAGACAGCATCTTGCATGCTTCAGTGGAGACAAAGAGTTGGCATGGTCAATATGACAGAGTTGATTACATTTCAATCGTGGCTGACAAATACCAATCAGATTTTTTTATTTTCAAGTCTTATAATTTAAGTTTAATTCCTATATTTTGTTGATTGTATTGGTAACACTTATAACGGCATTATTTAACATGAACTAACAACGAACAGTTGTTTTTTGGATGATCTATTGACAGATATGCAATATAATATACATAACTATGTCTCCTGAGGTTTATAAACACCCAATAAAGAGTAATGTTGTTATTGCCTTTGAACAAGCTATTTCTATCCACATACAGTGCGGGTCCCCTTGCATGGCATTCTTCATGTTGTTTTGACAGTAGCCCTAAACAGACAAACTTCTCTACAGTCTGTTTTTTGTAAATACGTTATCTCTTTCCTTCGGTAAAGTCGCAATAACATGACGACATACGGGAGCTGTGGAGTGAGCCGTTGATTGCAATTCACAACCTCGCCGCTAGATGCCGCTATATTTCATACACTGGACCTTCATCATTTACTGATGCACATTTAAAATCAAGGCAAGATGAATTAATAAAGATATGCTACTCATTCTTAGTTCATGTTATCTAATGCATTACCTAATGTTAGTGAACCAGTTCTTATTAAAGTGTTTCCATTATAGTACAAAGAAAAGCTCTGTTACAGATGGACACTGTATGTGTTGGTCTGAGCGAATGATTGAACATTATACATAATTCAAACTTCTTTTGTTTAGCACTGTAATTGTACAATTTTAAACAGGCACAGAATGAATGAGTTGAATAGAACAACCTATAACGTACTGTCAGTCTATTTGTCTGGGCATCCATTATGCACGTCGTCCCTCCCGCTCTTCGATTAAGTGTGACATTTATTCATGGCAAAAGTAGACCTGACATCAGCTGCCGAGGAAACAAACATACTTCATACAGACAGCGTGTCCTACCTGCTTATGATCGGATGTTATCAATCCTTATTGTTTTTCTCCAAACATCATGACATCAGCCGTGTAAACCCTGTCAAGACATTTACAATCAGATCCTTTAAAGACCTTATGTCCAGTAAAATTCGGTCTGGAATGAGAATGTCTCGTACCCCTAATAATTATGCAAGTTAGTTATGAATGGCTGGGAGGTGCTCCAAGAGTATATCTTGTTTGGAGTTGTGCTGTTATGGTGGTATATCAGCACACTTGATTTCTGCAACCATTCTGGAGTACTCATTTATTCATTTAGAAGCTCCAAATCGACTTAGGAATGAGGGAGCATTCAACATTAATATACTGTACTGCCATAAGCATGATTTGGAGTATGCTCGCTTTTTCCCACAATGATAGAATTGCTGCTGTACAATTGTGTTAGAATGTTACTGTAGTGTATGGAAAGTTGCACTTGTAGTTTTTAAATATTGTAAGTACTTAATATAAAACAATTTAGGCAAATTTTGGGGAAATATAGAAACAAGGTCAATTTAGCATCTTTACCGTTGACATTGAGATGACTTTCAAAAACTTCTTCACCCTAGTTTATATGATGAAAAATGTGCATGTTTGTTAGAATAATAATGGGCAGACAATTTAAATATGAGTTTCCTGGTTCCATATGATGGATGTGAGTAAAAATAAATGTCATATGAACAGACAAGTAAGGACTGATGTGTGGTTGATCTTTTAGTATCACTGATGAATAAAAGGGAATCTGTTTAGCTCAAAAACAGTCAATGCGTATGCTCTATGTGAGAAACAAATCAATAATGTTGAATGTTTTAATTCAGTGATGGATCACCAATTTATATATTAATTTAGTGCAGTTTCACTAAACTCCTTCCTCTTGGAATAAGTTGAGGGTAATATATGAGTCGTTTGAGTTTTCGTGAATTTACACATTGAATTTTGCTTTATTTATTTCGTGGTCTTTTTATGTTGTTCTTTTTACAATGGACATTGTTTGAAGGCAGTTTTAGAGGAAAATTTTGTGACATTAGTGTATTGACTGCTTGAAAGGCACACTCCACCCAAAAATGAAACTTCTGTCATCATTTGTTCACCCTCAAGTTGCTCAATGAACACAATGAAAGGTTTTTGGAAAAATGTGAGCGACCGACATTTCCGTGACATCATTGACTACCATAGTAGCAAAAATTATTCTATCATTTTTTGTTCTGTTCAACACATAAGGAGATATTTTGAAGAATGCAGGAAAGCAGTTATAGGGCACCTTTGCCTATTTAGTTTTTCCTACAATGGTAGTCATTGATGGCCCAAAATTGTCAGTTTTTTATAAATATCTTTCTTTGTATTCTACAGAGCAATGAAATGTTTACAGATTTGGAAAAAATGGGGGGGGGGGGGCGGAGTACCCCTTTTGTTTTAGTTGAACAGGAACATTTTAACCAGCATCAAAAATCTGCCTTCATATGTTTGCAGCCAATCAGAGAAGAAGACTATGAAAAGAGGCCATAAAGCCAATGAATGAATTTGATATTCAACTTATATATCTACATTCCATCTTTGTTATATGAAGCCAACAACAGACAACAAAAACACAGCTCCGGTCATCACGTCCTCCAATTGTTTACATTTTTTGACTGGTAGCCGTCTGCGATCGCAGATCATTTTGAAATATCATTGGCTGTTTCCTTATGTTCTCAGAGCAAAAATCTAAAAGTTCGGCGCCAGAAGAACAACCCCATAGCTGATTTGTACAAGCGGCTTATTACAACATATAGTTACAATTTAAAGTTAAGCCCCTGAAGCTGGTGTAAAAAGTTTTGTGTTGTGTGTGTTTGTTGAACATGAAATAATGTTTGACCATCACACTCATGAAAGTGTGGGTTAAACGCAATATGTGTGTATTTTCTGGCTGGTGTGTGAGATCATAGAGAGGCTACAGGCTCAGACACAGCATTCAGTCTCTGCCAAACTACGGCTTTGTGTTGGTCAGTAAGTGGCAGTGTCATAGTCTCTCTCACTCTCTCTCTCTCTCTCTCTCTCTCCTTCTGTCCCTGTTTCACATTCATTCTTATTCGTGGACAGAATTTGGGACAGAGGATAACTGGCTCTCCCGGTCTGGCCTCTCCCGAGGTTTCATTTTCTCCACTCTTATACACATTAACATCTCTAATGGAGTTTTGGTTCCTTGCCACTGTTACAGGGAGATCGCTGATTTAGTTTAATTCATGTTTAACAACACACATGGACATTAACACATTTAAACAAATATATTCCTTCCGCATGTCTGATAACAATATTTGAAATAATAATATACTTAAATACTTCAATTTAATAATTTATTGTTTCTGACAATCCACTGAGATTGTATAAAGAAAATCTTGCAATAATACCATTTATCTTAATACTGTATAATCTCTTAAATTCCCCCCTAGTATTATTTGTACAAAATTTTTGAAAAGCGCTACATAAATAAATATATAGATAAATTGAATTGAATTGACAGTGTTTCTCCCTAAATGAATTGAACAGCTCTCAGTCAAACACAAGGCCTGTTGTGTTGGTAAGGGTGTTGGGTCTTTATTAAACTTCTCTATCGCTCTCTCTCTCTCTCTCTTTAGGCTGGAGAGCTGAGGCTGACCTAAGAGGCAGATCTCACACTAACTGCTTTGTTCTCGATTCCTTCTCTTCCTTTCTCACCGCCCCTCTTCCTCTCGGTGTGCTTCATCAACCTATATTCATTTTATGACATTTCTATTTAATTCTGGGATTCTTATTGATTTCTGTCTTTTATAGATTTTCCATTCGTTATTAACTAGTCATTCCTATTTTCCTTCTCTCTCCTTGTCTCTCTCTGTGGTTTGGCAGTGCTTATAAATAGCAGTATTGTGCCTGTAACAGACAGTCCTCCCCTGCAAGGCGGTGTTCAGGCCAAACGTAGAAACTTCCAGCGTTTTTTTATTAACTCTCTGTTCCTGTCTATCTCTCTTTCTCACACACTGTCATGGCATATATCATATTTGGACATATAAAGGCAATAATTAGTGTGTGAAGCATCTGTTACCAGATCCTTTATTATAATCCATGTATTCAGTGCTTTTCATTTTTTCTTTACTAAATGTGTGAGACTTTTTAAAACCCCTCTTGCACAAGCACAAAAACACTTATTATCAACACAACATGATATATTCAACCCAGCATTGGGTCAAAAAGGGTCAAACCCAACCGTTGGGTTGTAATTTGTCTCTTAGTTGTTTCAACCCAAAACGCTGGGTTGTTTTAACCAGTTGTAGGGTTTTCTGGGTTAATTTAACCAAATGGCTTTGTCCCTTTCCAATGCTTCGTTACAAACATATTTTTGGGTCAGTGGTCGGAATAAATAAATGGCAGCTATTACATACGTTTATCTGCTACAAAATTAAAAACTGAAAAAATATGAAATTTCATGGTGAGATTTACACTGGTTTTAGAGGCTGTATCACATCCATCACTCGCCATGTCCATCTGTCAGTATTTTTCAATGTAGTTTGAAGGACATGGGGCCAGAATGTAGCTCAGAGACTTTAATTCTTTCTGCAGACAGGTGCGAGATGCATCAGGAGGAGACAGACAGCTCAGATCCTTCTGAGAGTGAGACAGACGTCTCAGCTGCTGTGAGACCAGAGGGGAAGGTCGACTGTATTCAAAGTATTCACAGCAAGGTGTTTCTGTCCTACTTTGTGCTCTTTCAAATCAGATATGCTAGCATAAAAAAACCTGCTTACTGCTTTTAGTCAAATGCAATCTTCATCATATACAGTTAGCTCAGAGACATGTGTATTTATAGAAAATGCATATGAATGGTTTTTGAACAGCAGGTTAGGAGGGGCTCATTCCTCACTGCCAGCACATCAGGATGAAATCACTACACAGCATCACACCATATGCTACATTATTGAACAAAGGCCCTGCATATCAGGATTTGGGAAATCTCCAGCAAGACTCCCCAGCTCTTAATACATTGCTATTTCAGCGGCAGTATGCGATATTTTTTACAATATTTGTTTTGGGATAGCTTAAACACAATACTTGTTTAAAAGGCATATCAGGGTTCTCAAACTGTATAAAAAAAACAGTTCATGAAGTGCCCCAGGTGGTGTGAAACTCTTCGCAATGTTGAAAACATTTTATCCCAGCTCTATTTTTAATGTCTGTTATTAATGTCTGTTCTGATTCAATCTTGCTTTGAGCAGTTCAGGATCATCTATCTGTTTTAACTCAACACTATGAGGCCGGATGTCATGCAATAGTAAAATAGTTTTGTGAAATAACTTATTATTTATATCACTTAAATTATAACATATTAGGTAATTATTACAAATAATCTTTTCATTATATTGTCCTGTTTTAAGTGGATTTATTATTATTATTATTATTATCTCAAAGTAAACCACATTGTTTCAGGCTAAGAACATCACTGAAAAAACATTAAAAAAAATTTGATTGGATTTTCTCTGTTTTTTTACAAATATTTCTATTTTAAATATGGTCAAAAATTGAAGGAAAAATTCGCGAATTTACAAGAAAACAAGGAAAATGTGTTTAAGAAAAAGGCTTATCTGATGCTCCAAAAATGTCATTTTTTTCACTGGTATATTTTACAATGAAGGTCTTTGAAAAAGCTCACTTAAGCAGAACAGAGTGCTCTCTGATGTTTAGTCTATTCCTGTAACTGTAACCAACCTCAACACGTCTCTCTCTCTTTTTCACTCTCAGAGAGAGAAAACTCAGTGGTTTTGGGAAACAACTTCTCCAACCATGTTATTTGGATCTATTTCTTTCAACAGCCTACCAAAGACTTCCTAACATGGAATTAACTGTCTAAACTGTTTCTAATGTTTTGTTTCATCCTCGTGGTCTTGAGACACAAGTTGTTTAGTTGTCTTGATGTGCAGAGAACAGTTATTTTGGTCCCATTTAATTTTCAAATAACATTCAGTACAATTTGCAAGCAGACCATGTTTTTGATCAACATATAATGTTTTTGACTTATTTTACGCTTTAGCAGCACAGTCAGGTTGAGGCAGTTTGGGCAGAGAGCATCTGTTTGGAGATGTGACCTACTCGCACTGTCACACAACTGGAGCATCTCTCTCCTCCCCCTCCTTAATCCGGCGTTTGTGTCCACCGGGCAGAACAGAAAAGCCCATCGTCACTGAATCATGTGTCTGGTAGCTGGTCGCAGCTGGTTTATGTGATGATGTTTTGCTAGTAGGATATAGGTGTTCAGGCGGGATTACAGCACAGATGGGAGGAGATGGATTGTTTTTTTAATTGTTTTTAAAGGATGGGATGCTTGGGGTAAGACAGGACAGGAAGGAAGTGAGGGGTTAGGATTTGGTTGTCTGGCATTAAGGCAAAAGAACAAAGAATGTCTGGGAATTCAGTTTTTTTAATGGTATACTATTTTAGTCCAATAAGATTTAAACAGAACCCAAAATTTAATTTAATTACGCCAGAAACATTAGGGTATGAGATCTTTTACTTAGCTTGTTGCAGTCTGAACTTTCAACTGATTCACAACATGGGACCAAATTAGATTTCTCATGAAAGTATAAAAAAATCAATGTTGTTTGTCTAAGCATGGTCACAGGCTTGCACATTTAAAAGCACGTCATTTTAGTGGATGTAAGGGGAAAGTGGAACGCATAAAATGATACATGGTTACCGTGAAGACGAGACTAAGACATATCAGTATCATTTTTGCAGAGTTAAATACAAAGAACGATGATGGAGAGAACAGAGATAGAAAACAAAACTAGATCATCGGTTCTGCCAGAAAGACTCTGGAGGAAAGATGATTTAACAGCTGACCAGCTAATGAAAGCTAAGGATGATATGATAAGTTCTTTGGCATTAGCCCCGTCGGTAGCTTAAATCCGGAGGGTTTTAGATTCTTGCTCTTCCTGCCTGAAGATGAAGGCAGGGGCGGAGCCAACCCCCTGGGATATATGGACAGAAACCGCTTTGAAGCTCCAAAAAGTACATCTTTTGATCAAAGAACTGCTCAACACGGCTCCCGAATCGATGAGTTTGTTTAAGAGAAATATCCCCATTGACAACGCTATTAACCATAATGTCTAACTTCCGTTCTCACTAGGTTGCACTTGAACCAGAGGCTTGTTTTTTTCGGCAAATGGCGGTGACGAAAGCTCCCCCACAGAGGAGATGGTATCCTATTCGAACAAAACCAAAAAATCAGCGTTTGTCACCGGAACAAGCCTCTGGTTCACACGAAGCAGAGGGGTAACATCAACGTTAATAGCGGTGTCAATATGGATATTTCTCTTAAACAAATGCATGTATTCACTTCAGAACACCTTTGTTAAGATCACAGAGCCGTGTCGAACAGTTCTTCAATGAGCTTTTTGAAGAAAATATGATACGTGGTATTATAACTCCGACTGCATTATTCTCACATATTCACATTCATTACTCATATTGTATAGATACTAGGGTTTTAAAAAGACTTCTGTAGAAGTTGAAGTATCAACTCAAGCTTTGTACTCAAGTAAAAGTGTAAAAGTACTGGTTTCAAAACTACATTAAGTCAATGAAATTTAAGGGAAAAAATGCAATTCCCCACCTCCTCAAAAAATATTTTTTCTAAAGGCAATAATAACTATAATGTTATATTAAAATGTAAATGTTGAAAAATTTGGGATGCACAAGGCCACCTGTTTGAGCTCTATATATGCACATTGAAAATGAACGCATTTTAGTACAACTCCTCGCTGGTGCATTTCTGAGAGTCTCTGCCACGGACATCTTCGTACATGGCTACATACGTCTGCTGTCCACTGTGTTGGGGTAACAAGTTACAATGTTAGTATACCCTACTTGTCACAAAATTGTCAATTGTGTTGTCAATCGCAAACACTTATTTATTCAAACGTCTCTCTACCGAACTAACTACTGCAGCTTAATTCGCGTAGGACGAAGAGAAAGCACCTGTTTGATGAATGAGCCAGTAGTGGAGAATATTTTAAGAAATTATCTTTTTTGAGTAACAACCCCAACATCTGCTATGACCTTGGTGGAATGAGACGTGATTTGTTTCATGAAGAATAATTTATTCTTCAAGAAGAAAGTCATATTCAGTCAGGATGCCTTGAGGGTGAGTAAAACATGGGGAAATTTTGTTTCTTGGCTGAAGTAGCCCTTTAAGGTGCCTAATGGTTTAAAATGATACAAAATGAATTTTGTGAAATACATTTTTAAATAGATATAAACTAAGATATTTCATATTATTTGGACATGTTTATAATGAAAAAAATAAATTGTTCCAGTTAATGACAAGCTCTTAAATATTTTGTTGGGTAAAAAGTTTGAGTTTTGCGAGTGGGAGGGGGGCTTTGAATATGGTTGAACACAATGGAGGGCCTTGGAGTCAGAAAGATTGAGAACCCTTAAGCTAGATACACAAGATAAAAAGTGTGTTCAAAATTCCTTATGACAACGAGTCATTTCCCTTTGAGATTGAGAACATTTTTCTGATCCATATAGATCACAAACTATTGAAATTTTTCCTTTTTCACTTGGAAGTGTTGATGGGAAAATTTGCTATTCCCAATATGGTGGTGCCTTTAATGCATTGCAGCGATGGGTCAAAGCGTTCGATGTGCCTCTTATGTGTGTGTCTGGTTTTGAAGAGGGCATCAGCAAGACAGATGACATAACCGCTCACAGCAACCAGGCAATGTTGGCACAGTCCGCTCTGCTGCACCCACGTTATAAAAGATTATACGGTATAAAACTTGCAGTGAAGCCACATGAGCTGCTGTAAAGTGGGCACACCTGCTCTGCCCACACAGCTTGCCTTTCAATAGAGATGCACTTCAGCTCCACGTTCAGTACATCAGAGCTGAGATGACCACATTTACAATCAAGAGCAAACAAATGCATTTGAGAGTTCTTCAGGTAACCTGAGGGCTACTTTGAATCGTGTTATTGTTTGATACTAACATTTCAAAAAGACTGGTGCAGTTTTACTTTCCAAGAAAGGTTTATTTTGCTAAGAGACAAAGAGAAACGTATTTATATTTCGAGTCATGGTTACAAAGGTGTCAAGATGTTTATCTTCTAGATGGAAAAATCTGCTGTGTTTACTAATGAATGTTTCACAGTTAGGAAATAGGAAGAGTTCAACCCTTTAATCCATCAGAGCGTTTTTGTCTAAATGAGCAATTTTTATCAGGCTCCTACATTTGCTTTCAGCAATACCAGAATATTTCAGAGCGGGTAGAGTGTGGTATTTAGCGGGTTTTTTCAAGCAAAATGATTTTTAGTATTGTAAATACTGTGTATGTGTGGAGAGCATTTCACTCATTTTTGACGGATGCGGCTTTTAGAGGCTTTTGCGTCTGAACTCATCATATAACTTCAGTGGATAAAGTTTTAGGACTCTAGGCCTTAAAGTTTTTGTCTTAGTGAAAACAAATCATGCAGTTGATAAATTGTTTAGACTTTGGCCATATCTAGCAGTGCCATTGAGAGAGACAGTCGCACCTCCGTTGACTCCAATGGAACAGTTTTTTCACAGCGAAGGCGGTTCATGCAGGCTCTCAATAGTTCCCGGAAGTTACTAGTTAATCATGGAGCGACTTAACAGACCAGCTGAGGTAAACTTCTAACCAATTTAAAGACGAAAGACATTTAATGAATCAAAAAATGAAAGAAATAAAGCATGTGAAGAGAAAACATAACTTCCTGGAACTATCTGAAGGCTCAATGAATCAGGTGATGTTCCAGCGTTTTGGACGCCCGTTGGCAGAACTCTCTCTCTCAATGGCTCTGATATCTAGGCACTAGATTTTTTATTGTTCTGTTGGACACCAACTGAGATATTTTGAAGAATAAGAAAAGCAAACAGTTCTTGGCACCTTTGACTATTGTAATTGTCCTACTATGGTACTCAATGATGTCCCATGTGAGCTGCTTTCGTTTTTCCAAATATCTTTCTTTGTGTTCAACAGAACAAAGAAATGTATAAAGGTTTGGAACATGATGAGGATAAAATGAGACTAAATGATGACAGAACACCCCTTTACTGTAAATGTATTTGGCAACCAATACTGTTTGTTCACGAAGGTCCTCATGTTCTCAACATGTGCTCTAAAGTATACCATCAAATTTCAGGTTTTCGCAACCTATTCCAATGAGGACTATGACAGAAGGAATGATGACGTGGACCCCATGGCTGCTTCTGCTGAGTATGAACTGGAGAAACGTGTGGAAAGGCTGGACCTGTTCCCTGTTGAACTGGAAAAAGGTCTGGAGAGAAAAGATGAGAGCTGCATGTCAATATGTGTTAAAGATTGCATTCTACATCTTGGGATGTATTTCAACAGATAATGAGGGTTTGGGTATCAGTATTATCGGGATGGGTGCCGGAGCCGACATGGGACTGGAGAAGCTTGGGATATTCGTCAAGACTGTCACAGAGGGAGGAGCGGCTCATCGGGACGGCAGGTAAACCTTACAACGCTTGCAACGCAGACTTATTTTCTACACTTGACTTACTGAATGTCATTCCAGACCGGTCACAGTGATTCTTCTGTTGTGTTTCTCAGGATCATGGTGAATGATTTGATAGTGGAGGTGGATGGAACAAGTCTGGTCGGTGTGACTCAAATTTTTGCCGCCTCAGTTTTAAGAAACACATCTGGCATTGTCAGGTAAGACCAACAGGAAGAAAACCACAATGAGATACGTCATACTCCTGTAGTCTCGAACCATTCCCATCATACGTGTTGAAGGAGCCGTAGTCACTGTTTGCTTTTATTGAGTCAAAAATGCAGCATTGAAGTCCTTGTGAACTGGAAGTTGCGATCTAAAAAAGTGGGTGTGGTTTTCATCTTTCTCTGTGATTTTATTGGATGTACAAAAGCAGCCTTTGCATTTTGAAATGGAACTGACAGCTGACTGACAGTTGAAGGGGAGGAGTTAACAGATGCTCCGCCCAAGCCGACTAACATACATCATTTACAGTTTTTGACAATTTTCCTAAACTCTTAAACAGTTATCACAACATCTGGCTGTTTAATTAACACATTTCTTGTTGTTTTGACACAAAATGTATACATTTAACACAAAATTAAAATGCTTTAACATCTTTAACACACAAGCTCAACCAAGACTAAAACAATGTACTTTTTATACAAATATATAATCTGTATTTTATTCCATTGCTAATGATGAGAAGCAAATTGAAGTTATGCAACTACATAAATCAGAGCCGTAGTCTATATTTACGCCTTCTGTCATACACATGTAAAGTGAGGGAAAGAACATTACCGGAAGATGAACCTTTTGTGAGGGACTCCCTTCCTTAAAAACATATCCATCTATAATTTTAGATGTGTAAAGAAACATTCAACTTTTATTAGATAAACAGTGAATGTGACATATCGTTTCCAAACTTACAAATGTTTTTAGAGGTAGGCCTATATAACACCGAAGAGACATTTTCAACATGTATTTGTACTGTTACTACTTTCGCTTTAGGTGCGCAAAAGGAAATATTCACTAGAAATAGACATATTTCTAATTCTGGAAATTATCATGTAGCAAAAAAAGCAGATAAACTCTTATGTTACCTTCTGGAGGCTCACTGTGGCTCCTAGGACCCCAGTTTGAAAACCCGTGTCATAAACCACAGGCTATCATACAGAGACACTGGTGAATGAATACAGACAAATCTCATCTGGGACACAATCTATTGTCCAGATTTTTCAAGAAACCAACAGTTAGGATATTGTAGAAGGGTAGAACTGACACATGTAATGCAGTTTCTGTAATTCCATCTGATGTTAGTGTTTTTTATGACATTGAATTTAATGTTCCTGTTTTTTGTATTCTGAAAATGATATATAACGTGTAATTTTGAAGATGAAATTAACAGTTTGGCCAATTGTGCATATTAGGTGTGTCGCGGTGTTAAGAACATTTTAAAAAGAGAAGGACTCACATTGATAAACTATTTTCAATGAACACTGCAATATTTCTTGAAAAAATAGGCATTTAAATGTTTTATTTCACGGGGACTAACAAACTAATTGGTTTTGGTGACAAGTATGAATTATAAATGTGACAAGTCAACAAACTAGGCTGTATGTAATGCATAATGATGTATGTTGGGTATAAAGCAGCAGTGTTATGCAGATGAACGGTGGGTTAACCTGAAGCAAATATGGTCGGACAGCAGCTGTCCCAAACATGTAAAAAAAAAACTTTTGGTTGGTTTAGAAACGTTGAGATGTGAAGGCGACCCAAGAAAATACAACATAGTAACAGATGCGATTTCTTTAAGACTGCAAGGGAAGCTCAGCTTCCCCTATAATTGTCAAAAAATGAATGGTCAAATATATGTACTATTATGTTAACATTTTATTGACTAAAAATGCGTTAAACACGTTCAAAAACAATTTCGTTCAGAATCAGCTACTTAGGTCGGCTGACTCGATTTCCTTCTCATTCATTCGCGTAGCGTACAGTTCATTACTCTGTTGAAGTCCAGCGTCCATTGACTTCAATGGGGCTGCTTTAAACAGTTTTTTTCAGTGCTAAGAAACAAGACGGTCATTGGATAATGCTGCGATTATGTCCCGCCCACGGACGCTCAGCGTCTCTGGGATGAATGGAGGAGTGGGCTGGCCCGGACTCCGAGCGTCTGCGTGATGATTGGAGGGTCTGTCATCTCTTTTTAATCCACTTTTATGTCCTAAAACGCTCGTTTTTTGGGGTCGACAGCTTATAAAAACGTATTTCTTGTTTTATTTTAGCTTGTTTGCTATACACATTGTCACATATCAGCTTTTAGACATTTTTTTTTTTTTATAAATCATAAATGACAAGGAGGCGGCAGCTTCTCGCAATGGTGTGGCCGTGGTCTTCAGATTTTGCCGCGTATCACTCTGTGTCTCCATTTCCAACTCAGTCCCATCGCGGATTTTGCATGTGTAGTCGGAAGACAAACTGCTGCAACCTTCATCGTATATTTCACACCACATTCATTGTTTCAGTTTAACATAATTCCCACGTTTCCTCCCGTTGAGTTAAATATAAATATATATATATTAGATCGTTTGTTCATTAATTCATATAGTCTGAACTAGCCAGCTAGCAAACTGCACACGATGGCAGACAGTGCTAATATTGTCGACCTGATTTTGGCAAAGCCATTAGAAAGTCTTCCTTACGAGGAGAAACATAGAATTAAACAGCAGGGCAGATCAACACCTAAGATTGATTTAGTGCAAAAGATAGGAAAAAGTAACAGGTCTTTTCAGCTCTCCTGGTATGACAAAGTTAGCTGGCTGATTGGAAGTGCTGTGAAAAAGAAAATGTACTGCTGGCCATGTCTCTTGACATGGGTTACAGAGCATTTTCTTGAAAAGGAATGTAGGGCAGAATTTACATATAAATAAATGGACAATTTTTATGATTTAGGCCGAAAATGAGCTTCCCCTCTTTAAAAGATCAGCAGCCGCCACTGCATAGTAACTATTAATCCCTGTTTCTGAACAAAGCATACGTTCTGAAAGTGCCCTTATACTTTTTATAGGAGATGAATTAACAACATACTTCCCTGTGTTTGTAAGGCAGGGAAGTATAGAATTGTGCAATTTCCATCCATGCCAAAATCACTTAAACACACACACACATCACCTCATAATTATGACTTCTGAAGTTTTCTGAAGGCAGCAATAAACACTAAAGTAATTAGAGACTAGTCTCATTCTCTCAATTATAGCTTTATTTTTACACCTTTATTTTGAACTCGGTTGTTTTGTACTCGGCATGTGGTGTAAATACATGTAAGGATGCATACTGACTAACGTTTGTGTCATATTTCACTTTTAACTTTGATTGTCATTGTAGCAGTATGACATTTTTAAAGAATATTTCCACAAACTTAATATTGTAATATTCAGCTCCTTTTTACGTAAACTTAAAGGAATATTTGAGGTTTAGAGGTTACTATCATTGTGAATCATAGTTTTCACACAATCCTTCTTAAAAAAGTGCACACACAAGTGAAAGAAACTTGGTGTTCTGTTCCTAGCGGTCGGGGTTCCCTTCTCTTTTCCCTCATGAGTTCAGCATTTAGAAAATGCGGGTCAGTGTAAGAGATGTAATTATGATGTGTTACAAAGCTTGTATTTAGAGGAGAAGAATACTAGATCCTATTATGAAAGATGAATTTTTATGGGGGAGGGCAGAACAAGGGGAGGCTATTTGGGAACCAGACACGCACAGTGTAGGAGCAGACAAGAGGGATGAAACTGAGGAAGGATAACATGGAAAGGAGAAACAAAGAGGGATTTATGAGAGCCTAATTTAAGGCAAACAACATGATAAATGTTGATTTGTTGATCAATTACCGCACTGATAAAATTAGCACCTGCTCACGCCATATAGAAAATAATTTTTCATTTTTGTATAATTCTTTTATTGTGGTTATTGTTTCAAATTTACTACTTTTTTTACTGATGTAGCAGAGATTTAATAGTTATAGTTTTTCAAGGCTGTTGCTATATGTTACACAAATTGCTACAGTAACTTCCAACATCAAACAAATAATTATGGATACAATTTCATTCAAATTGCACGTATATCATACATTTGTATTTATTTAAGAATTAAAGAAAAAAAATGTGTTAAAAGGACTGTTCACCCCAAAATAAAAATGCTGTCATCATTTGCTCACCTTCAGGCTATTTAAAACCTGTTTAAAGCATAATTGCATAAACTGTATAAAGCATAACATCCACTAGCATAGTAGAAAATAAATATGTACATATTTTGAAGAATATATGAGAAAAAATCAATTCTGGGGCAACTTTGAGGACAAGTTTATTCTCCGACTATGGTAGTCGATGATGTCCCAGACCTGAAAATTGCTAACATTCTTAAAAATGTCTTTCTTTGTGTTCATCAGAACAAAGTAATTTATACAGGTTTGAAATTACATGATGGTGAGTGAAGGATGACAAAATATTCATTTTTGGGGGAACTATCCCTTTAACAAATGCTTTTTTAGTGTTTTCAATTACTTTCACCACCAGGGGACGTTATGAATACTGCAGTATTTTATGGCAGCCTTTCACAGTGTTCTCATTGCTAATATTGTCATGTTGTTGTTGTTGTAGTTTTAAACTGTCCATATAAGATGTTTGTTTGATTTTTACTAAAAGACAACTTATAAAAGCAGTTTTAATTCTAAATTTGTAGTTCTGTTCTATTGGTAATTTATAAAAAATATATAAATTAAGTCCTGGTTTGCTTCGCACTGGCATTTTAATGGCAAACCTAAAGACACAGAACACCGAAGAGCATACGTATGTTCACTGTCTAGAGACTTGAGACTTTTATTAAAATATGCAGTAATAGACAAACCCACAGCCTATGAATAAACAGCTCATCTCTATTTCTACAAAAAGTACAATTTGATTCTAAGAGGTCAAAGAGGCCGGAAAACGATTGTGATGAACTAAATTATGCATGTTATATAACTAACATTATTTAACCTAACTAACATAATAACTTAACCTCAGGCAAAAATGTTTTATTTTCCCCCTCAAAGATGGAATTTTAATTCTTTTCAAAGCCTTGTGTCATAGTTGGGCGATGACATACTCAAAACTTAAACTTCCTGTATGCAGGTTTATAATTGGCCGAGAGAAACCGGGAGAGCAGAGTGAAGTGGCTCAGCTCATCCAGCAAACCCTTGAACAAGAGCGCTGGCAAAGAGAGATGATGGAGCAACGCTACAGCAACTACATGGGGGATGAGGAAGAGGTGAACATGTATTTTTAATGCATAAAGCAAATGAAAGAATCAAGCTGATGTGAGTCTGGAACAGGGGAATGTCAAAGGATAATATTTTTAGTTTCTTGCCCTGCCCCTCCAAACCATTCAAAACAATCACACTGATATAAATCAGTGTACGTTTTCAAAAGCACCTCTAACAAGTTATTCTGGGTCTAGATTTGTCCCGGAAACCGCCTCAAAAGTTGAGAGATTTCAAAACCTGTCCTTTCTTTCCAGGGTGGTGATTATGGCACTGATGAAGAGGAAGAAGATGAGATGAGCCCCACGTACCCAAGTGCCATAGAAGTGTTTGATTTGGCTGAGAATGAGGACACGTTGTCACCCGTGGAAGTGGACCCTGAGAAGCTCGCCCACAAATACAAAGAAGTAAGAAAGAACTTTCTTACATGTTTATATTTTTGTACAAAATCATACTTGTTGTATATAAAATACATTTCTTCTGGACTGTTAAACCGTGTTCAAGTTAGTTTCTATCCTGATGCTGTTTTTTCCTCACAAAAATTCATGTTGCTGTGCTCTCTAACCTGTGTACTACATTTTGCACAGTTGCAGATTAAACATGCTGTGACTCAGGCTGAGATCCAACAGCTGAAGCGGAAGGTAGGATTACTTTATATCTCCCTTTTGCCAAATCAAATTGTGTAATTTCACGCACATAGATGTCCCACTTTGGAAAATTGACATTTTTCTTTTTTATTGAAACATATTATTAAAGATGCAATAAAATGTGTATGCATACAGTATGTGTTGGAGCGTTAAGTCAAGCTTTGAAAATAAATAAAGGAGGCAAATAAATAAATAAAATCATATTTTTCTGTTTGTATCTATGTGAAGCTGAATCATGCGGATCAAGAGAAACAGCGCTGGCGTGCAGACAAGGCCCAGATGGAGCGTAACATGCAGGAGAACCGGGAGCGCATGGAGAAGCTGGAGGGATACTGGATGGAGGCGCAGAGTCTGTGTCAGGCTGTGGATGAGCACCTGAAAGAGACACAGGCTCAATATCAGGCTCTGGAGCGCAAATACAGCAAGGCCAAGCGTCTCATTAAAGAATATCAGCTAAAGTGAGACAAAACACATGCATACACAAGCTTTCTGTGACTTTAACCCACAACACTTCTCTAAAGCTTAAATGCTCATATAGACGGTTTCATCGGATGCATGCACCTGGCCCGAAGAACTTATGATCTCAGTTTGTTTATTGATCTGGCCTAATAATATAACAATTTATATTTAATTAATATTAATTGATATTATAATTTTATTGTATTATATTATAATTGTATTCAAAAATGATTTGTTGAGTTTTGTTGCATGTTCATTTTATAAAAAGGAATAATTTGTTAAATGTTTGGGGCAATTTGAATAAACCATATGGGGCATTGACATCTAGCGGTTGAACTTGGTATCGCAGTCTAAATTCAATAGATTGGAAAGGCAAGTTTAGCCAAGAAATGGTTCTCCTCGGGTTGTTTTTGTTTGTTATAAGAACTAATCTGCAGGAACTCAATTCTTTGTGGATGTGTAGATGTTTGTTAATGCTTTAAAACCGTCTATAGTTCACATTTGATATTTAATAAACAACATTTATTAATTCTTCGCTGTCCTTCTGAACCCTTGGATGTCCAAAATGTTCAGGAAATAGAAAAGAACGCTGCACTTTTGAATGATTAAATACTGTATTGTCCAAGTTGACAAGCTCTTTTTAATACTTTTTATTGGTTATATATTTAATAACCCAGTGACAAACATAAAGGGTGACTAATAATAATGATTTATGGAAAAAAATCACGAAATATGGAGATACAAGAAAGACCGTAGCTAAGAATTAAAATTGTATGCCAAACTATGTAATGTTTAATAGTGCTTCTGTAGCTCAATTGGTAGATTATTGTGTTTGTAACATAAAGTTTATGGTTTTGTTCTCAGTGAACACACAATAATAGGTCAGGATTGATTGGACTGTTAGTCAGTAGTTATGGACATAACTAGAACCTGCGTGAATGCATAAATGACTGTTTTGATTTGGTTACACCAAATATCGACTATGATTTTTTTTGAGTTTATGTCTGATGAATTTATTTGGTTTGTCTTGTTCCATGTAGGGAGATTGAGTTCCTGAAGAAGAAAACGGGTCAGGAGAAAACTGTAGAAGAAACTGAAGCTTCAGATAAAGAAGAAACAGACCAACCCCAAGACAAGGTAGAGTGTTTTTATCGGTCAAATACAATACCTTTATATAATGTATTATTAAACGGCTCGTTGAAATGCTTGATTCTGATTGGCCGGTCGCGACATTTGCAGGTTTGTTATTCCCAGATAACTGATAACACAGTAACCCGGATGCAGCACATATTTTGACCGTTTTTTTTACAAATTAAATATAAATACGTCTTTTAATAACATAAATGACATTATATTTACAAATGATTAAACCAAACCGAAAGAAATCGGCTTTTCCTCGCAGAAGGGCAGCATTCTGTAAAAATGAGCTAATAAAATATTTCAAATTCACAAAACATATAAGCATTACACATTTTTAGATATATCTTTTTTAATTTAAAAATATAAAAATTTACGAAGACAAATCAAATGTAATTATCACCATATTTTTACCCCTAAATGGTTGGTATGCAAATCCGCTAAAAAAACATTTTGTTAATATATCCTTCTGTAATAACCTTCAGAATATAACTAAGAATGAACATGAAAAGTATGGCTTAGGTAACTACACAAGTTAAAGTTTTTGGTTCAGAATGTTATACAATACAATACAATATTTATTTGTAAAGCATATTTAAGAACAATCGAGACCAAAGTGCTATACTGACTAAAATAAAAACTAAAACTAAAAAAGTTTAAGGAAAACAGCAGTAACAACAACATAAAAATTGGCGTGACCGGCTCATATTTGCAGAACTCAGAGAGTAATCTAATAGCTGCATTTTGCACGAGCTGTAGACGGGAGAGGGAGGACTGAGAAACCCCATAATAGAGTGAGTTACAATAATCTAAGCGGGTTGTTACAAATGCATGTATCACTGTTTGAAAATTACTCTGAGATAAAAAAGTTTCACTTCAGCCAGATTTTACAACAGCATTGATCTGCTTATCAAATTTTAAGTTGTGGTCGAATAGGACAACCACACTGTGTTTCATACAAGGCCAAAGGGCCACAATCAAGATCTAACTCACATTTTTTCTTCATCCAAATATAATTTATTCTGTTTTATTTTCATTTAAACTTAAAATGTTAATAGAGTGCCAAAGCTTAAGTTCTTCTAAACAGGCCAGCAGTGGTTTAATGCCATTTATATCTTACAAATGGATGACAAGCATGTACAGGGTAAACAATACTGGTCCAAGGACAGATCCCTGTGGAACGCCACAATTAAAAGATAAACTAGAGGATGTGTGATGCTCAATACGAACACTAAAACAACTGTTAACCAGATAGGAGCGGAACCATTGTGAGACTGTGCCACAAAGGCCCACAGACGCCAACAGTACATTATGGTCGACCAAATCGAAGGCAGAACTCAAATCTAATAGAAATATCGCTTAAAACTCTGACAAGGATCTTGGAAAAAACGTTATTTGAGAAAACGTATGCTTAAGATATGCAATTAGATGACTACAAATAATGGATAGGAGTAACACCAAAAATAAACATTTTATTGTGAACTTTTATTGTATCACTGTTAAAGATGATATGTTATAAAATCTGTAAATCCACCAGTGTGCATAAAAATGACATTTTTGCCTGCCATGTCTCGCCTTAAATGGTTATACAATACAAATCATTAATGTTTCTCTACACAGGTAACAGATGTTGAGTCACAGGTTGAGGAACTGAAGACACTGGATCCGTCGTAAAGTTAATCAATGTTATATCTACTTCAGTGTAAATGTATTGGAACGGAGGAAAGAATCTGTAATAAGAGAATCTATAATGGTGTCCATTTAGTTATTGTCAGTAAGCCCTACATGAGTTTAATAACCCTCCACCTTCCATTTTAGGATTTTTATGGTTCTGTAGATTTCCATTTCTTTATTTCTAGTATTGTGAATAATTATTTCCCTCCGCAGTGTTTGCTTTGAAAGCCCTTTATTTACCTTAAATGTACTATGATATTAATTCGAATGACAATTTGATGTAAAACCTAATCTAAACAAAATATGTTTTTCGTAACAAAATGCGTTGCATTTCATTAACAAAACTGTTACTTTTGCTCTTGAAGCTGATGAAATGGGCACAGGGTCCAGAATAAGTGGGGAAAAAATCAAAGCCCCTGATTCAGAAATTCCAGTAATGACCTGCCACTTTCTGCATTACCTTCAAATTATTGTTACTAGTTTTATTTTTGTTTACATATAGTATTTTCAGGATCGCACCGAGAAAGCAAGTTTCGACACATGATAGAAAGTCCTTTGTCAATATTCTTTTATTAACTTTAAACAGAAAGCACATTTGTGGTGAAGTTCGATTGTTTTGGGAATAATAAACAGTCTGAAGCAGCTGAAGATGAAGTATTTAGCTAATATTGTGTGGTTATTTAAAACGTATTATAATTTAGCTTAGCCATTCTTTATAGCCACATTTTAAGGGCGTTTATTTCAACACCTCTTTTCAGATGCCTCTCTTCTACCAGCAGTCCACACTATACCTCTCGTGCAAGGTTTTTGTGACTTGAACCTTAAAAACCAACTGCTGCCTTTTTCTCAGTATTACTTAGGGAAACTTCAGCCAGAAATGAAAAGTCTGACATTATTTAGTCACCTTTGAGTTGTTCCAAATCTGTATAAAGGTCTTTGTTCACAGGAACAATACAGAAAGATATTTGGAGTAATGCTTATAACCAAACAGATTTGGCCACCCATTGTCTACCATAGTATGAAGAAATACAATGAAAGATAAAAGTGCCCCAGAACAGTTCTTCAAAATGTCGTCAACAGAACCAAAAAAAAGATAAAGTAATTTTTCCTACTATGGGAGTCAATGGGGTGCGAGATCTGTTTGTTTACAAGCATTCTTCCAAATATCTTTCTCTGTTTTCATCAGAACAAAGACATTTATACAGATTAAGAACAACTCAAAGGTGACCAAATAATGACAGAATATTCATGTTTTGGATGAAGTATCCCTTTAAGTGTTTCACTCACTCCCAGTGTTCATTTAGGTCCTTCAAATTTCTTAAAAGGCGTCCATACCATATGGTGTTTAAAACAACAACAACAAAAACAGGACAATGAGATTGGCCCCCACATGTGTACATTTTTACATGAGTGTTGTTCATGTTTGAATACAGTTAGGGTGTGGACAGGCTCACAATAGTTTGACACCTGGAACCGATGTTTTTACTACTGCCTGGAACCTGCCTCATTGATTCTTCTGTATAATGAACCCAAAACAGCACAACATTCTCACACTAGCTGCAATAACAGTTCGGAGGAAAGAAAACCAACATGTGAACATATTTATGTGAAATGTAGGAGGGCCCAAGTTGATTGTGATTGTAGTTTGTAGGATGTCACTATTATCCTTTCAGCAGAGACTTAATAAATCAATGAGGCATGTAAACGAATTTGTTTTTCAGTGCAAGCCTTGTATGGAACACACACACCCATGTGGTTTGTTTTGTGCTTTTATGAAATAAACAGTCAATTGTGGATTTGTAAGAAATTTTGTTGTGTTTTATTCAAATGGTACACTAAGCTCTTAAATTAAACGACTCAACTCTCAGGGAATCATGGGAGAACCAAATAAAAGATAAAGGACTGTAAACATAAACCCATGAAGGGATGAATAGGATCAGTTATAATTTAAAGGGATAGTTCACCTAAAAATGAAAATGATGTCATTAATTACTCTCCTTTAGGTAGTTCCAAACCTGAATAAAGTTATTTGTTCTGTTAAACACAAAGAAAGTTAGGAAGAATATTAGCAACTTAGATTTCTGGGTCATCATTGACTACCATAGTAGAAATAATATACAATTATGTCAAATTTACTTGTTCTGTTGAACACAAAATTAGATATTTAGAAGAATTTAGGAAAGCAAACAGTTCTGGGGGACATTTGAATTCCTTTTTTTTCTATTATGGTAGACAATGGTGCCTTGGAGATCTCAGGTGCTCACATTTTTCTACATATAATTCTTTGTGTTAATGAGATCAAATAAATGTATACAGGTTTGGAACAACTTGAGGTTAAGTTATTAATGACAGAATTTTGTTTTTAGGCGAACTGTCCCTTTACATCACATCACTTTCACAAATGTCAGCAGGACATGTGCATGACCAGCCACTAGAGGGAGCAATTGCCTGCCAGCATGAGCAGGTGCAGCATGTACAATATTGGTTTGTATATTTGACATTACACATATCACAAACAGACTGGAAAGTAAACGGCTTACGGCTTCAGAAAGCAAGGATGTTGTTCAGGATATTTTGATTGTGTTAATGAACATTATGATATAAAAGCGTACACCACAAATACTGAATGACTAAATGTTTGTTCAAGCGTTGCTTTAATCTGAATGGTTTTATCAGCTCTTATATTAAAGATGTAGGAAATGTGGCTTTGACAATTTTGGGGGGAGAAAAGCATCTCAAAACACCACCTGATCATGATTTCAATCCTTGTGCTGTCAGCTCACCCTTCAGTGTTTAAGCACATGTGTAAAAACTAGAAATGGAGCAGAACAAGCACCTTTTCATAATTTCTCATACAATACATTCTATAGTGGGTAAACATAAGGTTTATTTTTTAAGTTAATTCATTAACCAAAATGTGTATCCCATATGCAATAATTTTACTAAAACAGCTCTGTTGTGTAAAGTGTGGCATATTTATTAAACAGTCAAAAAAGTTCATAAAAATGTTAAGTAATATAAGTGTGGATGCTTTATTATTTTAAACTAAAATGTTCAAAACGACTTCTGAATTGACACGTATATTGTGCAGGTCATTCTTTGCTTTGGTGTGTTGATGGAGGCTTGTTTTACACCACACCGTGAATATTATAAAGTAATAAAACATTGCATTTACTATGCCTGAGAGAGACGATAGCAATCCGGTCACATATAAAGGAGCATCAGAACACCTTCCATTTATGCACATTTTCATCATGTAACAGCTTCTTTAAAGGCTTAAAGGTACAGTTTGTAGAAATTTATAGAAACATGAATGGTGTAGCTTGATGACGCTTGTGAAGGAGTGTGAAATGATGGGATATGTTGTCTTCAACTCCACCACTGATGGCCATCAATCAGACGGGAAAGAGAAATCATGTTAGCGGATGAGGTAAAGATTTATAAATGTTGAGAATAATTGTGGTCCATAAATTAGTGACTGCTCACTATACGCTAGACTCTACTTTCCATGTCATGAAAGGCGGTAACAAAGGGTAATGCAGATATGATGCCATTAACAGGCGACTGCACAGCCCGTGTCACTGTTTAGAATGGAGATTTCCCCACGATTTACAAGTAGTAGGAAACATTTGAGATATTGTAAGTACTCAAGTACAAAATATATAACACTAGCCTAGTGGATATTTTACTGCAAATTTCTTACAAACTGCACCTTTAATAAAACAAGCATCACACGGTAATTTGCACAAGGTTATAACTTGATATCATGTAATATATGTACACAAACTCAACTGTAACACTAAATTCAAGGTTTGTAAATTAAAACAAACTGTACGGAAAACAGGATGTGCATGTTTTCTGCTGCATAGATGGAAAGTGTGTTAAAAGATAGATAAATGTTCATGCATCTAGTGAAGTCGAAGGACCCCTGTGGTTTAAGGACTTATTTGCCAATGAAATCCTTGATGATATATTGAACTAAAAGACTGGAAATTGCATATTTTTTGGGAGGGGGACAAAATGGGAGGATGTTTATTGTGAAAAAAGCTTTATCATTATAAATACATAACGATCATAGAAACATATCAATGTCTAACAATTAGGCATTTTTTAATTAATAAAATATAGTTCTAACTCTGTACTCAATACAAACTGTCCCATGATTCTCTGGTTTTGGGCTCCAACTATCACGTATTTGTGTGCCTACTTATCCTATTTTTAAGAAAATAATCTTATACCCATTCCAGACTTGTCTCGGCAACAAATAGGTATTTTTAATTGACAATTTTGCGTCCACGGAAATACAGATATTTTCCAAACAACAGTAACAAAACCTTTGATTTGACATTGGTATATTCATTAGCAACGTATCGCCATGGCTACGGTAGTGAAGAGTGCATTTTCTGGAGATGTCGGGTCAAGTGGTATCCACGAGTAAAGCTTTTCCCGCACTGACCACAGGGGAAAAGCTTGGTGCCGTCGTGAAGCTGTTGGTGAGCCTTGAGACTCTGCGGTCGACTGAAGCTTTTCCCACAATCTGGGCAGCGGCATGGCCGAACTCCCGAATGCTTCTGCTCATGCCGCCTCAGGTCTCCGGACTGCCTGAAACTCTCCCCGCATTGCGCGCAGAGGAACGGCTTCTCTCCCGTGTGCGTGCGGAGGTGCACGTTCAGTTGTCCCGCGTGCACGAAACTCTTCCCGCACTGTTGACACGTGTACGGTTTTTCACCCGTGTGGATGCGCTGATGTTGCTTGAGGCTGTTAAACCAACTGAATGCCTTCCCGCAGTCGGGGCAAAGGTAGACTTTATCTCCCTGCTTAAAGCAGGTGTGGTTCTTAAAGCCCTTGATTGTGCTAAAGCTCTTTGAGCACTGGGTGCAGCTGTGTGGCTTTTCCCCCGAGAAAACCCCATCGAAACTCAGATATTTGCCGCTCATCTCTGGGTGGTGTCGCCGTATGTGTTTGTGAAGGTAGTGTTCACCCGTGAAGGAGAAAGGGCAGTAGGTACAGAGAAAAATGGTGTCGTTCTCCTGCGCAGAGCTCTGAAGGAGCGCTTTCCGGCGTGAGTGGCTCTGCTGATGGCGCTTCAAGCCAGAGGACTGGGCGAAAGACTTAAGGCACTGCGTGCAGCAGTAGGGCCTCTCCTTAGAGTGGATGGTGCGCTCGTGGCGGCGAAGGTTACACAAACGGTTGAAGTGAAGGTTACAGCTCAAGCAGCTGTAAGGCCCACCTTCCAGCTGAATACAATCGTGGGCTTTGAGAAGATCAATATTAACGAAAACTCTTTTGCATTCGCCACAAACGTGATGGGAATCAGGTGCTTCTTGCGGTTCCTCCGGCTCTTTGTTGGCTTTTCCAGGACATTGGTGAGTTTTTTGCAACTCTGAATCAGAAAAGCTTTGTTCACATTTAGCGCAGACCGGTAAAGCCGTGTGTGCCTCGGCTGCGGCTTTATGCTTATTCTTCGGCGGTCGGCCTCGGGGTCGTCCAGTAGGCACTTTTTTAGGACGAATCCTACGGCTCAAGCGGCTCTTCACAGACTTTCCCGAGCTAACTGAAGGTTCGTAGGGTGGGTCATTCTTGTCGAATTGAGCCTCTGTAGCCTCATTCTGTGGTGTGAGCGAGCCATTCGCAACTAATCTGAGGTACTCACCGTGATGATGGCGCTTGAGATGTTGGAATAAATTGACTTTGGTCACAAAAGAGAACGAACACTCGGTGCAGGGGTGTATATCAGAAGGTATGGTCGCATCAATTTGTTTCTCCTCGTTCCGGTGGGTCTGTTGGTGTCTCTTCAGGCCTGTTGCCTGACTGAAGCACTTCCTACATTGGCTGCAGCAATAAGGCTTCTCCTTGAAGTGGATAGTGCGCTGATGTCTCTTCAGATGACAAGACCTCAGAAAATTGCGGTCACACTCACCACATTTATTTGGTTCTCCAGAGACATCGGTTACACCGTTTGTGGTCTCGTTGGAACCCTTCTTGCATATATCAGACAAATCTGTGATGTCTGACTTTTCTAGGTCATGTCCATTTTGGCTTGAAACCTGACCCTGACAGTAATCTGTGTTTGGCTGCACCTGTCTTGGAGGAAGTGCATCAGAGGCCAGGAGGCACTGGTCTACATCTACTACTAGCGAGTGGTCTGTGGACACATTTGGCTGTGTCTGCAAGAATTGTGCATACTGATCTGGGTGTGAACGTTTCACATGAATACCCAGATAAAAAGAGGTTGGAAAGGAGTAACAGCAATGGGGACAAGGGCATTCTTGAGAGTGTTCTTCGGTTTTCCCTGTAAGAAAAAGGGCAACTTACTGAAATATCAATAGACTGGGATAAACAGTAAAACACAATACATTACATCTGCAGTATGTCACTATCCTGGCAAGTTCACTATAGGACAGAGACCAGAGGCCTCATTTATACAAGTTGCATACGCACAAAACATGCCCTTAAAGAGGCATACGGCACTTCCTACGCAAAATTTTTGCGTAAACTCCATGTGTACGCACATTCTGTTGTCTCTTTCATACACAAATTTGATAAAAAATTTCCACTCTCATTAATGGAGTTCATCACATCTAAGAGTTAAACAAAAAGTAGATATATTTCGATTGCATGCGCTGCTTTCATATATTTTCTGTTCCGTTTTAATAAGAGTGAAGAGTGCGAGGCACATTATAATTCCTCTTAAACTAAACTTATATTTAATGAATATAAAAATATTTATCGCGAGAACAACCACTGGGCAATACACCTAAAATTTGGTCTCGCATGTTTTTTTATTTGTAAAACATAATGTTGCTGCTTTAGGTGGATGTTACAAAAGTAACTATGAATACATTTTGTTTCCTTCTTCATAAAAAGGTTCACTGTGTTTCACATAGTTATCAACCAAAATGTCGAGAAAATCTTTTTTGCCACATAGGACGCATCACGTTTTTTTAAAGCTAAATTACCAGGAGGGGTGCATTTTCTGTCCCAGATCTTATCCCAGATGGTGCCAAGGCCTTTTGCATATTCTTCAGAATACCACACTCTTAACTCCTGGCCTGGGCTAATAGACCGACAACAACGAAACAGAATCTGTCCATTTTGCTGAAATGCAACAAGATTCTGCTCCATCTCACTTGTTGAGCACACCACATACCTTAAAGAAAATACAAAAAAGAAACAATTAATAAACACCAAAAAATTGACATTCAGGAGCATAAAACTAGTGCTTACTTCATCCAGTTGGAGTGAGTATCTCTCTCTACATCCATGTAACTACATTGATTATTGGCTCTGCAAATCTGTTAATAAGAGAAAATGTGTAAGCTTAGTCAAATCATATAGCATTATAAATTGTAACAAAAGCAACCAAAAACAGAAGGTTGACACTTACTACCCAAGAATTTGAACTATCTAATGCCTTTTCCTCACTGGTCACCTCTCCATCAAAAGGTCCAAAATGCATCCCCAAAGGCACAGTCTGGCCTTGGTTGAAAACTCCAAGTCCTGCATTGGGAATGCTTGATCTGCCTATCACCAAACCTTGTGGGAGTGTTAAGAGAGCCCTCTGAGGAGTCCCCTTAGTCGCTGGTGAATCGTAAGTAAATAACGGCGCCCCATGAACCTCGCACCGATCTACGAAGTGCTGGTGGCACATCTCACAATCTGTCAAAAAAACGATGAGGTGTATCAAAGAGAGTGTGCAAAAGCTACATATGACATAGTATGTAACAGATAAGTTTTTTGGGGCAAGGTTTTTGTCGTTACTAAACGTGAAGTTTGCTTCTTTAAAACATTCGGCACGTTATGTACTTACAGTACTGTCGGTCATTAAACATGTTTTCCTCTTGTCCCGCAGTCACCGCATCTGAGCAGTTAGTAACAGAGCCTTGTATCTCCAAATTCTGTTCATCGCTTGGTGGCAAGTCTGTTGGTGACCAAATGCAGGTTGAAAATAATTTCTACAGTGACAGAAAGGGTCTTGAACATTGAGCAACGCCTGTATACTGGAATCAATTCCCATTTTTTAAGGCATTTACAAACATATATTTAATAAAAAATAACCATTAGAAAGATATGTTCACTCTGAAACAACAAACGTCACTGTTAACTGTGAAATAGCCAGATATAGAAGTATCTGTAAACATTTCACACGTTATTTTCACACAATAAACTCAAGTAAAACATTGACTGCACGCTTTGTAAGATGAAGGTTTGAAGTTGATGTCGTGCAATATTCTGGTGACCTTGTTTTAACATTTAAAAGCAGACTTAAAAGGAGGTAAACGAGGTTAAAAGTGTCTGGACCGGAATAAGCATTTATATATCTGCAAGGCATGAACATCGTGCTCAATTGCAGATAGAAATGAACTTAAGAGTTGTTTAAATATTCATATCAAAGTGTTCTTTAGCTGCAGCATGTTAAGATTGTTACGTTACTGAGTTAGCCGTGCAATTCTGTAAACAACACCGCACCCACCTGGACTGTCCGACATGGTTTTATTAAAAAGTCTAGCCGCACTTTAAACTTTACTCCAGATAAAATGTACACATTTGAAGGGTAAATAGTTGTATGTTCCTGTGCCAATCTCCAAACCAGCACACTGATAGCTAACTCACTTCCCCAAAACAGGAAATCGTCATGCTTCGTCGTCGCTCCGTGACGTCATCAAGAACGCTTTCCCTTCTTAAAGGGATACCGCACCCAAAAATGACAATTCTGTCATCGTTTACTCACCAAATCTGCATACATTTCTTCGTTCTGATGAACACAGAGAAAGATATTTGGAAGAATGCTTGTAAGCAGACATTAGGAAGAAATACAATGGTGACCAAAAGCAAATCGATACACAGAATCAATCTTTGTATTAAAAAATAAACTGGGCCCTTATATCAAGGGACGTGTTCAGATGTTGGAAGATCAGTTTCTGGGGGAAATTGGTCCAATGGAAATACATTAAAAACGTCCATATTTAGTTTAAATTTGTATTCGTCTTTCAATATGACAAATGTAGAATAAAAGCATCGCCAACACTACAACAGTTTCCGGGATCTCTGGGATTAACGTGTGCGACAAAGAGGGATGAGCTAAGCATCTAATGGGGACGTCAAAAATGGACTGGCAGGACATCAACCACCAAAACACAGCACGCTGTCCCCTGCCGTGATCTGGAATGAACCGGGGTTCCTGCGGCCAAAACACATAACCACTTTACTCCACCGGCAAAGTTGTGTTAGTAGGACTTCGTGACTTCATCTGCAGGGAGGGGATTGGAAGCTTTTGCTGAGGTCTCAAGGAATTTCTGGTGCATGCGCTGAAGCAAACCTCGAATACTTTTTGTTCACAAGCAATTCATGAAACAAGTCACCATTTTCTGACCACTAAAAACATACCAACAAACAGCCCAATTTTGCAAAGGTTTGACCATGTTCTCATTCAGAAAACACACAATATAATGAACTGAAGTGTCAAGATGTAAACTCAAATAGCACACATTTGTCCATCAGTAAACATTCAGTGGAAAACTGATGATGACCAATCAGAATCTCAGGATCATATCAATAGGAGCACATCCTAGAATCATCTACTGGGTTTCATACTACTTAGTTAACCAGATGTTCTTTGGTTTGTGATTGGTCTGACGGCCGGGAGAGTCTCTTTACCCTCTTGAGGTATGTTGCAAAAATACATACAGGTCATCTCGGTAACCTTTCAAAACCTATGCGCCACCCTGCTCCTCCTTACTGTAATTGTTTGCCCAACTGAAAGCATCATGGGAAAGTGTTACCCTAACGCAGAAAGGTCAACAGGATGAATGGTATAGGTCTTCGCTTCCTCTGTGCGCTCACGACCAAGGGATTGATCGTACAATGGGAGCGCAGATGAAGAATGTAATATAAACATAACTCAAGGTATGTCTCAGTGTGTCTGGAACACTTGATATGAAAATTTTGATCTTGTATCATTCTTAGAGAAAGAAACATAAAATCAACCAATAAATAAATAAATTATAAATTAAATACATAATTTGTGGGCTTTTTTATCGGAATCAAAAAGCTACGAATGATGCAATTTGCTAAATAAAGCCGGAGAGAGTTAAGTGAATGTGAGCTGTCAGAATGGGAGCTGTCAGAGACAGATGATGTGTCGGTTTAAGAATGACTGAAGTAATTACCCAGCTGTCAATATATATTTCATCTAAATCTTCTACCAGGCTCATTGTGTAGCTCAGAGAAAAACATTCAACTCCCCTGGGTTTTTACTTCATCACATTCATCATCTGCGCTAAATAAATGAATAACGAGAATATCCCAATTTCATGTTTGCACAACCTAGACCTTTTATAGTTACCTATCTATAGCTTCATATGCACCGGGACATGTAATCTGAAATTGGTGATACCTCAATCATAGCGAATATAATAATGGCTATGGAATCATATTTGTGTGTCCAAAAGTAATAAGTAGATTATTTCACAAGTGAAAAACCGAGACCACAATCCCACCACAGAAACTTTACAAACAGTGAATACAGAGTTCTGGGACAGATGCATTTGCAGGAGTTGTGAAGTGACATTTACATTACATTAACATTTATTCATTTCTATCCAAAGCACCTAACAGGTGAGCAGGCTTGAGGCACTTTCCTTCAAGTGTAAACGATAAGAACACGATGCAGAGCAAAGTTTACAAGTGGGAAGAGTATTGTAACGTAAGATGATCTTCAAAAGCAATTTATATAGAAGCCAGTAGCTTTAACTAGTGATAAGAAATTGAATGTATTAATATAAATGTGTCTAGGAATGTGGAAACATGTACATTAAACTTAATCAATTATATTTATGGCATCGGAGGACCCGTGAACCCAGACAACCCTTCCACGTTAACAGCTTGAAAGACGTGGGCAACCGTAACTCATTAATTCTCTTGCATTACAAGCATGTAGTTATAGTGCTGACCCACATTTTCCAGAAGGTGTTAAATAGAGTTCAGACTTTCATCACCTGAACATCTTCACAGCAGTCACAAATACACAGAACAGCTGGGTCACAGTGTCAGGGCAGCAATCTGAAACTCAGACCGAGGAATGTAACCGGATTGTGTTTCCTCTGGGGTGATATGATTGAATCTGAATGATGAGAAAGATGCTTCATTTTAATCTACATCAGTTTGAAGGGCTGCTCTGATCTGCTCTCTGACTGAGGCTGTTTTCTAGAGAAGAATTTAAACAGATACTGCATTAGCATGTATGATCCAATTTTTGTCACATATAAAATTGTAGGGATACTTGCCAATTCGTAATTTATCAATATGATTTTTGGATGGTTGTGAGGGTATTACCGGGAGGTTGCTTTGGTCTGCTTCAGCCGGTATTGTCGGGTTCTTGGTAGGCTGCATACTGGCACAGTGAGAACATATTTATAATATTACTTGTGAAAATGAAACACAGTTTTATAAATGTTGTATAACAACAGATTTATTATATTAATACTATAGTCAACTATGGCAAACCCTTGCTGATTCCTCCTGCAGCAAATTCCAATAATCAATGTTTTACTCTCAGAGACAGTGATCATGTCACATTAGGAGATTAAGCATGATTGAAACCAGTACAGAGCTGTTTGTCTGTTAGCCAGAAGCCACTTTGCAAAATGCCATTGCTGCATCCTTTCCTGTATAGAAATGTATACGCACTTTTAAAACACTCATACATTTGAAACAATCTACATGTAAATTTAAAACTAAACAACTCTTGTTTGTAAAAATGCATGTTTCTGTGATGATTTTGATGAGAGTTATGGGATAGAATATACTGTTCATTACAGATTTTAATGCACACATGTCATGTGATAAGGCCGTTTAAGGGGTTCTGTGCAATGTTCCAGTTAAACCAGCATGTGGTCATGAAGGGAAGGAACATGAAACATGTCATGTTTCTACATCCACAGTTCCATCAGCAATCCTTGCACAGATTGACCTTTAAATATGACAGGCACCACGGGCTCAACGTTATCACTAAAGAGAAAATGTGCTCAAAGAGGAATATATGAAATATCTCTGTGTACTGTTTACACTTTAAAAAAACCTTTATGTAATATGTTTATTTTATATATGGATTATATGGATTAAGGGTGGATAATGAAGGGGATTAATAATGGATAATATCTCACTGTTACTGTTTCTGACGAATTCAATCAAAACAGCAATAAAAAGATTTGGTATAAAAGTGTGGATTGATGTCGGTGGTCTAACCTTATAAGGTTTGTTTCTGTTAAATAAAAGTTATTTTAGATCAAAGGTTACTTGACCATTACTGTTTATGTAATCCATGTGTTCCACTAAGTGTCATACATTGGCTTTATTTATTACAATTGCAGCACATTGATCTTTAAGAGGAATTATTTGGTCTGCTCAACAAACAAAATGAAAAGTTTTTAAAAGAACCCTTTTTCTTACCTATTTATTATCTCTGGTATTATTTACTACCACAAGAACAGAAAGGTATAAAGGTTCTCCATGGAACCATTCAGACCAGCTTGAAGTATAGGCTAAAGAAAAATAAATCACATTTTCATGATCTTAGAATTCCTGTTGTGGATTATGACTTGTTAGACTGATCCGTATAATAAAGAGTTTTAAATACTGTTGGGATTTTTAAATATATATAAAAAAAAGAAATGAACATTGAACTCTTGATTGACGTAATTAAACTGGTTGTAGGCTGTGATGCTCAGTGGATGTGCGCCGCTCGTTGCGTGGAAACTGATCAGTGCGCTCGCACTCTCTCCACGCGTCCAGGCGCGCTGCGTCCGTCCGTGCGTGCGTGCCGATCTCCAGCACTTAAAGCAGACGGAATATTTGCGCGAACAGCTCCCTTCTCTACAGCAAACGCATGCAGGCGATTGCGGCGACGAGCAGAAGAGATCTCAGAGGTCTGCAGACATGTGAGTCGCTCTTGTGTTTGTTTGCGAACGCGCACTGTTTACGCACGACAACGCGTTTAAACAGGAGAATAATATACTGATATACTTCAGTTTTTCTGATAAGTGCAGAGTGACTGTAGGCGTGGTGATAACTCATATAGCTGTCATAGCTAACTTTGAGTTTTATTTCTTAATGCATAACAATATTTCTCTTTCGGAGTTCATGGTTTAGTATGTGACTTCATGGCCCATTATGAAGTGACAATATATTTATTTTGTTGATATTTTTATTGATATAGATATTTTAATTTTTATATATATTTATAGTATGAATTATGATGAATATAAAGGATGCATATATTATGTGTTGTTTTGTTTGTAATGATATTTTAGCACATTGTTTATATTGTCAAAATGTTTTTAGTGTTTTCTTAACCTTATTTTTTAAATGTTTAAATTTAGTAACGTGCCACAATAGAAAAAGTGAAAATACCACATTGCTACCCAAAAGAGACATTTCTTCCTAAACTCACCTTTAAAATAAATTCATGCGATTAGGTAATTTAAAGATAATTCATAAAATCTTGATTTCAATTTTATATCTCCAAACTTTATTCAGATGTGCACACTTTAGTTGTCTGAGTCCATGCTTCAGCTGTAAATGTGTCGACACGTTTGTTGAACCACAACTTTAATTTTACATGACAACGTGTTATTTACCAGTTGACTGATGTTTGTGAAGACATGAAGCTCATAAATTCTGCACTTAAATTATGCATCACTTAATTTGCCTCTTCACCTTTTGACCTTGAAGATAATACGAGAAAGAGCCGTGTGACATGGTGATATATTGTTTGCTTTATGGTAAGGTCGACTTTCTGTCCATGTAGATTATTGATTTGGGAAAACAGTGCTAATTAAGAGGGTTGACCCAGGGCTCAGCGTAAACTATCACACACTGGCAGCGCTCACGAGTGCTCAGACATTGTTTGAAATGAATTATTGAAGAAGGCTACAGATGAGAAAACACGACAGTGTGCTATGAACTGTTTTCTTAAGACTGATGACGATGAGCTTTACCTGACACAGTTTATTTTACAGTTAAGTAGTTCCTAACAGATTAGAAATATATTAACATATCAACAATAATATGTAACTTGTTGGTTTTAACCACCAGTTTCGGTTGCTCCCGCTAAACCTGTATCTTTGAGGGCTACGTGTTTTTCAGACCTGACTCTAAAAACTGAATCAAAATGTTTTTTTGTGTTTACCTCAATGTTACAACATAAAGGACATTTTTATGTAACCTGAAATAATTAAAGAATGTTTATGATTGGGATTATGAACTTTCTTTAGCAATCTATCAATAAGTGTAATTTTCCCCAACAGAGGACAGGGGATTTGCTAAGGATGTAATGTGTGTGCCAAGCTGACAAAAGTGCAAACCAGACAAGATATTTATTACCTTAGAATTAAAAAGGTTTTTTACAGCCCCGTTGCTTGTGATTATTATCCAAGTATTAAACCTCATCTCCAGCCTTCATCAAGAGTCCAAATGTTCAACATTCATAAGCAGATACTTTTATTAAAAAAAGAAAGAAAACGATAAACAAGTAGCATGTAATGCTCTCAAGCTGTAACATTACCCAATCATACTGTATCATTAGAGCTGTCAAGGGTCATCGTTCTCTCCTGGACACTGTGTACCATAATGCTTAAGTTCAGCATGAGTGAACAAGAATCACAGTTTAATGAAATGACAAAGTGGCATTATCAGGACAATCATCATCTCAGTCGAGTTCCATCCAATGACACGTCTCTCAATGCAATCCAATTCAGTTCAGGTCTGCTCTGTGAAACCGGTTTATGCCGGTCAAGATAACAATCCCCCTTTCCCGGTCCTTGTGTAATGTATTTTTTGTTGTAGTCACCATATTCTGGACTCTTGATTGAGAGTTTGATCACAGATGTTGGAAGTTCATGCAGAACAAGCTTTCCACCGTGTTTTGGAACATAGCCGGTTTCCAATCTCCCTTATGAAAATTAACCATGGTTCAATTCTAGTCAATGTTAAATAATCATGTTTTTGGTGTATTGTTACATTTATTTGTATAACCACATTTTTACTAGTTTTAACAAGCTTTCATTGACTTTCCATTTATGTTGTGCCATTGAAATGGTTGTTAACATCACCGATTTCACTTATATGTTTTCCTTCTCCAGTCTGAACAGGTTCATTTGCCTTTAATTGCAGGTTCACACCGGTTCTCTCCCCCAAAATGTTCCTCCTGAACTTTTTAACCTTATTTTCATCCTTCTCTTCTTTCTTCTCTTCTGTAATGTAAGACTCTCTCCTCAGATTCTCTTGTTTCCTCTCTTGTTCTCTCTGTTGAATCATGTAAACATCCCGTGTGGTTTCTCTTCACCCCCCACTTGCTTCCCTCGGACGTCTTTTTCCGTCTTTGATTCCGTCCGTCTCCGGTGCCATTGAGCTTTCATTGATTTCTGTCGGCCCTCTCAGTTAAAGTCTCCCCGAGTCACAATTTGAAGTCTTTGTTGTCCTCATCTCTCCCTGTCCGCCTGTCTCTCCTCATGTGTTGGGCCCACGCTATCGCTTGCGAAAATGTCATGACTGAACCCTGTTGTATATTCATGAACGCTACTGCTTTTCCAGCGGCTTCTGACTCTTATCTAACCTCTCCTCCACCACCTTGCCACCTTTCTCTTACAGGCATTTCTCTCAGCGCACATCTGACCACTTTCAGCCCGGCTAGAATCACCATCAGTATTTTAGGTTTCTTTTATACTGGCTAAATAAATGGTCTTGGTTTGTATTGGCAGGAGCAGACGTTGGTTAGTGAAGCATGAAAGTTGTGTTAATCTCTCTCTCTCTCTCTCTCTCTCTCTCTCTCTCTCTCTCTCTCTCTCACTCAGCATTCAGTTTAGGCTCGATTTGCCTGGCATTCTGGTCCAAAACGTCTTATTTCCACCCTCCCATCCACACACACTCCCTCCTTTAGAAGACTCCTACTTGTTATGTGATACTAAGAGGTACTTAGAGATCGATTTCATTTTTAATCTGCGTAAGTGGGCAGCGGCAGGTTTACCGCCATTTGTCATTTACATCTCACTGACTTGAATTCCTTTTGGATGAGTTGGTCAAGAATTTCAAAATTGTGGGTAATAAAAGCTGAAGTAAATATTATTATCAGATTTATTACTGATATCGGTGGATGATGTCATTTTAAAAAGGTCTAAAAACATTTAAACATAGATAAATAGAAACTAGTTATTTCGCAAACTAAGGGAGTTTATTTCTAGAGCATGAAGATTTGTAAGGGGATAGCCGCTTCTTATATGTTGCTGTTGATATATTAATGAGCCGAAGTGGGAAGACGGCTATTTTTAGAGGCTTACGGGACAAAATAAATAAAAAAGTTTGAATTACAAGACGAGTTGTCGTTCATCGTTACTTGCACTTTGAACAAAACGAGGTGTGTCTTTAGTGTAACTATTATTATGGATTACTGACCACGACGATGGGGAGATTAAATATCCAAAATGGCAACGGCAGTTCGAATAGCAGGCAGTGTTTCTTGCTTGGCCTCTCTTGTACTGTACATCAGCTCAAGCTGCTGTCTTTTCCATCTACAATATTTAAACGACCTGCTTTTTTGTTAAGGCAAAGCCAGGTTAAGTACTAGCATTAAAATTAAGGATTACGAAATGCAGATTCAGTTTTGAGTTGACGGCAATTGGCAGGATTGATTCTACTACACAGCAAAATTTTCAGTGTTAAAAAATGCCACATTAACTCTCACGGTGTATATATAATCAACCCTTTGAGAATGTGGATTATATATACACTGTGAGTGTTACATTTAATTTTTTTAACACTAGCGATTTTACTTTGCAGTTTTAAGAGCTGACGCAAAAATGTGGCTTTTACCTTGATGGGTTTTTGTGAAGAACTATTCATGGGTCAGTTGGGCTGTATAATGAAAATGACTGTTAATACTCTCTGTCAGGCCATCCAAGATGTGGCAACATTGTTTCCTCAGTAGAGAAGTAAATACAACTTTTTAGCTGAAAACGTGCTGTCTTAACATGGTCAACTTGTTGAACGTATGACGTAGCATTTCTGTGCTTGATACAATCCCCCAGCATCCATCTTGTTTCGGAAAGTTTTTTACAAGTAACATGGATCTAATTCCTTTTATTGGTCAATTCTCCAAGAAAACCATGCCCATGGCAAGGCGTAAGAAATACGCGATGAGCTCTAGGAACTTGACCCGCTTATCAAGATTGGCTGTGCTGTGTTCCTGCAGCTGCAGCTTGTTACTTTTGCAATAGTGAGAGAAGTTGAGGTGTGTTTGTTTGTTCACGGCATATAAGTGATGGATGTTATATAAACGGTGGATATGACGCAGGATTTGGAGATTTCTTTGAAACTGATAGATGGAGTGGTCCCAGCGCTAAAAGATGCCAGACATGAACTGCACGTGGTAAGTCATATTTCTGTGTTTTGTTGGCAATCGGCCCGTACATGCATAATGTAAACAACAAAAATTAATGGTGCGATGATGTATTGTGTGGTCTTGCTGTAGTTCCGTCCCCCATGCCTGCCTCCAGCAACTCGTCTTTTCTGGAAATAATTGTACAGCTGTATCTCTCTTTTATAAATATGATCAAACTAAATACTCTTTGAAGACACAACGTATGCATTACTACTATATAGGTACTCAAGATTAATATAACATTGGCGGAAACTGCGTGTGTTACCCCATCTTTAATAATGCAGACGCAGACTGTTTTCCTGAAGCTATGGATTGTCTGTAATTGTATTGTAAATAACGTTCAGCATGGACTGATCGATTCGCTTCATACAATGTTAATATATCATCAGTAGGTCAGCAGCAAATTTTCATTATCCGCTGAACCCTTTAATGAATGTCTGGTTTAGTGAATTCAATATAACATCAGTGAATGGTTCCTCGCCTCTAAGTAAAAAACAATTGTTAAGAAAGTTACTGTATGTTTTAATGTTTCTGTTGAGGTAATTCCAATGTATATCATTTTTTTCCACTTGGTTTTGTTTCTCAGTAGAAAACACTTCCCAAGTAAGATTTCCATGGCAGACCACTCTTACCGCTCAGTGCTTTTTTCATTACATCATCCAACATCAATCAGACTCTGACAAGGGCAAGTAAGTTGTGTCGTCGCATTGCCAGCCAAGGCCAAAGAATTAGCTTCTGAAATAGATTTAACACAGTTAAGCAGGACTTCTGCGTCCTGATTATTGAATATAATAATATTCGAAAAACCTCAAAGAGCAGAAAAATTCTCAAGAAACATTTACATCAGAACAAGAGAACTTCTTTCAACTCAATGTTTTTTATATTCTCTAAGCTTTGTTCCTACACCATGTCATTTAATACCACTCCTGGAAAATTAATGCCTGTGGCAGTGCTGAGAATTGAGGATTTCAATCAGTCACTTCAAGGTAACGTTTCCCCTGTTAGCAAGATGAGCGGATGTTCACCGTTGGATTTTGTTCATTGTGTGAAACTAACTTTTCTCTGCAGCAGAAGAAACACAAGGATAGTGAAAAACAATAATAGAGAATCCCCTGTTGCTTTGAGCAATTGAAACAGCACGCTGACATCAGTACATTCAAATTTTCAGGCATCAATTAACTGCTGAGTGTCATTTCTGTGCAATGGTGGTGTGTGCGCGTTCTGCGTGTGCGTTATACTCAGACACATGCAGGTATAGGGGATGTAATTTATTCTAAGTTAATTAGGGCCAATCAAAGCAGGCTATGTACAGATCTTCAAATCACTAGAGATTGATGAGAACTTGTGTCAAGAGAAATAAAATCAGCGAACGAGTTATTTGATTTGTGGTTAAACAATGAGTTGGCTTCAAAAAAGGTCTAAAGGACATCAAGAACATTGAATCACAATATTGTACAGCAAGACTGGGAAACGTGAAATGTAAAATATACAGCCGCGGAAAAAGATTTGCATCATGACTAAAATTGTATCTAAACACATACCAATAAAAGTAAATTATAAAATCTAAAAATGTTCTCTGAAATAGTCTTACTATTATATAACGTTATACTGTACGTTTAGTATTTTGACAATATTACTAAATACCTCTATATTTACTTTTTTCTTTTTGTTTTTAAACAGCACTTTAACCAAACAGCAATTGAAAAGGTGTTTTCTTTAATTTATATGGGATGATGCAAGTTCATTGTTTAATCTGAATTGAAGAAATTAAAGGCCAGTTGAAAATAACTAATTTACAAAAATACCTCTGTCAATATGTTGGGTTATTGATGTTCAAAGTCTTTGTCAAAGTAAATTGACCCTTTTCAAAGCCCGCCCCCTTTTGCTATGTCCGACACCAATCAAAGCGGTCCCACTGCACTGAAGAATATTGAAATAATAATTTCTGGAAAATATCACATGTACTTTCAGCCAAATGCAATAATAAAGTCTGTAATATGCATTTAAAGTATATGTTCAGGATGCGAAAAGGGACTCGGCATGAAGTAAACAAAATAAACGGACTAAATTAAAAATTTCTTGGCCTTCCTTAATACTCAATGGTGTAAATCAGGGCTTTCCGATCCTGTTGGATGGCCGCTGTCCTGCAAAGTATAGCTACAACCAACCTTAAACACACCTGAACCATCTAATTCAAGTTTACTAAGCAAACTGTGGAGATTGCACCCCAATTCAAGAGCTGAATTTTTGAAGGTTGTAGTGTTCAGAGGCCAAGCCTTTGAAGGCTGCTCAATAGAATTCCCAAATGGGAAGGTCTAGCCTTCGGAGGATTGTCTGTGTGAAGGGTGTTTCCGCCTACCAGCAAAACTCTTCAGGAACGTGGTATTCCAGGAGCAGGATTGGACACCATTGGTGTAAATAAATCTTAGGCATTATAAGCAGGGTTGGAAACGGGGGGAGCGCAGGTAATCAAATGTTAAAATGTAGGGGATTTCCATCTAGGTATCTTTGAAAAAGCCTCCAAACATCTCCAAAATGTATTGCATAAAAGGTTTGTATTGCATGTTCTGCATCTATGTTATAAAAATCACCCCAACGTGAGTCCCCCTAGCTAATTTTAGTCACTTCCAGCACAGATTGTAAGTCTTTTACATTTAGATACTTCCAAATAATTGACTGTGTTCTTCAATCTTCCAGGATCAGAGGCTGTGGGGGATCTTGATGTTGGATACAGCCTCCTTCATGCTCACAGCACAGGCAACAATCTAAAGGGATTATGCCAGCTTTCCAACAATGCCGCTATCCTCAGGTTTGCTGCTTCGTCACTCTGTGGTTATGTGGTTGCTCTTCCACAGCTTGGTGCTGATGACACTGTGTTTCCATCACGCTGCAACTTCCTGCTCCAAAAGCTGTTACTGTTCCGACAGCGAGGGCTCGTACGGTGGTAAGACCATGCGTTGTAGCAACCTGGGTCTTACCGAGATCCCTCAGGACATTCCCAATGACACACGACGCCTCTACCTGGACTACAACCTTTTGACCACCATCCCCGCCAATGCTTTTCATGATCTTCCACTGCTGACGGAACTGGATCTTTCCCATAATGAATTAGCTCAGCTTGAACCTGGAGCTTTTCGAGGCCTAGCAGGATCGCTACAGTTCCTTGACCTCGCATCCAACCAGATCACGACACTGGACCCGGACGCCTTTGAAGGAATTAAAGCGAGATCCAACCTCACTGGAAACCCTTGGCACTGTGACTGTCGGCTACAGACAGCCCTTCCGCACCTTGACCTGGAGCCCATGTCTTTGACTGGTATCATCTGCCAGACCTCAGAACCTGCTGACTCCGGAGCCCAAGGTGTGCCCTTCCTGCTGGCCAATGACCTGGACCTGTGTGTGGTGCTCAAAAAGACCACGGATGTGGCCATGTTGGTGACCATGTTTGGATGGTTCACCATGGTCATCTCCTATCTGGTCTACTATGTGAGACACAATCAGGAAGATGCCAGGCGTCACCTGGAGTATCTCAAGTCTCTGCCCAGCAGGCAGGGCAAGTCTGAGGAGTCTTCCACCATCAGCACTGTGGTATAGCATCAGGCCATGTGCTCATATGGAGGAAGCTACTCAGGCTGCCTAAAGGCAAAGGGCATAGTGGGCAAAAAAGCTGCATAAGTTAAAATCTCCTAACCCTCCCTCCTGGAAAAAACAAGAAGGCTTTGTAGCTCATCAATCTCGTAGTTTAAGGCACTTATCAGGACTGGCGAGTACCCGACCAAAGAACCAGGATGGACTTGTAACAGGACGCTTGATGGTCAATGAAGCGAAAATACCCACAATGGGGCCATGTGAGACGTCTTTTTTGTGGAGACCTGCAGATAGAGATGACTGGAGAAAAACAGAGAAAAATCACAGGGGCCATCTAATCTAATCCAGATAAATAATTGATTCAGATATGGCAGAGTTTCAATTTTATCTTGACTAAGAGGTCTGTCTGCTCTGCACGCTTTTAAAGGAGAAGTTGTTGTGCTTCGTTTTTCAATCAGACGCCCATTTGGCAGGCAATGCACGGAGCGTAAAGCACCCATCCTTCAGGGCATTTACAAAGTGTACTGTTGTCCCTAAAGGGGACCTCATAATTTAACAGAGCCACGTGATCTTGCACGCATCAATGATTTTACAGGTCTCTTAGTACACAGACTGCAATAGTCAAACTCATTGTAGTTTGCTTCAATATCCCCTGGTTTGAAGGAGCAGTGAGTTGTTTTCCTTGTGAGGCCCTGCAGCAACAATGATGTGGAGACCTAGAAGAAATAAACAGGTTGGCTTGTTATTTTCGTGACCAATCACTGTAAGATAAATCACAGTTAAGGCTGTTTCAGGAGAAAATACCACAGGGGTACTCGGTTGACTTTCACAATTTTTGCTGAAGTGTTTCATGACTTTTGATGTTTAAAAATAATGAGATGATGTCGACCACCAAAGGAAGGGTTTGTGCTGTTAGAGTGAATCGTGATCTTAGTATTTCACATCAAATACTGTGTGATTGTGCTGTTTCTTATGTAGAGTGCCAGCAAGAATAATACAGAACGTCTGCCAAGATCAATTAAAAAGTCAAAGCTCATCTTAATGTTCTGGCTATGAGTTAATATCTTACAAGTGATATCCATGTTAACCCTTTAAATTTCTTGAACTTACACCTGCCTAGGCATCATTTTAAAGTCATCATAACGCTGATAATTTACAGTGTTTATTATAAATGATTTATCTATGGGCAGGCTTCTTTTATACAAAGTGGTTCATTTGTTTGAATTCATACACTATCATTAGTAGGCTACCAGTTCACACTTCAATATTACTTTTTTACAATAAGATTTCCCTATGCATCTCAAAAAATAGTTTGCAAGATCAGCTGGTTATGAAGTATTGATTAACATTGTTAAGTCAAATTTTATTTCAGATTGCTTTATTTTACTGTGCTTTGTTTGTTGAAAGTCATGTTGTTAGCTTAGCAGCATGCTAGCAGCACTGTCAAAGGAATGAACAGGGAATATCAGGATAAAATTAATTTCAATTGGTACGCTGTAAACAGATCACTGGGTTTTGGGAGTGAGCTGTGGTCATCTCACATCAGGAGTTCAGAAGGGTTCAGAAGCAATTGTGCATTTATTTGAATGCAACAAAAATGATTTGCTTTACATAAGTGGTTCATATTAATAGTGAAAGACAGAAATGCATTGCTGATCATGCATGTGCCGGATCTTCTGCATCAGTCTAAGTCCTGCAAAGAATGCAGAAGGTTTGCTTGAAAGTGTTATATGGTTATAGTGCCAACGTGGCAACATCTCCCAGTGATGACAGACTTTAGTCATTTCATTGATATATACGTGACCCTAGATCACATAACCAGTCTTGAGCCTACCCACAAATTTGAATACGACCAATTTCATGAATAAATCATGATTCATAAAAACTTTGTACTAAAATTTATTCTAAATATAAGGGAAAAGATATCAACAGTTGAAAGCACACATATGCAAAAATCACCAGTCTCTTTCCTTCTCTCTCTTTTTCTCTCTCCCTCAACAAAATGACAAAATGTATGTTTCATCTATGAATACTAGTTATATACATCAAATAATATATAAATACATTTTATTGTGTGTGAACTGACTTTGAGGACTGCGCACTTGAACTACTTGCGAGAGTGCGTCTGTAGACTGCGTCACATGGGATTGCCTGGAGTCATTTTGACTTAAGTGACGACAGGTGGTATAGGAAAGGTTAGTCGGAAAGCCCTAATATGGAGATGGTCTGGGTGTGTTTTTATGCAAATGCCCAATCTCGTGCACGGCCAACTCGAATTCACGAACATTAGGACGAGGTTAAGACAAAATTCATGTGCGTACTCAGTGAACTTAGTGAGTAAATACGAAAGATCTATGCAATTATTAGTAAATGAGACACATTGTTTGGGTCAAAATTATAAATTTTTCTTTTGACAAAGATCATTAGGATATTAAGTAAAGATCATGTTCCATGAAGACATTTTGTAAATTTCCTACCATAAATAAATCTTTATTTTTGGGAGTAATACTCGATTGCAACCTCGGAGTTTTAAATCTTGGCCAAAATTGTTGACCATACATCTAACAAACCATACATCAATGGAAAGCTTATTTATCCAGCTTTCATATGATGTAAAAAATTTTTTTTTTTAAATATACCCAGTAGACTGGTTTGATGTCCAGGGTCACATATTGTTTTTACAAAAACTTTACAGAAAACAAAAGGCCATCTCCGGAAGGTGCATCATTTCTGTCTGGTTATTTTTCTTTATACCCCATGTGTTTAAACGGTTCATATTCTGGTGTCACCAAATGAAAAAACAACAAAGAATAAACAGCAATCACAATTTATGAAAGAATGACTAACTGATCCTTATTTTACAATTTTCTTACAAATGTATTTTTTTATTCTGCTTTGTCTGAATTAAATCCTTGAACCTGATCAAACTGTTCACTGTTCACACATCCCAGTCCATTCAACAAATACACACACAAGCGTAATGACATACAGCTGTGCAGAAAGCCAGTCACCACGGTACAAAATGACTCATACACAACAAATAGAATTCACAACCAATTATTTATAATGGTTGTCTCTTGTATATTTATCCGTAGCATATCTTACATTTACAAATATGCAAAAATAACATTTTAAGCAAATTCTCATCACACACACTTGGTCATTCCAAAGCATTGCAAAATGCTGTATTTGGAATTGCATACAACCAAACTATTTTCCTGTGAATAAAGAATAGGGCAACGCTCTGCACAGTATGCTGATTTATTTAATATAAGGATGGACTATATTGTACTGAATTGTACAAAAGCCATATGATTTTGTGCAGGTCCTGTAAATCCTGGTAGTGATCCTGCATGTAACAATACCTATGATTACGCAAACTCATTTTTGTCAATACACATGAACCAATTGCATTTTGTACTTATATACCCTAAAATTACAATCCAAATGAAATATTGATATGTATGTATATGTATGTATATTCCATGCAAAACTTGACAGCATCTGTCGTCCAGCTTTCAATTCAACTCTGACTAAAGGTTAAGATTGATGTGAGAGAGAGCCTTATTCCTAAAGACATACTGTAGTTTACCCAAAAAGTAAAATTTTGTGAATATACTTGACAATGTAATAACCAGTTCCTTATGTTTTATTCAGTATATTGCAATATTGTACTATTTTAACAATGTATTATTCTATTTATTTTCAATATATCGTGATTTTTGTATCATGTTCATATAGTGATTACAAGAACAACGGGACAACATAATGTAAGGAACAAACAAATATATTTTGAGAAACATCTCCGTAACGTCATTGTTGTTTGGTATTTGGAATAATGAGTTAGTGATGAAATAACTTTTATTTGGGGTGAACTATCCCTTTAAGGAGTTTTTAGATGTGCAACATTCTGTTTTTGCGTCTGGTAATGGTATGAACATACAGTATATACATACTGTGAGTACTGTATGTGATTTACAATATTTAAGGTGTAAGACGTGTAAAGCGTTGCACTATGCAAGTATGCACCGTGTTTTGTTTATTTGATTGAGAAAATTCAGATTCTAAGGTTCACATTCAGGACCTTCGAATCCAATTTAATTTCGGATTTAGCTTAGTCGCATTGATTGACATCTTTACCCATAGACCTCCGTTCCAACTAAACCATAAATCCAGATACAAACAGATTATTTGGATGCATGTAAACATATCTATTGATTAATGGTTATTTTGGAGTAATTTACAATATCCATCCAGGATCTAATGTATACGGCACAGTGAATATACAGAAATCTGGCATGAAATCTACTGCCTTTTAAACAAGCAGTGCTGATTAACTCTGGAGATCCAATAAAACGTTCACAGCTTCCTGAACATCTGGAGGCCGTCTTGTATGCGAATGAATGTGTTTTGACCATGAAGATGGCTCTTCTCTAGCTCAGATGGTAGAGTAAAGCCCTAACTTTCCCAAGGTCACAAATTTTGTTACGCAGGGGAAAACATATACTGTACTGATAAATGTGTGCTGTGTAAAGGACTTTGAAAATCTCGTCTACCAAAAGTAAATGTGATTGTAATCAGGTGATCAGGTTAATAATTGCAGGACATAACACATGAGAATGAATGACACTCTAACGTTAAACTTGGGCTGAGAGATGGATATGCATGAACCTGATCAGGGTTCTTTAACCTCATCTTCAGGGCATGCCAACGGTCTGACTGATATTTGGTTACTGAAGAGGAGATGGGTATGATACACCCGGCATATGCCAGAGATTGCAGCATCTGGAATTACTCTCCATACATCATTGTAAAGGTATTATTAAAATGATATATATTGAATGCTATGAGGGGCACTCTGACTTGTCACATTGTATGGACCAAAGGCATCAGAGGTAGCCAGTCGTTCTCCCCAAGATTTGTTTTCCTTGCTGTTTGCTGTGGTGTAGATTTCCCCATCATGGACTTTTGTCCAGGATACCTTGAGGAATCTTCCTTCTAAGAATAAAATGCCTAAAAAGGCATTCTTATGGGACTGGAAATCTGAAGGAAGAAGAAAAACATGATCTACTCTAGTTCCTGAAATAGGAATCAGAGCTCTCATTCAGAGCTGTTAGGAGATGTTATAGGATGAGGATATTAAGTCTGGTTTTAAAGGTGATAACTAGTAAATATTAACTTTTCCAAGCAGATAATACCAATGATATGATTGTCTAATAACTGTCAGAATTTACATAGAGTAGTTTACAGGGTGTTGCTACTGTATGCGGTTAGTTGATAGATAGTTGCTTATTGGCAAATGAGCGCAATCTACATGAACCCTACAATCCATAAATATGATATATGGTCCCTCCTTCAATGTAGGTCCGTGGGATTTGTTTATCAATTTCATCCACCAGACACAAATCTGTGATTGTCATGAAACTCAGACAGGAACCCAAGTGGATAACAAAGGCCTTGTGTCTCCACACAGAACGCAACAAAGACACAAGCATGGTTGGATCCTGTCCAACAAACAGAATGCACCAGACGAGAAGAACAGGATCATGACAGTACCCCCGCCCCAAGGGACGCCCCCTGGAGGCCCAAGTGACAAATAGTGGGGCAAGACAGACAGGTATGAAGACAAACAAGACAGACAAATAATACAACGGAGGAGGGGAAACCGGCTGGAGAGTTGGCTGGAGTATCGGTGGATTTCCAACTGGTCTGCTGCCAAGGCTGGACCGGACTAGAAGCAGGCACTGCCGTGGGAAGGCGGGGCTGCCGCCGTACCGGGACTAGAAGTCTGTGCTGCAGCCGGACCAGGACTGGAAGCCGGCGCCGTGCCGAACCCGGACTGGATACCTCCTCTGCTTTTTCTTCCGGGAGCGTGCCACCTCGCTTGTGGTCGGACTCAGCGTTCCCCCTGACGGATCCCAAAAAGAAAGTGGCCCTGGCGAGACCACAGGGAAGATCGCGGACATTCATCCATCCAAGTGGAAACAGCGTAGAGGGGAAAAAAGACGTGACAGAACGCAACAAAGACACAAGTCATGGTACTGTCATGACCCTGTCCAAAATAAACAGAAAGCACCAGACGAGAAGGACAGGATCATGACATGTGATAGTACAACGTCCCTCAACAAGCCACATGATTTGAAGACTCATTCTTGAACAAAACCAGTGTGAATGAGTTGTATGAAAAAGCTGAATACATTGTATTAGGATTAAAAGTTTTTATCATAATCTTACTATAAGCAATTATTTTCATCATGTCTTGACATGAAAACCCCAATACACTGCATTTGGATTATGATTGGTATTGTTATATTCTATATTTTGGTCCACTTAATAATTTAAGTAGTGCATAAGAAAACCGTTGCCTCCTGATATAAATATGTTGAACACCAGTTATCTCATTGCTATCCATGTATAATGTTAAACAAATCACTAAAATATTGTGAGATGGCCTATGTGCAGTTCTGTAATGTATCTAACATAGACACTCCGTTTGGAATCTATGTGCATTGCAATGAGCAACACAGAATTGGTGGCTATAAATCAAAATAGTGAATCACAAGACAATCTCAAAAGAAAAAATTTAAATCATACAATCTAAAAACACAGTTATGATACATGCAGGCTCGATTCAAATGAGCCACGACAGAGAGGAATGATTGTGGAAACCACTGCGGTGATTACAGACAAGACTTCACAAAAGTGATGCGGAGAGTAACTATAAACTATTAAAAGACAACAACAGGAAATGATGAGCAGGTGTAGGCAATCACTACCTCAATTCAGAAATCCGCAGACAGCTGCCTTCGATAAAATGATCAGCAGGCATAGACGTCACAGCTTTAAACCCTTTATAGACATCAGAGCAGATATCTCATCACCTAAGGTTCTATCATACTTATTCTGTGACAACTGTGTACATTATGTGATGACTTTCTAAGCAGTGTACATTTTGGGACTTTTTTCAAAACAGAAAAGGTTTTATCTACTCAAACTCTGATTGGGTTCTATAGGTTATATTTGTTAGTTCATCAGAACATGGGATGAACACAAAAGGATAAAAAGTTAAACATTTTTCTTTTTAAATAATTCTTAAAATGTTTTAAAATGTAAGCCTTAGGAATTTTGTTGTCCTAGAAGTATCTGCATGTGACCTGTTCCAAAAATCCTCATTTTATAAATTGGAGAGGATTTTGATATTGTATAAAAGTTATGTTTCTTAGTTTACAGTCTTATTCCAAAATGGATTAAATTCGATATTTTCCACAAATTCTACAAACGGTACTCTGAAATTGTGAAAGAAGTTTGTTTGATAATAAAAAAATCACATGAATCAACAAAATGTGTAAAAAGTGAAGCACTGTGAATACTTTCCGGATGCACTGTACATTTAGAATGCATTTATTGTCTCTGTCTTTTAAATACATAAGTGACTTGTTCCCCATATCATTTTTTTATATAGAATGCAAAATACGCAGCATCTAAAAACTGCTCAAAATGCAGTTAAAATCTTATAATTTGTAAGTGACAATGTAAAAACTGTAGCCTTGCCAAATTAAAATATGCATGGATTTTAGAGATAATAGTGGGTGTCCTTCTGATTTTAACTGAATAAATGTGATTACATGAACATAATGTATAATTGTGATGGTTAAAGATGGTGTTGTTTGTCAAAAAGCAACGCAACGACAGATTATTCGTACTTCCTCATGCTTTTACCATACACTCTCACATGTTTCCACACTGAAGAGAGAATCACGTGGTTTAAGTGAAAAGAAGTTTAATGGAAACATATGTCTTCAGCTGTGCCAGTGTTGTTTTTAAATAGCAGACAGGTCACACAGATGGGATTGTTCCTGTTTTAGCAGGAGTTATACTTATTCTGTTAGAAAACAGGACAATTGAGAAATTCATCACTTAAAATAAAATAAAGCCTGATAGTGAATTATAAAAGAATGTTCTGTCTTCTGTGAAGGATCAATACTTTGAAAATACAGATGAGACGCTCCCTTGCTCAAATCTCACGACACACTCAGGAAAAAGAAACAGAAGACACAACACACTCCACATTACAAACATGAATACAGCAACATCAAAGAACATAAAATGGCTAAAGTTTGGCCTAATAAAAGATGTGACCGACTACCCACTATACACAAACAGGCAGTGTGTAAATGTAACCAACAGCCATTTGTAACAGACAACTCAATAGAAGAGCGAATTGTGTTTGTGGAGGGGAGAGGGGTTTGAACAGGTAATGTTACAGTTCTGTACCAAACAAACACCTGTTGCCTCAGGTTCATTTACTTCTCAGACTAGCTCACCTTGCACTTTGGGAGGTGGAGCACGGAGGTACGTGCGTGTGTGTGTATGTGTGTGTGTGTGTGTGTAGTGTAAAGGTTTGGCTACACATGTGGGCTTTGGAAGCCATCTGTCACACACATTACATGAAAATGAGAAGAACACAGTACCACACAATGATATCTGGGTGCGCTAAACAATTGCTTGTACGCAAAAGCAATTTATCTGTTGACATGTTCCATTTGTGTAAACAGTATACTACAGTTTTTTACGATTGCTTACACATTAAAATTACAAATAACACACGATTTGTGAAACCTGACATTCAAAGATCAAAACTTCTGCCCAAATCTGCACAACTCTGAGCACATTCTCAACACACTTAACACAATGCTCTACATTAGGCACAGAAATCTAACAAGATGTCACATTTTTGCCATTTTAAGACACTGCTTTCCAAAATTCTACACATATGACCAATTGTTCAAACACGGCCTTCAGGTGTGCAGACACTTAGGTGCTTAAAGTTTTTCTCAATTGCTAATTTCTTTTCTTGAAATGATGCCTTGTATTCTCAAAACAGTAAACACAAATCCATAACATCTCACCCAATTCCCCAAACATTCTATTTTCAGGTCAAAATTAAGCTAACTGCTCAAAACCATTCAAACTTGCTGACAAACCAAACTTTTCCCACAGACATGACACACAAGCCCTCAAATTCATCACATACAACACAGTCTTAGACACTGGTGAGATCAGTTCAAAACACTGTTATCAAAACCTCTTATTGGGATTCAATAATAATTTGATACCTAAGTGTTTATAATAATATACAACATAAAAGAGTGCACAAAGATTTTAAATAAAACATTACACTATTGTAAAGTAGATGAAGATGATCTTACAAGACAAGAAAAGTTCAAAAACCAAAGAACAATATGAACTGGTCATGCAACACAATACAGTACACAACTGCACAAATAACATTTACATTCAGGCATTTATCAGATGCTTTTATCCAAACGACTTACAGAGAAGATAAAGGAAACAATACAGTGAAGCAATTAGTCAATAGGTGGCAATGTAAACAAATATGGCATCCGCTGCACCTTTGGCACAATTTCGTAAAAGTTTTCTGCAAAAATACAGAACAGGTAAAAAAGGGTGTACACATGGTACAGTTTACTGGATACAGAATAGTGACAATTCTCTGATATAAAGTGTGTACTGTAAAGATACTGTATGTTTACAGTAAGTAGTATGAAGTTCAGTGGGTGATTCTAGGATGTGCTCCTATTGATATAATCCTGAGATTCTGATTGGTGCGTCATCAGTTTTGCTACTGAATGTTTACTGATGGTTAAATGTGTTCTGTTTGAGTTTACATCTTGACACTTCAGTTCATTATATTGTGTGTTTGTGTTCTCTGAATGAGAACATGGCCAAACATTTGCAAAATGAGGCTGTTTGTGTTTGGGGTTTGTACAAGTTTGAGTATTGTTCTGAAAATGTGTTTATAGTTGTCAAAAAATGTTGAATTGTTTCATAAATTGTGTGTTAGCAATCGAGAAACTTTAATTGTAAACTCAGCATTAGGTGTAAGCACTATAAAAAGGCAACAGGTGAATTTACCTGTCTTCAACAAAAATGGAAGGCGACATCAGAGTAAGAGGAAGAGTTAGGATGAGAGAGAGACCCATGGAGGAAGTGGGGTAGAGACAGGATGGGAAAGGAAGGAGGAATGGGAAAGGATGAGGGGAGAGGGACGAGGAGGATGTGGACAAAGACGGGGACCACATTTATCAGATGCCATTCGAGCAATCTTGGTTGACCATGTTGTTTACCATGGGTTGACACTGGACAGAGAGTTCAGCCCAACCTCAGCAGGTTTACTGTTGCTACAGTAATTCAGACATTTTGACAAGAGCACAGGTAAAACAAATCTACAGTTCAATATACAGTAGCTTACTATATGACATCCATCAGTAATATTTGGTACCATTCACTGTGTTCCGTGTTTGAAATGATGTTTTGTTTTGCTGTACTGTGACATTTATATAATATATTTAGGCTGATCTAAATAGGATTGAGGGTCGAGAACGTAGAGAAGGAAGGGGTCCAATATTCACAGAGGAACAAGAGATGTCTCAGAGAAATTCTGACAAACGTTCTGGGTGACCACACAGTTTTCAATGACATCCATCAGGTTTCTCTGTCAACACTGGGACGAATCCTTAAACGAGTTTTTCTGATTTTCAGGGAAAATTTAAGTGATTTTTTTCTCTCACTGACCTTAAATCCTGATTCTGATTATATACGCAACAGCGCCCTCTACATGTACTGCATGTATTGTTCTTATTTGGCAAAGCTCAGTTGTGAGTCACAGAGCAGTTCAGCATCATTGACTGGGAATTTTGCACTTACTTACTTAATCCTCTATGTGCCACGTAAGAATTCTGCACAGGAACTGGAATATCATATATTGAGCAAACATGTAAATATTTTACATTGTTGGTTTTCACAGCTCAATGACAGTAATAAATGAAAGTTTTGGGTTTCAGTTGTCATGTAATCTCATCTGGGACACAGTGACATTGTCCAGAGAAAGCGACTTGTAGGATATTGTACATTGTTTTGCCAATTGTGGGTTTTTAAGGTGTGCTCCTGTGTTAAGAGTTTAGGAAAATTGTTAGGGGAATTACATTTTTTTTTAAATACCTAGCAAAAAATACATATCTATGTAACTTGTCTTTGTTAAATCAATGCCAAGCAGACTGACAAACATGATGTGGAGAATAATGTTTTCACAGCTGTGTTTTCCAGGCTAAACTTGTGGATGCTCAGGTGTCATTATAAGGACCGTTTTCTGCTCAGAGAAATGAACAAAGCTTGAGTCAGCCAATTAAAATCTTCAAAGAAATTCACAGGTTCTTTATTCATGCCGAGCACTTATCCTCATGAGACAAGACCTGATCAAACATAAACCCATAAAGAATAAAAAACTGTTTATGAATTTAAAGAAGGACGGGACGGAGGAAGATGTTCTACAAAACATTTTCTCTTCGTCAGCTCTCACATTTTTTATTAATGCATGGACAGCGTGGCAACCTGCTTAATTACTTCCATTATAAATGATTACAAATAAAATGAATAAAAATAATCATGTTTGCATTTAATTGCATTGTTGTCTTCATACGTTTTCAAAGATATATTAAATATTTTCTCTGTAAATCATGAAATATTATGCAAAAAAAAGTCCTTACTACACCATCATTTTCAGGACCGTCGCTACCAAACAAGTTAAGTGCAATTTTGGGGTGTCATAAAATTTTGTTATGTGTTCATTGACATTCAGTATATTGAATGATCAACCGGGACCAAGTTGTCAGTGTTTGGTCTAATGTATATTCAAACTAAAGAATCTTTAACTGGGAGATCTGTATGATCAACTTTATGCCTTTTCCTATTAAACATTTAATAGTTAAAATTGTAATTATTGTTTACCTGTGAAAACAAATAGCATTTTGTTTTAATAGGGAATATGTGAAGAAAATCTTAATAAATATAACCCTAATTTAATAATATATTATTGTGTTTAGTGACCAATCTAGGGAGAGGAAAATTATATAATTTTTATTAAACAATTAGCATACAAAAATAGTGGAAAAGGAATGATTTTGTAAGACGGCATCAAATCTGTTGAATGACACATGTATGTTATTATTCTTGTTTATTTACTTGTTTTTTCAAACATGACAATTTTGTATTCGAAAGCAATCCTTGCTGCAGTCTTATTGTCTGTTAAAACTCCAAAATTGATACAAAAATACTCATTTATGTAAATGCTTGAGATCACGAGGCGTTTGAAGGACTGTATCAAGTCAGAAAAAACAGAAGTGAGCCAGACTTTCCTTGCCAGTGAAAATGCCATCATCTCTTTATAACTTGTTTTTCGTTTGAAAAGTCCTTGATTGTTGCAATAGTTTTGAGAAGCAGAGGAATAATTATGAAATAACAGTAATCAGAAAATAGTTGTTGTGTAGTTGTGTTTTGTGTGAGCATCACTTTTAATCTGATTTGTTCTGAACGATTTTATATTACTTCAGAGATTTGTTGGGAACACGCTGAATTGAGCAACATCAGTCTTTCTCTATACCTGTTCCAGTAACATCAGAGACTTCATGTAATGTGTGTGTGCGCATGTGTGCTGTGCATGTACATGTGACAGTGAAGTCATTTTATTTTTGTTTTTCACACGCTTGTTTCCATAGAAACCTCTCTTCCAACTAGAATCCTTTCCACTTCTTTTAATGTCTGATTCATATTAAAGCTGTAACCCACATTTGATAACATGAGTTCAGTGTCATGATGACAGAGCAGGAAATAATGAGAGTCATCACATCATTTTCTCTGACTCAACACATAACTAATCTAAATAAATCTGCCTGCTATAGAACCATCTATCCTATATTCAGGAAATGTATCTGCACGTCTATCTTAAATTGAATTGACAGTTCAAGTTCACCCCACAATAAAAATTCTGTCTTTTACTCACCCTTCAGTAGTTTCAAACCTATATAAATGTCTTCCTCCTGTTACTGTTAACACGAAAGAAGATATTTTGAAGAATGTGCGAAACCAAATAGTTGTTGGGCACCGCACCACTGACTTCTACTCAATAGAGCCCCAGGACTGTTTAGTGACAAACTATCTTTCAAATATCTTCTTTGGTGTTCAACAGAACAACTACATTTATGCAGGTTTTGAACAATTTGAGGGCGAGTATACGTGAGACAGAATTTTGGGAGTACATTATTAGTACTATCAATGTTAATATTAGCTATTTTGAGTCAACTGTTCCTTATAACCTATGCTGTATAGTTTCAACCCATAGTAATGTCAAATATGAACATTTTCTGGGTTAGATTAGGGTTTTTTTCTGATCAGAAAACATAATTTAATAATAAATCGTTCTCTTGCTAAGCAATCAGATGAACTTTTGGACTATAAAAATGTATGGAATCATTCCAGATAAATGTTTTTCTTCAGAGTAACTTTGAGTAATTGTTGGATTTACTCGTACCCAAACCTCACATTAATCAAATGATTCATTTCCAGTACACGTAAAGCATTTACATAACACAGAGATCTGAGGCTGGCTGGCAGATGAAGTTGAGGTTACAGCAACATGGAATGCATTCATGGGTGGATTTCAAGATTGTGAAGCAATACTGATGTCTTTGAGTGTCTGCATCAACATTATTCATGTCTTTATCTTGACATCCTGGGAACGGAAGCTAAAAAAACAGTTATGAAATCTGTGAGAACAATAATGATATCAAAACTGTCTCCTGCTTTCCCAAAATATAAATATAGATTTTTACCATATTTAAAAAATGTGTGAAAATCTGTGAAGGTTATGTAAAATTACAGTTTTTACAGTGTTATATAATATTATATTAGTTTTAAAAAACACAGTAGATTAACAGTTTTGTAATGTAAATTTACATGTTTTTCTTGTAAAATTACAGTCTCTTTCTGTAATTTCACTTTTTTACTGTAATTTCAAAAATACTCGACTATAATATATATATATAATTTATATTTATATATATATATAATATATATAAATAGTAGCCCTTTAATATTAAAATAAGACATTATTTAAAGATGCTTGTTCATGTGATTATATTATTGTAATGATTTTCCCTGCTGTTACCATCACTATAGCATGTTTTGTCCTGTGGTTTTGTTATTGACGTTATAAACTTCAATTGTATTCCAGTCCACTGGCTGTAGTGAATAAAAAGGATTCGATAATTGTTACGTCTTGCATTGGCATAAGGTTAATCATTGTTTATATCTATTCATATGTTAAAAAGTGTAACGAAACTTGGATTCACATATTAATTCATTACATGTCCGTGAAAGTTTGTTTGTCAAGTTTGATTTTATGTTTGTTAGTGAATTTTAATGAAATATGTTTTAAGGTGTACAGTACAGGCATCTTATCCTACTCCTCAATCACCTCGTGGTCTTTCTTTCACCAAGAACATGTGTGCGTCTACAAGACGACGTCAGTGTTAAAAAAAAGGAATTTCCCCTGAAGACATATAAATTCTCAACATGACGAGGCTTTGTTACTTCTACCGTTTATTGACTTTGTGCATTTTCCTTTTGGGTTGCTGTCGATAATATGAACTGCTACCAGGGTAAGTATTTTTTATTTTTGGTTTAAACGAATAAAGCGAACACTTTTTTAAATGATATGATTTTTAAGTGTTATGTGTGTAAAATATACTCCGTTGAGTACTGTGATTTTCATTTTTGGTATTAAAGTAGCATCGTGCTGCTTTTATTGTACCGGTCAATAGGCATTTATGTGAAATGAGGATGTCCAGTCATAGCTTAAGCACATGTGGGATTTTGAGCCATATGTGTGAGCAGTGTGTGTCAGTTTTACACACCACTGATCTCTCTCTCTCTCTCTCTCTCTCTCTCTCTCTCTCTCTATCTATCTCTCTCCCCCAGCTGCTCTCTTAGTCTCAATACTGGGATTGGTGGGATCTGCCCCTCTCTCTGAAAAGCGGGATAGTATGGACAGTACTTTGATTGTATATGCTCATAGTTTTATCAGCAAAATTCTAAAAGAAATTCCTACAGCTCATGCATCGTGGATAAAGTCTCCGGTGAGTATAAATATGTGCTTTAGGGCCATAATGGACTAAGGCATTGGGAACACTGTTCATTTCATCCCACTAATCTTGAATATTACATTCTTGATATACAGAAGTACTGTATTGTGTGTATGTGCTTGTGCTGTGTACACCAATGGTTTAAAAGTCTGTTGTTTGTGTATAGACGTGTTCTATTGATCTGTACTACAATGATGTCTTGAATCAGTAAATTCTTTAAATGCAAAACTACTGGTAAATGCAATTTGCTATTGCTCTGGCATGTTTGAGAGTTTGGCAGGCAAAATCACAGCACACTGATGCATGAGCCAGATACTCCTTCCTGACATGTTGAAACACCTCCAACGTTGGTCTTTTCCAGAGCCTAAAGCTGGGAAGTTCAGTTCAGCTGCAGTACTTGAAGGAAAATCTCATTCCTCCCGCTCCTGTTCTTGAGAGCATCTCTGAAAACTTCACCCTGGTGAGTTTCATTCAGCCCATTTGAATGCTGTTTGATTTTTAATGCCACAATTTAGACACGGAATCTAAAATCTCTCCTGTCCACAGGAGATTTGTCTTGATCGCATGTTCAAAGGACTGAAGCTGCATGTCAATCTCCTGACAGAGATCAGCGAAGTCAACAAGCTCAAGCAAACAGAACAGGTTGCCGAACTTCAAGTTGACATTGGAGAACTTCTGTCCCTTATTAACGAGGTATAGTTGTGGTTAAACTGGTGATGACTGGTCTTTTAACTCCTGTCAAACATATCACCGATTTAAGGAGGTGAAATTGAAATGTATTCCATTTTTGAATTCATTAAACTGACCCTGGTCATCTAGGAGAAGGGATATATAAAGAAGATCTAATTTGGGATTTTGTATTCCTCTGGACGTATGAACCCCAGAAGTTTAATGCTCTGCTAAATTTAAATTGTGGTTAGTGTCATATTGCACAAGCTTTCTCCAGCTGTCAGATCTGACGGAGAGCCTGTTCAAACATTACCACATGAATAGAGGAAGGTGCAACTTCTGTTTTAATTTCGCAACGTTTCACTGAACTTTTTCTTATTTAAATGAGACACTTCCAAAAAATGGTCCTAAGCTGTCACATGGATGGTACCCTTTTAAAGGGTCCTATCTATCATTTATGGCTCGTTTCCACCAAGTGATCCGGCTTGCGTTTCCACTTCTAACAGTACCCTTACTTGAGAGGCATGACGAATGTCAGATTTTACCAGCGGAAATTCAAAATTGCACCTGTTGCATGCGCAAGTGATGATTCTCTGTCAATGAATCAACGTCTGTCTAGCTCCATCCTTTTGGTACTAGTCTACTGTGCTAGGTACCCCAATGGAAGGGTTTGTTATGGTACAGTTCACTATTTTGCCACTATTCAGAACTTCTGACAATCAAAATGCAAATAATTGCATTGCGTACCATACCAAACAATACCATACCATACCATACCATTCGGTATGTATATTTTTTTTTACAGATTTTACGGATTTAAATACGGTTGAAAAACAGAAAATTACAGAAAAAGACAGAAAATGTACAAGATAAACTGGGAAAACAAGTTATGTTACGGGGGAAAAAACATTATTTTACAGTTATTTCTTATAGTTTATTTTTCAAATACGGTAGAAAAACTGTAAAATTACATAAAAAGACAGCAAATTTACTAGAAAAGGATTGGAAATGGTTTATTATACATCCTTATATCCTGTCATTTTACAGGGAAAAACTATTATTTTATGGTATATATTTAGGGAAAATCAACATGATAAAGTTAATTCTAGATTAGTTCTTACTGAAATCTAAACAGGATGCACAATTTAAATTTGAATTTACTGAATTGAAATTGGAATCTTAATTGATTTAGCTAAACTGTAATCTCAGTTTTTTGCTATTGAAAAAAAAATCACTAAAAGTGTAAATAAGTACAAAAAACACAGATGAAAACTGTCTCCTTACAGTCTCTTACCCTGATGCACAACAATAAACTTATTAGATGTTGAGCTATCATGTATAATTTTGTGGGAAATGTAAGTTTAACGTCATTTGACTTTATTTTAGGCTTTCCCACAGATGGGAATACAGAAGTAAAGGTTGCAGATTGTACCTTTAAAATACTACATTTCATTTTTCATTCAGTCATTTAGTATTGTTCTATCCATATCATTCACTCATCATATGGAATATTTCCAGAAATATTAGATCTAAACACATCTTGCTTAGTGGAATAGAAATTACAGTCAAAATAGAAATGTAATTATATAGAGTTTTTCTGTTAATTTGTAACAGATTTTCCAGGTAAATTGTAAAAGAGCGAATCTTTACAGGTTTTTTAATGTATTTTCTGAAATACTTGAAATATTTTACGATATATTTCTGTTTTCCAGTGAAAAGAATTTTTTTTTTTTCACAGTGAACCTAAACCTTCACTCCTGTTTGTGTATTTCCACAGATGCAGACTGAAGCTGGATTTGAGCGCTCAGTGGAGGCACCCCAGCATGACCACACTGAAAAATCTCCATACATAACTCAGGTGGCCGCACACCTGACCCTAGAACAGCTTCAGGTGTTCAGCTGTGACGTGCTGCGCAGTATCCTCGCTATCCGTGACATGACCTCCGGCCCGTCCAATGCAGAGGACTTGGAACAATGCCCGTGATGTTGTTGCATTCAGTACCATGTTCACTTTTGGGATGAACATATAACTGTAGAGGAAATGTATGTTGGGGTTTCTACTGCTGGAAGATTTGTCTCTATTTATTTATAAAGATATTTATTTTTAACAATTTCTGTCAAAATTTTAATAAGATCAGTATATTTATTTCAACCTTTAGGAACTTCCTGAAACTGGTATTCTTTAGAAAGGAAATATGTAAAATACCTTTTAGTGTCATGCAATCTTTCCTGTGGATCAGTGGTTAGAGCATGGCGCTAACAAAGCTAAGGTCATGAGTTCAATCCTAGAGATTGCAAACACTTTTTTTATAGTACAATGCAATGTAAGTCGCTCGTGACAAAAGTGTCTGCCAAATGCATAAATGTAAATGTATAGAAAAAATGTGCTAAAGGAAGGAAGTGCTGTTTGTTGAGCATTTGACCGTGACTTGATAGTGGTCATTGTATCATCCCCTAATCCCTGCGAGAACTCTTTTCCTAACATGATGTAAAATTGTAACATGTTTTTTCTTACCCATTAATGAGATGTCATATGGTTTAATGTAAAATCAAATTATATTATTTATTTTTCTATTTATTTATTTAATTGAGAATATTTATTTTTATTTATTGTTTTGAAATTTGTATATTTGAAGTGCCACACATTTGATTTATCCAAATAAAGCTATTTCAAAGTTTGTGCATTACTATGAATTCTTAATCTTCAAACTGTTATAAAACAAAACAATTTTGAGGCTAAAACTGTGTTCTTATGTTTTTGTGTTTGACAGATACTATTTAATATTCTCTAATTCTCTAATAGACTGTTTCTTTGGACACACACAAGCCTGGCCCAGAGTTAAAGGAATGGTTCAACCCAAAAACGAAAATTCTGTCAAGATTTACTCACCCTCTTGTTGTTCCAAACCTGTATAAATGTCTTTGTTCTGTTGACCACAAAAAAATATTTCGATTTAAATGTTAGCTGACAGTTCTGGGACATCGAGATGAAAATGGTAATCGAAAGAGCCCCAGAACTGTTTTCTTTTTTTCTAAATTCTTCAAAATATCTTTTGTATTCAACAGAACAAAGAAATTACACAATAATCCAAAATTATGATAAATAACAAGTTATTTTACATTTAATTTAAATTACAATTTTATTGAAAAGTTTTATATTCTTTGTGGAGCTCGACCAGAAGTTAAGTTTGTTAAACGTTTGTTACACGTTGTGTAAACGTTTTCTTATGTTGTTGTCACTGTAACCGCCTATAGCTCAGTCATCACAAAGTGACTATTTCACATTTGTCAAGAAGAGAAAATAATAGGTACATCCTCTGACACTGTGTTGACATTGTGGGAGTTCCTTGACGTCTTCAAGAATGTTCATCACACAGGATATGATGTAACGGCAGTCCTATTTTAATCCAGTATTTTTTGCGTGGTATTGGGAAATACCAGTCTGTGATATGATCTGCCATCATTATTTGGTCAATATACTGTTTTTTTTTCCTGCACTTAAAATAGGTTAGAATAGTTCACCACTTTTTCTGAAGACAGAAGTCTGAAGAGCCAGTTAATGAGGTTTCTAACCATCATTTCTCGGAAGCTTAAAGACCCAGATTCTATTGCAAAAAACCCAGAATTTCCAAAGTTAAACTACAATCATCTCTGCGTGTGGACCTGGGCATTCCAACTGGGCAGGTTTCAGCACATAATACTCAGCAGATAAAAATGCTGGCCTCACATTTTATTGCTTGCTGCACAAATACAATTTTGGCTGGTGCAGTCTACAGCGCTTCCTCAAACTTCTCAACACATCAACTGCCTCACATAGCTTTTAACTAATACACAGATTATTTGAGATGGAGATAACCTCCGTCTGCAGAATTTTCAGCATTACTTGTAGAAATCTCGATCTGGATCTATAGACCACATCAGATCCTCGATCACACAGAAATGTGCTCTATAACACCAGGAAGATTAGATCTTTTCAGTATGATCATCTTGCACAACTCCTGCATCTTCCTGAATGCACCAATAAACTGAGAGGTCTCGTTAATAAAATGTCTCTAAGACAACATTGAATCGGATGTGTTGACGAGTAATGATTTAAAGGAGTCAAATGAGGCGTATGTGTTTTTCTGTGTCTTGGGTGCATTATAAGTTGCCATTGCATGTATTAGACACGTAAAATGGCGAAAAACGTAAGTGTTGGAACAAAAGATGCTTTCTATCTAAAAGAAAATGCTCACCCAGACCTGGCCGAAACAGCTTGTGTAACCACACCCCCACAAATATAGGTCAGTTCCTGGTATGAGTTGACCAAGACCACCCAAATGTATATGCATACCTGTCAGTACAATTGAAGAGGAATCTGACGTTCCAAATATGGTCAGAGGTGTTACATTTCGTCAAACGCTTGCAGTATTCAAACAATCACTACACACTGGTTAACTGGCCAATCATAGCACACCTCACTTTTCAGGGTGATGAGCTTTGTATAGAATCTGATAGGAACATGCATTTTTAACCTTATATTGTGTATACACATTATATTACATCTAAGCAAACGATGAAATTTGTTTAAGCCGTGTCATATCACCCCTTTAAGGTCAAACAATTGAGCATGAAAGACTTGGCAACTTTGTCGGAAAAGGAAGATGTGAATAGTTCCATAATGCCCACACATTACACAGTTTGTTCAATGACATGTTTTACTTTCAAATATCAGAAACCAAAAGTTTCCCAATGCCCCTTTGAAATCTGACCGGGCTTTCTGCCAAACAAACAGTTTCGCTTTGCAGGCAGTGTGTTCCACTAGAGAGACTTTTATTGTAATTTTAGGAGAGATGCAGTCTTGGGTTTTCATGTTTTACAAGAAATTATTTCACTTTTTCCCATTATAAAAAAAAACTGAAAAATCTGCATCAAATGGAGCTTATGTAACGTATATAAAAAACCTATATCACAAATGTATTCTTGGACATACTTGCCACATCCGTGTGAACTATCAGCAGCTGTGTCACTTCACGGATGTGCCCAAATGTGTGAAATCAGAACTAACACTGAGCTGTCCTGCATACAACAGACGTCAAAGCAACATCAGTATCCATCTGACAGTTGTTCCACTTCTGATCAAAGTCCAGGGCTTACCAGAAGTTTTGTTAAATGATGCAAGTAGTAATACAAGTTCTACCAGCTAAACAGTTTTGCTGTTGATGGCAAAGCACAATTCTCTACAGAGCAGCGATGGCTTTCGCTGCTACTCTCCGTCCCAGTGGAAGGCTCAGATCTGTGATGGACAGAACCGTTTTGGGTTTTGCCAGCGCTTGAAGTTTCACCACTTCAGAAATCTGTGAAGACAGAGAGATAAAGTGATTTTTTTATTTATGGTTATAAAGCTAGTCTTGATCGGAAAAGTCACATTTAAAGCCAATGAGTATAAGACATGAGACAAATTGCAATGTTACTGGCATGCGAACCATATCCCTCACTCGTGTCATGCACAGCCTCGTGGCTTATAGCTCATGTTAGAGTTATTACAATAAAACAAGATGACAAGTATAATTCTGTTTACATTTAGTCTTTTAAATTTAGAAGATTACATGTAGTCATATACATTGTCATTTACATTTACATTTAGTCATTCAACAGACGCTTTTATCCAAAGAGAAGTATAAGTTGGGTAAACAAAGGAAGCAATTGGGTCAACAATTGGACAACAAAAAGCATAAGTGCAATAAAAAAACATGAAAGCCTACTACAGTGTAGTGTTTTCTTATTTTTATATAGATGGAGAAGAAAAGATATAAAAATCAGAAGTGTTCGGACAGGTGCTGACGACAGGTGTTTCTGTCTATACAGTATCCAATACTGTACGTTAGGGGTGTAACGATACTTTGTACTAGGATATTTCGCGATGCAAAAATGTGACGATGCGCATCGAAGAGAGATGGGGATATTTTACAATATGATGTTTAATTGTATTCGTTGAGCGTTCAAGCTACCTGCTCTGCACCAGCACGTGTGCTTATCTCACATATGTGGTAGAGAGAGAAGTCTCTGGGATTAACAAAGCTTATTTTCCCTCTCCATCGCCTGTAAAACACAGCAAACTTGAAGCCTGACTGCTGGCGGGTCACTCCGATACTCATTAGAAAGGCAAACACAAACGCTTTTATATGCCAATGTTAATTTATCCGCTAACGTGAGCTGCTGCATGACGTGATATGCAACATAAAGCCAAATGAAAGCAGCGCTTTACCGATTAGAGAAGTGATGAAGTGAGTCGTACTGTAGATTAAAAGATTGAATGACGTACAAAAATCGTGATTTGCATGATTGAAGAAATGTAATGCAGTTTATGTCTTTTTGAAAGATATTTCTCATTCTTCACGGTCTCAAGCAAAGACAGTGCAGCTTCAAAGACACGTGAGCCAATAGCGTTTGAGTGTGAGCTCTGTCAGGGCGTTTCCTTGGTTGAATGTACTGAATGAATACGCCCTTCACTGAACAAATCAATTGAGTCTAAATGAGTCTGACTGAACTGTAAATGTCGTTCATGGTTTAATATTCTATGTGTTGCACAAGGCATATCCAGCAGATACTGAACTAATCTGAAAAATAAAGGTATTTTATTTAATTCTAAGGTTAAGTAAATTATGTCAAAACCGTTAAATCTTTGAGTGGAATATGTAAATATGTAGATTTTGTCGATTTAAACTAAAATGATGGGGATGACGAAAATATGATTAAACTAAATTCTTTAAGACTATGACTAAACCTAAATAAAAATTTGCTGTCAAAATTGACACGCGGTGACAAACCTGCAGTACAGAAGGTTCAATTAAGCCTTAAAATTCTTTATTTAGTTGTATGTGCAACAAAAAAGTAGCTGAAATTGTGAATATTTTGAAAATATATGTTATTTGAATTTCATTTTTTTATTTTGTTCAAAATATCGAAATGTGTATCCTATCGTGAGCCGAGCATCCTGATATGTACCGAATCGTGAGCTGAGTGAATGGTTACACCCTACAGTCCGTCAGAAGATTCTCACCATGGTAAAAGGCATAAACTGCAGGATGCTGCCACGGCTGCCCTGCTCGGAGCACTCGACACACTCCTCGATGAAGCTCTGAACAAACTGTGTGTGAGGACCTGCTGTCTTAGACCCCAACAGAGACGAAACCAACAGGAACAGGTTTGCTAAAAAAAGTAAATAAACAATTAGTATTAGCAAGCATCGCTACCAGCATTGGTTTTACTCATTGTTAGGGAATGATGACTAAACAACCCGTGGAGTTTTTCATTGGATGCTGATGGAGGGATTTGTGTAAAAAGAAACGTGCCCTATTAACTTCTGACCGAGAACAACATGCTTGACAGCTCCATGTCCAACAGCATGGATGTTCGGTTTAAAATAAAGAGGAATAATAAAAGCCGAATAAGGAAATATAGTGAAGATCAAAGATTCATACAGTTTTTCATACATAACCACATCAAAAAAGTGCTGAAATCCAAGATATTGGTACTGCTAGAAAACGAAAGCCGGCAAAGTGACTTTAGCTTAAAATGAACTTTGAGCACTTTATCCGTCTGCTGAGCTGTCTGGTGAGTTACAAAGTACAGTGATGTATTGGATGGTACTTCAAATAAACTTTAACGGCCAAAGAATATTACGTTTTTGGTTTTGGGCTAGCACAAACCTAACACTCTGTTGAGAGGATCTCTCATGTTGACGGTGTGAAGTTGAGAAGCAGACAGTGAACTGCTCATTGAACGATCACCTAGAAAACAGAAACATTCAGTTATTTTAAGTTTTTACTTCAAAATAAGTTCTGGAGTAAAAGTCACACAATAGTGCAATTGTTGACAAGGTTGAACACATAAAAAAACGAGTTAAATGCACAGAAGAGGAATTTATCAGTTCAAATGTGTGAGACAAATATATGGATATCGGTTTTTGTATCGTGTATCGTTCCTTTTCCTGTCTGTTGCATAATTTAAACTGATATATTTTGGACTAAATGTTCTGTACAGCTACTTTGCAAGACACGCATTGTGAAAAACTCAATAGAAATGAACTGAAACTAGGGCTGCTCGAATATTGAGGAAAACTGAAATATGGGGTAACTTGCTTAATACGATATGCAAAATGATAACATGTGAAGTCTTAAAAAAGACTATTATGTTTCACGTTTGAATGTTTCACATTCTTTCTGATCGTCACATACACACACAAACACTAACATTTGAATGCAAGTCTATCTGCTATTATTTAAATTCATAATAATTCCAAACAGTGCAACCCATTACGGTATGCATATTGTCATAATATTTCAAAACATTTTGTAGATGCGGCCTAGTATGAAATTATGCTATAAAGGTCTTATATACAGCTTGTGTAATGGAAACATTAAATAATGTTGCGACAGGAAGATCGTTGATCTTTTGTGGGTGTTTACTTGCAATTTAGCCAAATAATTACTGCAGCATATACAGATATGACAGACAGATAAAAATGACTCATTTAATAAGATGTTGTCATCACAAATATAAAGCATCTGCAAAAATGCAAATATCCAAATACTGTGGCTTGTAGTAGGAATGTGACGAGACTGAGTTCACGAGAATTGAGACAAGATTTTTTGACTTTTTTAAAGAAATTCTCAATGATGAAATACATAGGAAAAAATAGTCTCTTATTCACCTTGAAAAACACAAAATCAACCTTCAAATTAAGCTTCTATTTTAATGATTTTTTTTATGCAGTAATAAATGTGAAACAATGCAAAATGTGTTGTCACACACTCAACTGAGAGGCAGTAACTGCACAAAAATGATGCTTTGTAAAGAGCTTTGGTTGTTTTCTTAATATGCTTGTAGCATAGTGCTCGTGCCACGAGATCTCGTCACAATCCTACTTGTAATTGTTGTGCAGAATTGTGAATAAGGCAGGAAGTGACCTGGACTGGACAGCACAACAGTCTCATCCTCATTGGAGCTCAGCAGACGCATCAGCTTAGATGGCTGTGTATCGTCCAATGGGAACAGGCTGGTGTAGTCCTAAAGCCAATGAGAAGAGTGTGCATTACATACTGTGGCAGAATACAATTGTCAGTCTTATATTGAAATATAGTTCCGTGAAAACAGTTTGTTTCTTAAACCACTACAACTGTTTAATCTACCCACATTACAGCCCCTCCCCACATTGTTATTTGGGTTGTTTCAGCCCTAAAACGTATCATAATATTATCTTAATATATCTTAATTTTAGGGTTATCTCCCACCATGATCATACAGACCGGGACAACTTGAGATTCACAATGGTGAGTGTGTGAGACCTCTATGTCCTCGCGTTGCCTCTTGCGCTGTCTTGCTGATGCTTGACCCTTATGATGAGAAGAGAAGGAACTGAGGGCGCACCACACCGACAACCTACAACACACATAGACTTAACCAAACAACTCGAATCCGACCGATAAAAGATAGCATTTAGCACCTTGCTATATTTATGATTTATTTCAGGACGTCCCCGAAAGCAGATGTAGATTTAGCTGGTCCTAAATTCTGTGTCGTAAACACAACACAGAAAAGTTAAGGTTTGTGAACTATCACAGTGGTCACAATCGTTCTTATCGCATTTTGACATCTTCATCTTGGTTAAATGAAGAAAAAAAAAACTGAAACAGAGAAGGAAAAAGCCTGACTTCACATTCATCCGCTCGGAATTCCGGTTAGAAATAATGAGGAAGTGAGTGCGAAAATAAAGCAAAAAAAGAGGAAACGTAGTGAGATCAAAGGTTCATTCATGCTGCATGCATAACCGCATTGTGCTGATGTACAAAAGAATTAAAATAGAGGAATACAAGGAAAACTGAATGTAGGTAAAGAGACATTAGCTTGGACGGAAATTCATAATCTTGAGAATACTTTCCATACTAGTAATAATGCGTGATAATATGGGCATTCCCGCTAAACTCAACAATGGGGTTAACATTATGGAAAGATGTCAGTGTTTGAAATAAAATTGTGAAACAGGACACTTTTGACAAGAGATGCTGAGTAAAGAGATTTCCATTTTCATTCAGATTTTCATTCTAGCCATTAGCAAAGTGAAGCTGTGTGAAAAGAGACTTGGAGAGTAATATATTTAGTACTATTTTAAAATATTTTCTTTCCAATTTTGTTGTGGTCATTTCAATGAAAGAGAGATTTTTTACTGGTTCGTAGTTTCTCCATTCAGATTCATAAAATTAATTGTCAATTTTTCTGTCATTTTCATTTGAAATGACAATAAATAGAATGAGAGAATTCTTATTTCTATGTTAAGTATGTTATTAAATGCATGTCCATGTGTTTTTCATACAAAATGTCATAAGGAAAAAATAATACTTGGCAAGGGCTCTCCCAGGTGGGTCTGCCAGGCTGTGCCAGTGGGCGGGGTCAGTGAGGAGGCGGGGCAGGATGTGACCCAGCAGTGTCAAGGTGATCTGATGGGCGTCTAAGCAGAAGATACTGTAAAGTAACTCAACAACACGAGACGCCCACTCCTTACGGGTCTCCTTCAGCAGCTCCTACAATACAAACACAAAGCCAGTGTACAACCACATCACAAAGATCTTGTGCACATTATTTTAAGCAATGCCGACCCACATTTACCTTAACCAGGTTATTGGTGAACCAGAAGACTCCTCCCATGTGGAGCAGATTCTCAAAGAGGTGGAACGCCTGGGAGTCCACCCAGCCCTTCTCCAGAACTTCTCTGAACGCAGTCTGCAGGGCCTCACGGATGGGCTGGCGGGCTGGCAGAAGGTTCCGGTACGGAATGGGCTCCTGACCCTCGATCGCCGGCCGCAGGGACAGGCCAGTTTGCTGAAACACATCTGCACACATGTGCTCCAGAATAGAGCTCATGATAACCACACTGGGGCGAGAGAGAGAGATTTCATTACATTATGTTAATGTACGAATGCGCATTTTTGAGTTGTGAGGCCTACCGCTCGTGGTAGAACTGTAAATTGTTTTCTCCAGACATAGGAGTCATCAGCTGGCGAATCATAGTCTGAGGTTTCTCTCTCTCATCCAATCCCAGCATCCGAACGTGAGCTACCAGCCAAGCCACCGCACAGATGGCCATACTGCACACTTTTCCCTTGATGTTGTCAGTGATCTTCTGTTCTTGCGAACAGTAAGAAATGTTGTTGTATTCTTTAGTTTATAGTCATTTATACGTCAATGAACATGTTGCCACTGTTATGGGTGGCCGTGTTCACATATTTAATATAATTCTGTATAAAAATCTGTACTTTGCTTTTAGTGTGGATGGACAGACAGACCGTCCTCGCACATCACATCACAAGCACTCACCTGAACGGCTTCCACAGATAACACTCCGTTCTCCCAGGCGTTCAACACCTCCAGTATGGCAGCTGGCGTACTGAGACAGATTTCATGCCATTTCATCTGACTGCAGAGAGAGATTTTGTAGTATGTTTATCACAGAATAAAAGTTTAAACGTGAAGACAACCAAAATGAGAGATTTGGAACTAGATTTGGATTTACAGCTGTTTAACTGGTCAAGTGATCGAGTTTTGCAATCTTTCCTTCACTTGTAACTCGTGAGTATGAGAGCATGGAAACAGATCTTTAAATAGAAACTCTACTTCCATAGCAAGCAGTGTTAGTTTATTTCTAAGAATTTGTTCATTGGAATCAAATCAGCTGAACCAAAATGAGACAAAGTTGTTACAATTTTCTTTCAAGGTAAACATACAGTTATACTACAAAGTGATTTTATTACGTCAACTGAACAGATATACACATCTATATTTATTCATTTGGCAGAAGCTATTATCCAAAGCAACTTACAAGTAGGAGAGCATATCAACATTTTGTCAAACCGATAAAAGATCCTGTATACACTCACCTAAAGGATTATTAGGAACACCATACTAATACTGTGTTTGACCCCCTTTCGCCTTCAGAACTGACTTAATTCTATGTGGCATTGATTCTACAAGGTGCTGAAAGCGTTCTTTAGAAATGTTGGCCCGTATTGATAGGATAGCATTTTGAAGTTGATGGAGATTTGTGGGATGCATGATTGAACAGGTGTTCCTAATAATCCTTTAGGTGACTGTATGTCATCATTCTGTAAAACAGATTTCTGCTGAGACCGCCCACTTCTATTTGCTGATTTTGTAAGAACCTACTTTGTTAACCACATGAATCCCTTTTCTGAGGTTACAGTTATTCGTCTCATTTTAATTACTAGGGATAGTCTTCCAAAAATCTGTCATCATTTACTCATCCTCAGGTTGTTTCAAATAAATTATATAAAATAAAACTGTTTACATTTCTTTGTTCCAATAAACACAGAGAAAGATATGTGAAAGAATGTTAGCGATTATCAATAGTGTGACATCATCCACTACCATAGTAGGAACAATGAATACTGTTTTTTTTTTTGTTCTTTTGAACACATGAGATATTTTGAAGATTTTAGGAAAACAAGTTCTCAGGCACCTTTGACTAACATTTAATTCTTCCTACGATGGTTGTCAATGATGTCCCAGAACTGAAAAATGCTAACATTCTTCCAAATATATTTCTGTGTTCATCGGAATAAAGTAATTTATACAGGTATGAAATAACATGAGCGTGAGTAAATGATGACAGAAGTTTCACTTTTAGGTGAACTATCCCTTTAACACTCAATTACTAATGTCTGTGTGACAGATAAACCCCTGTAATAGAAACATCATAAAACTATATTTCTCAGCCTTTTGATGATCTCTGATGTAAACTATTTTAATTTTGAACACTTATTTTAATCTGAATGAGTATGCTTTGATGTCTGAAATCATTTTCATAGACAAAAATAAACATTTTTTCCGTTACAAATTAAAATATTATTCAATAAAAATATCTTTAAAATGAATGACGTTGACTGAAAATGAAAAAGCTACCAATACGAGCGCAAAAAGATCAATATTTGCTTTGTGTAGATTATCCAAATGCGACGTCGGTTATTAATAAATGAACTGAATGTACGACGTCACTCACACAAGCTTCATCTCAGAAGAGGAATTAAGCAGAGCCACCAGACTCTCCACCTTCCCAGACTCAGGTCTGAAGCACGGGTGGTCTGGATTAAGGGTCTTCCCGTCCTCTGGCATGCACGTTTGCAACCACGTCTCAAAGAAGGGCGTCTCACCGGATGGACTGGGGTCTGAGAGAATCACCTGAACAGACAAGGAAATAAAAAGTAATTCTTGTGCACTTGTATCCCCTCTGTACATCACTTTTAGAATAACTACTGTACATGTGTACTGTACTGTACAAGGTGTTTAGCATTTGACACGATTCACGCAAATATATTTAAACGATAGCCAGTAACATGTGCTACTTTACTCGACAGCATCCTTTGTACTGTGTTTGATAGCAAATAATCAGAATAATTAAAACTAGGGATGCACCGATACGTAAATTTTGACCTATAACGATAATTTATAATTATTTAACATTGGAAGCCGATAACACATATATTGGCCGATATACAGTATCTAAATATTAATATAAAATTCCTTAAGACTGAAACAGAAGGCAAAACGTGGACAGCTGCTTTTATTGCAAAACATTTACTGCGGAAAACAAGGTCACCATTAGTTCTCTTTTTTCCCCTGAAAATCATGTACCAAGCCCACTTTACACTAGTTAACGATTCTTTAACCTTCAAACTTTTATGGTATATTTAATAAACAAATTATAGATGTTCTTCCAGAAAAATGTTTTCAATAGCCACATGTCAAACAGGTCTCAAGACAGAAAGCAATCAGAAAGCAGTCTGATTCAAACAATATGCTTTTGTTCCTATAATTTATAATTTAAATATACACATCATAAATACTGTATGTTCCTACATCAAGTTTGATAAGTTTCCCTTCAAGTTTTGATAATAGCAGTAATTGAATGATCACAACAGAAAGACAGCACTGTACTGTATTTTAATTGCGAGCATTAAAAATGACCGATACCGATATGGCCGATAATTTAAGTGCATCCGTAATTAAAACTGCATGTAAACGGAAGTGAAGAAGTTTACTCATGTCATGTAAATAATATTTTACTGCGATTAAGTGCTTACTCTGATTACTGGAAATAATCGCATTATCAGGTTCACATGTAAACATAGTCACTGATGTTTTGGATCATTTCGGACTTTTTTTTATTTTCTACTGTTGTCAGGATATGATTATTACAAAAGATGTTATACAAGTGGAATTATCAGTTTGTAACATCATATTTTGGGGTCACACTGGTTTCCTGCACAGTAAGTGTGATTTTACCTCTGAGCCGTACGTCTGGACGACGTGACACAGCATGAGAAAGGAAATATCAAACAGCAGCGCTCGCACTGACGCAGACTTTGCTAAAAAAATAACAAAGAAGATTCCAGTAAGTTGTGATTAAACTGACTAATACTTTTCTCAGAAATTCTCACAGATATATTGGATGTTTTTTTGTATGAATGCAGCTTTTGCTTGAGATCTATTATTGCATTAATAGATGTATATTAAAACAAATGTATGCAAAGAAAAGCATATGACTTACATCCTTCTCCAGTGATTTGTTTGGGAAACTCATTCAGTCTGAAAAAGAACAACAGATTTATCATTCAACCCTGTTTACATATTTAGAAAAATATAACTGGTGCACTTTGGGTTTTAATTAAAATCAACTTCTTTTACTTGATATTGTTCCTAAATGCATCCCTTTTATATGTCTTACTTGATAAACTTGCGAGCAAAAGATTTGAGTTTTCCGGTGGCTGCAGCAGCAGCCAATAGCAAATCAAGACTTTTTCCTGAGAGCATGTGACCCAAAACTCCCAGCAGCCCCTCAGGAGACTTAGAGTGGTCTGCATCCACTGTCTAGACCAAAACAAATGAAGATGTGCATGAAGAAAATATATCCTATTTACATTTTTCATTTACATTTAGTAGACGCTTTTATCCAAAGCTACTTACAAATGAAAGCTTTTTTCCTTGTTTTTATTTCTTCCTTATTTAAATTTTTGAAGTAGTTGATATCATGTTTTAATTTTCTTTAAGCCATAGTTTACACACACCCAATCTTATATTAATCTTGAGTACCTGAGAAATACTTTGTCATATGTCAAACTCGTTTTTTGAGAAGTTGACCATGTTAAGCATGAGACGCCAGCACGTTTGACATTGTAAAGGAGTCAGAATGCATGAAATAGCATGTTACCCCCCGCTTTAAATAAGTCAATAAAAAAAGTCTGATTGGTTACTTCAGAAATGTTTTGATGGGTTTCAATAATAGAAATATGAAGACCTTCAGGATGTTGGTGACCGTCGGTTCAGCTCTCAGTATGAGGCCTGGGTTGGGCTGAATATTGGCGTTCTCTGCTGTCTTCAGCCTGGGCGCATGTTCTCTATCTTCAGTACTATAAGTAAAACACAACAATGAACTAAAGTTGTCAAAAACAGACTTCTGCATGTTTTAAAGGTGGAGCGGAAAACAACGTTACCGTTTTGCCGTGAGATTGGCAGTGTTTGCCTCAGACAACAAGCCCAGTTTATTACATTCCTGCACTAACAGACTCAAGCAGTCACAGCTACAAACACACAAAAAGAATTATATTATAAACCATAAAGCCACAATAACTATCACTGTTCTCGGACAACAGCAATCCCATATATTTACTGAAAAGGTAGTTTTCCACTTATCTTACTCATTATTTTGGGATTCGGCAGGGACATACTTGCATCTCTGATCTGCTTTATCAAGCAGTGGAGTAAGCTTCAGGAGATACTCAAAAGCAACATTCACGTCTTCCGCGAAATCCTAACAAACACACACACGCTAATGCAGGTCAGATCACGTGTATACGTGAATGGAGAGAAACATGATGTACGTGTGCAAAACCTGCCCGTGTACCTGGGTCTTCTCTCCCTGTGGGTATTTCTTCAGCCTTAGCAAGACCTGAGGAATCTGAAATACATAAGTGAAAAAAAATGAACAAAGATTATAGATTTCTATTCTGTAAATTGAATTATAAAAAAATCAAAGCCATTTCTGCACAACCTGCATCACCAAACAAAAAATCCTTGAGTTCTTTGTTAATCTTGAGTTTCTCAACAAAACAATTGACAGCACCAACGATGCACAATCTTAACACTTTTCAAAATGTATAAATATTATACCCAAGACAGGAAAAGTGCTTAACATGGTGCAGAAACGACACTTTTTCCCCATTTAAAAAAGGCCAATAAGAATAAGCATCAAGTTTGATTGTTTGTCCTGACAGAAGCAGACCTTGAGGAAAGTGAATGCTGTCCACTTGAGCTCCTCATTCCCCTCCGGAGACTCGATGAGACCAGTGAAACAGGCCTTCCAGATCTCCAGCACAAACAGTGGAGCTGGTATACTCTACAAAAAGATGACAGATGCACGTCAGCACATTCGGGCACACACACACAGAAGGTTTTTTTCAGTTCTCCGTCGTATCTGAGGTCACCTGCATTCTCTTGATCATCATGAGCTGCTCCACCAGTGGCTGCGTCTCTCCGGTGAGGTTCATGGTTCCCTCCAGCATGATGAAAGCATGGACAGATGGAAATGAAGTGTGTACTGGTGGATCGGACTGAAGAGACAGCATCTGAGGAATACTGCAAAAAAACAATAAGTTTAGATGATAATGTTGGAGAAAATACAAGAAGAGAGTTTCATACACTTTGGGGATACCCCGACATTAAGACATACTGGCACGACATGACAAAGCAATACAGGATATTGTAGATAAATGTTTTCCATTTGTATCATAATACACCAACCCAGCTAATGGTGAAAGACAAATTACATCATTTTTACATAACACATTTCTTATAGATTTTTCAAATGATTTCTCCCGTTTTACAGTTCAGAATATTGACATAATCTATCGCCAGCACAAATATGCAGTTTTGGCACATACTGTGCAACATAATCATGATGCGTTATTGGATTCTCACCTCTTAACCAGTAAAACGCACTCCTCAAGCTTTTCCTTTACCGTTGGATTTGTTACAGCGCCAAGATTCTCAGACAGCTTCAGCAAAGCTTGCTCTACATTGGACCAGGATGCTTGTAAGAGAAGATAACATGTGAATTTATTATTATGATTCCCCCAGATTGCAACAAAACTTATCAATTCATTTCGGATTCTACTAACCATCTCTTTCACACGCTCCTAAGTAAACGCTTTAACACACACACCTTGTTCCTCCAGGCGGGCGATGTGCACCAGGGCTCTGTTTTTGGTGCTGTTCAGTAAGTTTGCCATGCGCTCCAGACAGGCTCTCAGACTGTTCTCCACTGCAGGCGGAGGGCTGGGATCCCGCAGTTGTTCACAGTACCCTGCGCAGCCCTGCAGGAGCCAAACTACACTACACAGCATGGCACGGCACAGCCCGATACATTCCTCCGCCTTCCCGTGACAGCTGCAGAGTGGAACCGCGAAAGAGAAAAACCATTATAAAGACTGTATCTTTGTGACATTGGGTGTGTGGGTCGGAATGACGAATAGATTCACTCGTCCATGGAGGGACGGATGGAAGTACCTGAGCCGATGGGAGAACATGTCCATAATCTCAAGCAATGATTTGATACAGAGCTCACGTGAAAAAACATCAAACTGTGGAAAAACAAATAAAAACGTTCAGTCTTCAATCTCAGCAATTACAACACAGTTAAACACGTTGAAAATAACAAAGTAACAAATAACTTTTCACACGACAGACCTTGCTGATGGCTGTCAGCACACTGGAATAGGACACCATCTGCAGGTGGAAGAGAGTATTTTTTAGCATCATTTTATATAGTGAAACATTTATATATACTGTGTGAAAAGTAAAAAAACATTTTATTCGAAGAACATTTGTTACTCTTTAGGCCAGATTTAAAAAAAATACATCACATTATAAAAGATATGAAGCAAATTCCATAGCGATCTCATTTAAAGTGATAAAACGTGTGATCTCACCTGTGAACTGATGGCATATTTCAGGTAGGACAGGATCAGAGGGTTCGGTGACGGGCCAATCATAGCCTGCTCCAAAAGAGCTTCTGTATTAAAGAAAGATATACACTACCGGTCAAAAGATTTGGGACACTTGAGTGAAATGTTTCTCAAAAGGACTTTGATCTGAAAGTGTTTGCTTAATGCCTGAAATTAGTTTAGTTGACAAAAATATAATTTTTCATGGCAAAACTAACGCTGATTTTAAAATGGATGACTTTGACTGAATACTGAAGAAAAAGCAGCCAATAAGAGCACAGAAAAGATGGGAACTCCTTAGATGTGGATTAAAAAGAATCTCAGGGGTGAGACTTCGAGAAGCTACTTGATAAAATGACAAGAAAACATTTCAAATTCTTGTCAATAGGTGACTACACTGAAGATGATTAAATATAACAAGTTTTAATAAAAAAATCCCATAGTTCCCTTTGTTTCATTTCATTATTTTGATGGGTTTGTTATTTTTTCTGAAATATGGGAAAAATACGAACACTTAAGTGAATAAATGTATGAAACATTTGACCGGTAGTGTAAATTATGACGGTCATTGTGTCACATCCAAAATAATGTGTCATATATCTTAAGTGAAAAGGTTATAACTCTTATTATGGTATAACATTTGGTATGAGAGCAAAAACATGATCTTCTTTAATCTTTCAAAATAATCCAGACCAGTCTGTATGATCTTTGACATTACAATAAATCATGTCCACAATAGTAAACGCATTAAACTTCTGACTTGTGCAATGTGGTTTGAACAGTAATAGTCAGAATATGCCAATGTTTATGCCCATATGACCTGCTAGATTGAGGTAGTCCCATGTAGCTCCTTTAGGGCAGTTCTTCTTGATATTAATCGCCCATTGATAATCACTCCATCGCTCTTTCCAAGCCTGCAGGATCGCCTGCTTCAGATTCACCACCTTCATCCTGTCTGTTTATAACCCTACACATTAAAACACAATTGTATTGGACAGGCATATGAGCCCATCATCTCAACTAAACGCTCCGTTCATGAGAAATAAAGGTATCCGGTGAAGCCACTCATATCTTTTTAAATATATAACATAATTCTTGCATAAAATACATTTGTACGCGAGCTTCTTACCACAAATATTTTACTTTTAGCAGTCAACGCATCAGGGTTTTGTTCATTTACAATTCGCAACTCCACATCGTCGCCATTTTGGGAATGAAGATTCCACGCTCTGATTAGTCGAGAGTTACTGCAGGGGTAGTATAGAGCAATCCGATTGGGTGGTTAGACGTCGCGTCCTCTGATTGGTCAAGAGATTGTCGAAACAAAAGCTGTGTTGGGACTTCAAAATGGTAAATAAATATAAACGTAAATAAATATTTTAAATGACTGTATTACTTTTTCATACATATTTAAAAACATATATAAACATTATGTAGATAATAAGTAACTTTACAATGAGGAAGACATCTGTGAACATCAACAGACAAAATTACTTAAAATCACATTAAAAATGAATAATATATGATCATTAAAAATGAATAATATATGATCATTAAAAATGAATAATATATGATCATTAAAACTTTCACGTTAATGTAAATTAAATGTTACAAATGACAATGTGTATCCACCATTACATCAAAAAAATACTTCGCACGCTGGCGACATCCACAGGTCAATGTGTGTATATCAACAATTTTGATATACGAACGATTTTAATCTTAGATTTAATCGCAATATAATAATTAAATATTAACATTTTATAAGAAAGTAGTAAGTGTACACGTTTGTATAATTTGCAGTCTTTTCTACCCCAATTTGTTGCACTTGTTAGGAGGCTAATTTAGTGTTCTAACATGGAATTTATAAAATGAAATATATTTAGGCCTATCAAACGGTATTGCGATTGTTGAAATGGCATCAGAATATAATGCAAGATGTAATCATCCTCTGTCCCTGTGAGCCAATAAATCATATTCATTTCTTGGTTAGTTAGATGAAAACCTAATGGTCAAAATCTATCTTTGTCTATGTCTATTCAATTTTATTAATATATGACCTGATAGATTTACTGTCCCTAAATATGACTTGGTAAACATATATTAGAGATACATGTAGGCTCATATATGATAAAATACGCATGGTCAAGTAAGTATTATATCCATGGCTGCCTGATTCTCGTTTTGAATCACGACATTATTTTCAACTATAGTCCAGTTGTTCATAATACAAGTGCAACTATTTCTTTGACATTCTTATGACCTTTGTTTATTCTGTCTAAATGAAATATTCTTTTGTGGTCTTTTTAAGAGAATTTTCTTGATGCTTTTGTTTTGAAAACTTTTCGGAGCTCTCATGATTGTACAATAATACAAACCAAAGTGAACAAAGGTGACGTGTGTCATTTTATTTATGTTCAAATATTTTCTCCAATCCCAGCTCAATATGCAGAGACAACTATAAGGAAATCATTGGGAGGTTGTTTGCTATTCGGTTTAGTATAGCTGCCCAACACAGCAACATTGGCTCAACTATTTGGATGGGTTTGTGCTTGTGGGGGGGCTGAAATGATGTTGAATTGCAAAGATATTCACTAAAATATTTTAACGAACGGTTTTTGCAAGTTATCTTTATTAATATATCCATCAGCAATACATTGTGAAAGCCAACTTAACGTTTGACATTAATAACAGCACCTGCAGCGAACTGCACTCAGTCTTTTAGAAACTTTAAGTGGTGAGTAATTTTTGTCCATCTTCGCTGTGTCCATTTTTCCCACTGTCCCGTTTCCCATGGATGCCGTTTTGTCGTTCCGTCCTGTCTTTGCCAGCCGCAGAAAGCATCTTCTTTTTAAAACTGAAATCTGTGCTACGACTACTGTCACAGTCATTCTGCAAAAACACAAAATCACAGGATGGTTTACAAAGACAATCTTTCAACATCGCAAAAAAGCTACATAATATACTGTATAGTGTATAAGGTATATGTGAATACAAAGCAGACCAACAGCTAATGTACAAAATGCTTTACTTGGAGTTTTAGAGTCTGCCTAATGTAAAAGTTTGATTATTGACCACAAACTGAATATACAACATAAATCACCCTAAATAAGATTAAACTACTCAGACTGATAACTTCAATATTCTATGATTGTCCTTCCGAGTCAAAGATGATTATGTAAACGCTGTATGTCAATGGCATTGATTCCAAGAGTTTCTCTCTGTATTTCAGAGGACTGAAACTACACTTTATAAAAATCAATATTAATGTTCTACCTGTATATTAAGATTAAACAGTGCTCTGTACAATGACCTGACCCTTTTTGCACTTAGCATTAAATAGGTACACCTACTGTATCTTAGCTTTTTATTTTTATTTCTGTGTCTTGTGCAGGATGTTCAAGCAGATAAATATTCTAATACAGCTGCAGAGTCACAGTGTTTACACGTTCCAGGAAAAACACAGTTTACAAGAAGTTTACATAAGGACGGAATGAGAGAGATAATCATCAAAATATCTGCAATTATTAAACATAAGTTTCAAGTTGCAAACAGAAGTCATTTTCAAAGTCCCCATGAAATGATTTTCCATGAACTTAAGTGGCTCTTAATAGCACAATACTTTAATAAAAACATAAGATGGGAGGCAAGACAGAAATAACTTTATAATTCCAATGTGACGATTTGTAGGGCAGTGGTGGCTTGCTCACCGGGAGACTGCATTTATTTATTTATTTGATACTATTTATTAGAATGATCTTGCTTGAACTATAAACACCATGCACTGGGCTGTGTTTTACCTTTCTTTGTTTTCTGTTTCTTATTTGCTCCTGTAAAGCTGCTTTGGAACAATGCACATTGGGAAAAGCATTATATTGAATTGCATCTAGTGGTGAGGTTGTGAATTGCAATCAATGGCTCACTCTACCCTTCCCCTTCGGAGCACTATGGCGACTGACACAGAACAAGGATGTCGTCACGTTTTTGCCGAAGAAGACGACGTATTGTATTTAAGAAACTCGCTCTGTAGAGCTGCTAGAGCAGTTTGTCCATTTAGGGCTACTGTAGAAACAACATTGAGAATTCCATGCAAGGGGATCAACGGTGTATGTAGACAGAAATAGCTCATTCTAAGGTAATAAAAACATAACGCCTCATTATGTAAGGTTGTCATACACTTCTGAAGACATAGTTTTGTTGCATTTCTGTCACTAGACATGGCCAAAAAAATGACATACAGAACCACTACTGCTACGCTCTCTTTAGTTGAAATGTTTTCCGCAGACATAATCTTACCCCATCTGAGTGCTCAGGGAGGGTCTGATAGGGTTGTGATGACTCAGTCTTACAGGGTCTGCTGTCTTCCAGTAAACCCACAGAAGAATCCAAGTCCTCATCTGTACTAGAGCCCTTGCAGAAAAAGGACGGAACGTTAGAATGCTGCAGCAATACACCACCAATCTCCTAAACTAAATCTCTTTTGAATCAAATTTGTGAATGCAATCTTTAAAAAAATGCAGTTCTTTAATCTGCCTTGTTTTCCTGAGTTTTATTCTCATCTTTGAGAGATCAATCTAAATAATGTCATTCTGCACTAATGGGAAGCATTGAGTCGGCTTGATGCTGTTACCTGGGTGAAAGTTTTGGTTGGGGATGGTGTGTTCTTCGGGGAGCCGGAGCCTCTCATCCTTTCACTGAACCAGGAGAAAGGCACGAACGGTGGACCAGAGGAACGTGAGGACCGGCTCTCTGTTCTCTCTGAATCTCTGCATACCAACACACAAATAACATCACACATCTCTATACAGGCACATGTACACATCAAAACATACCGATCCTAAAATTACAAGTCATCATTTACTCACTCTCTTGTTATTTCAAACCCGTACGACTTTCTTTCTTCTAAAAGAAGAAATGAACACATGGGAAGATATTTTGAAGAAGGTTGTTAACTGGCACCCATTTACTGGCATTGGTTTTGTGTCCAAACAATAGAAGTGAATGAGGTCCAGTGCTGTTCACTTTCTTCAAAATATCTTCTTTTCTGTTCTGCAGAAGAAAGAAAGTCATACAGATTTAAAATGACCTAGGTGTGTAAATGATGACAGAAGTTTCATTTTGGGGTGAACTGTCCATTTAATCCTCTCAATTGTTTTCTTGCAATTGTTTAAATAAACAATAATATAGGCCTATATTAAAGTGCTTGATCTTAGTTAAGGACAGTTCCTTAAATGACAATACAAAGGTTACAAGTTAAAACAGTACTGCACAATTGCAAAGACCACGCCAAGAAAATACAGGACACACATACCGATTTCCTGCTGATAGTCTATTGGATCTGTCTTTCCTGACCTTTCCATATGTGCGGCGTAAAGTGACCCTGTTCAAAACAATCAAGCAGAAAATATTGGAGTCATGCTAGATGTTCATTCATTGTAGGCTGTTATCTGTTGTACAACACAAAATAAAAAACACAAGCTTTTGCATTTGTTTATTTATCTGTTGTGTGTTCTCATTGTGCCAGTAGTGGCAAAAAACAGAATTCTTTGTATGTCTCCTTTGTTTCCAAATGCTTCAACCACATCTTAGCTCAGAGGATATATCTTTCTCACTCCAAGCCCCCACCTGATTGTCAACAACAATATTTGAATCACGATTTATACTTAAGAAAATAAATAAATTCCGAAGCATGACCTAATAAGAATATAATATACCTATTACCACACTAAAATATATTGCTTATTTTTGTCTTCTTGTTTTGTCATTTTAACGCCAACTTCTAAGGAGGCTGAGGCTTCCATAGTAGGCTTAAGCAGTGGTTCTCAAACTGGGGGTCATTGCCCAAGATGGATCCAGGGGGAAACAGGTTTTGTGGAATTTCATGAAATATAGAAATTTATCCTAGATTCTATGCAATCAAACGTCAGAAAAATAAGATCACCAAACAAAAGAATTGATGTTCCATTATTGTAAATATGCTTTTGGTTTCTATTAAATTCTGATATTTTAAGTCTTTATTTGGGGGGATGCACCCTACACAAAGGGGACCTGAGAACAACTAGACAAATAGATTCCCCAAATGATTGCTAATGGTTGAGCCAGAGGTTGATCTCTCAAACAAATGGGGCAAGTACCCCAATGTTTACACTTAGGAAATCATTACTTACAGTAATAGTCCTGGCACTTTAAATTTATTTAAAATGATGAAACAACACATCACTTGCCAAAATGTATACAAAATATACCTGGTATGATATTGATGTTAGTTAGAAATTATAGTGCATTACAATAAAATCAATATATTAAACGGAAACGATGTAATCCAAAAAATGTAGTTGTTAATTATTTTGTAGCTCAGGAAATTTAAAACACTGACCCCAAATCAAGAAATCGCCTCCTGGTTTTCTTGTCCAGCAGCACTGTTGGACTGCCCGGTTCATCGGGGCCAGTGTCGTGGCTGTCGTCTGAAAACATCATCAGAATCCCCAAAAGTGTTAGAATTAGAATCGAATCAAGATTAGAATAACGTCTAGATTAAATTGAGGATCAGAATTACAATTCCTTTTTGAATTTTAATCATAACAGAGAAGTGAGATTTAATGGGACAGGTCACCCTGAAAATAAAAATTCTGGCATCAATTATTCATTCTCATGTCATTTAAAACCTGTATATGACTCTTCTGTGGGACACAAATAAGATATTTTGAGATTTGTCTCAGTGGTTTTGTGTCCATATAATGGAAGTAAATGGGGGCCAATGCTGTTTGGTTACCAACATTCTTCAAAATATCTTCTTTTGTGTTCTGCAGCAAAAAAACAGAAAGTCGAACAGGTCGGAGAGTAAATGATGAAAGAATTTTATCTTTTTGTTGAAAAATAACATAAATACACTTAAATTAAATAAGACATTCTTGTGGTGTTCAAACCTTCACTCTGTGAATATTCTCCATAGTGTAGAAGAGGTTGGCTTCCCTCACGTGACTTGAGACGGTCCGTCTGGCAAAGATGGGCTGGGGAAGATGTCTCTGAATGGATGCAGGGTCTGGTGGGGGATTTAGAAGAAGTGAGAGACAACGTCTCCTTTGAAGGGACGTTCAGAAGGTGCTTGTAGCTCCTCCTTTCATCTTGCGCCTCCTTTTCTACAACCGCAGTGCTGGGGTCAAAGGTGAAGGAGCGGTCTCTCCGTGAGGAATGGGAGGAGAGGAGGAGGTCAGAGGAGGGAGAGGAGCCCCGAAAGGAGGGTTGGAGCGGAGGAGAGGACGTCTGCAGTGATCCACCAAAACTCTTGACCACAGACACACACAAAGTCATAAAAGAGTATAACGTTTGGCCTAAATTTGAGAATTATATAACATTGTATTATATTGTTTCAAACACAGTTAATCAAAAATTCAGAAGTTACCGATCAGCAATTTTACGTAAAATGAAAATTCACACTCACAAGTCTATCAATGGCGTCTTCTCCATCTATCGAGCTCAGGCTGTCTCTCAGACGGGTTCGTGAGGGGCGGTGCCTTCTGGTTTTGATTGACAGTTGTGCTTTGGCTTTCTGTAGGCTGCTGTCAAGTCGTTCGGTCTCAGGAACCGCCTCAGTCAGATCTGATGGTGCAGAAAACACACCGACATTCCTTTCTTGAGTTCTTTTGATATGTAAACAGAAAATAACATCACAAGTGTGCTAAAAGATTGCTGCGCCGCTCACACACACATTAGCGTTCTCATAACAATCCATAAAGCACAGTGACAGTGTAAAGCAGGCTGAAGCTCTATTAAGCTGTCAGCAGCCGAGATTACTTATATAAATGATGAGCAGCCATTCCTCATGTATATACCCCGGGGGCGTGTGTAAGGGTCAGTGAAACCGGAAATACACAAACACACACAGACAAATACACCAAAGTGTGTAGATACAAATCCAACTGTATTGCTGAAATGGTGAGTTATTGAATCTAATCTGCTCTGTCACAGCATTAGTTTCACAAAATTATATTTGCAATCGTAAATGTGATATACTGCCAAGTACAGGCTTATTATACAGCTCTTTGTAATATTATATAATATACACATACATAACAAAATACTTAGACATCATGTTCATTAGTGAGCTGTTAAAAAAAACAAAATTTTGGGCTGAATGGTTCCATAAAGAACCGTTCTTATCCAAACCTTTAGGTAACTGGTTCTTTGGGTAATCAAATATGTTTTTGGCATCTGGGATGGCATGAGAGTCAATCGTAATTTTTAAGTTAAGTATTTCTATAAAAGGAAGTTTTTCGACTGTTTTCGAAAAAAAATGATGTCATCATTTTCTCGTTCCAACCTGCACACGTTTCTTTGCTCTGCTTAACACACAGGAAGACTCTGCCCATTCAACTTTTACTCTACAATTTTATGTTGTAAAATAATAATAGCATTTATTCATATGGCCCCTATTAACAGATAAAAATATAACGCCACGGTACTTTAATGTTCTCAGTAGATGACACAGCCAAACCTTAACACTTCCTTCTCCAAACTTGTTTTGGGATCTCAGCATTCTTTCCTATGGTGACGTTGACACTGACTCAGCACACTGCACTTTCTGAAGTGTGTAGTAAAATCCCATGCTAAACATTATATGAGAAAACCAGCCTATTCAATGTGCCCATCCAGGTCTCCCGTTATCGCTCCGCCGTTACATACGGCATCTAAAAATTCGCAGAAATGTTAAATCAAATATTTAGAACTGGAAACACACCACTGCACATGCTCAGAGAGCGGCCCAGCCCCCGGTGCTTTTAGACACGGGCTGGAGAGCTACTCTCGCCTGTAATGCACTCAGTGTATTGGGAGAGTGGAAATGAAGATATGGACATTAATGGTGGGGGAGGGATGGACCGAAGGGAGAGGTCACTCACCAAACACATCCTCCTCTGCTTCTGCCAGGGGTGTGGAGGACATCTTCAACCTAAAAGAGTAAAACTGTGAAAATTACAATTTGGCTACATATAGGCAGGGACGTATAGACAAGTATGTTGAAAATTCAGTTCCTGTCCAAACTTTGAGCTTTTTACCAGGTTATAGTAACAAACAATTGTTTTGTTCGCTCTGTTTTTGTGTACTCCACTTGTTCCATAATAACGCACACTAATTTACATCATTGACCATTTGGTCAGGTGCAGTTTGGCTGCCCCATACACACACACACACACACACACACAGTGCCCAGGCAACAGGACGTTGTGCCATCTGCTGCCCAGCACCTTCAATGGCAATGCTCACACCCACACACACAGCCTGAGTTCACGGCATCTATCTATCTATCTATCTATCTATCTATCTATCTATCTATCTATCTATCTATCTATCTATCTATCTATCTATCTATCTATCTATCATCTATCTATCTATCTATCTATCTATCTATCTATCTATCTATCTATCTATCTATCTATCTATCTATCTATCTATCTATCTATCTATCTTTATCCATATGGATGAGCAGAAGAGACTGATTGTGTTTTGGAGTGGTGTTTGAAGGGTTCACCTGCCCCTTGGTTAAGTTCAACCTCCTGAGCATTAATCTTGGCCTCTTATGTAGGCAAATAATTCAAGATGTCAATACGGACACCTAACAAAACTAACAATTCAAACTTCTCGCTCTTATTAAGAAAGCACTGCACACCGACTTTGAAGGATATTGACAGGGTCTATACGACTGTAAGGGCCTCGCAATCTCAGTGTGATAAAGATATAAAGCTAATGGCCATGAAACTGGCCCCCACACCACACATTAACCCATCTATGAGAATTAGGGGGGCAGGGCTGCTAAGTAGCTGACAGGCAGGGAATGGCAATAGCAAACAAATCAATATGGAGATGGGAGGGGACGAATCTGGCCTGCATGCGTATACAGCAAATAAAAGCTTACTTTTACTGCAGGGCTAAACAAGAGGAAGCACGGTACATGCTCATCAACATCCCCTCGCTTACGTAGGGATGTACGCATCCTATAACCTTACATGCAGTACACTTGATACCTGATCAATACAACGTGTGAACTTGTTAAAAAGGGTTAATGTAGCTCACCTCTGCTATAAGAGTTGCAGCTGACAATCAGCACAAAAGGAAGCTGTAAATCATGAATATTTCATTATGGCAAGTGGATGGGATATGATGGAATAGAAAGCCAGATAAACAGACTCACCTCTAGATAGTTGCGTATCCCACAGCAATGCTCAGCTGCTGAGGTGGGCTGGCATTCTGCTTCTCTGCCCTGTTCGCGGGATGATGCTGGAGGGTTCCTGCTCCTGGATGAGCGCAAATTTCGCAACGTCACAAAGCTGCTCTGCACACACACACTTACACACAGTCCTCAGCAACAGAATGTCAGACACTGCTATACACGCCCAAGGACAGTGATGAAATGAAGGAGGTTGAGAAGAGAGAGAAGAACAGAGAGATGGAGAGAGATAGAGAGAGAGAGAGAGAGAGAGAGAGAGAGAGAGAGAGAGGGAGGTAGAGGCACATGTGCATCATGAATCAATGTTATTACCACTCCAACAGCCAATCAGGTTTCAACCCCATCACAGATGACATCTTATCTGTCTATGTGTCCCCTTCCATTACACTTTATATATTTTATATAAAATTAACTGATATGTATTACAAGTGTTGCATAAAAATGCATTTATGATGGTCTTACAGTAATACTCTAAACAACTGCAGTATTATTTTACAATTTATATTATAATAATTGCAATAATTTATATGATCGAAAAGAAGATACAACTTTAAAAACATCTTCAATGTCATTGTTATTCGTATTGATCATCTAATGCACCAAATCCTCAAATCCTTTCCATAATATTTTAATATCTAACGTAAACAAATTCTTTGTAAAAATTAATAGAAATGTAATGAAAACATTGCAAACACGTTTGTTTATGTTCCAAATGACATCGATGGTTTGACCATTTGACCGTGAAATACCGGAAGAAAATTCGGATTGGATTTACGCTTTGTTATCTTATGTTTGATTGGATCTCCAAAAGTAGGCGGGTCAAAGCGCAAAATATGTAAACGCTATTGGTCCACAGTTTATTAGCCCGGCCCACTCCTGACAGCGATTCGCCGGAGAAGTTGGCGGGCGGATGTCTGTATGTGATTTGAAATTTGAAAAGCGGTTAGATAGGTCGCTGTTACAGTCGCGTGTTTTGTTGCGTTAGTTTGTTCATATTTCAGTAATAATTTACGGTATTTTCACTTAGTTAGTTGGTGTATTGGTTTTTAGCAGCGAAGGCGTATCTGTTGCATTGTATTTATTTCGTTTTCACAGAAAGTTACCTCACTCTAAAAAAAGTGACTACTTCTTCCAAATGGCTGGAACTGAGGCACCCCTCAAGGTAAATGTGTGTTATTTTGTTTTATTACACGCATGTAACGTTATTTTACCTCATGTGTGTAAAAATAGTTAGTAGTAAAATATGATAGAAATAATAAAATGTCTTACTGCCATGTCTTAAGATCTTTATAATTTAACTATCGTTAAGTTAGTAAGGTTAACAGGTTTTATCTTAGTATACTGTAACATTAAATCGGATACATGGTTTTATTTGACTAAGATTAAGTTAGACACCAATGCTCGTGCGTCCACGGATGATGTGCATCTGCAGTTAAACGCAATGCGCTGCTGCAGCCTCAGTCTGTTGTCATGTCTTGAAACATGCTAACATTATCTTCATTGTTTAGCGTCCATTTTATTGCAGGCGTGCTAATAAGATTTTTTTTATCCTAATGCATTGCCTTTTGCTGCGATTTTAATGCACAATACATTGTAAATGAGTGTATTTTCTTGTATGTTATTGCTACACTAAAACCGTGCTAACACTGTGTTGCAAACCGCGGTAATAAAAAAGCTAGGTTTAAAAACCGTTGTCTACAAATCTACCACACATGCCTATACATATGTGCCAAAGCTAAATAGTAAATTTACACAAGGAAACTTTACCAAAATGGTGCCGACTCAGGATGCTAATAACACATGTCACCAGTAACAAGTGGCTAACCATGATTCATTGATGTGTAATAAACTAAAATATGTCCCGACACTATATAGACAATTTCAATAGAGCAAAAAAAGATGAAACTGTCAAACTATTTGGTCTTTTAAGTTCTGGTTTTATTTTTTTATTTTGTTCAAACTATGCTCATAATTTCGAATAGATAATAAACTTTCTAAGGGGGGTTATTCTTCACGTACATCTGTTTACTGTTTTTTTTTTTACAGAGTTTGTTTGAGAACAAGGCTCTCAGTAAACCAAAGAAGGATGAGAAGCGTATGTCTGTGGAGCGGATCTATCAGAAGAAGACCCAGCTGGAGCACATCCTGCTCCGGCCTGATACCTACATCGGCTCTGTGGAGCCGGTCACTCAGGTAAAGATCTGTGTTTATACATGAAGATGTATGTGAATAATGCTTTCTTTTGTAATGTTTGCTTCAATTGTAACAATCCTGTGTCAGAAAAATGAAGATTTAGTGTCACACTGATTTAAAGATTTATTTTTTGTGTTATCCAATGGTAAATTGAAGACGCTACAGATAGTGAGGTTATACTTCACCCAGAAATAAAAATTCTGTCATCATATACTCGCCTTCAAGTTCCAAATCTGTATACATTTCTTTGCTCTGATAGACACAGAGAAAGATATTTGGAAGAATGCTTCTAGCCAGACAGATTTTCCCCGTCATTGACTACCATAGTAGGAAAAAATACAATAGTCAAAAGTGCAAAAAATAGTCTTTTGTGTTCAGCAGACAAATAAATATGATAAAAGTAATGTTTCCTGCTATGGGAGTCAATGTGGGACAAAATCTATTTGGTTATAAGCATTCTTAGTAAATAATGTCAAAATTTTCATTTTTGGATGAAGTATCCCTTTGAAACTTTGTAACCATTAATTATAATGTTCTCTTTCACACTCCAGCAAATGTGGGTGTTTGATGATGATGTTGGGATGAACTGCAGAGACGTCACATTTGTGCCAGGACTCTATAAGATCTTTGATGAGATTCTGGGTGAGTTTTTTACTCTGGTTTAACTCTATAAAGTTTCATGTTCGTTCCCCTGAGATCAAATTTAACTGTTATTCTCTGATTCGTAGTGAACGCTGCTGATAACAAACAGAGAGACAAGACCATGAACTGCATCAAGGTCAACATCGACCCGTAAGTATTGCTCACCTCTGATTTGTCAGCGTTGATGATGTGGAGAAGAGGTTTTAACGTGCGTTTGTGTGCACAGAGAGAACAACAGCATCAGCGTGTGGAACAACGGGAAGGGTATTCCTGTGGTCGAGCACAAAGTAGAAAAGGTGTATGTGCCCGCCCTGATCTTTGGCCAACTCCTGACCTCCAGTAACTATGATGATGAACAGAAGAAGGTCACCGGTGAGTATGTGCTGGCAGTGGATGGATTGATGAGTGAAGGGGGTTTGGCTCATGCTCATGGTTTAACGGGTTTGTCTTTATCAGGGGGTCGTAATGGATACGGTGCAAAGCTTTGTAACATCTTCAGCACCCAGTTCACCGTCGAGACGGCCTGTCGAGAGTCTAAAAACTGTTTTAAACAGGTAAGACTACTGCTTGCTTATTGGAGTCTTGCATATTTTTTGGTCAACAATTCCTTTAATATTTATATTTGTCTTTTTTTCTGACAGTCGTGGTTTAATAACATGGGCCGAGCGGGCGAGTGTAAGATCAAACCCTTCAATGGAGAAGACTACACCTGCATCACATTTCAGCCGGACCTGGCTAAGTTTAAAATGCAGGCTTTAGATAAGGACACGGTGGCGCTGTTGACCCGGCGCGCGTATGACATCGCTGGCTCCTCAAAGGGAGTTAAAGTCTTTCTTAACGGGAAAAAGCTGCCGGTGAATAGATGACTGGTCTTTCTCCATTTCATGAATGTGTTCTGATGGACTAATCTGATCTTCATGTCGCTGTTCTGTAATGGGTTAACTGATGTTTCTCAATCTGTCAGATTACTGGTTTCCGCAGCTATGTTGATCTGTATCTGAAGGATAAAGTGGATGAGATGGGTTCGGCTCTTACAATAGTACATGAGAACGCGAATGAGCGTTGGGAGGTGTGTCTTACGCTCAGTGATAAAGGATTCCAACAAGTCAGTTTTGTCAACAGCATCGCCACGACCAAGGTAAACATTTTCACAATTTTGTTTAATTCTGGCATCTTTCTGACAATAAACTTTATAACTGTGTGTATGTTTGTTTCAGGGTGGCAGACATGTAGATTATGTTGCAGACCAGATTGTGTCCAAGCTGATTGAGGTGGTGAAGAAAAAGAATAAAGCTGGAGTGACAGTCAAACCTTTCCAGGTACATCTAAGATCAGCAAATCATTTCTTAACTTTCATCTTGATGTTTATTTTGCAGGCTGTAAAGTAGGGCCATTTTCCCGACCTTGTGTGACGTCCTGGCCTGTATTTCATGTGCTTCCTCAGGAGGTCGCATTTGTCCATCGCATACATCATCAAAGTTCTCCGATTTCAGAACAAAAAACATAATAAATATAACATATATTCTCTTAAAGCGGAGGTAACGTGCTATTTCATGCAATCTGACTTCTTTACACTGTTAAACATTCTGGCTTAACATGGTCAACTTGTCAAAAATGATAGAAAGGGCACACCCATCAGTGCCACTTCACTCGCTGACGGATGTTTAGCTGTGTTTGTTTCCTCACTGCATTTCGGTGATGAATGTTATATAAACGGTAGATAAAATGGTGGATTTGGAGATCGTTTGAAACTGACAGAGCGGTACTAGCGCTAAAAGGTGGTGGACATGATCCACATGCTCCATGTCAAACTAAGTCATATGCCTGTGTTTAGTTGGCAATCGGCTTGAACTTGCATAATGTAAACAACACAAACTTTTAGTGAATCAATGCCATGATTGTGCGCTGGTGCTGTGGTTCCTTGTAGTTACCTCATCTTTAAGAATCATACTTGCGTGAAATGTAACTGTTGCTTTTCCGAAATGATAAACCTTGGTGACATTTGCGGTGGACAAATGCAGCCTCAGGAGGACGCACCCGAAATCCTGGCCAGGACATGTCCGGGAATAATGGCACGTATGGTCACCCTATATAAAGTCCTCTTTTAATGTGTTTACAGGTGAAGAATCACATGTGGTTGTTTGTGAACTGTCTGATCGAGAATCCCAGCTTTGACTCTCAAACCAAAGAGAACATGACCCTACAGCAGAAGAGCTTCGGCTCCGGCTGTTCCCTGAGTGAAAAGTTTGTTAAACAGGTGAGATATCACACATCAGGATGTGCCTGCAAGCCCTGAAACAATCTGTGCTAGGATGTGTGAACGAACAGGGACTGCTTAACCACGATTTAATTTTGTCACAAATTATTTATTTTGGTGGTGTTCTGTGACTTACTTACTTTAAAAGCTATTGTAGAAAATACAAAGTTAAGGTTGTATGTTCACCAAATCCTTTTGATGTTTAAAATTCACTGTGATTGTACAGTAAAAGTGACATTGAGTGCATAGTTTTAGTTCCAAGTTAAAAGACTCCTAGCATGTTTTTTTTTTTTAGGAAATGTGCATTAATCTCATTGTGTTTTGAAGGCAAATAGCTGTGGAATTGTAGAGAGCATTATGAACTGGGTGAAGTTTAAAGCTCAGACTCAGCTCAATAAGAAGTGCTCTGCCGTAAAGCACACGAAGATCAAGGGTGTGCCAAAACTGGATGATGCCAACGACGCTGGTAAGAACAGCATCAAGGGTTTCTTCTGCCATAAATCTTTACGTTGACGTTTACTTAACATTGGTGGTGTTACAGGTGGGAAGAATTCTTCCACCTGCACTCTGATCCTTACGGAAGGAGACTCGGCCAAAACTCTGGCCGTGTCCGGTTTAGGTGTGGTGGGACGAGACCGCTACGGGATCTTTCCTCTGAGGGGTAAAATGCTCAACGTGCGGGAGGCGTCACACAAACAGGTCTGTAAAGTCACATTATACTTCAATCTAAGGTTTGCTGAACTAATGCATTTTATTGGTTTGGATGGAAAGGCGTTCATGTCAATTAGATTTTAGAAATCTATACATCTTTTTGTCAACTCTTGTTTCTGTTGCAGATTATGGAGAATGCTGAGATCAACAACATCATAAAAATCCTCGGTCTGCAGTACAGGAAGAACTACAGCGATCCAGAGTCCCTCAAGACTTTACGCTATGGCAAACTGATGATCATGACAGATCAGGTCAGACTCCATCACAGTGTGTCCATCACAGCTCAGATGACTGGTGTAGGGTTGTAATGCTAAGAGTTTGTGCCTTATGCAGGATCAGGACGGATCTCACATTAAAGGTCTTCTCATCAACTTCATCCATCATAACTGGCCCTCCCTGCTGCATCACAACTTCCTGGAGGAGTTCATCACCCCCATCATTAAGGTACGTGCCAGCATCATCGCTGACATGTACAAGAATAACCCTTGTGGTGGTGTCTTATCGTCTACTGTCACTTCACAGGCGTCCAATAAGAAGCAGGAACTTTCCTTCTACAGTATCCCAGAGTTCACCGAGTGGAAGGAGAAACAGAGTAGCATCAAATCCTGGAGGATCAAATACTACAAAGGTTTGTCTCAAACACCTGTGGTAGTCAGCTGACAAACGTAAGCATTGGTTTGATTTGATGATGTGTGACGTTGTTGGGGTTTAAGGTTGTCACAAACACACTGGGTGGTTTTTGATAACATCAAGAGGTTTAAAGTGTGTGTGTGGCTCATGTGTAGTTTTCTGTGTGCACATCTCCAGGTTTGGGCACCAGCACATCTAAGGAGGCCAAAGAGTATTTTTTGGATATGGCTAGACATCGAATCCCCTTTAAGTACTCTGGGCCTGCCGACGATGAAGCTATCACCCTGGTAAGCACATCGTGGTTTGCCCGGTGACATTTACTTTTGTTTAAACATTTTCCATAAAACTGCCACAGCGACTAAAGTGTCTGTTTGAAAACATTGTGTGCTTGCAGGCCTTTAGTAAGAAGAAGGTGGAGGAGAGGAAGGAATGGCTGACCAGCTTTATGATCAACAGACGACAGCGCAGAGAACACAACCTGCCCGAGGTGTCTACACAGTCCATGTAAACCATTGTTGTTTTGGCACGGATGTGGGCTTTGTGAGGCTCTAAACGTCCTTTTATTCTCCCATGTGCAGGAGTATCTGTATGGACAGAAGACCACCTCACTCTCCTACCACGATTTCATCAATAAGGAACTGGTCCAATTCTCCAACTCTGACAACGAGAGGTCCATCCCTTGCCTGGTGGATGGTGAGACACATTTCCATCAAAAACCTTAACTGGATGCTTCTGCAGCGTTTATATTCTAAGCTTGCCAGAGTTTATTGCCGACCTGCTGTCACACAAATGAAAGCATGAATATATGATATGTGTGTCAGGACTGAAGCCGGGTCAGAGGAAGGTCATGTTCTGCTGTTTTAAGAGGAACGATAAGAGGGAAGTGAAGGTGGCCCAGTTGGCTGGATCAGTGGCAGAGATGTCAGCGTACCATCACGGCGAGGTGAGCTTCAGTCATGTCGCTGCACTCAATAACCTTCTGATCTGTGTATTAAATGTGCTTTTATCTCTCTCAGACCTCTCTGATGATGACCATCATAGGTCTCGCGCAGAACTTCGTGGGCAGTAATAATCTGAACTTGCTTCAACCTCTGGGTCAGTTTGGCACACGTCTGCACGGAGGCAAAGACTCGGCCAGCCCCAGATACATCTTCACCATGCTCAGGTATATCCACACAGCTTGTGATTTGGCTGCATACAGGCCACAATTAAATATAAGAAAAAATTGATTTAAATAGAGTGCTTTTAGGATAGTGAAATGAATAGGCAAAAATGAAATTGACATAAATTCTTCTTTAAAAATCCATTCCAATGAAACATTCAGTTCACTGGCTCGCCTGCTGTTCCCTTCGGTGGATGATAACCTGCTCAAGTATAACTACGACGATAATCTACGAGTGGAGCCTGAGTGGTACATTCCCATCGTCCCTGTGGTGCTGGCCAACGGAGCTGACGGCATCGGCACAGGATGGGCAAGTCGCCTACCCAACTTTGACCTTCGTGAGATCATCAATAATATCCACCGCCTACTCAACGGAGAAGAGCCTCTTCCCATGGTGAGTCATGTTTGGAGCAATAAGCTATAAAACATTGTTTTACATTCATGTATGTGGAATCCCTGGGAACGAACCCATGACATTGGCATTGCTAGCGCCCTGCTATAAAACCCCTTTCCTGTAGCTCAGGGGTTGAAGTGAAAGGTTTAATAATGATATTGTGTTACGCTCTGTTTATCCAGCTGCCCAGTTATAAGGGTTTCAAAGGCACCATTGAAGAATTGACGAAGAATCAGTACGTGAATAACGGCGAGGTGGCCATCATTGACTCGACCACCATTGAGATTACAGAGCTGCCCGTCAAAACCTGGACTCAGGTGCGTGTGCTGTCAGTAAAGTAAAGATTTAGATTGAGAAGATTTGATGGTAACCGTGTGATTGAATCTGTGTTAGACCTATAAAGAGAACGTGCTGGAGGTGATGCTGAACGGCTCTGAGAAGGTTCCCGCTCTGATCACGGACTATAAAGAGTATCACACGGACACCACTGTGCGTTTCGTCATCAAGATGACAGAGGAGCGGCTGAGAGAGGCTGAAGCCTCCGGACTGCACAAAGTGTTTAAGCTCCAGAATCTTCTCACCTGTAACTCCATGGTAAACACGCGCATCACATTTTCTGTTTCTCTGGTGTATAGTGAGTTCTTTTTAATTGAAATACAGTAGATTGTCCTTATCAAGTTCCTGTCGGTCTCATCCGCCAACAGGTCTTGTTTGATCACGTGGGGAGTTTGAAGAAGTACGATTCCGTTCAGGACATCCTGAAGGATTTCTTTGAGCTCAGGATGAAGTATTACGTCCTCAGGAAGGACTGGCTGCTGGGAATGCTGGGAGCCGAGAGCGCTAAACTCTCCAACCAGGCCCGATTTATTCTGGAGAAGATTCAGGGAAAGCTGGTCATTGGTGAGGCTTATAGCCATATACAATGGTTTTTATTACACATTATTATGCCACTATTGTTTTTGGTCTGTTGAAATAATTCTTTGTGTCTTTTCAGAAAATAAACCCAAGAAGGAGCTCATCCGTATGCTACAGCAGATGGGCTATGAATCAGACCCTGTTAAAGCCTGGAAACAAGCACAGGAGAAGGTATGCTAAATGTGCATTCGACCAAAAAAAATCATGGAAAATTGCTGCTAACTGTCCATTAGGGGGGTGACAAGACGCTTATGCCACGAGACTGGGTTCACGAGACGAGACTTTTTAAAGAAATCCTCAATGATGAAAAATATAGGGAAAATAGTATTTTATTCACCTTAAAAACACAAAATGTAAAACATCTAGACATTATAAAATCAACTTGTACTTTATGAAACAAAATAAACCTCTATTTTAAGGAATTATATTATGCAGTAAGAAACAATATGCAAACACTGAAAAACATTTTGACAATGACAGGCAGTCATTGCAAAAAAAAATTATGCTTACATTGCACATATGTAAGAGACGGATTTTTTTTTTAACCGTTTGGATCACCCGTGTAAATTGAAAAAATTTGATTTATTTAAATCCGTGGGGGTTTGGGCCTTTGGGGTGCGCGTAGTCATCACACAGCTTGCCAACAGGATCCTTTCTATGCTCCTTACGTCATGCATTTAGTGTCATTTTGGTGTCACTAAAATTGTTGAATTTCTAGCCCAGCACTCCATCATCCAATTTCTTAATGATATTGTGATCTCGTGAGACCAGTCTGACCATTGCCGTGAGATCTCATCACACCCCTAACATCCATCCACGTGCACAAGTAAATTTCTGCTGTGTGTTTATCAGGATGTGGAGGAGGATGCCGGGGAGGACGATGAGGAGAAAGAGGACACGTCTGGTCCGGATTATAACTATCTGCTGAGCATGCCTATGTGGTACCTGACCAAAGAGAAGAAAGACGAGCTGTGCAAACAGAGGGATGATAAGGTGAACACGAACGTGTGATCGCAGGATAGAATCACAGAGGTGGTGTTTGATATGACAGCGGCATTGAAGGTTCTCTCTCTGTTCTCCAGATGACGGAGTTGAACACGCTGAAGAGAAAGGAGCCTGCTGATCTTTGGAGAGTGGATCTGGCAGCCTTCACTGAGGAGCTGGAGGTAAATCAAACATGGATTTGGCTTAACCGATTGGTGCACATGTTGTTTGGCGGTCAGAAACGAGCGTTGTATTGCTTTGATTTGTGTGTAGAATTTGGAAAAGAAGGAGACTGAGTCTCAGAACACGGGAACTCAGGTGAAGGGGAAGGTAGGCAAATCAAAGGTGGTGAAGATGAAGAACGAGACGATGCCCACCCCACAAGGCCGGCGAGTCATCCCCCGTATCACCAGCACCATGAAGGATCAAGCTGCGAAGAAAGAGGGAGCCAAGCGAGGGAAAGCTACGAAGGTGTGTGCTGGATGATTTAAGGCATTTCATTTTCTATAATCTGGGGTCGGTTGTCACACTTTGTTTCATCAGACTGTATGAGCCTGTGATTGAAATGATTTCTTTGTTTACTCTGATGTAATTCATTGTCCTGATGGTTTGTGGTGGGGTATTTTCAGAAGGGGGATGTGGTGATGAAGATGGAGTTTGATGATGACGCAGACGCAGCAGCTGACGGCTCCGAGATGGGATTGACCGCAAGACTAACCAAGAAAATCAAGAAGGAGCCGGTGAAAGACAAGAGTAAGATCACATACACATGAGCTTGTGTAGACTTTTGTCACATCACATTCCCCTCCAGGACATAACTTACCACTTTTTTTTGTCAGTTATGTTGTTTTGATTATTTGACTCTCTCCGGTGTTGATGTGGTGCATGTCATGTCGTGTAACTATGATCTAGATGTTTAATCTTGTGTGTCACAGGCTCAAAGTCGGGGAAGCAGACCACCCTCAACTTTAAACCGATGCAGACGAAGAACCCCTGGTCGGATGATGAAGAGGAAGATGTGGGGTCTGACTCTGACATGGATGTCATCAGTGAGGAAGTTGCTCCTCGAGAGAAGAGAGAACGTAGAGGTGATGATCTTTATATACACATGCATTTACTGACATCCAGCTCTTTTGGTCTGTTTTGATATATTAATGTATTTTGTGAATGCTACATGTTTGTTTACCATGACTGCATGTTTGTTTTCAATCATTTTTAATTACACCTTGAAATTTAAAATGACGTTGCATTCATGTTTTTCTTAAAGATCAAGTGCATTCCTTTATTTCGTGGTGAGCGGGTCTCACTTAAAGACATTACATATCAGTGTAGTAAAGCAATTTTCTTGTAGGATTGTTAAATACTTGTTGTTTTTACTTTGATTCAATGTTTAATGATATTTAAACTAAAGGTTAAGAAAAAACTAACTTTCATTTTAAGGCTGCAATCTGTAATATTTGCCTCCATATCGCAATCCCTGTTTCATAGATGTTTATCTGTAAAACACATTAAAAAGTTGACAATAATGTACATTATTGTGTACATTATTTACATTATTGTACTTAACATACTAACTGAAGAAAAACTCTAAACCCAACATCAGCAGTCTCCTTATAAGCACGCTAATGGCTTTTTCTGTAGTTTACATTCCATATGCGTGGTGCAAATCCTAAACAACCCGGAGTCAAATGATGTTCTAATATAGTTAAATGTCTTCCTGTAAAACCTAATTCTTGCAGTTGCGGCTGAAAAGAAGTACAGTCTGTCGAGCAGTGAGGATGAGTTTGATGACTGGATGAAGAGCAGTACAAAGAAGCCTGTCATTGAGGATGATGACTCCTTCAATCCAGAGCCCTGCGCTCAAGCGGACAGTGACATGGACTCTCCTCCACCCCCACCCACGTAAGATCACCTCAACCTCCTCAAAAAGACCTTTATTCTTTCTTGCTCCTGTTTAACAATGTCAATATCTGTTGATTTTGTTTATTTAAAGTAAAATGTGACCATTCTGCTACATGTTATGTTTATTTTGGGGGGGACAAACTGTTGATTAATTGAGTTCCTTTAATTCTCACTTGTGTGTCTTTTGAGGAACTCTTATACCTTTTTCAGGAAAAAAACATCAGTGAAGACCAGCAAGCCAAAGACGGAGAAACCAGAACCCCTCAGCAAAACCAGCTGTATGCCGGACATCTCTCTATTCTGAAATGATTTCTTTATCTATAAAATGTTGTTTTAGTTGATGTTTAACTTCTCTTTGCCTGTTCAACTAGCTCAATCTGATGTCAGCGAAGAGCCGGTCACTAAACCTCCACCGAAGGCCGAAGAGAAGAAGGTGAAGAAAGCAGCAGGAGCCACAAAGAAACCTGCCGCAAAGAGGACAAGTGCTGCTCCAAAGAAGAAAGCGGCAGGTAATAGAACGTTCTCATATGTGTAGGAAGTTCATAATGACATGTTTATATACGGATGTCCAGAAGAGCAGTTCTTCTCTTGATGATTTGTGGTTTTATTCTTCTAGCTTCCAAACAGCCCTCGATCCTGGATGCTCTTTCCAAGGCGAGTCCCAAAAAAGCAAAAGCAGTAAAGAAGCCCACGGCTTTAAGAATAACCTCCAGTGACTCGGACAGCGCCCCCACTGCTGTCGTTCAGAAGAAACCTCCTCAGAAGAGGAAGACCGCTCTGAGCAGCGACCAATCAGATAGCGACTCGGACAGCGGCAATCTCATGGCCCGCCTCAAGGGCAAGAGCACTGCTGGAAAGGTAGTCTAACACGTTTTTGATTTATTCAAATTTTGTGATTTTTTTTTTTCAATAAACATCAGGAGGATACTTAACTATACATGAACAATGTACTAAAACCAGACAATGTCATTGATCATTGTCCCAGAGTAGTTCATGGCTAGAGCCTTGGAGAGAAGCTTCATTCGATTTTTATTTCCTTTTTATTTAGAAAGCAAAGAGCTGGGAGGATGATGACAGCTTTCAACTGGATGAGAAGGTTGTGACATCTTCTGCTGCTCCACGGAGCCGAGCTGCACGTACCACCAAACCTGTGACCTACACACTCAGTTCAGACTCTGATGAGGACCAGTGATCTCTTAAATGTTCTCCATGTCCAGTTCTTGTTCACAAGCGTTTCTGTATGCACGATACTCAAAGGTCAAATTTGTAAAAGCAGTTGGTTTCCTATTTACAAAAAATAGCTGTTTTAAACGGAATCTGATCTGTCAAGTTTAGGCATGTTTAGTCTTATGGACATGGCCGGTTTTATTATTTTTAAAAGAAACTAATGACTAGAATTAGCCACCTGTGACTTTTTCTTAACTTGATAACAGTTGCATATTGGCAGATGTTTATTGCATTTTTCATTGTTGCATTTTATATGTGGTGTTCGTCTTGTAAATATTTTCTATGTTCTTTTCCAAGTTTCTAAATAATAAATCTACAATCAGTAATGTTTGGGGTTTTTGCTCAGTTACTGAAATTTAGTGGCATCTAGTGGTAAGGGTTTGAATTGCAACCAATGGCTCGATTCCACCCTTTTCAAGAACTATGATTTCGTTAGTTTTCGCTTTGCAGAAGGAGATAATGTATTTACGAAATGCACTCTGTAGAGCAGTTTGTCCATTTAGGGCTACTGTAGGAACAACAATGTGAATTCCATGCAAGGCAATAAAAACATTCATTATGTTAGGTCTTTATACATATCTGAAGACGGTTATTTATATTATAAAGCATTTATGTCAGTGGATCCTCCTAAAAATTACACATAGGACCTTTAAAGGGATAAAAATGCTGTCATGTGACATTACTAGATATACAAGGTTTCAAGCAGGCAAAAGTTTTTCTACACGGCTTTGTTTTGTGTCTCATATAATTTTGTAGACACGCATCTGATTTGAATTGAGAATGTATATTGATATGTAATTCTACAACAAGCAACAAGAGCATTTTCTTTGATCTCTTACATAATACTGAGCTGAGCAGAATAGTCTTTCATCAAAACTGCTGCTTGTTTTTTGCGCAATACTTCTCTGCTGCCACAAGATGGCAGAACTGTCTCATTGTTTTACTCTCCTCTTGTTTTTATTCGTAGGGAGTTACAAAACAGTAATAGCAGCAGTAAAAGCAAATTTGTATCTAGTATTGAACATTTGCATTGTACAATTTTGAAGCTTTGATGACTATCCCTGAATTTTATCAAATTAAAAAAGCAATAGTAATATATTACTATTTTAAAGTAGCCTACTCAGTCTAAAATATAGACATTGCAAGACATTTAAAGGGATAATTCACCCAAAAATTAAAATTCTGTCACCTTCGAGTTGTTCTGTATCTGTATAAATGTCTTTGTTCTGATCAACGGCGAGAAAGATATTTGGAAGAATGCTCATAACCAATCAGATTTGTCCCCCATTGTAGGAAAAAAATACTTTAAAATGTATTTCGTTCTGTTGAACACAAAAGACGTTTTGAAGAATGTACGACCACAAAGAGTTCTGGGGCACTTTCAGGGTGTCCGCGCGGGGTCTAAAAAGCATTAAAAGTTGACAAGCCCATTTTCCAAAGTATTACATTTTGTATCATCATTTCATATTTGTCCAAAGAGGTCAAATGTTAAAGTTTGCCTTTTTAATTTTTTATCATTATATATAATTGAATCATTGCATAGGTGAACGATGGGAGGTCCATTTACACCCAGTTATTAAACAACATCTTTGAGCAGTTTTCATGCATATGGTTAGAGGATAAGGAGTTGAAACCATGGCTAAGGGCCGTCTCTGGGAATAACTGAGGCGGACTGTTGTGTCAAAAGTTGATTAGCGTGGGCTCGTTTCACATTGGGTTAGTCACTCAATGAATTATCTTGTCCTTCTGAATTATGTTTCATTCATTTGGAGTAATCACAAACTAGGACTGTTTAGTTATCTTAGTGCTATCTTACAATCAGTATATATAGTAAAAGAAAGTTCAAGTGTCGCCAATGTATACGATTAAACTTGAAGTGGTGATGAGGGCTTAAAATGTTTGAAAACTTCTTAAGTATTGAATTTAGCTCCATAATTCCTGTATATTCCCTGACTTTTGACTACCATTGTATTTTTTCCTACTAAGTTAGTCAATGAGGTATATCAGTGGAAATAAGAGTGACTGGGACAAAGTTCCTAAGTGCTTTTATTACACCAACACAAAACCCAATATTAATGACCCTAAAATTGTGTAAACGTGTAAAAAAATTCATTCAATCATCCAGTAAAAAACTGATGCAATTCCCGTAAAGCTGTATCTTTATTTTTCAGTATACCTGCCATAGTTATTTTCATATTTGACACGGCTATATGTTCTATATGTGTTTGATGGGCGTTCTTATATTGCTTTATTGAAAATAGCTATCCTTCATCCCTCACACACGTTCACGTGTCTGTATGCATGTTGGTGTGTAGCCACATGTATGCAGATTGGGTTCTTGTACTCCTTTGATCCACATGAAGGGAATTATAGATGGCTGTTACGTAACTGTTCTCCTGCCCAAAGAGGAAAAAAGATTTACGTCTCAAACTTCAGTCTCAGTTTCTCTCTGTTTTCCTCACTGAAGCCCAGCAGGCGTGTGTGCGGTGCAGATCTCAATTTAGGTCATCTGAGCTATTGAATCCCTGCATGGAGAAAAGAAAGAGAAAGCAGGATGTGGAAAATCGGAACACCTCTTTTTTAGTGGCAACAGTCGTTTATACAAAATAATGAAACAGAATTTTAAAGCAACACATTTCACAAAAAAAGTGTTGTTAGTTTATTGCTTTGATATGAGTACACCTGTCCTTGTCATCTAGAAACCCATCTAGGATGGAATGAAAAATGAACTGCATTACCAACACAATCTACCGGCAAACACGTGTTTTACAATGTAACAAATTTGTATGAATACGTACATCTCATTCGTACATTTTAGCATGAGTGTCTAGTAATCGTATGTTTTCGTACAAATAAGCCACCCAATTTGGCATTACACAAAACACTTCTATATAGATTTAGGTGAATGGGAAATAACTTGTATACAAGCAGTGATGCAAGTATGACACTTGACAAGCTCAAGATTATTTTAAAGGGAAACTTCACCCAAAAATGAAAATTCTGTCATCATTTACTCACCTTAGGGTTGCTACAAATCTGTACAAATGTCTTTGTTCTGATGAACACAGAGAAAGATATTTAGAAGAATGTTCATAACCAGACAGATCTGGAACCCCATTGACTCCCAAAGTAGGCAAAATTATTTTATCATTTTTTTGTTCTGTCGAACACAAAAGATATTTTGATAGATATTTAGGACAGCAAACAGTTCTGGGGCATTTTCGGCTACCATTGTTTTTTTCCTACCATGGGAGTCAATGGGGTGCCAGATAATTTTTGGGTGAAGTATCCCTTTAAGTATATTGTTTGAGGCCGTGAACTCCCACTTATGATATTTGGCATCATTTAAATATTAAAAAGCAGAAAAAAAGAAATCTGAATTCACAAAAACATTAATAACACATGAAATCTAATGTATTTTGTCTTGTCATGTGTGACTCTGTGTAGATGTGCTGTGTAAAACTGAAGCTAATGTTAGTTTGTTTGTTTCAGTTCAAAGTGATTAACATGATTTATTGTGTTTATATTGTTTGTTTTTGTTTTTTTGTTTTCCTATAAGAAGGAAAATGATCAATGTTGATTACTTTTCAGTTTATGAATCTGTTCGCTGCATTCTGTTTTTCCAGCCATATATCAGATTGATTTCTCCTGTTGCTCCAACTGGAAGACTATTTGCAAAGAATATCTCAAAGTTGACACCTGCGTCTCAATTATGACTCTCTCAGTTATGAAAGAAAAACACCTGAGCAATAAAATATTCCTGTAAATTCATCGTTTGGATAGACGACACTTCATCTGTAGTGCACATCAAAGATTGATTGAAGGTGTTTTTGTGACTTGTGAGCTGTTTACCAATAGAAACATCTTGACCTCTAGATGGGGATGTTGACTTTTGGTGGGTGTTAAAACCTATTCAACACAGTGTGTGTAAAAGATGAAGAGAGATGTGCTAACCGGGTTCCAAGTCCATTCCTTTTATTGATTCAATGAGCATAAAATAAAAAAAAAATTCAAACAAATTATCCAAATAAAACTCCCAAAGCTATAGGCTCTGTAAAATTTCTGTGACAAGTTGAGTAAATACTAACAGGTTTGATTTGTTTTTAGTGTTGTCTTACAGTATAGTGTGTATATATTTGCTGTCTCTTTGCATGTATGTGTGTGTAAATTTTTAGGTGCGTGAGCAGGTGAGTTTGTGATGAATACAGGAGTGACGGCATGTTCTCCGGGGAACGGCCCAGCCAGAAGCCCCCCTGCCTGGATAACCTTTACAGCAGGTCTGCCTGTCAGCCTGGAGCTTTGACTCGTCTGAAGCCACGCTGCCCTTTTCACTCAGAGCGCCACCAAATGTGATGTGACATGGAAAGAATACAAAAAGAGGAGGTTGAGAAACTTTAAGGAATTAAGAATCCGGTGAAAGATTATGGATGCAGTGTAACAAATATTGCTGAAAAAATATATTTTGTTTTACAGCATGTTTGCATGTGCTAATCTTGCCACAACAATGCTACACTGAAAAAAATACATAAGGATATATAATAAATAGTTTTCCCCATTTTTCTTGTAAATATACTGTCTTTTTCTATAATTGTCCAGTTTTTGACCGTATTTCAAAAATATACAGTAAAAAAATCTGTAGAAAATTTTAAAACTAAAAAATATAAATTACTGACAAAAAAAAAAAAAAAAAAACATCTGTAAAAAACAAAAGGAAAATTCAGTTTTTTTGCATTTAACGTTGAAAATCTGTCAAAAAAATAATAACAGAAAAATTTGGTAAAATGATACAGTGTAGAAAAAATATTTTGATATTGCAAACCTGCAGAACACAAAATAAACTATTATTTAAAGGATGTTGCTGACCAATTATTTATTGTATGGACACAAAACCACTGGGACATTTATTAAAGTGAATTATTACAGGTTTGGTATGACACGAGGGAGAGTGAATGATGGAAGAAACATCTCAATATTTCAAACATAACTGAGAACTAAAACAATCTCCGTTGCATTTCTCGCAGTTGTGCAATGGAACTGCATACAACATAATTGTGCAACATCAATTCTTGATCTCTGTGTACGTTTCATACTTCTCTGTGTATTTTCTCTCCGCCACCCACACTTGATGTCTCTCCAAGCAGCGTCTCATTTCCTGTTGGCTGGATGGATGATTTACAGTATATGAACGCAGGCAGAGAAACAGATGGGGGGGAATAGGTCTGTATTTGAGTCTGTATCAACTCCTGTGTTTGACAAACCTACACTTTTCTAGATATATAATCCTTTTCGAATGAGTGTGCAACAAAATAACCTTTTTTAAGATTCTCCACCTGTAAGAAGTTCAGTCCAGTCAACACGATGAAATACTTTCAAGCATTTCTTAATGACGGTATTTCTATTCTCCTCAGTTTTCTGTTCTGCTTTTAATGTGTCGTACACATTAAACTCCCATGACCTTGATTAAATGAGTTTTCTCCGGATGTTGTTAGTGTCACATTGCAGGCCTTTCTGTGCCAAAAGCAAGCCACTGTTTATAGTGTCTTGATTTGAAGTTTGTCATATATTTCCCCCCCAAATCACCATGAGTTTTAAGATTCATGCAAGAATGTTTCAATAGGATGAACAGACATTCCATTTCTGACCTCCGACAAGCCTTTAAAAATGGAAAGATGCTGGAATCTTTTGTCTTTGGAATCTTTTGTGGATTTCCAGACAAATCAGCTCAGAAATGCATGAAGCACCAGACGTCATAAGGTCACTTGACCCCATCTGAAACAATGAACGAATGAAAGTCTACATTTACAGAAGACATTTCCTGTGACTTCATCCTGCTCGAGAACCGGATGTAGAATGTGTGACCTGATCATAAAATCCTAAAATGGTCACTTATGCGTCAGTGGCAAATAAAAGTGTGCGGTTTAGAAGGCCACATAGCACAGCAAAACACAAAATATCACAATTTGTCAACCAGGCCAACTTTTTGGTTCGTTCGGTTCCTAACATTCTTTAAAATATCTTCTCTTGTGTTCTGCAATTGAAAGAAAGTCAAACAGGTTTGAAATGAAAAGATGGTGAGTTAAATATTTGGGTGGATTATCACTTTAATAGCTTATTCATAAAGGCATTATTTACTTGTAAACAAATAAAGAATTCTTGAGAGAAAAAAAATCTGCTTGCAGAGGTGTCATCAATCTTTTACTTTTCTCCTCACGACAACCAGAGTCTAACCATTAGTTACTACAACATCCCAAAACAAATGTCTTCCGTCTTAATCTCTAGTATCACTGACCTTGAACCTATTTTCACTGACTTCACAGATGCAAACAAAACTATTAGAAATGGTGTAAGAGCTCTCAGGGCAGCCTTAAAGTGCTATTTTACTGAGGCAATGCATCCTGGGTAACTGGCAATGCTACGCTCAAGAGATGTTTACATTTGAGTGCCTAAAATAAAACCATACTGGCCTTGTGCACCGAGAGAGAGAGAACTGAACTATTTATTTATTTCTACCGATTTTGCATTAGTGCGCATAAGTGACGGTTCTGGTAGTCGTATATTAAAATCAATATTGCTCTGACCTAGAGGAACTTCATCCATTTAATAAGGTTCTTGTGTAGTCTTGTATTTGTTTTGAGGTCCCTGATTCATTTGGATTTATTTTTGCAGGAAAGGTCACCTATAATGATGGGTTATTATGCAGTAGGAGGTAAAGTTGATCATGAATCCCTTGTGTCTTTTTGGAATCTCTTTAAAGAAACAAATAGAAAAGAAAATGAATGTTGTCAGTCCATTCTTTATGTCCTCAACTTTCTATCGAGTGTCTGAGACTCCCCTGAGGCACCTGCTTTAATTGAAAGACGAAGGAAAACAACAACATTGAACTGCTCTTAGTCCCTATAAGGCTCAGTTTATTCAGTCACTTTTCAGAAGTTCACTTATTCAGAGCAACTGCTATAAAGCGTTTGAAATATTTTCTACCCTTCCTTTTCTCCATGCACAGGCCTGCTGAAATATATATATATTAAAATGAGTTATTAACCTTGAAGAATACCAACAATCCCCAAAAATGCTCTCGTTTCATAACCCATAAAATGACAGAACTGAAAATTATCGAAAATGTATATATTTACAAGTATATACTGTATAATACAAATACCTAAATACAGGTAAAGGACACTTGGACAGTGTATGGAAAAAGACTTAACTCAGTTGAAATGTTTTAGAATTCTACTGTTATTTTAAATGATTTTTCACATATAATGTAACAAACTGTAATTTTACAGAATTGTAGTGCTTTCACAAAAAAAATCTGTATTTTTAAAATATCATAAAAAATTACAGGATTTTTTTTTTTTACAGATGCCCCAGCTGACTGAAGGGATTTTTGTTTCCCAAGGTAACTGGCTTGGCAGAGCCGTTGGGGTTCTGGGTAGTTGTCATTTGACAATTTAAACATTGAAGAAGCATATAAATACTATCATATGACAACTTAGAAGCTTAGCTCCTAAAACCCCAAAATGTCATTTTGTCTATGAAGAACATACACTTTGAACCTGCTCTATAACTAATGGAAAGCATGTAGCTAATGATGCAATAATCTAATCATCATTTATATATCTTTATCCCATCACAAGTTTTTTAAATGAACCTTGTTGAAATGAAACGGGATTGATATAAAAAATACTAACAATCTTATGTTCTTAGAAATCTAGTTTTAAGGAAAGCCAGTGCACTATAAAATGTATAGGAGGCTATTTCTTTCTAAAGATGTCAATGCTGGAAAATACTTTTATGATTATTATAATATATAATATGTTTATGTTCTTGCATTGATTTGTCTGTTACTGTCCATGTGGCCAATGAAGGTTTTATTGTTTTCGCAAACTAGGGAACGAATTCATTACACAGTATTACAGCACAAAACCATAAATAACATTTTATTGTATCATATGGCTTCAGAAGACTTGCAATATAACACACAAGTTATTTCTTTATTGTGCAACATTCTCTGGAGGAAGCACTAATTTTCTCTAAGTGAAGATTTATGGATTTCTTTAACCTTGTTTGTATGAACCTCAAGTTCTCAGTCTGTTGCAGCCATTGTCTGGGTGGATTTCCATGAAAATGCTGCATACGCCATGTGGAAATTGTGTTCAGGACTAATTTCGTGGCCGTGTTAAGCGACACTTCGCCGATTTGCATAATTCTTTTAGCTAATCGGCTGCTAAATCAACGCAGACAGCGCATGCAAATAAAAGACATTATAAACGGGTGAAATATTTTATGTGAATTGCCCAATTTTTTTTGTTTTGGATTAGGCAACCTTCCTCAAGTAATTCGTGCACAATCATTTTCTTGGTTTTTTATTAAACTTAACATCTTTTCAAAAGTACACGCTGTAAAACCAGGGGAAGCTCTGTGTGAGTTTACATTAGAGATTTGGTACAGTAAAGGGATTTGTGTGTATGTTTGTGACAGTTTTCTGACATTCACTGTTAGTGTATTGTGTCCCGTTTAACCTTAGCTGCGAGCACAGCAGGGTCGAGTCAACTCGAACGTGCGCCTGCTCTTCAGCTAACTGTGAATAACTAGTCTATCTAATTCAGAGCAAAGGAAGTGGTTACAAATTACTCAAACTTCTCTTACAATAACAAGATAGTACCAAGAAATCTTTCAGGTGCCTTAGAGAAACATGTAAACGCCACAATGTATAAATATGGCAATCACACAAAGGGACACTCCACCCCAAAATATTGTCATGAATTACTCGCCCTAAAGTTGTATCAAATCTGTAGACAATTCTTTGTTCTGTTGAACACGAAGAAAGATATTTAGAAAAATGTTAGCATCAATGACTACCATAGTAGAACAAATATTTTATATATTTTCTTAGTTTTGTTGAAGACAAAATATGAAATGGTGAATTTAGGAAAGCAAACAGCTCTATGGCACCTTTGATCACCGTTTTTAGTTTTTCCTACTTTGGTAGTCAGTGATGTCCCAGAAACGTCAGTTGCTAACATTCTTTCTATTTGTACTTTATACAGGCTTTATAAAATACCCCCTTTGCAGGATTATAGATCATATAAAATAATCCCCAAATGGTGATATACTCTAAGGTACTTCAAAAGGTTCTGCCACAGAAGAACCTTTTTTGTCTCAATGGATCCATAAAGAACCTTTAACCTCCAAAGAACCTTTGTGTTTAACAATAAGTTCTTTGTGGCAAAAAAAGCTCTTCAGATGATAAAAAGGTAAGAAAGAGATGGTTCTTTACAGAACCTTTGACTACATGGGTGTTTGTGGAACCAAGACTGTTTCTTCTATGACACCGCTGTGAACAACCTTTCAAGAGTGTGTCAATCATTATTGATGAAAACAGACTGTGTTTACGTTTACTACTATACAGAGATGACATTGTGTTGAATGCATATAGAGTCAATTGTATTTTAGAAATGGGATTGTCACCTTTTGAGTTTTGTCATTTAGCCTAGGGTCATAAGTTAGTTTTATATTTTGAAGGTAAAATCCTTATATTGGAAGTAAAAACACTGTAAAGACCCAACATATGAGCGGTTAATGTTTGGTATCGGATGCTTGTCATTTTCTTAGCGTTAAGGAAAGTCAGCATCTGTATTTATTTTCAAGGCTCGACATCAGTTCCACAGGCTCTGTGTGTGTGTGTGTGTGTGTGTGTTTCTGTGTGTGTGTGTTTAGGTGGATCAGTTGCAGGACTACAAATGTTTCTCCTTTGAAACGGCGGAGACCCGGCGGACTGCACACCCTACCTCACACACCGCTTCCCTCAGGACCCTCCTGACAGATTTACAACTCTGAGGTCAAAGTTTTCCGACAGCAGCAAATAAATCTTAATGCAGGCACACAGACACTCACAGCATGTTCTCTGTCTCGCAGAAAGACCCATTTTCACAGCATACACCTTCCCCCGTGGGTTTCCACATCTTGTGCATCCCATGAGGACAGGATGTAGAATGGCGTGCTGCTTCTGAGCTCAGGACCAAGAATGGCAGACATTGTTAATCATACATCAAAACTAGAGTTTTGTGTTGTTGAATCGTTTCATCTCTCTGTCTTTATCAGATTTGTGTTTTTTTACAGCACAATGTTTTATTGATTCATTCATTCTTGCCCTGCAGCTCTTCTTCCCTTCACACTACATCATTGTCCACTATTGCAGTATCTATGTCCACCATACCTGACTCATCCTGGAAGAGATCGGCGGTCCAACTCAGCCTGAGGCCCGAGACGGCCTTTCTCTTCTAGCATATGACTCTCTGATCCTCACTCTTTACCCCATACACGACAGCACACACACCATTCGCCAAACCAGAGGAGTGTCACATGAAAATGGAAAATTGGTCAACATTTTTTCACCATCAAGCTTTCACAAAAGGAGATGTGTTTGAAGGATGTTCATACTGTTCTTCACCATATAAACAGAAGTTGGTAAAAAGTGGGCCGAGAAACACAAAGGTGTGAAAAGAAGAGCATAAAAAACAAGAAACTGCCTACTTGAAGCTTATTTTTGTACACAACATATGATGGAAATTCATTTTCACTGGTATTTTCTTGGTGACATGAAGTGACAGTTTTGCTCTATTAAGTTGATGGAATATAATTGATTAATTTAAGTATTGCAGACTATTCTGGCTATATGTATTTTTATTTGCCCAAAACTCACTTATTATTGCACTTAAAATCTTCTTTGCTCTGCAATTTATCAAATCAGTACCACACAAATACTACTTATAAACTTAAACAACAATTTTTTCCCATATAGTCATTTTGATAGGTTGTTGAAAAAAGCATCTTAGCTTTGGTAATGTGCAATGTGTAACACGTACACAGAACCCAACGCAGCCGAAGAGAGAAGAGAATTGATTGTGTGTCTGTTTCTATCAGACAGCTCTCGTCTCTAGTGCAAGTCTCATTTAACAAGAGAAATGTGAATGCCCTATTTTTACCCCCTCAGTATATATGCTAGTCAGGTAGATTAACAAGAGAAATACTCCTGGGGGGTTCGGTCGGTCAGGTACTCTTGTCTGTTTAGTTTTTCCTCTGGTGTTTTTTATCCGCTTCAAATGTCTTTCAGCCTGACAGCTTCTACATTTGACAAGAGCCAGACTGCACAAAACCTTTTCAGAAGAGAGAGAGCGAGAGATTGTGAGCTAACGGGAGCTGTTGATAGAGGGGACGGGGTGGCGATCAGTTAGATAAAAGAGAAACAGGGGGCCGTGTTGGGGCGGGTGGCTCAGTGTCTTCTCCTCTGCAATGACACGCTCTGCTATGAGTGGGATGTTAAACTTTAAAATGCCTCCCGCTGCGATGATGTAACACAGCCTGTGTGAAAGTGGGACACAGTTGTCTGTAGTCATGAAACACAATGAAATGAGACACAACCTGATCTGTACACAAACTCATTAGTATAGATTCATGCTGTCAGACGACTTGCTTAATATTCATCGCACAAGTCCACTGTCGTGTATATTTCTCTTCAAGGACTACCAACTAATACTTTTTTTTTTAAGTAACATCCACACATGAATGTCAAAAAGAGCTGTTGTGAATTTATTCTAGGGTACGCTGTATTGTAATGGCTAGCAAAAGCCAACAGGCATAAATGAGGAAACAGTCCCAGAGCTTTCGCCAAAGCCACGCCTCCAAAACATATGAACCATCACAGTCAGAGCAGAGACACAAGAGATGCTTTCAAATGACCTCATGTCTCATTCAACGCTGGGTCAACATTACAGTACAACATGCTGCGAGCAGCAATTACAGAGTAAACCCCAACAGTGGCCCAAAGGGGAATATTTTGGACATGTCAGATGACCAGACTTTGAAAACCTAGGGAAAAGTACCTAGAACAAACCAAAAGTGCTTATAACTTTTGACCACCAAATCGTCATGAGGAAGACAAGATGTGTCAGTGATGATATATACCAAGTTTCGTGTCAACACACAATAGTGTTGCGAGCCACATGACCCTTTGCCGTGCTTGCCTTAGAATTAGTTGACGCTGTATACAAGAACCATTTGATCAATCAAAAATCTTTTGACAACTTTTTGTACAGTACTGTCTCCAGGTGCCACATACCAAATATCAAATCTGATCAATTTTGTAGGAGGAGTTCGAAAAAGTACATAATTCAATATGTAGGACAGGAAGTATATATGACAAGTTGGATATCAAAGTGCTTGGCTCGAGCCAAAAAATATACTAATGTAATTTTATGATGATTTTTTTTATATAAACATTTCAATAAATGTCATTATATCTCTTGACCACTAGTGTTGATGGCCTACAACTTTATAGGTCCTCTCAAAACTTGACCTTCATGAACCATAACAAGTTTAGTCAAAATTCGCTTTTGGGTATTGATCAACTCGGCATGACTCAAGGAACCAAACGAGACCAATGGCATGGTTTAGGACCAAAGATTTTCAAAGCTATCAATGAAAATTAAAAAAAATTACATTGTGACCACTATGTGGCACTGTGCTTAAACTGTGCATGTTATGACTGTGATGGCGCATAACAAGTTTCGCGTCAATACATGAAAGTTTGTAGAAGATACAGCATCCAATTTATTTCGCCATGATCGCTGTCAAATGCGTTGATGCGCTATACGAGAACCAATTGGCCAATCGAAAGTCTTTTAATAACTTTTTGTCAACAAACGAAGGAGTTAAAAAAGTATTTTTTCCCCAAAATTCTAAATGGCAGAGAAATGTTTGACGCAAAATGTTGTCAGAGGGTATTTTTTCAATGTTCCAAAAATACATAAAAATTACGTAAAATAAAATCGTAAAATAGGGAAGTTGGAAAGCAACAATAGCCAATCAAAACTCTCAGCAATAGCATGCTCAGTTTGTAAAAACAGATTGAAGTGTACCATGATTTTCAATATCTAGGCAGCATCAGACAAGTCATCAATACTGTGGCCAGCGGTCACTTTAAAAAACGTATATTTAACTGGATGAATGAAATCAGCTCGCTTCTCAATGCAGCACAGACAGATCCAACACAAAAATATCCTATCATGCCTCTGTTCCATCTATGAGGATTAAGAGAGATGAACTCATCAACAGTCGTGTTCATCTCTTCTGCTGTCCTACAATCATCTCATTTCATCTTCTTCATCCCTCTGTCCTCACTTGATTCCAGTTAGACAGGTCAGGCCATGTCAACTCTGATCTGCGTCCCTGAACATCAATCCCAGCATGCCTCATTTGCTCCGGGGACCTCAGGAAGGGCCGGGACAGATCCCATCATACTGATGTCAGGACGATATGACCATTATCAGTTGAGGTCATCTGTAAATATTGACGTATTTGAGAAATGAAGGCATGTGTCAGATGACATTGTTTGGATGTCTTTAGCTGAACCAGATGAAGACAATTAAGGTAATAAATGACTTTTAAAAGAAAAAATATGTGGATTGAATTATTAAATGCACATTTTGAATGAGTCTACATGAACAGGGATTACAGTATACAGTCTATATCTTTTGTAATTTTTGGTAAGGCCATATTTTTGGCTACAAAGGAAACAGACATGAATTCATTTGGCATGCTCTGTGCCGTCTGGTGGCCTCCTGAGCTCTTGAAATGTGACTTTATAGAGGGATTATCTCTTCAGGCAAACGAACACTGCCCGCTATTGCAGTGCCAGCTCATGTACGCAGCACCCGTCCCATGTCTCAATCTCACCCTCAGCCGTACTCGTCGAGGTGCCAACCTACTTCTTCCTCCTGTTTCCGGCTGTCTCGGATCTATGCCAACGTCCATGCCAGGCCATGTGCCTGCCGGGTTGTAGTGCCAGGGTCATACCTGAGTTTATTTTAATCCAGACAGTGTGCGCGCTTGTCACCTCTACTAGAACGTGATCTGTGATATCATGTATGAAGGGCATTCAGATCATCACTAAACCTGTCAGGAACATGTCCATGTCATATTTCAGGGGCATTCAGTCTTGAAAGGTTGCTGTCCTGCGTAGATTTCAACAAATAAATGAATACATTATTAAACCACACCTGCATGTCAAGCTCTGTGCAAAACAAATATAGACCACTATGATAAACATCATACAGGTTTAGTTGTAACCCAACATGCAAATGGAACATAAAGTAATATAACATGCACTGAAAAAATTATTATGTGCCATGGTAGATTTTATGAGAAGAAATGATTAAAATATACCTCATAATTTTTTTTTCCTGCTTTTAACAAAACATTTTTAATAATATAGGAATCTTGGGAATAAAATCTATAAAAAAATTGTTGAAATTTTAATTATTTTGTTTGAGTAATTTTAATTGAATTGAATTATTAAGTAAATCCAACTCAATTAATATGTTAAACCTATTTAAATTGGTCTAATTAAGTTTACTTATTTATTTTATGTTGAGACTACATGAATATTTTGTTGTAGATATAACTACCTTGGCAGTTGATCTGTAGTTCCCAGCATGCGTTGTATCTGACTGCATTAGGAGATTATGTCTCAGAAAAAAGAAAGTCTTGTTTGTGTTTTTCGTTGATTTATCGTTGAGATTTAGGAGAGTATTGGTATTAATATGCAAGTTATGTTTTTTTAAGTGGTTAAGAAGAGGGGTGCTTGTGCATAGGCTGAGGGAAGCACCATATAAGTCATGAAGTGTGTAATTTCACGTATTGTGCAATAACTTGCCAGTACAGAAACCACCAGTCTCTGCTTACTTGACCATCTATGTTGTAATAAAAAGTCCCATGAAGTTTGAGTTAGATACATGTTTTTTTTCATCTTAATTTTTTTCACCTTAAGTAACAGTTACTAGATATTTTAACAAAAGACAATGTATTTAATAAGTAGAATTGACTTTTTTTCTGGTTAGTAAGTTGTACTTGAATTACTGTATAGCAGCACATTTTACCTAAATGATTTTATTAAGAAAATTCTAAAGTAATTTTTTTGAGTGTGCATGCTTATTGCCTATATACAGCAACGCCACAACTTACTGAATGTCGACAGGTGGCTGTGATCTTGCGACAAAATTTAAAATACCTTGAAAAGCTCTTTGCCTTTCTGTAAATGCAAGGTGTGGCAAATCCACTCCGGAAACACAGATATGAAAGTATAACCCTTGATTCAAAACACCAAACCACAAAGGCGTACGACGCTGCTGTTTTTCTTACACCATCACGACAAACATGAAAGTTCAGCACTTGTCAAAGCTTGGCATGCTTACTTTATCTGTCATATCATCCGCTCTCTCAAGTGCCAAACCACCAGACAAGGTCATTGTGTTTTAAAAGAACAGAGTTTCACTGTTTATGTGTGGTGAGTAACATCACTAAAAGCATTCTTGCCCGGCATTGAGTATCATACAGTAGCTGCTGTTCGTTGAAGCAAACAACTCAAAACCATTTTACTTTTATATATAAGAGCTACAAAAAGCTTAGTGGACCACTGAGCAATGTCATAAAAGGACTGAATTGTACAGAAGAAAAGTTTTGTTTTGTCGCATTTGTGATTTGACGATTTACTGACGCCACATGAAGAAAGAAAATCACTGCAAGAATTCAGAAACACTCCGTTTTGAGAGACTATATTGGATTTGTTCCACCACTTGCTGTGAGTTTCATCAGACAGGGAGTAAGCTGCTGTCACGAGTGGATTGAGTCGGGATTTTTGGGGTGTGCAGGCTGTTCTGGAATGTTAACGCCTAATTTGACATGCAGGTCAGCACCTACTGCGCTCATCAACCTCGATTTGCTTGATCTTTTGACTGAGGTTTAAAATCTGCCCTGCATTCTGAATTGGTTGATCAAAAAAAGATATCTGAGGCATCTCAAGAGATTCGCTGGTTAACTTTGATGAATGGTTTTGATTCTGACAGGACGATAAACAGTGAAAGTACAGTAAAACAAGATATTGCACCTCTCATGCAGACTCATGTACCTGCCATGCCATTGGAATAGTTCACCCAAAAATGAAAAATCTCTCATGAAATGAAATAAATTCTTTTTGAAAATGATCATAACTTTAAAATTTCTATTTCAAATTGTATTTGAATTACACCAAATTCTATCATCATGACATTGAACCCAGTCTCATGAAATTGTCACCAAATGTAAATCTATTAGTTTGTGTTCATCACTGCGAATTGCCTTTTTCTTCCTCTTTGATCAATACAAATGAATAGATTACGGTTCGTGACAATTTCAGGAATTCCTGTGAGACTGTGTTGCAATATTTGAATGTAAAAAATAGCACATTGCTGTGTGCATAAATCATAATTGTTATCAAATTTGTTTATATCATCCCATATAGAATGTAATCCTTAAATTACAATATAGAACTATTGATTGGTTACAAAAATATAAAACAACTATTTTTGTTTTTAATATATTTATATTTTAATATAGAACATAAGTTAGAAACTGTAGAAAGACCGACTTGGTTGTCATGTCATGTCATCTAATGTCAAAACACAATGTAAACGGGTGCCAGTGCTGCTTTTGTTTTTTAAATGGTTAAAGGGCTTTAGAGCTACTTTGCAGTGTGCAGTTTCTCTAGACCACTAGTGGCTCCAAACAGAATAGCATGAGTCTTAAACCTTTATTCATTATTTACAAAAATCCTCTTCTTCAGGGAACATGAATGGGATTTTTACTTCAGGAACCAATCTTTTACACTCCGCTGCTCTGCCTCGCCCCTTTCTCGTATTCCTCTCTTTTTACAGACGGCCATTTCCTCTAAATTAGTGCCCAGGGTTTTAATTGCAGTTTATGTAGCTCATTTATCCATGTACAAAGGCAGGGTATGTGCGTGTTTGTGTGTTTGGCTGTGGGCCCAGGCTTCATGTGGCTGATTTTTTTCTTCCATGTTTGTTCGCCAGTCCAAATTATTTCCCACCATATACTGTAAGTTATTCTGCCTGTGTTTTTATAGTGAATTAGTACTTTAAACCACAAAACAAGACTGTGAAACTATGCCTCCAACATGACTGCAGAGTCAAACCGTTACCAAGCAAAATGTATCTGAATCTTTGTTGTAAATAAACTTGTCTTAAAGGTAAAAAAGTAGCTTTAAATGTTTAATGGTTATGTAAGTCTAGTAAGTGGTTGCTACACTGGTGTAATGGTACAGAGATGATATAAGATGGTTTGTCGTGGAACGATTCCTACAATTCATTCAATAGCCTAGTATTTAAAGTATAAAAAGTACTCCAATCTATTGTAAATAATATTATGCTGTTACCAAAATCTCAACAATCTCAATTGTTACTGATGTACCATGTATAAAAAACTACAGATTTATACCATGGCTGTATTTTGCTAGTAATAAGTTCTCTCTTCATGTGCCACCCAATCCCCCCACAGTGTTTGCCCCTCCCTGATGCACTCATCTCTCTGTCATCCTGCCCTCCTGGAGGCCTCTGGGGCCCTGGAGGTTAATTAATAGTTAATTAGATTTGTTGAGATTGATTAGTGATTTCGTCTTGCCGCTGTTGCTGCAGCTCAGTGCCCCCTGCAGAGACATCATTAATGTGTCTTAACTCTCCCGCATGTCTGATGATACGGCGGTGCTCCGAAGAACAAAATAACCCAGAGGGAGGGAGACATACCCTGTGTCCCAAATGACATACGATGCACTGTGCACTACGCACTCAACCACGTGGACTATTTTATGAATTTTTGAAGGGAAGTATCGTCCCAAATAGAATACAGAACGGTTTAATACTTGGTGGAGGTAGACATGCGCAAAATGACGTCAATCTCACGAATAAAAATCTACTTGCACATTGTACATTTTATGTAGTTTTCATATGTTTTGCTCATTATCAGATTGAAGCGTTATCGCTGTGCAGGAGAGTTTTGCTAGAGTTTTTTCGGTTGAAAAAGTGCTTCATCTGGGCAATCGGGGCCTAATGGTAAGAGAGTCGGACTCGTGTCTAGAAGGTTGGCGGTTTGAACCTCAGGGCCGGCGGGTAATGATTGAGGTGCCCTTGAGCAAGGCTCCTTACCCCCTACTTGCTCCCCCATGCGCTGCAGAGATAGCTGCCCACTGCTCTGGATGTACGTGTGTTCACCACTTGCTGTGCGTGTGTTCACTACTTACTGGATGGGTTAAAAGCAGAGGTCACATTTCGGGTATGGGTCACCATACCTGACAAATAGGTCACTTCACTTTCACTACTTAAAGTGCACTTCTTATAAATGGTTTTGAATAGTGAACAAGTGCGCGACTTGGGACGCACCTGTCAAGACACGTTTGAGACTGATGAAGGGTAAAAGCTAGCAAGTGAGCCACCTACCTAGCATTTTTCTGCATCATAGGCGGATTTTTGATGATGTCTATTGTAAACCTTTAATCTAAGACAGATCTCATGGATGAGTTTTGGGACAATCCCGAAATGCCAACATTAAAATCGAGTCTCTCAGATCTTTTGAACTTTTTGGTGATGGTGGACTCTAGACTTATGCTCTGGTCCCACATTCGATATTTTTACGCATATGAGATAATTCTGAATTGTTTTCAGCGACCTTCATCTTGGATTCTCAGAAAAAGGTCACGGCAAGAAGTATTGATCCTCTACTGGATGCGTCATGGCATGATACGAATTTGCAGGTCAGAGATGACCAAACTTAAACATTGGAATGAAGTGAAATTGGTTTCCGGGTTGCCAAATTCACATGTATATCAATGGGGAAAAAATATCAGATTTTCACCACCAGTTTCCAAACTGTACTGTAAAATCACCGTTTTTCCACAAATATCACATTTCTTTCAAGAATTTCCAAATCGGTTATATACGGTGTTCCAGTTCCATATGTTTATGCAGTAAACAGGAGGGTACCTATTCAAAAGCAGGTTATTACATAGTTTGTGTAATAGTAATGTGCTCATGAGGGGGTCTTCACACTTTGGCGAAAGGACAGTTTCAATGTCAACACGAGGGCCATCTAATCGTTTCCCCGCTGTCTCGGAATGCTTTCACGGCACCTCATATTGGCGATATCGCAGGTTTTGATCAAACCATTCACAGTTTCACAGTACATGAGATGTCGCACATAGAGCTGTCGCACATTTAGAAATGTGATGGGACCACAGGGCTTCCTTTATCTTCACAGCTCGCGCCTACATCTACTCCCGGCACTTTTCGAAACATATTAAAGTGCTCATTATGTCCAAATGATGTATGTGCATCGCAAACAGTTGCTTTGCTTTGATGGACTGTGTGTTAAACTCATAATCATTAACATTAGTGCAGAGATACTTTAGTGCAATACAAATTCAAAAGATGAACACACACATTCCTCACTAGTGTTGCATGATTTAACTCATATATATCTCAATATTGTTTAACCTGTTGCTGAAATATTAATCATAAATCATAGTGTTATTTAAATTGTTTCAGCCCTAAACCAATTAGTACAGACTAATACAAAAGGACTGAATCTTTAGCAGTGGAAAGAGGGGGCACGTGTTTGTTTCTATTGGCCGAACGCCCCGTTGCGTTTGTCCACACTCACTATTGTGCTGTTTTCCGTCTGCAGTTTCTTCAGCTTGTGAATAGACGGCATCTCTCCCAGCAAGAGGGTCTGTTTCACCCCACTACTGACTGAATTACAGGACCACCAGCTGTTCAACTCTGCTCATAAAGCACTGCACTTCTTTATGGGCTGGCAGAGGGTGCTGGGATGGATCTCTGGAAGTGTGTGTGTGTTGTTTAGAGAGAGAGAAAGAGAGAGAAAGAGAGAGTTCTAATCTTTCTTGGCATTCGCTGACTTGTTACACCCATCAAATCCGACCGTCCACACACTAAAACACTCTCACATCATCATCATTTCCCAGGCAGCATATCTATGAGGGAATGTTTGAATCGCCGGATAGTGTCCTGAATAATGACCATCATAAGTGAGGTTTCTCATTGTAGGGAGTGTATTTGTTCAGTCCGGAGGATAGTTCATACGGCCACAGACGAAAAATCGTCACACATCCCTTCACAAGGAAATTTAAGGCACACTTTCTTGGAAACACTTTAGCATGGTCAAAGTCATCACCTGAATGTTTGCATTCTACAAGATTTCCAGAAGACATGCGTGTCGCATTCTTTAACGGTTTGCCTGGAAATAACACAAAGCCGCTTGCTTGAAGTAGTAGAATGTTGTGTTTACGTCGGTTGCAATAGGAATTCATCACTATCGACCAAACGCTAAATTCCTAAAGCATGTGATATTAATAAACTATTAAACACTGTAACTTTCGACATGTACACCATTCTTTTACTGTGGTGACAATTCCATGCCTCTAAACATGACGCGGCACAAAACGAAGCATGATTGGTTGATTTACCTGCTTGTCTGATTTAAGCCAACATTCCCAGACCTTCAGTATATAAAGGTCTGGCTTCGTGAGACTAGCTAAATGCTAGTTAAATTAGTCTGTAATGCTTCATCAATATGTAAGAAGCTCCGCCCCAAAGGTTTATATTATGTCATACGTGTATATTATGTCATAATCAAAAATATGCACAACAATGTTGTCTGTGCTTGATGATGCTGAACAGGAATTCATTTAGTCAAGTTAAATGAATTTCTAAACATAGTTTAGTGTGTAGGACATTGTGAATAAGAAAATAATCTACATTAACAAATTTTCTGGATTTGGTGAAAGAAATGATTGTGTCTCACAATAAAAGCCATCAATTTACTGGCTGGCACGATTGCTAGTGTGTTGGACTACTGTTTCACAGCGCACTGAGCCAAGACGAGAGAGAGAGAGAGAGAGAGAGTGAAGGCAGGGGATGGGGTCACTCGAGTTTGTTGCTTGCGAGATTCATTCGATCCGCCCCAAGCCTGTGACGCCATACAGTCACCTTCCTCAACCTCTCCGGCTCTTTCCCTCTCTTTCTCTGTGCTCAACCCTTTTATCTCATGACTAAACATCATTAGAAACCCTCCGCTCTCATCTGACCCAATTCTTTGGAGCGCACCTCCAAAAGAAAAAAAACTTTTATGTTTTCTTTCCAGGAAAGAGTAAAGGCCTGTTGCTGTGCTGACTGAAAAGAAAACACTGTATAGAAAACAGGATGAAGACGTGAATGATTATTTTCCATGAAAGCATCTGAAAACTGACTGTATTTATGAGTATAAATTCAAGCTCGTAGTTATTGAATTGAATCAATGTTCGATTTACATTTTGTAACAAAACATGTGTTGGACTAGGGAAATCCCTCTCTGGTGGTACTGTGCTGAGTTTTAATATCCTGTGGGGTGTGGCCAATTCAATTCAAATTTCAACCTATGAACAGATAGGCAGCCAATTCTTAATTCCGAATTTTGCTCAATGCTTCTGGTTTCCCTTAAGATTGGAGAATATTGCAAAGGAAAATCCAGAAGGAGGAAGCGGGTAATTACCCGCTACTCTTATTTTACAAATCCCTTCCTCCAACATGTAATTTTCTGATAAGAACACGTTCTCACAACCTTGACATTATTAAAGAAAATGAAAACTCAGGTTGAGTCTGTAATAATGGGATTAATTTTAAGGTTTTACAGCAAAGCTCACTGCTAACAAGAAATTCTATTTATGAGGTCGAGATACAGTATGCTCAATAGCTATGCACCAAAACCTTGTGTGATGTCAAAGCTGTTGCAAAATTATACAGTCATAAAGGAGACTATATTAGTGGATTTCTATAGCAACACTGTATGTTGTCTTTTGCTGATGAGACAATGGCAGAATGCTTTGCCACAATCTAATTGAAATATTCTGAGTATCAATGAGAATATTTTGTCTTTCTCTTTAAATTATTTTCGATGTATTAAGAATTAGTCTTATATGTAAAGTATATCACATATTACTGTAGATTCGTGAGACAAATGGATTTTGGGTTGTATTGGCCCTCAGCCTCTGAAATCGATCTCAACTATATCAGTCCCTGTATCTGTATCTTTATTTTAAAGCTTTCTGTGGATTATGTTTTTTCTCAAATTTAGATCAATTTTTAAAATGTATTTTCTTTGGTGTAAACAAGCCTTAAGAATTTGACTTAGAGTTTAGCTGCACAACAGCAGACCGCTTGGTTTGGAACAGAGTCAATGTGCTTTAATTCAATTCAGACACACTTACTACACAAAATATATAAATATTTTGAACTCAAGATTAAATACAATTTTCTTTTAACATCAGACTCTCGGTTTTGTGAGCAAGATAATGTCTAGATGTCTAATCTAAAAGATAATGGCAGTAACTCTTTAAATTCTTGTTTTGCAAATAGGCTACTTGTTTCACAAAGGAGCGTTAAGCCTAGAACTTGAGTTTTTCATGACTGGGGAAGTGACGGATAAACTATTAAGGTGGCACAGCAGTGACAGAAAGGATATGGAGGCTCTGAGGCTTTGCACAAGAGATCAACTACACGACAAAACACTTTGACTAAACATTTCACACACACCAACCATCACCGGGACAACATGCATGTCAAGAGCAATGGAACTAATTTCAACATGTGTTTTTTAAGCAGTTATTTTTGCACTTTAGAAAACTTATTTGTTGTTAATTGTTTAACCTGGTTGCCTTAAATTTTGAGTTAATTCAACTTAAAAATATTGAGTTGACTAATATTTTTAAATGGAACTAACTCAAAGTTAGGCAATCAGGTTATTTTCTAAAATATCCTTGATGCAGCTTCTTGTGCAACATTCTACATCTTATTTTTTATTTGTATTCATAAAATTCAATATTAATTCTCTTCCATGTAAAATCCGAGGTAGGTTGGCTAAAGTTTAGCTATTTGACAAACTATGATTTTAAAGTAGCTTCCCCAACCTCAGTTAGCAAACAGATGCTTTCCATGAACACAACATCTGTATTTCCCTTCAAAAAACAATACACCTGTTGCTAGTTAAAGCACATTCATGTTTTCAGCCCACACAGACACTGAGGAATATATTCATTGGAGCTGAGATGAATACACTTCTATTGGTAACTATGAAATGAGGAATAACTGATCAGGCCTCGACAATAAGGGTGACCCAAGGTCAGTAGCTATGTAATCGATTTGGAAGTATGTTTGTGTCTTTCAAGTTTTAGGCGATATCATGAAGTCTGCTTAAAAGAACAGTTCTGCCATGCAACTCTAGATGGCGCAGTCTTAAAGTCTAAATCTATCCGACATAATAACTACTACACGTTGAAGAGATTGGTTCCCTCTGTATCAGCAGCCAATGAGTTTGCTGCTCTACGTTTAAATCTCAGCTAGTGATTGTTGCAGCATTTGCAGCGCTTTTCAGAACCCCCCTCCTTCCCCAGCTCCACATCTATAGATCTGCTACAAGGACCACGTAAGCTGTGGTTTATTCATATGTGCAGCATTCCTTATATGCACATGGCAGCATGTTGTTGATATATTGGCAGTAGCAAGTCTCCTTACTTGCTCCGCCGCATCAGCAGCGTAGCAGATCTATTCCGAAAAGACCACATACATTACATGTCATGCACACTACCATGCTAATCACTCCCAAAAGTTGTCACGGCGAAACAAAATATGTCTTTTTCTTAAAAAGTCCTCGAACGCTTTCTCTCTCCCTCACAAATTGTCTAACAATTACTGAAACCTTGTAACTTGTTGTAGAACTTCTTGTGTTAGTGCCAGCTTATGATCAATAAATTGCTTTATTGTTTTCTTTACTCTTGCTTTGGATAAAAGCATCTGCTTAATATCTCAAGTTAATGTAACATTTCTATATTATAAAACATAAACGGTGTTATTTTACAGTAGATCTCCATAGATGACTAATTAATAGCACATGGTAATGTAGCTGGATAATGAAAAAAAAAACATTGAAAAAGGACAAGCATGTCACGTAGAAAGGGATTGTGGGTAAGCCAGTTGCAGAGCATCAGCGCCTGGAGATGTAGAGTAGTTCTTTAATGCCTTCATTTGCTCAGTAGCACGAACGCGCCAAAGGCATCTGTCAAGAGCTGAATGAAACAAGCAGGCCACTGGTATCAACAGTTTACATTTACAATTTTTCTAAAGCGATGGATTCAAGGCATTCATATTTGTGTGTGCTTTCTTGAGACTGAACCTATCCTCTTAGCCTTGCTGATGCCATGCTTTCGAACATGTAACTAAAATAATGCTTTAAGGAGAGATGAAATTGTTAATGTACAAAATTTATTTAGCATAGCAAGTCCAAAGTGACTTACAAATGAAAACATATCTGTAGCAACTTTTTGCAACAGCCAACAAAGAATATAGTAGGCTGCAAAATGCTAAGCTAAAAGTAGCAAGACTGATACTCAATTTTGAGCGGTAGTAAAACAAAAAATCAAGTTTTTGGATGGAGCTCATTCCACCAAAGAGGAGCATAAAGAGTAAATTTGAGCTTTTGGAAAGTGATTTCATGCCTTGTTTTGTAGGAACAACCAGGCGTCGCTTGTTCACTGACCGTAGATGTCAGTAGGGAACGTACACTTGTGTTTTGAGGAAGGAGGGTGCAGTTCCAGTGACCGTCCCAAAGGCCAGTGTCAAACCTTTGGATCCGATGCGGGCAGCCAGTGGAGTGAGACCGCGAGGGTGTGGGCTCTCTTTGGTTGATTGAAAACCAGGTGTGCCCTTGCATTCTGGGTCACCTGCAGAGGTTGCGACAAATCTTTCTGTGTGGTTCTTTGGGAAGGGAAAGGGTTAAAACTGTCTAACGTTCACATCTGGGAGCCATTTAAAACATTCCACGAGGCTTACCACATGTTTTCAGATGGTCGGGATCCCGCGAAAGACTCGCCTGTCACAGGGTTGATGGGAAGGAGGTAAAGAAAAACGAAGACTGAAAGCGGATAATGGTTCTCGGCAGCGCAGGTGGGTGGAGGGAGATATGGGAGACTGATATGGAAATAGGTGGTGTGTGTGACTCTATGTTTATGGTATGTTATCTCAAACTTATATTAAAGCCTGTCTGTGTTTTCCTATAGTTTGATTCATAAGAGTCTAGTTGAGCTCTGTAGCCTCCTCCAGGCTCTGATAAAGATCTCGGCTGTACGTTCAGCCCCTAAATTGAACACAACACGGGGTGGAGCACAACATGGGCCTGCTTCACAGCCTTTGTCCTATATACAGCTCTCTAGAAAGATTTGTCATGTGCACATTTTTATTTTAAGGTCTCATAGACGGTGGCTTCAGAACTAGTCAGTGTGAGTGGACATGCAGGTGTGACGAGGCTGATGATCAAATAAATGTGATAAACTTTTATAATGTCATCCTCACATTTACTCCTAGATTCGACTACATTGTTCTAGTAATTCGAATTTGAGAGTTTGAGGCTCATTTGTAAGTATAATTAGTTTGCAATGATGGCATATTTAAGAACTGTGCGATGAAGAAAACATTGTTGCTCAACAAAATAAGGGAAAAATTACATCTGGATTACTTATTTAATAATAGAACCCACTAACACAGTAAAAACTACTTTCTGGAGATGCCCGCTGTAAATGACGCCTCTGGCAGAAACGTCCTACATACAACAACACTCTCTTCATTGTATTTTCTAGCTGTGGTTGCATTAGATTACACTGGAACTTTGTGCCATGTTCCTAACCGCAGAAATCATCACCGCGGGCTAACTGCTAATGTCATTAGCCTGTACAGCCTCTCTAGATAAACAAGTGGGTTAGCGACAGGCAGTGCGGCACAAACTTGTCAGCCGGATGTTTCAATAAATAAGGTGTTCTTGAGAAGACTTAGTAAGACAAACAATGATTTGGGATTTTATTCGATGAACAACAGAGATGTGGTATTTTTAGGCACTTTGGCGCTTCAATGGTTGCTGTATACACCGTGCTTTTTCCCTCGACTGAAAGCCCATGCATTTTTTCAATAGACTTGGTGATTCCGAAAACACCGAAAAAAAAAAATCTGTGATTAACAAATTTTCAAGATGTTTATCAAAATTATCTTTACAGATAATGTAAGCTATTTTCGAAACTTAAATACAATCTGCAAATGTAAAAAGCTAAGAATATGCTATAAACAGACTACACTAAAGGTAGTATGATATCAATGTCACCCCCACTAATCCTCCGACAACTTTCCCTGGTGAATGATTACTCCTCGAATGAACAACCGCATAGCCTGTTAACTGTCAACCGTTCCGTATACGGGACACCTATGTTTGCGTCAATATTGTTCATGTAATTTCTAATCAAATCATGACAAATTATATTTATCATTAGAAAGGTCTAAGACTCTAGAATACAGATTTATTTGGTGTCATTTTTATAATTCAAGTAGGGAGAGTTATTGATTCTTTTTTATAAAGAGTGTGCGTTTTCATGTGTAGGCTCAAAAAGGGCTCCGATTAAATTAATATCTCAAAACAAGGATGCTGCAAGTCATTTTGACGGCTCAGTTTAATTTAACGCAAAAATGAAATACAAATATGTCCTTTAATATCATATATGACATTATATTTACAGATTAACCCGTTTCTGGCATTTGAACCCAAATGTTCGGTTTGTCTTACTTCAAAACCGAAAGTAAGCGGGTTTTTCTCCCAGAAGATCTGCAGTCGTTAAAAAAACAGAGAAAATAATTCAAATCAATATTTTATTTTCAATAACTTACTTATGAGTTAAGTAGCCATGTAATAAGCGGCATAATATGCAGACAGTCGGTTGTTATTGCAAGATAATTTGCATTGGGTCCTGATCAAACTGTCCGGGTTTATACTTGCGATAACCCTGCTGCCTGTACATTATCCCTTCCTTACAAAGATTAAAACTTAACAGATCATTTGGCATAAATTGGTCTGGGGTTCATATGTGAACTACCGTCTGGTCCGGATTTGGTATGTAAGCAGTGGTAGGTAAACTGCTATTGATGGCATCAGCATCTGTGCATGCAGTATATTTTCTTTCTCAGCTGCATGTCTCTGCATTGCATTCAGAATGTATCTTGCATTCTCTGCCTGACATCTGTGGTAGACAAACGCAGGAGCCGCTTTGTGAAGTTTAGTGGTACATCTGAAAGGACAAACGCTGGCATAATACAATGAAACTGACGACTTACCCAATGAGTTGTTACCTAGTAACAATTGTAAACAGCTGCCGCTAGTATTCCTAATGGCACTAACAGTGATGATGCAAGTGTGTATACAGGGTGTAATCAAAATAAGGTTCAGACCAAGCAATCAAACCAAATTTTAAAGTAGACAGTAGCCAAAATACTCCCACAATGCTCGGAAATCTGAATACATGTAAATCAAAGCCACATGTCTTGAAACAAATAAGCAAGTTTGATATACACACAGAATGGTAGTTGGGTGCATGTTTTCTTTTCCTGCAAAGTCTGGTTCACTTTGCAACTCCTGCCCATCTACAGGACACTTTTTGACTGATATGTATGTTTTGGTTTTAATTTGAACTGATGATGATTGAAAGAGAACAATTGAGGCTTTGAGGCTCTGATAATAAATTATGTTTATTTGACAGATATCACTTAAAAAATACATAGTTTTGCACATGCTAATCAAAACTCTTGATTTTTGTAAAAGTACAACTTTGCAACTTTAGACGGATGCAGTGATTTTGTTTTCAGACATGTAAAAGTGAATGGATGGGTGCTTGGATAGCATCAGGGTATGAACATTTGTCAAGAAATGATGTGATCCTGAAAACACACTTGATTGCATATTTGAAAATATATATAGTACTTAAGAAATTCTGAAGAAATTTTGTTTCAGCATTGTTAGCGTTTTTTTATGAGGTGTGTCTAGAAGCATAAAGCTCAGCAGCTCCTCTTAATTTTAACATTACATGTTTACAGATATCGGTGACTGTGAACTTTATCCCCCAAACAGTTTTTGGGGTTATAGGTGAATTGTCATGTGGAGTTATCATCATTCAGTGCAGCCCCAAGAGATAATGCTAGACATCCCATTTCTATTAGGTGCATGTTTATATTTATCTCCACATATATGTGTACAGTATGAGACCAAAACTCAAGAACAAAAAGAGATCAGTTTATGTTTAAGATCAGTAACATTGTCAATTAAAGGTGGAGTGGTTGATTTGGAAAGTTGCTAACTTTAGCCTGCTAACACGGAAATTATAATCCCGCCCTCTTTGCTATTCGCCGTCCAAAGTCACGCCTCCTCCAAACATATGGATGTTTTTAGAAAATCTATGTCACGAATTACAAACTAAATCCATTAAATTCTTCTAGAAGCATGTACATACCTGTCCAAAAGAAAGAGAGCAACCATGGTATGGTTTTTCAGACCCATTGCCTGCCGGAGCTGTCTCCGTCATGTAAAAGATGAACCGATGTTAATTCGAGTTTTTCATCTTCCTGATTTTTCAAAAACGGACTTTCTGTTCATTTTGTAGATTTACTTATCGTCGATTCGGAAATTTTGGTTGTTGCTGATTGTCGCCATTCTCCCTACATTGACAAAGTGGACGTGAGCGCGCTTGTGACGTATGACGTCTTCGTGAACAATGTGCGCAGTGGTGGGCAAAATACGTTGGCTGAACAGCGTCCGGCCAGAACGTTTTGATTGGGCGAAAGTGTTTTGGTTCTACGCCTTTCACAGACGATAAAAATATTCTTTGACCACTTATACTTCTTGATTGCTATCAGGATGTAAAGAGATTTCCATCCAACATGACAAAAAATGTTCTGGACAGGATCACCCACAATGCCTTTAGGCAATCATTTTGTTAGTCATTACATTTCGGGCGCTGTAACGCTGATTGACACAAATCCTTAGTTAGTGAGGTCCTGTTGGTGCTTTCACAGGTAGTGAAATAATTACTTAAAATGAGAATTAAACTGAAGTTGTACTATTTGCTCAAGTGATTTTTATGACTTGGGAGAACTTGACCTCACTGACTTACGTTCTTATGTTTCCCCATTTGTGAAAAATCTAGGTGTGTTGTTTGATTCAGTGCACAAGTTTGATATACAGATCAATTCTGTTGTTAGTCATGTTTTTATCGTATATGACATCTCAGAAAAGTTAAACCTATTCTTTCTCTAAAGAACTTTGAAACTGTCATCTTGCATTTATTACTTTACGCCTTAACTACTGCAATTCACTCTATTATGGAGCAAAATCAGTCATCGATTGTACGTCTTCAAATGGTTCAAAATGCTTCAGCCATGCTGCTGACTGGTAGTCGCAAATTCTATCACATTTCTCCCATCTTAACTTCTCTCTAGTGGCTACCAATCAAACAGAGAATAGATATAAATGTGAGTTTTTGTTTTTAAAGCACTACACGGTCTTTCCCCAACATATTTATGTGATCTTTTACGTCGTCATAATCCGTCCAGGGCACTAAGATCCGCCAAACTAAGTGTGCTTTCTGTTCGTAGATCAAGGTTAAACATGTGGACACCACGCTTCGCGATAGCGGGGCCTACATTCTGGAATAGCCTCACAGTCTGGATCTGAGTGGTGTCATCACTCTCCTCTTTTAAATCAAAACTAAAAGGTCATTTTCTTTCCTCGGGTCTTAAATGTATAATTATTCTATATTTATTTTCTTTCAGTATTTTTTTAATTATAGATCGTTAAAGATTCCGTTTTTTATTTGAGCCTCCTGATCTGTACATCACTTTGGTCAACCTTGAGTTGTTTTTACATGTGGTTTATAAATAAATGACGAAATGAAATTAGTTTGATGTCTTTAAGGATGGACTGACCACTGGACTTCCCATGTGTGGTTTACAGAGCTTCCATTCTTGGAAGTGGACAGTGAGGTGGGCAGGGCTTCTTTTGGACACCAATCGGATTTCAGACTGTGTGATCCATGATACCCATACTTTATTTGTTTTCTTGGCACCAACATGTTAGCTAAGATACCGAAAATGTTTCTCTTGGGTGGGTCACATCTCTGGCTCTGAGATGCAGAAACAGCGCTGTGTGTGTACATGTGTGTGCGTGCGTGTGTTTATTAGGAGAGCTTATATTACTCCCAAAAAAACACTGGACACAAGCCTGGGGTAGAAACCAGATGATGATATTAATAAGGGTACTTAGAAACACCTGCTGATATAATAGCAGGTGACCAGATGGAAAAAAACAGGATTCACCTCCTGTTTGAAATGATTAGTTATTAATAGTTTAGAATTAAATAAGTACCGAATGTAAACAAGGTCAATGGGTTCATTTTATCATGACTTTTCTTGGTTAAAATTCCGAAAAAAATAGATGCAAAATATTATATAAAAATGCTTGTTAATTCTGGCTATGCTTGAAAACTCTAGCAAAGAGATATACAACACATGAATCAAGCTTGCAAAAGTAAAATACGTTGAATTTTGTGAATGATGGTCAGTCGGATCTGAATTTTAAATGATGTAAGTGCTGATTTATTTGACTACACCATTTAAACTTCAGCAGCAGGAATGTCTCTTCAGGCAAGGCGTGGAGCTCTGTAAAGATGTTATTTTGAACATTGTGCGAAAGACACTTTACAATGTGTGAAAACGGTCTCATTTACAACGTGCTAAATCTGGAACATTACATCCCAGACTTCCCTCGTGTC